>NC_142991.1:3130000-3755000 GCF_061535395.1 Colias eurytheme
GTGGCTCAAACGTTCCCTACACATAGTTAAATTGATAAAGGCCACAAAATTGCCAAACACTCCACAATATTTTCAACAAACGAATATATTCCCGAGTTCCAAACAGACAAGAGCATTAGTTATGGAATGGGTTGGCAGTCGAGTAGGTCAAGCACTTGGAGCCAGTAGCTAGCGCTAATAGCTAGCTAGTATTTGTCAGGTCACGTGGTCCGCAACTGAAATAGCACGGCTCCCTCCAAGACATTCCTTTGTAGAGATTTAAATTCAATTGCGAGCGCCCAAGTAAGTGAAAAATAGGTTGTTGTTATAAATATGCATTGGATGTTGCATTTGTAAGTGTAGTTTGAAAAGCGGGTTAAATACGTTTGTGTATTGTTACATTTGTTTTCAGTATAATTATTATGAAATGATGAAATTACAAAATTAAAAAAAAGTATTCAATATACCTACACTGAAATAAATGTACATATAACCACAGCCTAATCAAATGATATTGTTTAAATACATGAATTGTGTAAGATAACTAAAAGATTCAAATAAAATAAAATTAAACGCACTGTATTTATTTTAAAGCAAAGAAAGTAAAATAGTACGTACTGTATAAAAGTATACGCGAGAAAACATACAATAAACAATTAATAATATGTAGTTTAAAAAAACTAAAAAACACGCTTTTAGTTCGGTTTTCTATAAAACGCGTGTTTTTTATTTTTTTTTTACCTATTATTTATTTTATCAAATTAGTGTATTGTCATCGGTCCTCAATAAATCTACAAAGTTTGAACAAAATCTGGCCGTTTAAAGTGGGTCAAAATCGCGCCCAAAGAAGTCGGTTACAAACTTACAAACATACAGGTGAAGCTAATATAAAGCGTGTAATGAGGGAACCCTTTCGTATCGGAAAATATACATAATATGTATCTACTATCTAAGGCCGTATAATTTCATATTAAAAAATGCAGAGGAATTATCATATAGGATAATAATTTCAGTTTAAATATTTCACCTGAAGAAACTTTAATGGTGCATTTTAAACCGCTTTTGCAATGTGCAATTTACTTTTAAAATTTAAATAAGCTTCAGTGCGATTCACGAGTAAATTAAACGATAAACTGTATTTAATGTTATATTTTCTCGTACCAGATTGAATCCTCTTTTATTTTAAATAAAAAATGATATTTCTTTGTTTATTATATTATCTCATTATTTGAAAAATTTTAAATAATGAACAGATTGGATGTTAATCTCCTAGAAAGTTGATAAAAACAACGGTTACAATACGATCATAATAGAAATCTCAAAAAAACTAAACTACGAAGCTAAACACAAATACAAAGACTTAACTAGCCTTTTATGATACTAAAATCGCCATAGATAACAAAAAAACATCACATAACCTCTCATCCGTATTTAAACTATAACTTCATTATGTACAGGTTATCAGCATAATATTTAGAGATAATACCATTTTTCCACGTGCGGTTGGCATGCGTAAACGAAATTCCCGCCCTTTCGACAATTCCAGAAATGGAGTCCCGAGGCCATTCGGGGACAAACCCAAATGGACCCCACGTACTTAATGTTCAATTTTACCGCGATTAGGACGTTTCTACAGACCAGACTTTCTAGATTATAGTAATAGGTCCGCGAAAATGGGAAATTGCTAAATTCTTTGAATGCAAATTGCTATTTATCCCTAAGAGCATCATTGGTAATGGGATCAGAACGAAATAAACATTTATTTGTCCATTTTATTTGTACAATTGGAATTGTATTTTAATTTTCATTGTAGCTAAAAAGAACGCTTTTTGTTGTTTTAATAATTGAAACTGAACACCGTTTTTTTTCGTGAGGTACTTACATATTAAATTGCTAATTCTTTCGTAAATATTATCATCCCTTACGTTTTCAATTATTTTGTCAATCTTAGAAATATTTTGTATTAGTCTGTATGTGTATTGATAAAACTAAAAAGGGTTGAAATAAGGTTGAAATTGAGATATCTTAGATGAAATTACACAGATTAAACACAGAAGAAAGTTTATGTTATGAATTCACGTTCTTCCATTTTTTTCCTTTAAACCTGAAGTCGAGTCGCGATTGAATAAATTTTCAGGAGTCACAGAACAAATCCATCAAAATATCTATACGTAACAATTAATATTTTGAGCACCTTTTACAACAAAATTTCTTTAAAGTATTGAAGTTTCAACAATTGACAAACAAATTAGTCTTTCTTGGTTATTCATATTTGTATGGTAGTAATAATAATAATAGTATAAGATTTAACTGGGAACATAAAAATAGCGATTTCTATCAAACTGTCGACTATTAACTTCAGTCTAATGGTATTTTCTGGGCACATATTTAAGATATATTGCTGTTATCAGCGCCTTACATCTCAACTGCTAGATTTTAATGCTATGCGAAATAAAGATCTGTAATGTAGATTACTTTGACCGTAATAAAGTTTTGGTTTATATATACATATGTGCAGTTGAATGCAGTGAATAACTAACCGAAAGTTAGCAAGGGTATTCAAATACTTAGCGGCAACTGGCTAAAGTGTTTACAAAATTATGTGTCCAGCAGCAGTTTTTTTTCTCGTTTTACGTACTATGGCATATTTTCAGATCTGTTTCACCGATTGAATGTCTTCAAGCAAGCAAATAAATGCCACCTGAACCAATCTTTCTTATTAATCTATCAAGAATAAAAATCTGATTTTATTCTACAGTTTATAAATTATTTTTCAGCGTTTTATTGGATTCTGATGAATGGAAGGCATACGCCTCAATTTTTGTGTTTCGGGAATTTGTTCAAAAGTAAGCTAAAAATATATTCATTATTCAACACACATCTTTGTTTAGATATACAAATTATGACATCATATTACATCGCTATGAGCTATGATTATATCCGATATCCGCTTGCTCAAAATGGCGGCCGGAAACGTCAATTGTGAACCGTTTAGCCGCAGTTTAACGCTCATTATTTTAAAATATTCGATTATGTTCGTAATTAGTAATCATTAATAACAACATAATTAAAAACGTGAGTTTCCAAATTTAAGAATATTCTGAAGTTTTAATTATTTATAATATGTTTGTGCTAACACAAATAATGTAAATTTTATTAGAAACATGCAAGAATAATAAATATTGACATTTAATTTGAACAAACAGGATACTGCATCCTTATCTATTTTTTTATATAATAGTATCAAAGCAGTTGCAAAAATAATATTGCTCTTATACATTTCTGAATACTACAAACATTTCGTATATTTCCTCTTTTCGTATATAAATTATGAACGCATGTGTTTTTAACTCTGCCCACAAATAGATGATTACAAAGGCGTTAAAATAAAACAAATCCTACACAATTCAATCTAGCAGGAGCTCACACGTATAAGAGGGGAAGTATTAATATATATATTATTGGCGCGGCTTTGAACATATTAAGCGGGAAAGTGCATCATATCCTGTGACGTTATTATCGCACGTGTTCCTGAAAAAAAAAAACAATGTAAGGTACATTGTTAGTAGTAACTAGCTGTCTACCCGTAGATTGCCCGCGTTGTCTTAAAATTTAACAAATGATATATGTACTTAGATACTAAAGTCTTCCTCTTGAACTACTTTATTTATCAAAAGCCGTATCGTGCTTAGTTTTAAAAGTCTAAGCATTCATAGAGAAGCTACGGTCAAACAAACAGCGGGAATTGACTTTTTTATACTATATTTTATACATTAATGATAATAAAACTATTTATCGTAACATTTGAAGAATGGCAATATTCTATAGCTGCTATAAAATAAGTTGACATTGATTAATTTTATACGACTTCCGATTTTATCACTTTCACGTTATTTGAGCTATAAAAAAAGAAATAAAGTGGTGATTACTCTATTTGATTAAGGTATACATCTATCAAGTTAATAAATAAGCTATAGGGTCCTATTTTTCAGGTAATTACAGCTACTTTCATTTTACGAGACGCCTAATACGATTTATTATTTAATGTAATCAAATGATTACATATAATATACCATAATTGTAAATAACCTATGTCTTTATCACTAAATCACGCTATATATAAATCTTATCCACACATCAAAGTATCTTCACACGACACCATTAAATTGATGATGCGCTTAGAAGTCACCGTGACTTATTTGGTGTGCTAACGTCACCTAACGTTGCGCGATGTGACGCAAATCGTTTGTCTTGGCGCTTCTTGGTGACGCATTATGGCATTTCACACGGTGCATTGTATGCTTTTATTTGTGTATGGGTATGGTGCGTCAATATGAGATTGTAGATTTGTGAGCGTGATTAAAGAAATGGTCTATAGGGGTGAGATTTGATGTTTTATTTACGACCGAACTCAAATACTACTCTATACATATAAAATATTGTGCTATATAGCAATCTAGTAGTACATAACTAGAGCTTAATCCTTATTCATTTTTTTTTAAATTGGGCTAAGCTGGCACAAGCAGGGAGTGATAATGGTGCATAACAAAATACCATTGTTACCTATAAAATAACAAATACAACAATTTAATAAATGAATCATTCTATTTCCTATATTAAATAGTTTAGTAAACTAATGACATGTCACGTAAATGTATTCGTCTTGCGTATATTTTGTATATTCTACAAACATTCTAAAACATATTTTACCTGCTTTATATTTAATAGAGTTATATATGTACAACTCTATCAAGACTCTATCAACGGTGAAATGACATAAATACGAATATTCAGACTAGCATTATAGCTATTAACTATAGTCATATTGCAAATATAGCTCGTAGCCTGCTATAAAAGTCAATAACTATCTCATGGGTATTTTTATCTCCACCGTGTGTAATATAAACACATTGAGGCTAGGAAATGACAAGTAATGGTGAATAATGACGTTGCACATGTGATGTATGGAAACATTGGGCAATGGAAAATTTGTATGTTCATATATTTCCTAGACTTCTACGCAATCCTAGGTGGGTGGTGTTTATTTGAAGCTACCGGAATATTGGAATGGATTGAGGTTGAATTTATAGTCTTAGAAGTAAAATCTCCTTTGTAAACTGTTTAGGGGTAAGCTATCGGTATATAGAATTGTTTGCAAATCATTCGTTTCGCTAACATTTAACTATACAGGCATTTAGTTGACATGCTTAAGATAAAAACTCTTTTTATTACACCTATCGTATTGAACCCAGTACGCTCTATTGTAATCCTAACGAACCACCATCCCAGGAGGCCGGTCATAACTCATAAGTACATATTGGTTTTTGTTTTCTTTACTAATATTATGCGGGAGGTTGTTATGTTTTCCGTAAAATCGCTGAAAAGATTTTATCAAACTTGATATGAAGGTTTCTCTAATCCTTCGAAAGCTGATAGGATATTCAATTTAATAGATAATGAAAACAAATACGTATTTGTGTTTTTAAAATATTGCAAAATAGAGAAATAAACTAGGTCTATAAAATAATTGACATTTCGAAAGTTATTTGTAAAAAAAAAACGTGAACGAACCTGTTATAGCGTTTTAATTTCAATTTCATACCATACTTAGGTACTCAATAAGCTAGGCGAGCCGCTAGTTATCTAGGTAACTATTTACATACATACATACATTACTTTTCCACTTGACCATTATTAGATACCTTTGGCAATAACACGTTTTCAAGTACACCCATAATTCACTATGATATTAATTTCACATAGATTGTATTTCAATGAATTGTCATACATAGGTATGTTAAAAAGCTTCACATTCAAATTAAACAACAAACTCGTTAAGAACATCCTCGTAAAACTTTATTAATAACTGTTAAAAGATATTTACATACCAACCATAGAGAGACACACCCCAATCGTTCGAGAGAGAGTAAAATCGTAATAAATAAGGTGGAACTCAACCGGATACGCGTTGTTAAAATTGACATCAGTCAGGATGGAAGCTTCAAGGCTCAAGCTACTTTGGTTCAGTCGGTTAAACGACGTTGACGTGACGTGACGTGATGTAAGCGCTTCCGAAATCGGTTTTAAATTATTTCGGATTTTCGGAATAATAGAATTGGAATATGATTGAAACTGAAATAATTTCCAAATAGGTACTTATTTGAAAATATACGAGAAGATTTACTTTGGAAAGAATACTACATATGTGCTTTGGAAATATAGGTTATTAAGATTTTTGAAACATTAAGGGCCGATTTTTCAATGCTTGGATAAAACTTATCCGTCCAATAAAGTATTACACGATAATATTAAAATGTCACGTAAACTGTCAAATACGGGCAATTAGAATACGTTTTTAAAATGGTGGTTTTATACATTATTCGATGAATAAGTTTTATCTAAGCATTGAAAAATCGGCCCTAATACGTCATAGCAACTTATTTTCGATATTGAATAGAAGTAAGGAAACGTATAAATTATGAAAAAACTGCTAAGTATCGTGTGGCAACGTTTAACAGGAAGCTTTATGAACCATTTGACGTGAGACAAGTTAATTACAGTCGCAATATACGAAATATCATTTTTTAACAAACAGAGGATACTAGATTTCCGCCCGCGGCTTCGCCCGCGTTTTCAAAGAAAAACTCGCATAGTTCCCGTTCCCGTGGGATTTCCGGGATAAAACCTATCCTATGTGTTAATCCAAGTTACCCTCTATATGTGTGCTAAATTTCATTGTAATCGGTTCAGTAGTTTTTACGTGAAAAATTAACAAACATCCATACAAACTTTCGCATTTATAATATTAGTAGGATAATTACTGCATCAGTAATAGGCAAACCACTGAAACATGTCTTGCATATCAAATACGGTGCCTTACGTTAAAATTATCCCTTATAAAAATAATTTAGATCTTAGACATAATTTATTGAAGTCAAAAGCTATATATATCCATCAATGCTTCTTCTCTAAAAATGTGACATACTAACCATAAAATACGTTCGCAATAATTTAACATAACTTTCATTAACTAAAAGACGTTCTGAAATGGGTCGCTCCGAGTTATTTCTAAACACATGTCCCGTTGAGAATCATCTGAGAATTATTGTTAACTGACAAGACATCATAAAAGATAAATAGGACGACGCAGGAAGTACGATTTTTCAAAATAAACAGATTGAGAAGAACAGATGACAGTGTAACATAATGTCTAAACCAAGAAACCAAGACGTTTTTACGCGTTTTTACAGACCCATTTTTTGCATCTCTATCCAACTTGTAAATGGCATAACTATATTATTTATTTACTATCTGCAGTTTTTGCGCAACGCCTAATGTCTGAATATAGTGAATATAAACTTGAGAATAGTTTTTATAACAAAAGTTTAGTTATTTTATGACAAGTGAAGGTGAGCTAGATATATATGAGCGAGATTCTCAGTTTCTTTTGCGACGAATGCAGCGAATATAGTTATTTTTATCAAGTTTTGTTTGAGAGAAATATAACCAAATACCTGCCGCAACTTTGTAGAGTAAATAAATATACAATTAAATCATCATAATCATCAAAAAATAAACGGCTTTACATAGTATAAAATAATTATATTTAGTTAGCTGCTATACGAGTATGTGTAGAGAATCACATAAGTTCTTATATTAGCTTTTCTTTTTCATCAGGTGAAATTAATTATCCTGTCACAGTCCATTTGGCGTTGGAAGTGTTTTAATAATTATCACAGAGTTCTTCTGAGTTAATTAAATATTATTTATACTACATAATATTATTTAGGAATGGAACTGCTTCGATTCATAATATTTGTTGTATCTATCTATATTTTTTGCAATGGCTTGCGTAATCTTTTTCTGCAATACATGTAAGATTTTAGCAGATTTGTGATATAACTCTTGTGACACACATTTAAAGTTATACCATTTTTTATTTCCAATTGACGTAAATAAAAGTTAAGCTTTCTGATTTTTTATGAAGTATAGACAATGTTATTTTTTTGGTGATATCAATTTACACCCAGTTGTTAAGGACGCTGTCACAAATCTGCGTTACTCAAATTTAGGTATCTAACGACGTAACTTTGTTCGCGGCAATATCACGCTCACGTAAACATAGCGCATTCCATTTTATAGACCATCTTCATACTTGATATTATTTTTAATTTTTGATATTATGTATTTTTATTGAAATTGATTCCAGAAGATTACTAGGAACTTTAAAAATTCATTTTGTTACTTTTATTAGTAGGTACGATCCTAATAAGTATGTTAGTACATATATTCAAACAACTTAAAAAAGTGTGACTATTTTACATCATTATTTCATTGAATAATAATCTATGAATTGTATACAATATCAAAGCTTTTTAAGAAATGTAGAATTATTATCATACATATGATGTTACCGGCACTGTATTAAATCCGGCATTGTATACAATTCTTAGTAAATGTATGTTATTCCGAAAAATAGTCGGAATGAAATAAATTATAGGTATTCGTCACATAACACATTACCTAGGATACTCTTAAATCTGAACTATTCCTACGTAGCAAACACATTTGCAAGTGTGGGTAGTTTTTGGGGTAGCTATTAACCAATATGAGGTCAAAACTAAAATCCAAGATGGAGCCGACGAAAATTTTACATCTTTTCGTCATGGGTGTCATTTTCAAGGTTTTGGAGTAGCTCTTAACAAATATGAGGTCAAAACTAAAATCCAAGATGGCGCCGACGAAAATTTGACTTTTTTCGTGATGGGTGTCATTTTCGTGGTTTTTGGGGTAGCTATTAACGAATATGAGGTTAAAACCAAAATCCAAGATGGCGCCGACGAAAATTTGACTTTTTTCGTGATGGGTGTCATTTTCATGGTTTTTGGGGTAGCTATTAACGAATATGAGGTTAAAACCAAAATCCAAGATGGCGCCGACGAAAATTTGACATCTTTTCGTCATAGGTGTAATTTTCTTAATAATAAAGAAGTAAACTAAAATAAAATAACAAAGATTTTCGTCGGCGCCATCTTGGATTTTATTTTTGACCTCATATTGGTTAATAGCTACCCCAAAAACCATGAAAATGACACCCATGACGAAAAGATGTAAAATTTTCGTCGGCGCCATCTTGGATTTTAGTTTTGACCTCATATTAGTTAATAGCTACCCCAAAAACCATGAAAATGACACCCATGACGAAAAGATGTCAAATTTTCACCGGCGCCATCTTGGATTTTAGTTCTGACCTCATATTGCGTAATATCCACCCCAAAAACCATGAAAATGACACCCATCACGGAAAGATGTAAAATTTTCGTCGGCGCCATCTTGGATTTTATTTTTGACCTCATATTGGTTAATAGCTACCCCAAAAACCATGAAAATGACACCCATGACGAAAAGATGTAAAATTTTCGTCGGCGCCATCTTGGATTTTAGTTTTGACCTCATATTAGTTAATAGCTACCCCAAAAACCATGAAAATGACACCCATGATGAAAAGATGTAAAATTTTCGTCGGCGCCATCTTGGATTTTATTTTTGACCTCATATTGGTTAATAGCTACCCAAAAAACCATGAAAATGACACCCATGACGAAAAGATGGCAAATTTTCGTCGGCGCCATTTTGGATTTAAGTTTTGTCAAATTGCTTTACCACCAATCCGTTCAACAACCCATAAAAAAAGAGAATCTCAGTCAACATAATTTTTAAAACATAATTTTAAATTACAAATAACTGGAATATGAAACTTATACAGTTTACTCTTATAAAGTATCAAATATTTCAAATCACGAAAACGACAGTATACGCACAATAATCTTTTTCTAATTCGTTTTTATTTTTGGGACGAGGAGCGATACACCCGTCCTTCCAAGAGCGCTTCTGAGCGCGGTCTGACGACCCGCGAGAGCAAAATGTATGAAGAAATCGACAAGTATTTTTAATTTAGCTTATAATTGAAATAAAATTTTGATTTAGATACAAAAAAATTATCACAATCTATAAAGGACTATATATCCCTCAATAATTTATAGGTAAGAAGATAGATTAGGCTTTTAATTTTCTTAAAAGTGTACCGTTTTAGACCCCATTTTTTTGCATTTTATGCGATCATTGTGCTGGGAAAATCGTATTTCAGTGACAATTTTGTATGACGTCGTACAATTTTTATAACATGATCGTAGAACTGAATATATTATCTTTAAATTAAGATATTACTTTGTTCTCACGTGTAAGTGCTTTGAGTTAAAATTGTACCGTAAAATAGCGGTTTTTGTTAAAAATCTGTTATAGCACCCTTAAGAATGCCCAGTGTTGCCAGCAAGACTAACATAAAATTTGCTAAATGGCTGTTAAAATTTTGCCAAAATTTTGCTAAAGGATTTATAATTAAGCTAAATATTTTGCTAAAAATTTTTAATGTCAAATAAAACGACATTTTACTTAAAATTTGATTTATCCAACACATTTATTTACACATATGTAAATAATGACATCATAAATAATAACATCTCTTATTCGAGTGTGTTATTATCAAATAAAATATTAATATCTTGGTCTTCATCCGCAGCCGATAATGTTGACGTAGACGTGGAAGCCTCATTGCCAAGACTATAATATATTTCCTTGGTGCCTATAGAGCGCAGTACATTATCCGGAACTGTGTAAGAGTAGCAGCATTTTCCTGCCCTCTTTAGGCCGAATCTTATGTATAAAATGGCATTTAAAGTTTTTACCGACAAACGGTTCCGAAGCTTAGTTTTGACGACATTCATTTGGCTAAAAACACGTTCTATTTCCGCGTTGGAATGTGGTAGTGATAAGCCAGCTGTGATAAATCTGCAAAAGGGTTATTACCAGCTGCGTCTTTATAATCCATTACTTCATTCCAGAATTCCAAGGTGGAAGTTGTGCATGTCCATGAAATGTCGACTAAATTTACGTATGCAAGGTAGCAAAACTGTAGTTGGTTTCATATGGTTTAACTTTTATTATATAATATTTTATATGCTAAAAAATAAGCTATATGCTAGACAACAAATAAAAATGCTAAACAATGTAAAAATATGCTAAATTTAGCATAAATTATGCCAAATTGGCAACACTGAGAATGCCTTTACGAGGTGTGGCTCTAACTATAACGTGACATAACATGACAATATGGCATGACACGACACGCTAGTTGTGCTCACTGCTCCACTAAAGATTTACAGCCAGTTACAATAGTTTTATCTGTCGTATTAACGAACAAATACATCCTACCATATTACCTATAACCTAGTATCAAAACAGTGATGCAAAACATTTCTTAAACATATTTTTTTTTTAATTTTCGCATTTAAAAATTGCCTATGGTCTGATAGATTCTGAATCTCGATCAGTATCCAGGCCGAGCTTAACAACAAAATTGCAAGCTTGTTTGAGAATCTGACGTGCACGGCGGAATCCAATCTCATGGTTCGTTCGGCCAAATAAAAGCAATAGATGAGTCTTTTCAGGAAAGTTTTCTAGGCTACCTTATATAGGTATAGGTAGAGGCATCTTTTAAAACCTTTCTTCGAATTACTACGATATCTTTACAAGTACCCACATAGCTACAATTATCGAGTAGACTGTAGAGTTTTCAATTTATTTAATGTAGTAATGTAATGTTTATTGAAATTAAGTTATTGATTATTAAATCTACTCTTATTGCGTATCCATCGTTATTTGATTAGAACTTTTAATTTTTTTAATTCTTATTATCTTTTTATGAGAATTGACTACCTACTAATTGAAAATATTGAAAATATCAATGTAGGTGTAGTCATAGAACTAAGAACCTTAACGCTTCAAAGCTCAAAATAATATTGAAATACACGTCAAACGCATCTATCTGCTTAGGAAAAATAAACCAACTTTTATGTAGAGTGGAATAAAATTTGTAATTGCCAGTAATTAATGAAAAGTAAAATGAAATAACTGAGAATGAATAGAAAACATTAATCCAAAAATGAGCTTTTATGTAAAAATGATAATTTATCGCGTTATACCGATATTGATCCACTACTAACTTATTCTTTTGAAGGGTTTATATTTTTAGAAATTGCTCTCAAAAGTAACAAAGAAAATAAAATATTAACTTTCTTTTTCAATGCTTACAACAATTAGTTCAACATTAATTAAAATAATAGCATCAAACGCCCCTAAGATAAACTGTGGTATTAGATAGACATTAATCAACGCTCTTAAAACATGCAAGAGTATTTATTTAAAGAGCCTTAATTTGTGGCTCCTTAACGCATTAAATCATTCTCTAAATAGTATCCAAAGAGTTGATTTATAACAGTTTATTTCAGGACTACATTCTGAAGTGAATTGGTCTTATAAAAAATAAATAATATGAAATACACAAATAACTAGCATTGTAGAACATCGCGTCTGTTTTATTATGAGCGAAAAATATAGAATTGGTGTGGTTACACGCGACGACTACGATACGACATTTTGTGCGTTAATTTTGCATTAATCAAATGTAAATTTTACGATTCCGAAAATTGTCTGTAAATCGAATCCGTTTTTATTATTGATTATATACCACCAATATATGTATATGAACAAAACGTGTGTACTGTGTAATATGTACTTATTGTACATGATGTGTCGCCTATAATAAAAGGCTATAAATCTGCAATTCAATAAACATCACAAACACAAGCCTTGAACAATTTCTAACCGAATTGGTGAAATTTTCAGACTATTAAAATTCCATGTTGATATGTTATATTAGTATCGTGTAAACGACCCCAACACATGAACACACTATTAAATTTTGTTAAAATAATCACAAGTCGCGGGAACGCAGATAGAGCGCACGCGTCTGCTTTAGATCACAAATGTTATTGTGAAATTCGTATTAAAATAGTTCCTTTATTATTCATAGTGTAAATATACCTAGGGATAACGTAATTATAGTGTCGTTAATGTGACCTAAAATACATTTGTACATATAAAAATGTCGTGATATAAGTAAAAATTTTGTTTAAACGATTAGTGAAGTAAATAAATTATTATATAGGTGAGGAAAATATAGAAATACGAAAATGATGTGTTAACGAAGTATTTGTGAGTGCGGCCAAGTCGCGGTGGGAGTCGTATTTGTGACCGATCTTTAAATAGTTGGTGATTGTAAAGATGCTAGTCGCTGAAAGGACCAGTAATGACTACTTTCTATCGTTTTTGCCCGTAAGTTGGTGTTTCGTTAGTGCTTATAATATGGGTACAACAAACTTTAAAAAAAGGTCCTTTTTTGTTCGTGTGTCTTCAAAATTTTATGATTTTTAAACTGCAAAAAAATTCCATCAAATATTTAAAAACAATGTACGTTCATATCTCGATAATATCAATGGAATTATCATCTCTATTATGCAAGACGACTTTGAACTTAAGACCTTTTAAAAGATAAAATATGGCAATCGCTTCCTCTCTCGCCAGCTGTAAACAAACGGGAAAAATACACGAAATGTTGAACGGACGCCAAGTCGCCGTCCTTGCTTGCCTGTCTTCGGCTAGACTGCAAGGCGATAGTCGGTTCATCATTTTTTGTACGATATATTTAGCGTTAAACAATTAAGGGCCGATTTTTCAATGCTTGGATAAAACTTATCCTTCCAATAAAGTATTACACGTTAATATTAAAATGTCACGTAAACTGTCAAATACGGGCAATTAGAATACGTTTTTAAAATGGTAGTTTTATACATTATTCGATGAAAAAGTTTTAACCAAGGATTGAAAAATCAGCCCTTATACATAACATTACTTTTGATAGATAAATAAGTGAACTGTTTGCAAAGCTTTACTATATTTACACTTTTCAATGATTAGGTAACATTTTTTTAAGAAACCGTCTATCGTTTAGCGCCACATTGGCTGCATTGTCTTTTAAATTTTAATTAGATAAGTTTTACTAAAATATTTAAATTAATAGAAGGTTAATTTAAAATTATTATCTAATTAAATAATTAAGTACATAATTATATCATGAAGTAAAGTTTGACCCCTATACATACATATTATATATTAATTTTACGTAGTTATTTAATTTATTATTTCTCAATTCCAGACTGTCAACTCTCCACCTGTGCCTCATCGAGACATCACCGGGGTATCAGCTACTTCCTACCGCCCATACAACGAAGAATATGCTTCCGTCCAACGCCATATCGATAGACCTCAACCTGAACTTGACATCGACCGTAGTAAGAAGGATAAGAAATGGTCCATCGGAAAATTGTTCAGGAGAAAGAAAAAAGAAGAGGAAAGTGGCTCGTCATCACAAAGTGATGAAGGTGGACGATCACCATCGAAGAGAAAGAGCAAAAAGAAAAAGCGAGCGCCTGCTGTCAATAACTTTGATCACATAGTTATCAGAGACACACGGCGAGCTCAAAGTTTGGCCAAGCCTATTGTACGAGATATTACTGATGATGGAATCTTATCCGATCCCTCAGCAGGTTTCCTGAATTATCAACCGAGAGTCCGCGACACTCGTGCCGACCAACATGATTATCTAGTTGTAAAAGATGAAAGTAACATTAGACCTGAAAAGATGGTATTAGAAACCTCAACTAAAAAATCGAGAAAGAGTAGACTAAAAGCAAGAGTGGAAGCTCTAAGGAATAGTATGAGGGGCGACTCGAGTAGCGATGAAGAATCATTGAAATCGTCTAATTCCTCATCAATGTTGCGATTTAGAAGCGACGATTCTTTGATGCGTTCAAGAGATAGTTCTCTTAACAAAAGGACAAGGAGTGCACGAAATGAACGGTACATCAAGAGATTATCAAGAGACGAAGAGCATCAACTTAACAAAGAAGCGGAACTATTGCAACAAGGATATTCAAAAGCTGAAGTTGAAATGTTGACACGAACTCCTACTAGCCAGAGTAGTGGTTATGGAACTTGTAAACGTGAAAATACTAACAAAGCGCATACAGAACAATTAAATGATTTAAATCGACGTGCGATGAAATCCGAATCAGTATCTTCATTCCCCTCCACGCAAAGTTATCCATCATCGATTAATTTTAATGCTAAAGTTAACAATGAACATATTAACTACTCCATTAAATATCCCAATAACAATATACATCGCGACTTGCTTCATCCTAATAGCATCAGAGAAAGAACTCCATCTATTAATCAATATGAGGATCCCAATAATGTAATGTGTGTTAAATTTCCACTTGGAAATGTAAATAACGTTAAAACTGAGGAAAAAGCACCGCCTGTTCCTCCACCACGTGATATGCAAAGAAAAGTAGTCACGCCCATATCAATGTACCATGATACTAGTTCTTTGGGTGGAAACATGATGAATACTAACCAACAGAACGTTTTACATGGTGTGCCTAACAATGACTTTGAAAGAATTATGCGTCGAAGTCAAGAAAGGACAATTGGTTCAGGATTTAACGGATTACGAAGACCAATATCTAATTCTGAAGATCATATCGCGATGCAAAATAACGAATATTTGCAAAATTATAATTACAGAAATGAACAACCTCGAAGGCCCGCATCAGTTTCTGCTGAACCTAATCACTATGGAATGTATATGAATAGTCCCATGTGGAAAAAGCGATTAGAACAAAATAAAATTATGAGACCTGAAGCGATACAAGTAAATCAAGATTATTTGTATTATGCTGATCAGACTCCTCGGTCACGGCGACCAATTAGTATAAAAACTAGCCAAGGTGGTTTTGAAAATCAATATTTAAGTGATTCACAGACAACATCCAATTTAATGGATAACATTTACAGAAGACCTCGCAATGCATCAGAGTTTTGGAAAAAAATTGATGATGCTGAAAAACAAAGGCGTCAACAAACTTTTGTAAATTCAAGAGGTAGCAGCGATTATTCCAGTAGCACGCAATTAAACAAAATATTTTTGGATAAAACTAAAGTAAATGATAGGGGACAGAACAGAGATGTATCAGAAACAACTCACACAACACAAAGTAAAGCTCCGGAAACTAGATCATGGAAGGCTACAACTGAATACAAACGCTCTGTTACGGTAGAACCTCCAAAATCCAATACGTCGCCTGTTTTGAAAACACATACACGGCACAAATCTGATACATTTATTCCAAACTCTTATCAGGTTCCATCTGACGAAGAAGGTTCAGAGCGAAGAAAATCAACAAATCTGGATGATGCTCTTAATGAATTAGAAGCTATTTACAATAGTCTTGGCTTGGGTGATGAAGACTTACTTGATAGAGCTGAAAGAAGAGAATTGATGACACCCAAATTTAGCGATCGCTGTAATGACTGGAATGGCAACGATGATAATGTAAAATTACAAAGTCAACCATCTACGCCATTAAGGCGAATATCAAGACGTTCTACCTTACCAGACAAATTACAAGATGACATGGCATTCCGTCGATTAAATTCGACAACCAATAAAGAGAAGCCAAATTATAAAGACACGCAAGCTCAAATTAGTTATATGTTAGCATCGCCAGTTTATGTACCGTATGCTTCTGATGATGACAGGCAATCTGACCGTAATGAACCTGATATTATACATGATGATGTTGTATATAGAAATATCAAACAAACAAATAGCAGGCTGAGAACTGTTGATCCTCAACCACCTTTTGGTATACCCGTCGGGCCAGTATCTCCAGCACCACAAAGTGACTATTTACATGCTACGCCAGAAAATAAAGGAAGGTCGCGTTTTATTCCTAAAAGATCACCTGATATTGTGGCTGACGATTTAGCATATCGAAGCCTACGCAAAGATAGCAGACATTCAACATTATTTAATGGAGACGAATATAGTGGCCTAATTAATAATAACCATAACTATACAGAATTTCCCTTCACGAAAGACTCTACGAATAATATTAAAAAGAAGAGGGCTGTAAGGTCTCTATCTGCAAATATCTTTACAATGATACAAAAAGAAATAGATGACGCTATCAATATGACCAAAAAACCTAGCTTACAAAAAACTAATAGTAATAGTGACGTTATGAGGCGCCTTCGTGATACTTTTGAAAACAACGATATTCAACGTGACAGTTATCCTCGAAATAAGGTAAAACAACGGCACAATACTGTAAATTTATTTGCTAATAATACACACACACCCACCCATCATTTTGCTAAGGATGATTCATTTATACACAACGAAAATAAATGTCTTGCTAAATCATCATCATGTGATAAATCCACAATATCATCACCATCCAATAAATCACCACAAGCATCTAAACGATCATCAAAAGATGAGTTTCAACAAGTACTCAGTATGCTTGCACAAGAAGCAATGGATACGAGTAATAAATTGGGAGTCGCATTAGCTGAGCTGGATAAAAATAGAAGTAAGAATGATTTGTTAGACACGCATAATAAAATATCAGACAGCAGGATTAACTTTTTAAACAGTCTTACAAATAGTTCCAATAACGATGTGGTGTCTGAAGTTAAAAATAATGAAATAAACCAGAATAAGATAGCCACTGGCAATTTTCCAAATGAAATAAACGAAGTCCAGGAAACCACAGGTAAAAAAACTGAGGACAGTTTGCTCAAAATATCTAATCAATTACACAAAGTAGAAGATCGATTAAAACATAGTTATGAAAAAGAAATCAATTTCGAAGATGAAAGTTCCCGACTAACGTCATATGTACAAAAAGAAAAAGAAGATCCTTTAAAAGTAAAAGAAACGGTAGTAGCACCAGTTGAAAACCAATTTCAACCGGATATAATACCAGTTAAAGTACAAAATGATACAAAAATGGTGGAAATTCCACCGGGATTAAATTCTTATACTGATTTACCATCACTAAAATTCCATCCTTCAAATCCATTTCTGTCTAGTGATGATAAAGTAAAAGAGCTAAACGAAATTAAAGCATTTAAAGAGCTTAAAGACGGTATTTCTGATTTAATTGCTGGTATAACAGAAGTGAATGATAAAATATTTATTTCCAAAACAGCTCAAAAAGCGAATGCAACACAAAAAGAGGCAATTGACGTTAGTACAACTGATAGCTTAGCTAAGGCGATTGCTAATACAGAAAAAGACATTCCTGAACGTGTTAATATACCCTCTTATGCAAAAGAAGATAAACGGGATGACGCGGATTCGACTGAATATAACTCATCTGAAGAACTGGCTACAATATTTAAGTTCGAGGATAGAGTCAATAAATCCATTATTCATAATAACAACGACCCAGACGATGAGAAACGACCTGATTTAAGTTCACCAAAACTTGTTCGGACGATGAATCAACAACTCAGAAGGTTATCGGTTGATGAAAGCACTGCTTGTCAAAGTAATTCACTGCCAAGTGACGTAGTTCCATGGAGAGCTAAAAGGCAAAACAATAATTCACAAAACGATCATAAAGGTATGTGGGCACTTATCATGCACGCTATTTGGATTTCACATTGATCATGCATCCCTCTCATTTGTTATATTCACACGTAAGCACTGCTGTCTTGAGAATCTTTTTTTTGTGATTTTAACATTAGCGTTTTATGTTTTTGTTGTTTCTGTTATTTCGACAGGCAGTAATACGAAGTCAAAGCGCAATTGGCACGACTCAGGCACGTTGATGTTAGCTTGTTCCTACACTGTGATGCTCTCCCAACACTTGGCAGATTTGGACTGGCTGATGCTGCTCGGCTTGCTGTTAGCAATGATCACTATTATAGCCATGCTATTAATTTAATAATTATATAAATAAATCACAGAAGACAGATTTTTAGTTAAGTGACTTTGCAAGTTATATGGATGCCTGTACCACAGTATAATATGCCTGTAATTTAAACAACACACACAATGTAATTTTAACACACTTAAAGTTATGTTAATGCACAAGGAAGTGAAATAAAACAAGCGTAAATGATTAAGAAGTCATTGATTTTATTATATGTAGTCAATAATGGTATTGGTTCTTAACCAGAAGAACATTAACATAAATTATAGCACTAGTAAATGTTCCATTTTCCATTATTTATAATTTTTGTAATGAAGAGCTTTGGACCAACTGGAAAATACATATTTTTAAATTACAGACATGAATTCATGTTACAACCGTCAGCTTAGGGCGGCCGTACACGGGCAGCTCGAGCAGTTCGGTACATAAATTGATATAAGTATTAAACTAGACAAACATATGAACAACAATTTATTTGTTATGAAATATTTTAGAAAATTCCTACAATATTCCAGTTTTTCGGTAATTTTCACATAATAGAAAAATATTAAAAATTATGCTGTGATGTTAATATGTAAATTAAATTTTAAAAATATAATTACTACATATTTTATGAAAATTTATTAGTAATTACGTAATCTTTTGAAGACTGTGCCAAATTATTCAGAGCAATGAATGAATATTACCTATACTTATACTTAAGGCTATTCTTATTTCCAAAATACTTAGGTATATTAAGATGCATGACCTTATAATTTTTGCATGGTTTTCATTTTTATTTTGATGTTATGTTTTGTGAATTTTATATGCATAAACTATTTAATAATTAATTAACATTTATTATTGTGACTTTATTTATAATAAATATAAGATTTTAAGCGTTTCGCAAAATCCTTCTATATTTTCCCTATTATTGTAATAATTATAGACGAGCAGACCGATTATTAATGTTACCTTTTATTTAATAAAATTCAAATGTCATTACAAATAAGTGAAAATAAATAAAATATTAATAAATTGTCAAATAAAAATTAGTAGGTAAAGGATACTTACAATATTATAATGTAATAAATTATTATTTTTAGATATAATTAAGTATTTAATATTAATTTCTCTTTCTTTTAGGTGAAAACTGAATGCTTCAATAATTGCTCTTCAGGATTTTAAACAACGATATTAAACCTACGAAATTAATAAATTATTTTATATTGTATTATTATTTACGTAATTTTATCCTGTTGTATGTGACATTGCTACTTGTACGTAGAGGCTTCCATTATAAAACGAGCGTTATTTATATTGAAATAATGTTGGTTTAATTAAATTGTTTCAGTTATTCTGTTGTTTTATTTTACTTCCTGTACCTAATACTTAATGTGAAGTGCGTAAACGGCAACCTCCGTATGACTATGAAGTATTTCAAAAGCTAGGTACGAATCAAATCAGATAAACATTAAACAGTAGTCAATAACACTTCTCTGTTTACATAAAGGTACCTATTTCACAGAGCAAATAATATATGGATTTTAAATAATTAGACACGACTAACATTTTCTTTTATAACACTATGTTTATGTAAAACAATTAATTACACAAGGTGCACAATTTTTTCCCCTTTGTTGTTGAAACACAATAGACGGAAACTTGAAATCATATTTTTTATTATTACCTATTTTCAGATTTTTGCTCGTACACATAATATTATTATTAAACATAATATCCACAGCGCCATCTTATGGCATACAGAGTAATTTTAGTTTCTATGAAAGCGTCATGAAAGCGTACGTCTTTTTTTATTAGTTTGTTCGAAATTTCATAGATGGCGCGATATACAAATATGCATAGAACAAAGTAGACTTGCCACCAAAGAAGTCTCACAGTCAACTCACAGCGAAACATACGAGAAACACACACAGATAACAAAGACACTGTGAAAAATAAAGTTTCAACAACCTATCGGACGCAGCTTATGCCGCGGTCGCCTCTACACATTATACCTAGCCAGCGCATTAAACCTAGAATATTTTATCCTTAGAGTATAGATATAGTATAGAGCGCGTGTATTGCACAAATTGCTTTGTGCACATAGTAGGCAGATGAGCTATAGATACTATATAGATGTGTGTGTGACAAATAGGGATGGATAGATATCAATTGCGTGATGAGCTATCGATAAGTTATGTAAATAAATATGTATCATATGTAAATTTTATGTTCAATATGTTATTAAAGGAGAAATGTATGAATAAAGTATAAATATGTAATTTTAAATTTGTTTACCAAGTGAATAAAGTGTGTTTATTCCATTTGAATATTTTTTTGTATTAATTATAAGTACTTTAAAAAAATATGTTTAATTGGAATATCAGAAAAACGTATGCACTTCTTAAATATTAAAATTAATAAAATAAAAGATCGGGTTTAGTGCTATTTTTTCAATAATAAATAGAACAATAATAATAATGTTTTAAAATGAGAAATAATTAATGATTTAAAATGAAATAACTAATAAATAATATTAATAATTTTTTATTTAATTTTATCCATTCTATACCTACCAAAATCTTCAAAATCAATTTAGCGGTCCATATATCGTAACATTACATACTTTTCATTTACACTATAATACATTCGCATTCATAATATTAGAAATTGTATCATACCAAACACACCACAAATTTATTTAAATAGCTGTGTTTTACCTGAAAATAAAACACATATTAAATACTTACCTATATTTGAAGCTTACTTATTGAGAAGGCACCTAGCTTTTTCCGCCTATTTTTCCCTCTCTTTCCGTTGTATATATGCTATCTCTCTCGCACACCTCTCCACCAGGTGGCGGGGCGCACGATAATGTCGGGCGCTGGATGTTTTTCATTGAGTCGAAATCCACAACAGGTGGACGTTAAGTGTAAGCTTCAAATATAGGTAAGTATTTAATATGTGTTTTATTTTCAGGTAAAACACAGCTATTAAACACTTGACCGTAATTTGAAGCTTACTTATTGAGACCCGTTTGTTACCCACCTGGTGTAGAATATATGGACGCCAATGTGAATTTGAAAACATAAGTAATTACTTATTTCTTTATTTGAAAGAGTAAGGTGTGCAGATAGTATACCTACCAATAAATCACACAAATTTTTATATTATATAATATATTAACAATCCCAGATGAAAAGTTAATCAAATAAGAACCAAAAAGTTAATCATAATGATTAAAAGTATTAGAACTTATGAGATTGGTTCAAGTGTACCTTAGTTAACCTTTTGGGCTTGAAAAGTTAAAGTTACTACAATTTCCACTATCTTTAGCGTAAATCTGTGAAAGCGCCAGTAACGACTTTCAATTAAGCATTTAGATGTTACTTACAAAATGAAGCAAAAGCTGATCCCGACGAGGCAAAAATACCTCAAACTCAAACCTTTATTTATTCAATTAGAACTCTGCAGAAGCACAATTGAATCATCTTAACATAAAATTACCACCTGTCTCAACTCACACAGTTTTAACCCAACCTGCTACAAGCAGACAAGAAGAGACCTTGGTCCTTACTTTTGGGGTCAGAAATAAATTTAAAAAGGTCACCCCTTGAATAAGGCAATAAAATATCAAAACAGGTAAACGGTTTTAATTATAATACAGATTTTTAACATCCAACCAAACCGTGCGATATCTATTAATGTTTAGAGCCAACGCCACCGATCATAATCTAAACATGGCTAGTACTTTCAGTACAATGCATGAATTATTTATTTAAAACTGATAGGTCATAAACTCTGTACTGAAAACAAATATACTGAACTCAAGAGACTAAAATGATAAGGAGCTTATCTGTGTCCCAAAACTGCAATTACTACAGCCAAGTACGTTACTTCTAATCAATTCGGTTTTAAGATATAATTATGATTTACATCAGAACTTATATACCGAAAGCCTCGGGACTACATAACGTGACTTATTTATAATAATAGTGTTTGTACATAACACTAGGTAGTCAACAGCTATATGAACGTCAGATAGGTAAAGAGCCTTTATCCAGTCAGTAACAAAGGATTTTAACTATAGGTACTTATTCTAAACCAAACAACTACTACTAGCTACTCCGTATGACTTTTGGGTAGACGGAGGCAAATAGGGTTTTTATTCCAACTATATCATTTGATATTTTGAAAATGTACTCCACATTTTCATACCGTCAGAGTCATTTTGCAGATTATAGTGGTGCAGCACTGAACACTGTCTATTAGGTGGCTGGTGCTGCTGACCGGGCCTTCAGTTCCGCTTTCCAGAATACCTTCACCCTTCTAGGTGCTACTACTACTGAAATAGCGGTACTCTATCGCGTCGTTCAGGTCTGTAACTGACAGGATTTCTCATATTATCGTAACAACCCTCGCTCGTTCTAACGAGAACAAATTATCGCCAAGGAATTCTGCTGCAGGATAATGGCAAGAGAGATTATAAGCTTAACTATGCATTATTATGTTCAGGAATATGGTAGATTTTGAATACTATCGTCGTATGAAAGTATCTCCTTTCGATTAACTTCATTAAGGATGCAGATCTGATCCCATCTTTGTTCCGTAGGAATGCTTCGACAGTCTAAACGTTACACTGGACAAAGAAAATTGCCCTAAATATAGTCGGTTGTTCCAACATCCGTAATATGGCTAGCCTACCTTGCTAGCCCTTGATTGTAACTGCTACCAATGGAGGCATTGGTCTTGTGTTGTCCACACTTGTGCGAGTGCAAAAATGAAGAACTGAGCTCGTGGGGAGCTATGTCAAATGAAGCTGTGTTAAGATTATGACAGTATATGACAGTCGGCTGTGGATGCGAAGACAGGACATTACTTTATTCATCCGTAAACACGCGAGGCAGCCACGGACAGCGATATAGCAAGAACTAAACTAGCAAAGTTTAGTTTGCTTACCAGACTTTGTCATGTTTTAAATGCAGTAGGTATATCCTCTGTATAGCATTGCATTTATGACTATTGAATATTGATAAACTTAATTCACCCGTAAACACGAGAAGCAGGCACGGATAGCGATATAGCAAGAACTAAACCAGCAAAGTTTAGTTCGCTTACCAGGCTTATATTTTAAAAGCCGTATAGTCTGTACTGCATTTCATTTATTGCCCCCCCCCCCCCTCAAAGCAAAGAAATGAGAAGTCATTTGGCAGAGCTTTCTCGTTAAGGGTAGGGGTTCCAAGTAATATCTAATAATAAGAGGCTTTTGTTTGGAAAGATTGACTTTCCGTTATTTATCCTCTATCCTATGTAACTCAACAGTCAGTATTCTCAGCATTCGTTGAGTACTTAAACGTTTTACGTTTATAGTTGTATATATATAACTTTATTATACAATATAATAATCCTGGTGGGATGACAAGAAACTTGTCTATCAAACGATTATCCTAATCCCTCAGCGATTTATTGTTTGAGCCCTGAAGAAAAATCTCATGGGTGCAATAATGAGGTTTAAATGGGTTGAAAAAAACGAGTCAAATAAATTGCCTACAAGACCGGGCAACTAAAATAGGCCTATGAGAGGTCAACTATACGTAATCAATCGTCGTTTGTTACATTCAATCGCTTTGCGATTAAAAAATCTCTTCCGATGTTTTTACATGAAAATTGGTCGGCTAGTGCCATTGAATTACGATACCAAACATACCGTTGACACAAGGCTTGGTGACAATCCTCGAAACCACCGCCACAAATCATCTGCGAGATGATATTTGATCCGACTCGCCTTCCTTTGTTGTGAATAGGCTTTGCATTGGTAAATACGATTTGTTCAATTCCAATTTCCATAATTGGTAAACCAATGGTGGTTTCCTGATTCCTGAAGCGTAAACTTTTAGGATACGAAGTATCAATTTCATGCGCCCATTATTTAACGTCTCTAACCTTTATTGTATTTATTAGGTCATATTACTATACTACCCACTGTGAAGTAGATTTCAAAACCTTTTTCTACCTACCTTAGAAGAGTGAAGATCCGATACGGTCATATCCAAAACTTCTTTCGTTGGTCCTCGTTGACGAAAGCAAATATCTATGATCATTTTAATGATCAATCCCTTGTATATTTGCACCAATCGCCATCAAAGCCCCGCGAGGGCTGATATATTCCCCGTGGAGACGGTTGCTATCAAAGCCCCGCGAGGGCTGATATATATTTGCACCATGTCTCCGTGAGGTACTGTTGTAATCAAAGCCCCGCGAGGGCTGATATATATTTGCACCATGTCTCCGTGAGGTACTGTTGTAATCAAAGCCCCGCGAGGGCTGATATATATTTGCACCATTTCTCCGCGAGGGACGGTTGTAATCAAAGCCCCGCGAGGGCTGATATATATTTGCACAATCTTTTCCGTGAGGGACGGTTGTAATCAAAGCCCCGCGAGGGCCGATATATATTTGCACCATTTCCCTGCGAGCGACAGCTGCGCGAGGGATGTTTGTAACTAGAAATAAGTAGGGCCTGCCAAAAAATGCTTAAGAGACACCCTGCGGGGGTGGATTTGACCTGGCTAACCCCTGCGAGGAGTAGTGGCCACATTTATGTATTCTGCTTCGAGCAAGAATACACCTTAGTGCTAATATAAAATTAGCAGTAAATAATCATTTAAATAATATAGCAATTAACAAGGTCCTTTAACTTATTTTCCAATGTTAGCGACAACTGTCCATGAAATAAGAATTGATTTGACAATGGTAATTAATTATTATGATTATATAAAAAAGGGACTAACTATTTAATAAATTCATAATTCAAATCAATTCACTAAATTTTTAAAATGAACTTCGATTCATATTTATTTTTGTTCATGCAATCGATGTAACATTTAGTTGCTTTATATCCGTTTACATTCCTTACGAACGCAACCATACCGTCGTAGGACGTTATATTTAATTGCACAAAATAATCTCCACTCACCCGCAATTTTTTACTTTTTGTCAAGGTGTACAAGTTTATAATATTATTTCTAAAACGTTAGAAGTGAATTGTAAATCCTTTGAAATAAATGTATCTAAATCTAATTTATATTAAGGTATCTCGATAATCATATTATACGATAACCCTTTCAGCACAAGTTCAGTAAACCAAATAATTTAATTGTAAAATTTTGGTACTTACTCGTTTTAACAAAAAAGTTGCATCATTTGAAACATAGGAAACGTAATTTTCAATCAAATTAGCCGTGTGTAATATGTGTATTTTCACATAAAAACGGATCAGAATAATACTCATAAAAGGACACGTATAGACTACGGATAGTTTTGAACTCAGAGGAATAAACCTATAGAGTTCTTATATTGAGACAGAACAAAATACATATTTTCTAATCTACTTACTCTTAGTCAATAACAGCATAAGTCAGATTGAGATAGCGATAGAGTATCTGCACTGTCTTCAAACGTAGCGCGCCGGCTATGTTTTGTTTGCCTTCCAGCTGGAGGTCTCGGTGCGTCAAGTGTTTTTAACGAAATATTTAGAAAATATAAAGTGTATAGTGTTTCTTTTTATTTGTCAGTGTGCTAAAATGACTATTGTATGTTTAGCTACCGGCTATTACTAGTCGAATGGGAGTTTTGGATGAAAACAATGAAAAAATATCTTTCCATCGGTAAGTGATTTTCAGCAAATTGATAAATATTTATGTTCTAACCCTATTTGAAGGTTTTATCAAGCGCTTTTTTATAAGTTTATGTTGTAACTGTAACATTTACCCACTTTATGGGGTTGTGGAATACAAAAGAATTAAATAATTTTTAAAAAATGTCACAATATTATCACGTTTGGCATTTTGTTTACCACCGTAGTGTTGTAACACATCTAGCGTATATTATCGATTTATGACAAAAAATCTATTTCATATTAACGTTGATTTATTTATTTTGTTTCTTATATCAGATTTATATGTAGTTGTTGTAGCAAATAATAGATGTAAATTTTCTACAGCAGGAAAATAAAAAATACCACGTGGTTGTTTTATTTGACTTATCTGTTTAGTTTGTTGTTTCTCTTTTAGATTATTAATAAATTCATTTTGTTTTAGATTTCCAGGGCTAAATAAAAAATGGGTAAAAAACATGACACGTGTAGATTGGACGTTCCTGTGTTCCTTTAGATAATAAATACATTTGTGTGTGAGTGAATTTTTATTTGGAAATTTTTTTACACATTTACTTTAAATGTGTAACTATGTGAAAATTAAACGGTTGATTAAATGACAGTTCTCATAGATGAGAAACTACTATTGAAATACATACTTAATATACATGCGTTTTCAAAGAAAAACCCGCATAGTTCCCATTCCTGTGGGATTTACGGGATCAAAAGTAATTTTTCCAAATTTCATTGTAATCGGTTTAGTAGTATTCGCGTGAAAGAGTAACAAACATCCATCCTCACAAACTTTCGCTTTATTAGTAAGATGTAAGGAAAATGTTTTCTTTAAGACTGTCCTTTTATGAACTTGTTAAAATTCATGCTGACTGTGCCTTTCTCCTCACTCCTTTAACTTTATTGATCTTTATTTTAAATTAGTTACATTTCAAGTTTTAAAATTTATTTTAAAATATACTAGCTTTCCGCCCGCGTTTTTAAAGAAAATCCCGCACAGTTCCCGTTCACGTGGGATTTCCGGTATAAAACCTATCCTATGTGTGTATGTTCAAAATTTCATTGTAATCGGTTCAGCAGTGAAAGAGAAAGTTATCCATTCTCGCATAATTTCGCATTTATTATATTCGTAGGATTAAACAAATAATGTATTCAACTGAAATTTATGATTAATTTTGTTTTTTTTTTATTATTTATTATTTCACGAAACCGTAAATGCAAAATGCATTCACGATTTTATCGATTGAAGCACATCCCATCACTATCACCTTCTATCCATCTAAATACGTACCTATAGTAAAAATGGTGCCATGACTATGTTGAAACGTAGCTTGTAGTCTATAGCTATCTCATTCTTTCATACGACGTTTTCTTTAGATAGAGAGAAACAAATATATGTAAATTGTATACGCTCGATACAAGTACTCTATAGGTTTATTGCTCTGAGGTTTTGAATGTGTGGTACATTCATGGTACGTATCTACTATACATGAGCGAATTCCATCATTATTCAGTTGAGCGGTAACTCCCGTACGATTTATAAAATAATATCACAACATGTTCTGACATGTCGTGACTTCTTGGAGCTGACTCATTTCGTTCGATAATTTTTAGTAATAAACTATGATAGGAATTCCGAACCGTTCCTAGCGATAACGACAATGTAATAAAGTCCACGTGTTTTCCACGAAAAATTCACTTGTAACATTGTAATAAAAACACATTATTAAAAATGAAATAAAATATTAAAAAATATCTATATACAAGAGAGGGTATTTGATATATCTAGTAATATCAAATAATCACAAAAGTAATATTAACGATTCGAGTAAAGCCGAACGGTAACACCGTTAAAATAGCTTTACTCACAGTAAGTATTAGAAATTCAAATATTAATTAGTACATATTGCATAATGAAATATTTCAAAAGAAAAGTTACTATTTCAAGTAAAATGTAACGGTTGTATCGTTAATTTTAAATATTTTTATTCATGCTATTAAGTATTTAAGCATATTGAAAAATAAACTATTGCTGAAAGATTCATTAAAAACCTCAGCATTTTAAATAAAGTCCAACGATTATACCGTTGACTTTAAAGATTTTTACTCATTTTTAAGTAAAATATCCTAAGAATAGATTAAAAATAACTCACTGTACCGATCCGACGGGATACACTTTTTAACACTTTTAGCACTTGCTTTAAGCAATACTTAATACTTAATAGCACCAAGGTTGTAGTCTTGTAGACAACCTTCTCGCGGCGGAAGCTAGACGCCAATGAAAAACATCCAGCGCCCGACATTATCGTGCGCCCCGCCACCTGGTGGAGAGGTGTGCGAGAGAGATAGCATATATACAACGGAAAGAGAGGGAAAAATAGGCGGAAAAAGCTAGGTGCCTTCTCAATAAGTAAGCTTCAAATTACGGTCAAGTGTTTAATAATACATTTTTAAAAGAGTTTTAATTTTAAAGTTAAATAAATAATTTGTTAAAATATAGTTCTTTTAGTAAACTTTATATCGAGTAAAGCGTTGGTCAGGTCACATCACTACGATCACGTGGCGGGAGTGAGGCGCGCGAGCGAGCCTGCGCGTGTCCGCTTCCCACCTCCCCTTCACCCCCGCGATGCTAAATTTATTTTCATAAAAATAAGTATAACAATCGACTTACTGATGAAATGTGAAACTGAATTTCAATTTTGTGTATTTTCTAGTATCGTTTTTGCAAGATATAACTGCACATTTTACCATGTTTAGACCTAGATATGAATAAAAATCAAGAGCAACGCACTTCGTCAGCACTCAACCAAGACTACGAGCGCGCGCGGCGGGAACGTCGTGTTGTTCCCACCTGTGCCTACTGTTCCCACTTGGTTGTTCGCGCTCTATAGATATCTATACTCTAAGATTTTATCTAATAATATCACAGACTAATAATAATATACTACGTATACAACTAATATAGTCGAGCCAATTTAATAGGCAACATTTGACGTCTATCAATTTTATCTTCGTAGGGTGGTAGAGTCTGGCCAGCCAAAGCTGAACCCAGTAAAGGGCGGCAAATTTAAAAAATATGGACCTGGTAACATCGGCTTTAGTAGGAAAAAAACATTTTGATACTTTTGATATTCTTAGAGGTGATCATAGTATATAGGTACATTAGGTTCACAACACAGCAGGATTTAAACGTTATTAAAAGAAATGATTAGAACCGTTTTCAACAAAACTGACAACTAACTACGCCGAATCGCCATGATGACATTTCATAGTGTGGCCGCTACAAAAAACACTGAGCAGCTTTGGCTGGCCAGACTCTAACCTGCATAAAAACATCGATTAAAGTGAATTAATCGATACGGACTTCAAACATTTGTCAATCGAACTTGAAACACATGTCAATTTTAAAATTCATCAGGCGAATCCCTGTCCCAGTAATACACTTTCTTTCGTAAATTAAAGGAGCAAAAATATAAGACAATTTGTATAATACATAGTTAAAAAAAAACACAACGCATCTATTAATTTATGATGATTTTTATTCACAAGTAATCAATGCATTCGATTCTAGATGTCAGATTTCGATTTTTAGAGTAACGTCTCTGGTATTTAGAAAGAAAAAAAGTTTATTGACACAAAATTGTAGCGACGTCAGTTCTTTAATTCAGAAATTGTTTATTATGTTTATTGGTTTATCAGTAAAATGAAATCTTTAAAATAACTTGTATCGGTCATTATTATTATAAATATGTAATCGTAATTGAAAAAAGGCAAATGTGCAGTTCTAACAAAACGAAATATCATGTTATTCTATGTTGTCGTTACTGTCAAATGTTGCCTATTAAAATGGCTCTACTCTACTATAATAATCTGAAAAAAACTCTACTAACTGAATTTAAACCCTTTTTATAATTAACTAGCTTCCGCCCGCGACTCCGTCCGCGCGGATGTCAGTCTTCGCGTGGATGGTCTCCATTTTGATTAACTCTGACAATGACATCTTATAAATATCTATTGGACCCAAATACGGCTAGGCCTATAATAATACGCAACGTGTGTTCGCGGTTCTACAGAACAACGTCTATGGATAAAACTGAAAAATTAAGATTAATTTTTTTCTACGTATTTTTCCAGGATAAAAACTAAAAAGTATCCTATTTTACGCCCAGGATAATAAGGTATAATTATACCAAGTTTCATCGAAATCGAACCGTTAGTTTTCACGTGATGTCTTCACATACAGACAGACAGACAGACAGACAGACAAAAAATTTTTTAATCACATATTTGGGTTTGGTATCTATCCAGTAACACCCCCTGCTATTTATTTTTTCAATATTTTCAATGTACAGAATTGACCCTTCTACAGATTTATTATATGTATAGATTAATCACAGAATATGATTAATAGCTATATTATTATGTATACAGTAATGAGTGAGTATTAAACGAATGTTTAAATCTGTGGTTTAAATACAACCTGCTTACTAAATTAATACAGAAGTTAAATTTCTAAATTACTCGATAATAAAATATTTAAATTACACGAGAAATTACCTGAACAAAGTTTAATTTAAAGTTTCAACCTGTGGTTTCAACTATATCCATCACTATCATATGAAAAAAAGCACCCATGAAATCTTCATGAAATGTTTGTCATTTTTAACAATCTGATTTTCTATGAAACTATGGCTGGCAACAATTGTAAATTGTAATGTCAATTTCACTATTTATTTGCAAGGAAAACGGTTGACGATTGCGTCTTGTGCTAGAATGTTGTGAAATTTGCGTATCGTTTGTTCCTTTTAATTATTGAATACGTAGTTGTAATTTTCTATAGTGTTAAATTAAAAACGTTTATATATATTCGTAGTGTTAATATTTTACAAATGTTGATATGTGACAGTACATGTGAATTTTTAACTTAAATTTTCCACATCATCCTACTTTGTTCCTGTGGCCTGCCTTCTGCTTAATTACTGATTTTAAGGTAAATAAATATTTGAATCTACATTTATAATGAGAAATCTTGATGGTTAAGGGTAAGTTAGTGCTTATAGAAGTTATAGATGCCAGTAAGTCAGTTGGGAACTTTATCATATGGTTGTTGACGAAACGTAACGGTTTTGTTTTTGTGTTTCATTGCAATTAACTTAGTCAAAAATTTAAACTACACACTTGAAATAATAATCATTAATATTTATGCATGGTTTAATTCATAATACTTCTCTTTTAAAGCGCCGAACTATGCAATGGGAAAATTTTATGATAAGAAAAGTAATAAAAATAGCCTTTAGACAACGAGACTTCAAAGAGGTTAATGTGTGCTCAATTTTTAATTTAATTAAATCTGCTGTATGTTATGCTGTGAAGTGTAAAATTTAAACTAAATATTTAGATATTTATTTTTGTTTCTTAAAATCTTATCAATTATATATTCTACTAGCTTCCGCCCACGACTTTGTACGTGCATCCCCGTTTTTCCCCGTTCCCGCAAGAATTTCGGGAAATCCTTTCTTAGCGGATGCCTACGTCCTAACATCTACCTGCATGCCAAATTTCAGCCCGATACGTCCAGTGGTTTGAGCTGTGCGTTGATCACTATATCAGTCACCTTTGAGTTTTATATATAATATAGATATCTTAGATGAATCCAACAAACCAAAGATCATTACAATTGGTTCAGCCGTTCTTGAGTTATAAGTAGTGTAACTAACACTTATTTTATGTACATATAGATTTAACTTGTAGTTATATCAATTATATGGAATGCTTTAAAAAATTTCCATTTTGAATACAATATTATGTATGTTACTGGTCCCATTATAATTATCACCAGGGTTGAGTCAAGATGCAACATGAAGTTATATGTAGACTATGAAACTCAGGTATCCTGTAGCCGCCTACTAGGAAAGAATTTTAGAAATTGATTGGGTATTTTTTTTAGATAAATCTGAACAAATAAAAATAATGTTTTCCTTCACATAAAAGTATGTATTTTGAATGGAATATCCAATTTCACTAATTCTTAAAGTAATTAGGATTTGAAACATATTTTAATAAATAGCTTATTTAGATAAGAATTAATACAAAGGTAGTTATACAAATTAACAAGGTTTCACTTAGATTTGTTTCCTACCACTTTAACAATTTACTTTTTACTTTTACTTTTTACTTTAATTTACTTTTTAGTGACATAACTACAATAAATGCAATATTGATCTCATGAAGTTTTTTGTAGACATTGATATCATATAACAATTGATATTCTGGAATATTTTTATGTCTTGACAAAACATATTGTAGGGTTATTTTATTGTTAAATTAGCTGCGCTTCGCGGTTTCTCCCACGTGGCTTTGCCCCTGTTAGTCGAAGCGTGATGATACATAGCCTATAGCGTTCCTGGTTTAATGGGCTATCTAGGACCGAAACAATTTTTCAAATCAGACCAGTTGTTCCTGAGATTAGCGCGTTTAAACAAACAAACAAACTCTTCAGCTTTATAACATTAGTATAGATTTAAATTTTTCAACTTGGGTTGGTTTCAATAGATAGGTATCCCTTATTTTTCTTTTAATAAATAGCTGATGTTACTGAGTGATAATATAACTTTCTGTTTGCAAAATAAATTTGAAATTGGTCCAGTAGTTTATAAGTTTGTTCACTTTTAGAATTATTGTATTATATTTGTAACTATTATATTAATTACAAAATAGTTTAACAGTTTTAACAGATCAGTGATTCACATAGGTATAAAATAATCACCATATCCTACAAAGTGTCATCATCTTAAACTACGGGGACGAAATGGTAAGTGTTGACCATTATTATATTATCAAACTAAGGTCCAACAACTATTTTTATCTCCACTTGACATTGAATGCTGGAGGATTGTGAGGTCAAATAAATCTTAGAAAGCTTTATCTTAGATACTATGAATGGTTTAATTTTTAAAGTCACCAAGCGAGATCTTAAAAATAAATAACAATGGCTTAATTTAAATAATCAAAAAAGTTAATTATAGGATCAATTTTATCTGATGTAAACTGTACATAATACAATTTTTAATTAACTTTAAAAAATGGAACAGAACCTCAATTTGACTATAATATGGCACTCGAGATATGTCATTATGTTTATACCAAATTGGCTTATTATGTTTATAAAAAGTATTAGACGGTTTTAGAAGAAACAACAGTAATATAGATTTAGGGCCGATTTTTCAATGCTTGGATAAAACTTATCCGTCCAATATAGTATTTCACGATAATATTAAAATGTCACGTAAACTGTCAAATACGGGCAATTAGAATACGTTTTTAAAATGGCAGTTTTATACATTATTCGACGAATAAATTTTATCCAAGCATTAAAAAATCGGCCCTTAGAAGAATAACACATGAGCTCTATAATTTCATTTTGCCAGTGGGTGAAACTGCATGGCAATGTTATTTATTCATATTGTGGGATAAATAAATCTTCCCATGTTATGTTTTTTAAATAATAATAATTTCTCGTAATGTAACCAAATGATAATGGGATATTATGTGATAGTAACACAAGGTCTCCCGGTATCTTATCACATTTTCTGTTTTGTTTTGATAATGTTTTGTTTGGTTTGATAATATGTAGCTGTGTTTGTACTGTGAGCTTATGTAAAGTACGTAAAATGCATGCTTTGGTTCTTAAAAATCAGCTATGTAAATATTTAATGATTATTACACGCTTTATATTAGCTTCACCTGTATGTTTGTAACCGACTGTATGTTTGTAACCGACTTCTTTGGGCGCGATTTTGACCCACTTTAAACGGCCAGATTTCGTTCAAACTTTGTAGATTTATTGAGGACCCATGACAATACAATAATTTGATAAAATTTTCTATTTTTTAGTTCGGTTTTCTATGAAAAGCGTGTTTTTTAGTTTTTTTAAACTACATATTATTATCTTAATGTTTGTTTTTTGATAGTGTTATTTTGCATACAAAATTGCATTATTATGTCTTGGTTGGATATCAAATTATAAAGTAAAATGTAATGATAACAAAGTAAATGAATTAGTATTGCTTCCAAGAATAAATTGTAGGTAATAAACACTTATCTTATATATTTTGTGCTATTTTTATATTTTTATTATTTGCTTCAATACTTAGCGGATGTGACGTTGAATGTACTTATTGTACTACAAATAAATTTAGCACTAATTTGCTCTACAAAATATATCTATCATACTTTTCATACATGACAGTTTCAGAATTTTGTTTATCTTATATCTTTCTCAATATTTATCTTATTTATCAGTGATACATTTCCAATGAATTCTTATTTATCAATTTGTTCTCAAATCCCAAAAGATAGCATTACTTACCTACATTTCAAAAGATCACATGAGTAAAATAAATTTCACATTGTTTAAAGATAGTAAACATTGGTAAATGATAACATATTTTTTTTGTATCTGTTTCTCTCATTAGTCTACTATCTACAAACAATAACAATTCACTATATCTCAAAAAATATGTAACTATGTATTTATTGTAATTAGTAGAGTTAATTACTTTATATATAGTACTAGCGGTCCGCCCCGGCTTCGCCCGTGGTATATATGAAAAATAGATGTTGGCCGATTCTCAGACTTACCCGATATGCACAGAAAATTTCATGAGAATCGGTCCACCCGTTTCGGAGGAGTATGCAGACAAACATTGTGACACGAGAATTTTATATATTAGATAAGATAAGATAAGACTAGTGGTCCGCCCCGGCTTCGCCCGTGGTACGTATGAAAAATAGATGTTGGCCGATTCTCAGACTTACCCGATATGCACAGAAAATTTCATGAGAATCGGTCCACCCGTTTCGGAGGAGTATGCAGACTAACATTGTGACACGAGAATTTTATATATAATAAGATAAGATAAGATATCATTTAAAATTAAAATGTATGAATACATTTTTTAACTTATTAAACATATGGTAAAAAGTTATAACTTATAATCTTGTAGTTTATAAATTTAAAGAAGTTATTATGTTTTGTTCTGTATAAAATTTGAAAACATAAAAATCCATGTCTACTTCATAATTTTGAATGGATAAGATTCTATTCTAGATATATTTACCTATATTTAGGGTCCTTCATAGTATGAGGTCAACCACATTATATACTTAGATTTTATGAATCCTGTATGCGACATCCTCTTATTGGGTTTCTATAACAGGACATAACCTACTTGCAAGGGAAACCTCCCAAGTAATCTATTTTCCCTTTTCACTTAATATGAGGTAGAAGAATATTTATCAAAGTTATGAAGCATTGTCAAAGATTATGAAAAGGTTACTTCATGTGCCAAAAGTGTAAGTCGTCCTATGCCTCATTTCTGCTTATCTCTCATTACGCTACCACAAGAGCGGGGCTCCAGTCTCCAGTCTCGACGTGGTGGTATCTTATATGGTTGAGCCTGAATGCACCGGTTATCGCGAGGACCAAACAAGAGAAGGCTATTAGCAATGCGCCATACCCCAATTCCCTTAAACCCCCATGGATTACGTCAGTGACTTGATCATCTTGGTGGCATCTTACATGGTCGAGCCTGACTGCATCGGTCAGTGCATCGCGCTCGATAACCATCGTGCCGTGAAACAAACCATAACAATGCCGGCCATTTTAACATTTATGCGAGTTTCGTTGTTCCCGTTACCGCGCACTGGTTTTCTGCGAAATTGATTTCGTGATTGTGTCGCATGCTTATCTGTTGAGCACTTTTCGCTGGTCTCATTACGTTTATCTCTGTTCTGGTTAACTGTATCGTCGGTATATGCGATTCGGTTTTGCGAAATGATGACATATTTTAGTTTTTAGGCTTTCCGACTAAAACGTTTTGATAAATCATTTTGCTCACGAATAGTGTTTTCTGCGTGTAATTTGCTTTCTAGTTTTTGAAAAGGAGAGAGAAATAAGAATTGATAATAAATATATATCAGTATAATAAAATATAACATATCATAAAATAATATAGATCTATTGTTTATAATTCATTTTATGGATTTTTGGGTCAATAGGACTAAAGATGACCTGAATAAATTTGACACGTTTGTACACTCATTTGGCGCTTATAGGATTGTGAGGTGAATATTTATAAATATTGTATTTGTTGTTTTCTTTATGATCTTTTTCTACTAAAAATGAAACATTTTTGTATCTGTACAAAAGTCCTACAAATTTAAAAACCCATTGCACTCAAGACTACTTAGCGAAGTCACGAAGGAACACGTGCGTAGAATAATTCAAAGAATATTCTAATAAGAAATGTTGAATATTACTTTTTCATACCTTTCATGATATGAATTATTAATAAATGAAATATAATTTACTTATATATGAATGAAGTGTAGTGATCCTTAACATTGTTTTTAACTTTTTAATTCGATGTGAGTACAGTATAATATGCTTTATAAAGATCTCAAATAAGTAATTAATCCCGCCCGGCTTTCTCTAGATTGATTGGGGATAATTAATAAGTCAACCTACATAGTAAGAAACGTATCAGGTGAACGGATTTACAAAATCTTCAATTCTTCTTTCAGTTATTGCATTGTAAGCATATGGAAATTTAATTTCCTTCGTCATAATTCTTTAGAAGTGTTGATATTATGTAGCCGAGAACCATACGAGTATAAGGATTAAAAGTATCAACAGCAGGTTTTGCGTTTCAGTAATTATCGTACGGTGTCGATGAAAGTGGGGTATAAGGTCGGACGCTATTTGTATTGTGCTCGCCTCGTGGTGCCGGAAATCGGAGACGGCGTGAAGGAGACAATTAAGCCAGCGTTGAGCCCGGATTAACTGCTTTCCTAATATGCTATAATACAAGGCAATATACGTGGTCGTACTGTTATATCAGACCAACTGAATAGTGTAAGATATGTTTGCACTTTGCAGCATGCAAAAAGTAGATAATAATGTGTGTTTTTCGCTCGATGTTCCACTCAAATTTTATTTAAAGAAATATATACTTTTTGCAGTTTTAGGTATATTGTTGGTTTTAAATATTTTGTTATAAGTAGATAATGGTGCTATTAACTAGTCTCTGTGGGATACTGCCCTCAATATTTTCCTATTAGTTAATGAGCTGCAATTTAAATGTTGCAAGTGTTAAATTGTGTTGGAAGTTTATGATCAATTTGTTTAAGTTAACCTTCGCAAAGTTTTCCTATATGAGCTTTTATACGTCGTGTATTCGTTTGAGGTCAACAAAAATCATAACAAAAACAAGTTAACTCTGCAATTGCCCATAAAAAGGCTTTTCTCATTACGATCATTGATCTTTTGTAGAAAACAAAGAAAGGTTGGTTGATTTAAGATTCCGTTAACATATACCTAGCTCAGAAAATATTTGAATATATTCATCGTCTCGAAAAGGTACTCGATAGGTGTTGAATAAATAAATAGAAAAGTTTCCACGTATAAATTTGGAACAAGTATCTGAATATAGAGATTAGGAAGTATCGCATTTTCCTTAAATTCTAAACTGAATTTTGACGTAAAAGGTAATACGAGCAAACATTGAACGTCAAACAAAATTTATGTCTTTGCGCCCAAATTGACTCATTTATTAAATAATAAATAATTATAGTTCATCCTTTGATCCCACGCACGCATAAAAAGGCTATTTAACAATCGATTTGACATCATTCATTCGTTCATTGTTATATTTACACTACAATATTGCGTACCTACTTATTAATCATATAGTAGGCGTCGACTAAGAAGCCCACAATTTTCTTCGACAAGGAAAATCTTTTCTCAGTAGTAATGGCTTGAAATGTTTGGAGACTTTTTTATTGTTTTCTCTTATCTGAAAATGGCGTAAGTGCAGATTTCTTTCAAGATATTGGTGTCCAGGAGAGAACCGGCTTCCGCATGACGTGTTCAGTGTTCGACTAATGGCCCGCGCATCGTGTCAGTAACGTTTTTCGCGCCGTGCTAACAGGTGCACTCGTGCTCTTACGCTATTCTGTGCGCCTAGTACATTTCGCGATATCATAAACAAGAACTAAGTGACAAAGTTTCGTGTGTGTTTGTTTGTTTGTATTTCCAATACAGCCACCTTGAACGAATATCAACGATCAAACCGGTAAATTTCATTTTGTGATTTATAGCGTAAAGGGGCGATGAAGTGGGTTGTTAATGCAATTTTTATCTGCGACACCGATAAATTGCAAACGATTTGAATCGATTAGTATAATCGAGAGAAAGCTAAAGCTGCTGAATCAGGTAAAACGAGATATTTTACGCCCTTGTTTGGATACCTTTCCAAAGGCTTAATCACTTTTTGTATCTCGGTAGCGAGAATTTGAAATAGCGGTGCCCGCAGCAACGGTATAAACTTGTAGGAAGAACATAGCTTACATCGAGGATGCCTTTATGAATACCATACGTGCCGCAACTAACATACGCGGGATTCTTAATTTTATTTATTTATAGCCGTGAAATGTTATCAGCTATGATAAATGTGACCGTTACTAGACATGACCTTAAACGTTATGAATATTTAAACGGCTCAAACCGACACGTCCAGTACTTAAATAGCTCATGTCGATGAACTTGATTGTTTCTCAATATAATGCATTGTGTCAGGTTTATTCGCCTTCGTGATATTATGGCGATAGAGTCCTTAATAGTTTAAACGACGGTTAATATCACGTGTTACGTATCTTAATTATATCATTCGCTGCAATTTTTTATAAATAACAATGCTGTTATGTTTTAATTTATATTAATTATAAATTTACAAGTAGGTAATAAATTGTTTTGCAGTCTCGGAAAGTTTTAGAAAGGTTTCGAATAAATTTACTTAAGTATACTCCAACAATGTGTTTGCAAAAAATGTGTTAATTTAAAATTATTGTCATTGGCACTAAAAATACGAATCCGGGACGAGTTGAATCATCTGTCGCCTCCGATGCATCTGTTTTCAAACTTTTTATCTAGAAGAGTTAGAAGTGAACAATTATAATGAAAATTATAATAATTTTATTGAAGCAAAACGCTACAAGTCAGTCATCGTGAATCATTTTCCTTGAAGTGTTTATCTTACAAAAACTTAACTAATAAATAATAACAATAAGTGTTGTAAATAATTGCTTCACAATAAGGTCGATTGCATGCAAATATATGTACATTTAGATCTGCGCATCAATCCGATTTTATGAAAGTTTTTTAGTTTTCTCTTCCACGACATATATAATTTGCATAGACACGTGATGGCTCTACCGCGTCAGTATCTCGACGCGAAACCGTTTTATTTAATAATGTCTAATATGGTTTTATAGACAGTTAATTATTGTCTTGATAGTCTTCTTATTAACCTTAAAATATTTTTCTTTTATCTCTGTGTTATCTGTGGCGTCACAATCATGTAGAGTTAGTACATGCTTTATGTCTTGCCCTCATTATTGGCTGTGTTCTTGGGTTAGTCGGTACAAACTTCTAAATCAATACATCGAAAAGGATCCAATAAGGCCAGTCCTTGTATAAAGGATCGCTAAAGTGAAACTGGCTTTCAATAAAATCCGGTCCGACGTTACATTTATTTACTCGAAGCGAAGTGCGGTGTATACTGTATATTACTTTAACCCCAAGACCACATTTCAAAAACAATGCAGCTTAAAATATTTCGCTATCCGCTTGACCTCTTTTCAATTCAGATGCGATGAAAAATTGTACCTGCAGTGTGCAGATACTCTACCGTGAATCTTTGTCAAAATTGTCTTTATTTTTATTGGTGTAGTTGCTTGTAAATTGCATTTACTTTGTATTGTGTTCTAAACATCTTCGTGAAGTGTACATAATATTCTGATGAAGAGAAAATTATCCGTATTCGTTTCAAGCATAACAAAATACTGCTTAAATAAATGTAAAAACATTCCAAGTAATAATATAATAGCAAAAAATGAATACTAATAACATCGTAACAATCAATTTAATTTAACCTCCGTATAAATTTTGCAACAAACTTAATCCGATTTATTAAGGCGACGACAGTATCCATTCACGCAATTTAATTCCTTATTCATCACGAAGATGTCAGGGACGCATCAATCTAATAAACAAATCGAGAATTATTGGTCGCTTGGTTTTGAGCAGATGTTTAATCTATCGACATTCAACATGTGTTTATAGTTACCTATTGTTATCGCGTGTACATAATTACATCTATATGATAATTAGTCACATACACTGTTTACAGTTAGTTCGGTGACATGTGTATATTTCCTGGTAAAATTAATTCATTTCCTCGAAATTTAACGTTAAATTAAGTCAATAAAAACGTATACGCGGTTATTCTAAAGCGATATTGCGAGGTGTTCTCAGAATTGCAAAGGTCAAGTTGACGTGTCTCGTTGCATGCTCTTTTATTAAAATAATAAAAAACTGATGTATGAGTCGAACCGGGTTGATATATTTATGGTAGGCGCTGTGTGCTATAACTATATGCTATAATCCGTAGTGTGCAATAACGACGGCTACACTTAATAAGTTATAAGTTTTGAAATGAAGTTGTGCTTCGTAATGTGTAATTGAAAATGTTGTTACTGTTGATATAATAATGAATGGCAATTCTATCAAGACATGAATGTATGATGGTATATAAATTTGCAGCGTAACGTATATTTTATCGAATATGTTTTAATATTTATATATAGGATTGCAGAGAATTAGTTTATGTGCGGTCTATATTCCTCCCCCCATCAATAGTGCGGTTCTAGAAAACTTTTTAAATAAATCTTCCATTGCTGCTAATCAGTCGGTAAACCACCTGATTGTTGGTGACTTTAATATGGGTAGTAATTTAAGTTGGATTAGAAAAGAACATTACGACAATTTTTTGTGTCCACATAATTGTAATAACCCGATTGCAGTTTCACTTATTGACTTCATGGCTCTCTGTAACAATAAGCAATATAATGCAATTGTTAACTGTAATAATAGAATATTAGATCTGGTATTATCAAATTTAAATAATGTCATAGTCGCGGAAGCATTGGAGCCCCTATCCATAGTTGATAAATATCATCCCCCTCTAATCATAAATGTTAGTTTGGAAACACCTCTTTACCTAAAACACAACGTCACAGAACGGAATGACATATTCAATTTTTTCAATGGTAAATATGATAATATTAAGCATGATCTATCTGTGATTGATTGGACATCAAGGCTACCCAACGACATGGATGTAAATACTATGGTTTCCGAATTTTATTCTATCTTGCGAAATTTAATAAAGCAATACGTTCCACTTAAGCAAAGGCGCAACTCTAAGTATCCTCCCTGGTTCACAAATAGGCTTATTAAATTGTTAGGTGAAAAAGAAAAATATCGTAAACGCTATAAAATATATAAAAACGAAATGGATAAACTGCAGTATAATTTATTAAAAAATAGAACTCGCATTATATTAGATAAGTCTTATGAAGATTATATAACTAAAATACAGGGCGATATATTACAAAATCCTAAATCCTTTTGGACTTACATAAAATCTAAGAGGAGTCATGCCTGCAACTTTCCATCTGTTATGGTACTTAATGATAAATCAGCAAATGATGGTAATGAAATAGCAAACTTATTTGTTGAACATTTTTCTTCGGTATACAGTCAATCATCGTCATCCTTGTCGTCACAAAACGTACTTTCATCTTTAACTATGTGTGCTCGTAATAACATAAATATTAATGAACGGGAGGTCAAGCGTAAATTACAATTACTCGATATTAATAAAGGTTCGGGTTATGACGGTATCAGTACGGTATTCTACAAAAGATGTGCAACGGAATTGTCAGTTCCTCTATCTATAATTTATAATAAATCTCTAAACAGCGGAATATTTCCAACTTTTTGGAAAAAAGGTTTGATAGTGCCAATTTTTAAACAGGGGGATAAGTGTGAAGTAAAAAATTATCGGCCTATTACGTTGTTATCGATACCCGCGAAAATTTTTGAGTCTTTCGTTTATGGTTACATATCGTGGCACACCAAGAGTCTTATTTCTGTGAACCAGCATGGTTTCACAAAAAAACGTTCGACACTTACCAATTTGCTAAGTTTCACTAACTCAGTAATAACAAAAATAAGTAACGGTAATGAGGTCGACGCAATCTACACTGATTTCAGTAAGGCCTTTGATACAGTGAATCACCATCTGCTAATAAAAAAACTTAGGGACACTTTTTGTCTTTCAGGACAGGTTTTACTCTGGTTGCAGTCTTACTTATACCTTAGACCACAAACAGTTAGGCTTAGCGGATATCAGTCTAAAGAATACTATCAGTTATCTGGAGTTCCCCAAGGCTCCCATCTAGGCCCATTATTGTTTACATTATTTATTAACGACATTACAAATGTTATCTTGGAATCTGAATATGAGGTTTATGCGGACGACTTGAAACTTTTCAGATCGGTAAATTGCTCTCAAGACCAACAAAAACTGCAGGATGATATAAATCGAGTATCTCTCTGGTGTAAGAATAACCTAATGCAACTGAATGGAAGTAAATGTAATTTTATAAAACTTTCCAGAAAACATGTTAGATTCAAAACAACTTATAAAATTGATGATATTGCTATTAATCAAAAATACAATCTTAAAGACTTAGGTATTACATTGGATGAGGAATGCAGATTTGATACACATATAGATCTGGTGGTTCGCAAAAGTTTTAAAATGCTAGGTTTTATTTTTCGTAATACACAGGATTTTAAATCTACTCTCGCTATGAAAATACTTTATAATTCTCTCGTAAGGTCCAACCTTGAATACAATTCAGTTGTCTGGTGTCCTTACTATAAAAAATATATTACTCGTATTGAATCAGTACAGAAAAAATTTATTAATAGATTAAGTTATATCACCAAAAACAATATTCTTACAAATTATAGCGAAAAGCTAAACTTTTTTAAAATGGAGTCTTTGGAAGCGCGCAGAAGCGCGTCACAGCTAATATGCGTACATAAATTATTAAACAATGAGATAGACTGTCCATCACTGTTGTCGCAAATTGGTCTCTCGGTGCCTATCTATAATTGTCGGCTAAGTACTTTTTGCCCTATGTACACAAAATTTTCAAAAAATAAATATGGTTCGAACTCCCCGTTACAACTTATTTTAAAATTATATAATAGAATATTTGCAGTTGATCATAACACAGATATTTATTTTTCAAAACTAAGCTCGTTCAAAAAGCATATTGTTAAAACATTAAACAAATTGTAATTTAAGTTTTTACTTCTGGTTTCTATTTAGATATACCTAATCTAATTTTTATGAAAAATTGTTAAAGCGGTGCCTACCTGTAATTTAGATACGTAAATACTAATGTTTATTTTAAGTAAATATTGAATTGTTTGAACAAAAAATTATGTATCTAGTTGGTAAGCCTTTTTTTAAATAAATAAATAAATATTCTATGGTTGATTTAATCAGTTACGCGTTATCAGGCACGTAACAGCTACTAGGTCGTCAGGTCATTAACTAAACAGCTGCGGCAAGGAAAGTTCTTTTCCAGCATTTGCGTCAGTATTTGCATTGGAACCATAAATATTGACGAATACAATTATCGCGGTGAGCTGTCACGTTGGTTGCTGGACAGATTTGCTTTGTTCGTCATGTTTTGGCATACAAAATGGGTTAGGGAAAACAACACGTGATCATAAGGATAATATGAAGGTGGCATTTCTTTATTTTCTTTTGTAAGGATGAAAAGTTCTAGTCAAGTTTACTAAAATGATATAGACTTATTTTTTGTGCACACGTTCTTAAGCTTGTTATATAAAGTAGAGTCATGCATTTGGTTCTTCTTTTTATTTAAATAAATTAACAATTGAACTTTTTGCATAACGTTAGTAGGTATTCAAAGTTTTCGGTAGGGTAGAAAATTATAACAAAATATGAGTCATACAACAATATTATGAACTTTGTATACGTGAATGAAACACCGCACCTTCATGACAAACTCGTATTTTGATAATGTACCTACAACTTTTATTTTCTGCGCTATTAATCTTTCATGATTTAAATGAATGCACGTTCATTGCTCGCTATGCGGATCTGTGTGTTAAATAAAGCGATTTACAACGCTGCAAGATTAACATGCACGAGAGAAATACTTTGACTAAGCGCTGCAGCGCTGGATGTCGGAGATGCTTATCGATGCCTTATGGAGACGTGTGAATTAGGCTGTGAGAAATGTACGTGATCGTAAAGAGTGAAAAAATGTTTCACTTCATGTGCTTTATACGCGATGTGAGGCTTATTACACTGGTGTGTAATGTACTACGTACACTACGTGATTGGAATTATGATATAAATGTAATATAATTTATCGTATTTATAAATTATAATTATTACGATCAAAGAATTGCAGAAAAGAAAAACTAAAGTTACACGCGTTGTGGTCAAGAAGTCGGACGTCCGGATATAAGAACATGTCTAATTAAAAAATTGCGTTAATTCGTAATTACGTAAAAAAATTGTTGGCAATATTTTCATTACAAACTCGATAATTTTCTGATTGGTTTAAATTAAATGAAAGCAAGCTTAACTACACAAACTAAAATTATGTAAGAATGTAACAGTTCATTACCTGCAACTAAAATATATACTTATCACGAATTATAAAATGAAATACCGTATTCGCGATATAACTCTTAGTCCATTGAATGAATCCCTCCAAGGGGGGTCTAGAGTGCGTGAGTTAGTAACGTAAGATGTTTCTTCGGAAACATGTCAAGAGTCCCTAGGTAATAAACATACTAAAACCCCGGGCCACTAGGAGGAGCCCCGGAGTGGGGGGAGGGGGGAAATGGGTCCATTTTTTCATTTTTCGCTTAAATCTCAAAAACGGTACATGTTAGAGAAAAACTTTCAAGGAAAAGTTAAAAGGCTATAAAATTATCTACAAGTTGTACCTGAATCATTTTTTCCTATATCCTACCGTTTCTGAGTTATACGCAGTAAAACATGATTTTGGCTCAAACAATTTCCACATCAATCGATAAAAAAATATTTCTTTCTTCCAAAAAACTCAAATGTGCAACTTGTGACCGGTACTGATAGATTGCTCTTAATTAGGTCTATAATTGGTAAAATAAACACATTCCTCCATGGAAGCCTTTAGGAGGAATCGATTGTTAAAATATTATATTAGGGCAGTTTGAGTTACTGAACTTGATCTTTTTATTTTTTTCTTCCAAAAAACTCAAAAGTGCAACTTGTGACCGGTACAGATAGATTGCTCATAATTAGGTCTATCATTGCTAAAAATACCAGATTCCACCACGGAGGCGTTAACGGGGAATTGAATTTTATCAGGGTAGTTACGATATATTATGAACTTTTTATTTTTTTCTTCCAAAAAGCTCAAAAGTGCAACTTGTGACCGGTACAGATAGATTGCTCATAATTAGGTCTATCATTGATAAAAATACCAGATTCCACCATGGAGGCGTTTACGGGGAATTGAATTTTATTAGGGTAGTTAGTTAAAAAGTTCATGTATCGTAACTACCCTAATAAAATTCAATACCTCCTAAACGCCTCCATGGTGGAATCTGGTTTTTTTTATCAATGATAGACCTTATTATGAGCAATCTATCGGTACCGGTCACAAGTTGCACTTTTGAGTTTTTTTGGAAGAAAAAAAATAAAAAGTTCAAGTATCGTATCTACCCTAATAAAATTCAATTCCCCGTAAACGCCTCCGTGGTGGAATCTAGTATTTTTATCAATGATAGACCTTATTATGAGCAATCTATCTGTACCAGTCACAAGTTGCACTTTTGAGTTTTTTGGAAGAAAAAAATAAAAAGATCAAGTTCAGTAACTCAAACTACCCTAATATAGTATTTTGACAATCGATTCCTCCTAAAGGCTTCCATGGAGGAATGTGTTTATTTTACCAATTATAGACCTAATTAAGAGCAATCTAATAGTACCGGTCACAAGTTGCACTTTTGAGTTTTTTTTAAGAAAAAAATAAAAAGATCAAGTTCAGTAACTCAAACTACCCTAATATAGTATTTTGACAATCGATTCCTCCTAAAGGCTTCCATGGAGGAATGTGTTTATTTTACCAATTATAGACCTAATTAAGAGCAATCTATCAGTATCAGTCACAAGTTGCACTTTTGAGTTTTTTTGGAGAAAAAAAAATAAAAAGTTCAAGTATCGTATCTACCCTAATAAAATTCAATTCCCCGTAAACGCGTCCGTGGTGGAATCTGGTATTTTTATCAATGATAGACCCAATTATGAGCAATCTATCTGTACCGGTCACAAGTTGCACTTTTGAGTTTTTTGGAAGAAAAAAATAAAAAGATCAAGTTCAGTAACTCAAACTACCATTATATAATATTTTGACAATCGATTCCTCCTAAAGGCTTCCATGGAGGAATGTGTTTATTTTACCAATTATAGACCTAATTAAGAGCAATCTATCAGTACCGGTCACAAGTTGCACATTTGAGTTTTTTTGGAAGAAAGAAATATTTTTTGATCAATTGATGTGGAAATTGTTTGAGCCAAAATCATGTTTTACTGCGTATAACTCAGAAACGGTAGGATATAGGAAAAAATGATTCAGGTACAACTTGTAGATAATTTTATGGCCTTTCAACTTTTCATTGAAAGTTTTTCTCTTACATGTACCGTTTTTGAGATTTAAGCGAAAAATGAAAAAATGGACCCATTTCCCCCCTCCCCCCACTCCGGGGCTCCTCCTAGTGGCCCGGGGTTTTAGTATGTTTATTACCTAGGGACTCTTGACATGTTTCCGAAGAAACATCTTACGTTACTAACTCACGCACTCTAGAACTTTTTATTCAATGGACTATCTATCCGCATTGATAATATTATAGCGCCTATCATGAAGTAGTTAGTTTTGTTTCTCGTTTTGCATTTCAGAGAGTTCATAACATAAGCACCTATACTTATGAAATCGTGTAATGTAAACAACCTCACATTGTAAAATGAATTGCAGTTATCATGGATTTGCTACGGATGGAATAATATATTATTGAATCATTAACATAATACAGTGTTATCTTGAGGTTATCTAACTTATAAATCAAGGCTTATGTCGAGGAACTGCTGTGTTCAGTTCTCTCATAGCAGTAAAGATGTCGTTCCAAGAGAATTTGCACTGATGTCGTTCGAAGAGATTTTAAGAGATGCTTGGTTACTATTATTATTGCATTTTATTAGGTTTCTTTTTATTGGTTTTACTTATTATGTCATATAAAATAACTAGCTATTTGTTCTGGTTAGCATTTCATTCATGTAACATGAACTCCACTCGGTTGCAGAATATTGTAGCTGCTGGTAATATAAGATTAGTTCCTATCATATTCATGCATAGACCATACATTATAAATTGTACTAGAAGCCATATAAATGTGCTATCGCTATCTGCTAGCCCAAGAATATCTTGTTTATAGCCGATCGATGTGATTAAAAAGAGATTAGGCATGCGTCCTTATAATGTAATACAAAATATTATTTTATAGGGCAATACTGATAAGACTAGTTGGATAAGAAAGTGTATAGATTACATTATTATGATATATATTGTATTGCTGAGTAAGTATTAAATAGAATACCTACATATAGAAAATATTGTATATACGGGGACGGAATTCTGACGCATTTTTCGCTTTTTTTGTAACGACAATAACTAGTTATTGAATACATAATGCTATAATAATACAGGAAGGTGATTTAGGCAGATTCCTCTACGTATATTGGCAAATAGGTTATCTAAAAAACTAAGGAAGAAAAAAGTCTTGTGTAGTCCTTTTTCTAAATGGAATTGTTAACCTAGACCTCTCCTTATAATTATATTATTGATAGCATAGTTTAGTAAACTCTGCGGTTGACGACGTGCGTAACCTAACAGGTATGCATTAAAACAATCGTTGTATCACAGTTCTCAGGCGTTACTAGGAGAAACTAACAATGGAACAAAGGCGATGCCACCAAAAGCGCATCGCGATCAATCGCGAACGCGCATACAGTATTGTTCTATTCTGCGTTTTGTCGACCTTACGATCACTCTGGTGGCTGTCACGAATAACGTGATATCTGCATCGAATTTCACGCCCGTCATCAGAGTTCTGTTATGCGGTCGGCCGCAATGCAAACCGAATTATTGTGGTACTCAAAAATTGTAACGCGATCTACCTGAATCGACGTATTGACCTCGTGTTAATTTGGCTTCAGACTGGTATAGTGTTGCAGAATATTGGCACATTTTAATAAGCAATATTTTGAGTTTAACGATATCATGTTACGTGTTTATTTCAATTTTCAATCTTAATCTTAATCTTAATACTATTATAAAGGCGAAAGTTTGTAAGGATGTATGGATGTATGGATGTATGGATGTTTGTTACTCTTTCACGTAAAAACTACTGAACCGATTACAATGAAATTTAGCACACATATAGAGGGTAACTTGGATTAACACATAGGATAGGTTTTATCCCGGAAATCCCACGGGAACGGGAACTATGCGGGTTTTCCTTTGAAACCGCGGGCGAAGCCGCGGGCGGAAATCTAGTGTAAATATATTTTAAGTAGATTGCGTTTCATTAATAAAATTATTTAACATATTATGCTCAATAAAATTCTAATTATTTCCAGATATTGCACGCGCCATCGAAGCTACCTACCTCCAGCCACTCGTCACTGCCAACAATTCCGCCCTATCGCGTGCTTGATGCCGCCATGCTAGATTTACTCCAGACCACATACAAGAGCGCCCAAGCGACGGTATTCGGCAGCTGGTGGCGCACGTGACATTCGGAGGTCACAATGAGCCAGTCCCCGGACGAGGCCCGCGCGGCGAGGATCCAGAAGTACAAGGAGGAACGGAGGCGACAGCTCACAGCTAGGACGGCGACTCTGTTCTCCGCTAATGTCACTGAAAGGTACTTGTTGAATTGTTTTGATATTATTCACTTGACGACTGTTGATAATATAAATTTCTATCTTTAAATCAAGCATGTATACAAGCTTTGTGTTAGCATTTATCTGATATAATTAATTCAAATCTTATCACCTGTTTATGTTCGGACACATAATAAACAGATGGTTTGTATCTATTTATGTTAATCTGGTTGAGAATAAAGTAGACTAGCCTTCGAAAATGAATTGCGATTTTTATAAAGATGTAAAAGGCGAGAAAATAACTTTCTATTAGTTGCGTAACATTAATATGAATGTATTGTAAGATTAATTTTAATAAAACATATATTCGTCTTATTTCAGGCGCCCCAGAAAACCAGCAGCTGCTCGAGCGCCTTTGGAGAATAATGCCACCTGTCTCCAGTCTTCCTCAGAGCTGAACCTCAACACAGCTTCCACTTCAGTGCCTATAAGAACTACCCGTACTTCTCGGTTGAGAGCTGCCGCAAGCCAATCAGACAGCAACACGTCCCCAAAGAAGACTAATAGAAGTTCCTCCGTACAATCGCTGGTAGACGAAGACAAAGCGAAGTCACCCAGAGATAAATCTCGCCTTCTTACATACAGAAAACAAAGCCACGAAAAGGAGAATTTAAAGAACGCGTCGACCGCTTCAGTAAAAGAAAATGGTGCTATTAGAACGAAACATTCCAATAAAAAAAATATTTTAGAAAAAGACAAAAGCAATTTATTAGTTAGTAGTCCTAAAGGAAAGAATATTGACGTGAAAGCAAATTCTAAAATAGATACAACGACTAGACAAAAAATAGTGACTGAAACGAAATTAGTTAGTTTAAAGGAGGACCTCAATAATGTTGATGAAGTTTTTAACGATATACTTGGTGATAAAAATATTTCGACCAGCTTAGAGAAGGATAATTTTGAAGACTTATATAAAGACCTCGTTGAGCGAGACGGTGATAGCAATATAGAAGAGATTTTACGTGTGGATACATCAGAGCTCAAGCGTAGCAATACAAGCAACATTCCGATAGTTAAAGAAGAGTTTGTAGACATATCCAATAATGTAAGAGTAGAAAATGTTGGTGATGTGCCAAAAGTTAATGAAGTGGGTTTGTTAGGGGCTGTGTGTATACGAAAAGTGGAAAGGTTCAGTGAGTTGTTCAGTAGTTTATGTTCACCGTGTGAAGCTGATATATTGTTTGAAGATTTGCTCGCCGATACGGGGATTAGCAGCACTAATGATTCGGTAAGATTAGACACTATTTAAATTAAAAAAATCATCAATTTAAGTAGTTAATACATATTTTTTGAAGTGAAACTTCTTTAGGCGCGTTGAGGGTAATTTTATTTCAAGGTCACGTCATGGCAATACTGTCACGTCATGGCGTAAGGCGACGATTTTGGTATCTTTGAAACTTGCCAAAGAAGTTTCACTTCTGACACGTGTGCTCGGCACACTTGCTCTTTATTATATTAGTACAATAATAGTAGTAGTAGTATATTTTGCAAATAAGTATATTATGTAGTTGTAAGTAGTAAGTGTGATTGAGTATCATAATATGATAAAACAAAAACAATGTGTTGATAAATTGCTATAGGCAGAATGTGTTAAAAGTAGTACAACAAACTAATAACCAATATGTTTGTGTCAATTAAATTAAACTAGCCTATGTATATCTGTAATTTAGTTGTAGTAGTTACTCTAATGTTAATAAAAATATCCAATTGGAAAAATAATTTTTATTGCGGTTTCAAATATGTTGTTTGTTGTAAGAAAGCCATGAAGTGATATGTGGTAAAATATTTCATTCAGAGAATTTGCATTGATAACGCGGCCAAATCAGTGAAAAGCTATCGGCAGCGAAAAGCTTGTTGCTTACAAAAAATATTTTATTCATTTGTCTAGTCTGATAAAAACTAGTAAAACATTATAATATGTACAGGAATTTAGCAGGCATATAATATATGGATAGCCAGAATAATAGGAACAATGGATGACAAATCATTGTATTTGTTAATTCTTTGTTCTTATTTGATATACTGAAACTATATTATACTGCGGCAGTACATAGAAGTTAGGTAATAGGCATTATAATTCAAATTAAGGTGGAATTTACCAAATTAGTATGAATTAATTTAAATTAGTTTTTGACAATGGTAAATTTAAAACAATAGAACCAAACTGAAACCATAAAACTATCCTGTGTTGATTGTAGATACATTAAATAATATATTTAAATTAATTATACATGAGAATATGTACCTACCTACTTACTTAGTTTTTATGAAGCATCAACAGGATATTTGTTATATATAGTCTATGTTATTTTCACTTTCAGTTTAATATTTAAATTATACTATGCAACCATTTATTGATATTGGTACTTAAAGCTTATAGAGCAGACAAAAAGTAAAATTAGTGGTCCATCCCTATATTATGTTTTAAATATATCGGTGATAGAATTTAAAATCCGTTAAAATCTTTAATTTCTAAATGTATAATACTCGCGTAAAATCAAACAAGAAAATACAGGGAAAGAATCACAATTATTTTTGTATCTGTGCATGGCTAGTGTAATAAGTTGTTCAAAAAATTCACAATAGGTGTAATGCAGGAATTGTAATTTATTTATTTATTTATTTATTTATTTATTTTGGTAATCCAACAGCTTTACATTTAACAAGACCACTATTTTGCTGATGTAATATTCATAAAGTTGGAATTGGTGTTTTATGACATATTGTATAGAAATAATTAACTATTAAAATAACATTTTATATGTACACTAGCTGCTCCGCGCGATTTCACCCCCGTGGCTCCACTCCTGTTGGCCGTAGCGTGATGATATATAGCCTATAGCCTTCCTCGATAAATGAGCTATCTAACACCGAATGAATTTTTCAAATCTGACCATAGTTCCCGAGATTAGCGCGTTCAAACAAACAAACAAACTCTTCAGCTTTATAATATTAGAGTAGATTACAATGTGAGAATTGTAATGTATCCTTTTTTATTCAAATAGAACTTAATGTGTATAATAATACTATAAAGATTACGAGTTTGTATGCTGTAAGGCGCTAACCTTAGGGACTTCGAGTCCAACTTGAAAAATGATATTATCACCCTTAGATAGTCTATTTATCGAGGAAGGCTTTAGGCCATGTATCATCACGCAAATACCAATAGTAACGGAGGATTCTTGTAAAACCACGGGGCACAACTAGTGTAACACAAATTGACCCTAATCAAAACCAATAAATAGTGTTTAATATTTAATTATAAACTAAGATAAGCTTAACCATATACTTTTATTTAATGATAATGCCATAATTTATATTATTATTATATTAGCTTTCCATAAATGATCATCCGTCTGACTCATGGACAGATAGACTGTTATGTGTCACCTGATATTGTCTATGTAGGGCATGAGACAAATAAAATTTTATAATAAAAACACCCAAATTAAATGGTTAAGTTTATTGTATATTAAGTATTTTTTTTGCTATCTATCCTATAATAATAATTAAATTGTAGATTTGTATAATATATTATGTATACCTATTGGTATAATATTTCACACAATTTACTCAATAAGACGAACATAGACTTAAAACAAGAAAATGAGAACTTTCAAAGACAACTTCGAAAAGTAAACGTAATATATAAATTCCGTAAAGGAAGCGGAAAGTAAATATACCATTCAAATTACTTGCGAAATTAGAAATACGATAGGATAATACATATTAGACTAGCCATTTAATTAAACTCAGTGATAGTATTTGGTTAAATATGTGGAAGGAAGTATATAGAAGACAAACATAACAGTATTTAATTATTTATAGCGTCAGCTTATTATGTTTATAATTATATTACCTATTTAATAACAGATAAAAACACATAGAATTGTTTGAATTAAGTATGTCATATCTTAACATGAATAAACAGCAGACTAGACGAATGAATTTGAAACAAAATTAGCATACATGATTACCAAACTATTATAAACGTTTTCTTATTGATTGGGCGATTAAAATAAATACTTTAATACAATGCAATAACCTTAATACGAGTTGACTCGCAATCAGGTCAAGACTGGCGCACATATGGGCATGTCATGAAATTGCATGTAAATTATCGACTCTTCATATTACTGCCTCATACGGTCTACGAGACTTTATATGGGCGAAGCCTGTGGCAAAAACTAGTTCTGTGCGGTTAATATGTTTTTGTATCCTATCGACTTGGTTGACGTTTGTATGATGGTATGTGTAGACTGTGGTGGTTTCGGCGGCTGTGGCGAAATTTTTGATTGTTTTGGAATTCCATACATGAGATATTTATTTGAATACAAATGTTTTAATTTTTGTAATTTCGAGTTTTTTTTAAGACTTTATATGTAAGTATATCAATATTTTATAGCTTCAAGAGATATTAAATTAAACCCATTGAAATAAAATCTTCGATTACAAATAAAATTGCAGTATAGTGCTTATTGCATCTACCATGATCATGTATCAAACTGTCGAGAATCCATACTATAATATTATAAATGCGAAAGTAACTCTGTCTGTCTGTTACTCAATCACGCCTTAACTACTGAACCGATTTGCATGAAATTTGGTATAGAGATATTTTGATACCCGAGAAAGGACATAGGCTACTTTTTACTCCGGGAAATAGGATAGGTTTTATCCCGGAAATCCCACGGGAACGGGAACTATGCGGGTTTTTCTTTGACTGCGCGGGCGAAGCTGCGGGTGGAAAGCTAGTAACAAATAAAAATGCTTTCCTTTGTACCTAGAGGAGGGTTAGGTATACTGGAAATGTTGTTCTGGAGAAAAGTAGGATAAATTTGTATGAAACTCTGATTTGAAGCTCAAACGATAAAATATTGTTTGGCGGTCAGTGAAGTTGACACGGGTCAGCTCGTAGGTAATAAATAACAAAAGATTATTTAATAAATCATGATTCGTACGTATAAGGAGTCTTTTGTATACAGTTTTTACGGAAAATTTCTTCACAAGGCCACCATATGGGATTCTGTTAAAAAACATGTTGCAGAATTCCCTAAAATGGTATTGTAAGTAGTTGACAGTTTTGTTTATATAAGCTGATGCAATACTGAAATGCTAAATACGAAAACGACATTTTGTCTTCCCTTTTTTCATTACAAATTCTTTAAATAATATTTCATGCTGTAGGACGTAAGTGATGCAAGCCTTTGTATTGGCCATTTACAACTCTTACCATTGTATGAAGAAGAGTACAAATAGACTTGGACAATATTTATTTAGATAAATAGTCATTTGCTATTCGTCCTTAGTTTTGCTAATCATAACACATTGTTATATTTAAATTAAATATCAAAAAATACAGTTTCAGAGACGTAGTCTATATTAGTTATAGTGTCAAGATTTTTTTTTAATTTAAGCATGAATTACTGTAAGCAATTTCAGGAGTCACAAAAACTTTGACGTCACGCCGTATAGTTAAGCTCAATATAAATTAATAAACACAAGGTTGCATTACCAAGTATAATAAATCGCAATGTTTTTGCTGTGTCCCGCCAGATATTTTAATTGTAGCATCATCTGATATTGCGTGATTGATGAAAAGAGTTACATCGCAATTATTGGCAAATTGTTATTACGTATGATACAATACATGAACAGGGGTGTTCTGGATATGGTCGTAATGATATTTTGAGTGATGAATTGTGTTTTTTGTTCACAAGTTCGTATGTAATGAATAAAGATTGCCATATCGGCTTCAGTTTGTTAATATACAACGGTGTGATTTATGTATTTGTATTGCGTGAACAATAAATGATTTATATATTTTAAATTCGCGACGAAGATGATTAATAAATTGAGGCTTTAGAGTCGACCACCCACCATTCAAACCATAGACTTTATAAGTCGAAATTTATTTTATTTTTATCTTATTCTTTTCTACGTGGAACAAGGTTTCGGTAAAATGTGTCTATTACTTTTGAAAAGGAAAATGTCTTAATATTTAAACACGATATTCCGTGAAAAGCGTAGCATGCATAAGTGATAGTGAATGTATTTCCTCGTATCCATAGTTAAATAGTCTACACGCTAGGCGTAATGTTATTGGGTGAAATTGTATTTTTATTATTTTTAATTAATAAAATAAAGCTAATACCACACGTACCTACGCATTGTGTCCTTATCTAGTTTTTTAGGATTATGTCACAATTCGTCCTCGACCTAATCTATTAAAAATTATCTATTTGTTATTTGTGACGGTTTATCTATAAAATCTACGTTCAATTCATATGCTACTAGTTAGTATTGATAGTTATCAATTTATGTAAAATTGCAATTATATTTAAATACAATACGACCGTAATCTTAATAGTTAGATGCACGTATAAAGTTTGTTTTGTTTGTATCTTATACGCCTCCGCGCCAGGTTGCGTCTAATGTGTTGTCAAATACTAAGGACACACCTTTACATAGACTGACAAATGGTATGAAGTGAAAGACAGCGCCCGCGCAACGTCAGTTGCGAATACGACGCGCATACGACGCGCGCACCTATTGATAAATCACGGTTCATATTATTGTGAAGTAACCTTATTTTACATATTTTGCTCGTTATCCCTTGTTTATTTATAGTGCTACAGCAATTCCTTTATATGGCCATTCGTTTCGGTTTTATCGCCCTTGTGTTACGCGCGATCGCATGTGTGTGCGGGTAGGAGAGAAAGTTGTGTTAATCGAAGATTTGTGTTGTTGCTTTAATGAAAATTTCGTATTGTAATTTGTGATTTACATTGATAGATGTTCATGTAATATGCAAATTAGTATTAGTTTTAATAAACTTGTTTTAGCTAGCGCGTTTTTAGGTATGAGGCTGTGGGCGATTTGGTTAGAAACATAAAATTCCACTCTTCGTATGCTAAAAAGTCTAGTTTGTATTCATCTAGTAACTTATCTAATTGTTTTTTTTCCATCTTAATAAATAAGAAAGGTGTCATTAGCTTTATCGAATGCATAATGAATATAGTCCAAAAACTCGTTACGCACAATTTGCACTTACGCCGAAGCAGCGTCAAGCGCAAGTGCCGAAACAGGTTCACGTATCATGTCACGATATTGTTATTTAGGTGACTAAGATAAGGTTTGTTATGGTACGGCCAATTCGGATGCATTAGTCAGTACCGGTTGGCATTGGCTTATCAATTAACCGGTGTTCGGAAGCGATGTGGTGTAACCTCGATCGATGTGACCAAATATAGGCAAACTGGCCGATATGCGCTCGGCTCTTTGGGCCTTGTAAAGATTGATTAGGGTTAGTATTGACGGGAAATTATTAGTGCCTATTTATAGATAGGTCTTAATTGAATGAACGACGTTAATTTGGACAAGGGCTATGGTAATGACTTGTGAATTGTGATGGAACTCGTTATTGGATTAATGGATTCTGATTGTATTATAGTGATAACATAAATGAACAGGACGATAAGATGAAAGTTTTCTACGTTAGCAGTTATCTCATTTATTTTTATGTAGCAAGATAAAAACGATGTTGGTTCGTACTTCGTTGTCTCTGAACGTGACAGATACAATTAATTGCTTCTTCTGCTACATTTTATACTGTTACAGTGAAACATTTAATGATCCCTGCTAAGGTTGTATAGCAAAACTCATACGATGTTTTGTGTTGTAAAGATAAAGTTTACCTATTTATTGCAAGACAAACACAACAAAAGTTGGTAACCAACAAATTGCGAATTTTTGTATTTCATGCGACTTGAATATTTCCAAAATAGCCTGCTATGAAAACCAATTAAACGCAAAATTTTCCATTAACAAACACCGTAGACGCTGTTGTTTGCTCGTTTTGTTAACTTACAGAAATAAATTGTAATTAATAACGCTAAGCATACAATGGCACGTAATTACAGTGTAATAAATAAAAATGTTTACTATAATAGCAGTCAAGGTCGTTGTGTATACGATTAGTTCATTGAGCCGTGCCGTTGGGATCATTAAGTCATTGATCTTGTCATTATATAGGCCGATTGTTTTGTGTGACGTACATCGGTGGTTAATTAGTATGTATCACTTGTACTGTTTGTACTTTTGAATTGATGAGAAATAAGTGTGGGAAGAAGTACCTAGTTCTTGGGTAACTAATATTAGCGATGGTTTTGTAAATAATTACTTAGGTAAATCGGTCCTCCATTGTGAGGTGAGAGGCGATTATAGGAATATTACAAACTTGTGTATAGCTATAGTTTATAGCTATTAGATATGTAATATTTGGATCTATTAAAGATAGTAGTAATGTCTGGTATGGGTTCTAACAAAATGAAAACATTCCACGCATTCTTATTTTTCATTCTGTGAAATTACAATTACAAATTTGCGTAACAAATGTCGACTTTATTCGACATAAACTTTATCCTCGCAGATCTTTAAGATAACTAGGTCAAGCCAATCATATCAACAACAATTTAATTAATAGAAACATGCATAATACCCGTTCCTGCATGATTAAACGTCGGCATTTGTTTTCATTTGAACGAACAAAGTATGGTTTAATAAATAACTAGTTTGAAAATAACTAAGTATGCACAGTGGTCTTACCAGTTCGTTGTTAATTATAACAAACCTACAACGCATACCAAGTTGACACAATGTAGGAGTATTTTCAAATCTAGATCAACATTCTATCCAGCGAAGGACACGTCTGTAATTCGGCCTCTAATCGGACCTAGGTCTTAAATTTCGCAATACCCAGTCCCACTTGATTAGAATGGACACGTTTGGCAATGTTACTTACCTTATTTTGTTTTATTGTGGTAGGTAATTGGGTGTTTAACCATTTTGAGTTGTAGGTTGTTTTGGTTTTATAAATTTGTTTTGTTATACGCTGTTTATAATAATAATTGTGTGTATCTTTTGTTTTGAAAACATTATTATTTGTATTTTAGATACTAATAAATCTTTTGGTAAACTAACTATTTATTTTTAAATTTATATTGTGGCGACCTCTGAACGTAACGAGTCTCGTGTTTTGTTTTTATTTATATCCTTGAATACCTATATGTATTTGTTTAGAAAAGGAACAACGATAATATTAACTTTAGCTGGCAATTTAAAAGTGGTGTTATAACTATTTGTTGGTAGTAAAAATAACTTCATGTATTTTCAATGGATAAAGCACTAAAGCTTTAAGTTTTTAATACGAACTTATTTTAAGATGATTTTCTTTTTTGAAACTGGAGAGCTAATTTTAATTATTTAATATAAGAATGTAAATGTTTAAAATATATGTAAGTTCTTCATGAATACGACGAAGATTGATCAAAATAAGGGTTTGAATAAAACAATTAAACATTTATAATACCTATTTAATTTGCATCTAGTCATCGCCAGATCGTTTATATTTCACACAACATTAGTTCATATTCAACAGTTTTAATTTAACTACAAATTAAATATTTTATGACATCGTTTCATTTACTTCTTACATTCTAATTCGTTTATTAAATGTAATTACAATTTTCTGTTTAAATGTTTATTTTAAATATTATTTCACCTACGCGGTATTTGATATTCGTCTTAGATTAAACACAACTTTTCTCTAAATTAAAATGAATATTTAATAAGGTTCGTGGGATGTCTTCTGCGTTGACTGTGGAAAATAAGCACGTCTTATAAAACGTGAATTGGTTTAGCTCATAATATTTTTAGGGGCTTTGCGAACGAATAAAAGTGGCTAGGGATTTGTGTAGGATAAATATTAAATTTGTTAACGATAAAGGTAACTTCCAACCGGCTAAAAATATTTTTCCAGAAGCTATTAGGCACCTACGAAAAAGCCACACATGCATCGTCTTACTTAATTATTAAATTCAATTTCATTCCTAGTAGGTACGGGAATGTTGAGTAAAATTTTTAGATATCATAACACCTGTGCATTGGGCTTTGTATTGTGATGCCTCATATTGAAGTAAATAAAGACCGTGAATACCTTTCAGTGTAATGTAAATACATAACCGATTCTCATATAGTTAACGAAAGCTCCGCTTTTTATAAAGCTCTGCCCCCCTAGTCAAGTGGCTTTCTGTTAGCGTAGCGTTCAATAGAATAGACTACGAATGTATGAGATTGACGTAACCTGTAGATACGTTTATCTACAGCCTACGTCAATCTCATACATTCGTAGTCTATTCTATTGAACGCTACGCTAACAGAAAGCCACTTGACTAGGGGGGCTGATGTGTCACGACTCACGATACAAATCTACGTAAGTATTAATACGGCCTAAAAATATACTCAATATTCCTGCCTATTGATATTGGGAAATAGAAAATATTCGTATTTTATGATCGTCTTTGTTAGATCGTCGCTTGTTTGATGTTCGCATGTGTTTAAGTTTTTATTGAACTCACGTCTGTCTCTTACATAGGTCGTAAATGATAGGAGTGAAAGAACTCTTGATATTTATGCGATTCGAATCATAAATTTCATGAGTTTGTGTGAGCATCATGCGAATCTATTTCAAGGAGTGCAAGCCGGTGAGTTTATTAAAATCCATACATTGTTTGAATTGTATTCTGATTTAATTGGAAATATAAAATTTAATTTAATTAAATCAATTATGTTGTTACTCAATCACACATTATACACCTAATTTGTTTTACTTGAAATTTTTGTATAAAAGTTATGCGTTCTCCATGAAATTACTTCTACTGCATTACGTTGTAACTTATAATGTGCATTGTTTTTTTTATATTTTTTTATCTCAGGCACCTGTTAAAAGATCGATTACGCTAAATTTCTCAGTAATCCTTTTACTGTTTGCAGCGAGCAAAGGCTCCGGAATGCACGCCGCCGTGCCGGCGCGCGCAGCCAACGCGCGTCACGAGTACGCCGAAGCGGGCGCAGGAGTCGTCGCCAGTCGTCAATGGGGATGGTGAGTAACCTTTATTTACTAAATGACTAATGTAGTGTACCTATGTCTTCATAACGACATCAATAACGCACAAGTTCAATATTTTTTGTAAATCGCTACCATATCAATTTTGAGCAACCGTATTGCAGGATTGATGAAGCATGCTCAATTTTTTTCGTTTAGGGTTGACTAATTTTGATGGAATGTTTTATTTGAATGATGGATTGAATTAACATTTTGATCTAACACGTCATGATCTCGTGAAAAATGTCCGTGTCAATACTTTTCCTAATAATGTATATTCGGTGTATATGTAAGTAGGTACCCAATGCAGTTCGTCTGCATCACGACTTGTAGTTTGTTATTTATTATAAGATAAATGTTAGGTATTGAAAATCTTGTACTAATTTGATTGAAACGGTCAGTGAAATGCATTCTGCTAATGTATTAGAGTCGCGTACAAGTGAAATGTCAATAAGAGAACATCTTGCGATGTGAATTTGCACTCAGCGAAATTAGTTACGTGGAGGTACCATTGCTTCAATAAATTCCGTTCGGTACAGCGTTTCGATGGTTGTTAATACATCTCGTTTCTTGTACTCAGTATTTTAGACTTATCTGTGAGATAATGAATTGCAGATTTAGTATAAAGGCGAATCTCGATTCAAACTGTTATAAGGATTATATATCTACCTACCTAACTTGTAAGAAGTAAAAATTTATCATAGCATATTTACAATTATCAACAAACATCATTACGCAACAAAATGTCTTAATTTCCACAATTTACTGAAAGTGGAAGAAACCAGAATATTTTGCAGTTGCAGTACATAAAATTAAATTAAATAATTATCAATGAGATGTTAGTGCCGCCATAAATTCTAACAAAGTGACTGATTGATAACTCTCAAGGGTTTTGCGAGCGCAGCGTGTATTTGCTATGCCTGTAATTATGTCTAGATAAGATACGTGATCTTATGTTGCAACTTGCGATCACGAGACGGCTTATCAATGCGTTTGATGTTTTGCAGCCCGTATTTTTCTCATTTGTTGCATGATGAGGCGTAATGATGAAGGCCTTTGTTATGTTGTGATTCTTAATATAGTGAATAAGTTTTTTTGGTAATAATTAACCGTGTAAATATTTGAGAATAATGTATTAGGTACAACTAATAAAACAGTTCTAGTTTCAGCACAGAATACATAATAGTAGCTAAACGCTACAGAACGGACACTCTCCGCCTCCCGCCAAAATTAAAATTACCTCACCCCCGCGCGATCAGACATAAAATGGGCCATATTTTTCTGCAAGGACGATACGCAACGAAGATTGACAACATTAATCAAATTGACTTAAAGTAATTTTATTATTTTGGATTTGTGATTATCGTTTTTCGTAGAAAATGGTTAGATATTGTGCTGTTTACTGTTTAGATATTGTGTATTTCATCAGAAAAACGCGAATTTTTTTTTTACGCTAGTCACAAATGTGCCAACCATAAAGCGTTAACACACACATTTGCAGTCTCTACAGTGTGACTGTCAAAATGATCATTTTGTATGGAGTGTCCGGGGTGTGGTTTCAGTATAAAATTTTGAATTTGTTACTAACAACGTCCATTCCTACCATTTTGAAAGATGCTTAACCATCATATTAGACTACAGGCCCGTGTTGAAAAAATTATGGGTCATTTGACCCACCACCTGACCTATCTAGAATGATATAAGAGCATAAAATAATAAGATTCAACACTATGACGTCACTTGTAAGCTGTCCACCTGAGTGCAGATGAGAATTCGAAGGTTCAGGTAGAGATTTTCTCCCCTTGTCTCCATGATTTTTGTACGGCGTTGCGGAATAATTGATTAAAAGTAGTATAGAAATAGTATGACACAGATGCCGTACAAAATCAAATGACCAAATTTACCCCGGCAACTGTCGAAAAATAAAAATAAATTCCGACTTTGTGGACCACCATTTTTGTACGGCATCTGTGTCATACTATTTCTATACTGCTTTTAAGCCATTATTCCGCAACGCCGTACAAAAATCATGGAGACAAGGGGAGAAAATCTCTACCTGAACTTTCGAATTCTCACCTGCACTCAGGTGGACAGCTTACGAGTGACGTCATAGTGGTGAATCTTATTATTTTATGCTCTTATATCATTCTAGATAGGTCAGGTGGTGGGTCAAATGACCCATAATTTTTTCAACATGGGCCTGTAGTCTATATCATCTGTGATGTTACAGCAAATGCTGAAAAGTGAATGTATGTTTCATAATGATTGGATAAGAAATAACGGAATCTCAACTAGATCTATGCATTATACGAGAAAATATATAATTTAGGGGTCTAAATATTCTGGTTTGAACTATTGCGAATTGAGGGCGGATTGCAAGTCATAAATTTAAAAATAATTCTTAATTTCATGTGGATATTTTTTGTTCAAATGTGCCAATAGCTTTATACATATAGGGTAAATTTAATCGCAGTTTAATTTAATTGTTAATTATTGCTTGTCAAATAATCATTTAATATTTAAAATTTTTGTCGATTGTGTTCAAGTTTAAATAACTTAATTATGATGTTGAATTACGTACTTATATGGATATCTCTGGGTAGGTATGTACATGTACAAGTATTTAAAATAATAACTTCATTATTTATTAACTTAAATAAGGCAAATGGATTAAATAGGGTACAATATAGGATGACGACCATGTTAATAATAACGTTTTACATACAACAATTATATTCGGTGAAAGATTGATTGCCGCATTCATTATAATGGAAGCGTATTAATTAGCGTCGAATATATTCATCATTCGCAAATCATGTTTACGCACTAATCGATACATTAATCACACCAGGTATGGCAACACAATATAATAAATTGGATATAAAAGTGGTGTAATGTGTGTTTGTCATGCTCGTTGTACCGTGCAGATTGTAAATCGATTGAGAGTTACATGTTACTATACCTATATAATATGATAATATGAACCTTGTATTCGTTTAGAAATTAACATTATGTTGCGTAGTATGCTGTGGTCTTCAGATTTTAGGGTGGCGAATAATAAGACAAATTTTCTGACGGATTTTCTTGTTCTTCGAATACCATCGACACTACGCAACACATACCTACAGACGATTTTTTTTGTTCTGCAAAGAACCTTTTTCAATCTTGTTTATTTAGAATAAAATTATACAGATGGAGTTAATTAATAATTGAGATTGATGACGCAAACTCAAATGAATTATGAACTTACAATAGAATTAATTGTCATGTTAATTATATTTACGTCGCGTATTAACAACTTGTAGTCTAGACTCAAGCGCTTTATAGTTAATTAATAATTATGCATGGGTATTAAAAGATCCCTCTGCAAATTTCTTGTTGGCACCTTCAAGAATATCGTGTCATAATGTATTATTCACAGGCGCTTATATGTTCTAACTTCTACCTAAGAAGCATTCGTGCGCATCATGGAGATAAAAGTCGCCTGAATAATTGAACAAAGCTGTTTGTACCTTATTTTTATTAGCCTCTTATATCTGGGTATTACATAGGCTTCTAGAAATCGTCAGTGAGTCATCATCGTTGATTATGGTGTTATAACGAGATTGACTTTCGATTCTTGATTGGCTGTTACGCTTTCACGGCTAAAATGCCGATGGTTTGCAAATTTGGTAGCTAGTTAACAGTTGGAGGGATTGTAATTTATAGATTAACTGGCTTAATAAAGAAAATATATAATACAATTATTGTGCCAACAATTTTTGCGTTTGGAAGTAAATTAATAGCTATTGTTTCTTCCTATTTAAAGAGATCGTCATCAAAAATGATTACATTTATTTTGAAGTTGGCGTTTCCACTAGCAAAATTAATTTAAATACAGAGTGGTGGGATAACTTTGTGTCATTTGGCAAATAAATTAGAAATAAGTTATTTATTAATAATGATTTACAGGTAAATTATGCATTCGAGTGGTGTAACTAACGATTAAAAGATAATGAATTTCTTATCCTAGGCTAGACCTTTAATTTACTACGTCGTTTTAAGTATTATAATCTATAGAAGTAAATAAAGGGAAACATTAGCCAAGACATCGTCATATCTTTTCGACAAATTGTAGGTAGGTAACTAGGTACATAATATGAACATATCGCAGGTACAAAGAGAAAAATAAAATAAAATCATAACAGAATCATAAGAAAAAATGTTATAACAGAAACAATGTGCCATCTAATTTTCAATGAAAATGCACATAGAAATTATGAAGAGCGTTCAGTAATCCTTGTGGTTCTCTCGGGAGTCGGGAAATGCATGCTCGCTCCAGAACCTTCGGTGCAAGGTCGACCGGCGAGGTGACGGTCCCGACCTATTTAGTTTAACGATATTCAATAGTTTAAGTAACCTTAGTGTGCTTATTTTTACGTAAGGACATTGGGTCATTTGTTTTGATATCAAAATACATTTATATTGTTTGTCGCGTATATGCAAGTGGCATGAATTAGCTTGAGAGTTAGTTTTTTGAGATCGATTCAATCGGTGCCGACAAATTTCAATGCCCGATGTATTAACAAGCAAAATGTTAGTTAATATTCATTATTACTTAATCGAGGCAAGGAAGTAAAGGAAAAAGGGTACGGGATAGCCAGGAAAATGTTCATAATGCTTTTGGCAATAAAGATATGTCTTATAATTTATTCTTATATCTTGACGTAACGTTAGCTGTAATTTTTTAGATATTAATTTAGCCGTAATTTTTTAGATATGAATGTACAAACACTATGTTAATAACCATTATTAAACATAATGTCGATAAAGCGATCCTTCAAAATTTCCTGGAAAATGAGAAATATAAATTTTATTTTGTAAATAAAAATCTACGTAGGTGTACGGTGTAAGTAGCATTAGAATTTTGTGTAGGCGCTGCGGCACGACAGGTAAATAACTAAATAACACTGAAGATAATTTCGTTTCAGTAAGAATAGGTATATTTTGATATTAAACAACAAGTTTCAAATAATGTTAAGTTAATACATTCGTTTTATAGAGTTAATAATGGTTCAATTTTGTTACGATACTTATTAATATGTTAGGCTTATTGAAGATGTGATGACATTCTTTTATCCTGCATCATCTGAAAGACTTGCAAAGATGTTATATACCTACAGGTTGTTCGTCATAATACGTATCCAAATGTGTAAATGCGTTCGTTGATCTTACTGAAACAATACAAATCTTCCGGACGTTATATTTGTTGTTATAAATCTATTAATACTTATACGACAGCACAATGAAATGTGTGAAGAAAATAAAGGAAAATACCATCTTTTCTTAAGAATTTTAATGGCTTCAATAATAATCGAATGGTTTTCGGAAAATGCCAGTATATTTTGCAAGATAGCGGAAATGGGATAGCGCGGGCGGTGTGTGTATTTTTTATTATATTTTCGTAATGTTTATGTTAAGTCTTGTTCGGTGGATTTCCCGTGGGTTTTGACTTCCCGTTCGATGATATGCTGTAGTCGCTGTTTCTCGCGGTTTGCGAACTTCTGTATTATTCATGACCTAACTTTTAATATGAATGTATCTTGTAGCGTGCTCCTCGATATTAAAATGACCTTTGAGATTCTTCGTTTTACTAGTTATTTTATTCTTGTCAAATCGAAGTTTTGTAAGAAATGACCCTCTTAGTTTTCTAGTATTTTCAAAGCTTTTGTATTACTTTTTAAATTGTTCTTTCCGTAAAGCACATCCTGACAATAATTCAATAAGCAGATTACCTACGTGTTAAACAATACTTTTGAGTTTTAACTAGCTTCAGACATGGTTTACGTTTCATTTGTATGTTCATCTCATAACATGAAATGCATAGAGTAAACAGTTTTGCAAAAATAAGTTCGCAGCAAAACTTTATTTATGCAAATATTTACTTATTCATACACGACCACTCCGCCACTTAAATGTTAGGAATAAACTCATAGAGCGAAATACATTCACACGCTGTCGAGTGTGAACTGGGGGTAATGCACCCGTTTTAGTGGCAATCACGGTTATTTTATCTGTGACTTTTCACAGCTCAAAAATCACAGTGATTTTACTGTACTGCTACTTTTATGTACAAGGTATAAAAATGTAATATCATTTCGCCAAAAAGGGGCTAAAATGTGTACAATAGAATTGTTAGCAATGGAAATAAATTTTCAACAATTATTTTGACTAATAAGTTTAATCTTAACCTATTTAAATAACCTGAAGAAAACCAACAGCAAATGCGAAGTTGGTGCCTTTCATTCGTTATAGTTAAGACCATTTTTCTATTTTTCAAACATTCGCATTAAATTAAACATTTAATAAATTTAGCTTACACACAACAGTGAAATCTTAAAGTATTTCTACCACTGCTTTACTAGAGCGATCTCAAAGGCGTTCTCGGCGAACATCAAAGGGGATCTTTTCGTGCCCGTTTCAGCGTTTAGCAGATTACTCTTTCGTTCTTGGCTCGTTTAATTGTTGGAGATTTAGTTTAATTGCTTGAGCTTGTCTTTAAATAAATAGCGCTTTGAGTACACCGCACTAATTACGCGATCTACTTCGTGGTAGTTGCATACAGTGTTTATGCGATATTTACAAAATTTGAGCTGTTTGCAGGTTTTGCAGGATTTATGTAGAAATACTTTTTTTCAAAGTGAACAAAATATGCGTTGCGCTAATAGTGCATCATGTACGTTACATATTACATCGCTAAATAACTATTACTATTTTAAATTTTCAAAGCCAATGAGGTTTACTTAAAATATTTAAAAATTTCTTGTACGTATGAGCATATTCGTGAAGAAAGATTTAGCAGTTGGTATGAAAAATAGACGACGACGATATCGACGTTTACGATGTGAATATTCATCTAAAAAAAAATATATACTGGCGACAACGAGCAAACGACCGGGCGCAGTGACGTGCCATGACTGAGGCCTATGTCCAGCAGTGGACAAATGTAGGCTGAATATGTATGTATGTATGTATGCAAAATAGAACAAAAAGAGAATGAAGCCAGCTATGAATCATCATTCGTTCCTGGCCATAGCGAAGGTAACATACGATCCGAATGCCCGCTTTTTACAGTACATTAAAGTTCATTTGTATTGAAACAAAGGCAACAAAAAGTTTGAAATTCGTGACTGCTGTATTGTTTCGCCTCTATTGTAATTTGTAATATCGATTATGGTGTATCTGCTTCACTGATCATGCTTTTTGTAAAAGTAATGCGCGTTCAGCTTTTTATAACTTTTATGTCTAAAGAACTAGGTATTAAGTTTTGAAAATAGATAGCTTTACTTGTATTTTATTTCAGTTTATGTATTATACGGTATTCGATTCCGGAATGTTATTACAAACAGATTTAAGTGCAATTAATTTGAAATACTGTGGTTTTGTTTACAAATTCCACATCCGCCATCGCGATGAATGGCCGCGGGATGCGATTCACAACAATTTTATTTACTTAGCGGTTCATCGACACTGCTATCTCGCCGTCACTATAATTGTCGATCGAGAGGGAATTTAATCGGTTTTTGTCCTCCTCCTTGGGAGGTGGTTTTATTTTAGTTATCATTTACGAAAGCATTGTGCGGCCCGTCCACATGTTCGTAGTTTAGACTTTACTACTTTAGAGGCGTGCGCGTCAGTCAACGATGCGAGTCCGCTGCGCGCGTTGATTAGTCGATTAGATGATCGTATCGAGATAGCCCTAAACATCGCGTATCTATCGACGTTTACGATGTAAATATCCATCTAAAATACTCAAAATGATGGAAAAAATTCAATCGCGAGTTAAAAAATATACTCGACATTTTCACACTTTGTGATTATTTATCGCATTTTCCGGGAGTCGCTAATTGCACGACTATAGAGTGTTTGGATCGCAACTCCCGCGCATGTGCCAAACGGCGGGCACACGCATATCTTGGGTGTCAGCGGATGACATCGACCTGCGTCTACCCACATACGTACAGTGCGAGGAAAACAAAGGCACGCTTTGCTTTGCTTTGGATAGCTGTTGTCGCAGATTTTCCTTAAAGTTTTTCTACAGTTTTTATATCTGTGTGTTTACTAATGTGCGGTGAAAATGCAAGACTGCCCGATTGTGGTGTCGTGGATCGTGTTTTTGGTGCTAATATGCCGGTGTTATTATCGTATCGGTGAGTTGCTTTTTTGTGTTTCGTTCAACACAGCTTCTACATATATCATTTTTGTTTTAATGATTAATTAATGATTATTGATTAGAATTTTGTATATAAATCTTTAATATAAATTATATTCAGATATTTGCATAGAAAAATAAAAATTAATGCAATGTGTTGTCTTCGAGTGTTAGGTTTACAGAAATTTAAGTTTGAGATTCTAAATTTTAATTTAATGTATGAAAAATCAGTAAGGTCGAAGGTCGTTTTATATTCATGATACATCTAGAAACAGCAATATCAAAGAAAATATCAGCACTCATATGTACAGTTATTGTAGTTCGTTATTCTTGTGATGGAGGGTTGACGCAAAACAATTCCTAAGTGTATTGTCATAAAATGTAATACATTTCATGTTTTGATTATACTTTTAATAACATTTGTATGATAGCTGTAGACTTTAAATCGTTCTCATCAATAGATTTAAATGCCTACTTTTTTTTAATCTCTATGAAGGATGATAAAAATAATGATAAATTGTTTTCGTGCCATGTAAAAATTGAAAAATATATAATACGTATATACTTATGGCAATGGGTGTAAATTCAGTCTAAAAATTTATTTAAGCATTAGATATTTAATTATTTAAACTTTGTAATAATCTAATTTGTGATTGACTTTATGCTCATCGTGACATACTATTTTAGAACAGTAATCTATTAATTGCTATTCGATAACATTCATGTTTATATTTAGACGCGTTGTCTTATCGTAAACAAAACTTTACTAAAATAACAAAATAACAGTATAATATGAGAGAAAAAAGTACCTAATAAAAATATATATACAAACTATATTCTATGATATTTTCCACGCAATTCCGGCGAATTGAGGGCCTTTTAAGCTGTGGTATGATTGATTGATATGCCACATTTTATCGAATCTGAAAGTAGTAGTAATGATTACACGTGCTTAAGAAATATAACCAAATGCCTAAACTTGAAAGTATCAATTTCACTGCTTGCATAAACTAATGAGTTCATAAGGTTCCTACTTCCATACTATGTAAGTACCTAGTAAAAACTTATAAATATCGAATTCACTCAGACTTTGCGCAAGTTGCCGCAAGAATTCCTAACGATGTTTTACCCGGGAAATGTGTCAAGTTAATTTTCACGTGGTCGAACCTGAAACTCGTAAGTTTTCGAGGTCACTGAAATATGTAGGCCTAAGGTTTCAACTTGGTGACTGGGAAGTTGTAATTACTTTGTGACATTGTTCATTATTGTGGTCAGAGGAAGTTAGACAGGCTTAAGAGAAACGCGTTTTAGATTAGTTTTAGGAGCGTTTTTTTCCTGAGCATGCAAACATAAATGGCATAGGGGTAAAAATATTCATAAAGAAATAACAACACTAAATCATACGGGAAAATGTTTTATAATATTTCATAGATTTTAATTCGTGAATATTGAAGATATGCTAGAATTTTCCATTATGTTGATGATTTCCATTTCGTCGGATTTCATTTCATTTTTATATGAACATAATTCTACGAAAAATATTTTCTCAAGGATCATATTAAAATGCAGTTGGTACCAACGAAAGGCGAGTCTCCTTTGTGTTTTGCCTTTCAAAGCAAGATTATATAACAAGTCATTTCTTTATAACGCTAACAAGTTGTATTTATTTTACAGCTGTTATTATTGTTTCATAATAGAAGTACATCGTAGAAATACGAGTCAAATTTCGATAGTGAACTAAGATCATACGTATTCTTAGATCTCTTGTCAATATTGTAATCCTGGTCTGCAATTAAATACCCTCTTTTTAACGTACATTTTTATGCATTCATTGTTTATACCATCCAGATGGTTATAACCGGGTCGCGACCGCGTTACATTAAAATAGATATTAAACTCGCTATGAGCTATATTCAAATATGTCACGTAAATTGATATGACTTGATGTATCGTATCGTATAGATTGCTTCTATAATTAGTGTTTCGTTTCATCAGCGCTGAAATTGCTTGTTAGAATTTAATTTTAAACAAACACCAATCTCGTAGTGTTGAAAATTGATTGTGTTTTTAACCGACTTCAAAAAAAAGGAGGAGGTTATCAATTCGGCCGGTATGTTTTGTTTTTTTTTTTTATGTATGTACACCGATTACTCCTTGGTTTCTGGACCGATTTACGTGATTCTTTTTTTGTTCGATGCGGGATGGTGTCGAATTGGTCCCATAAAAATTTTATTCGGATAGGCCCAGTAGTTTTTATTTTATGAGCATTTTTGTCTGTAGTTGTAAATGTTGCAAGTGCAAGTTTGAAGTCGGTTGTTTTTAACGCAGTTATTGACTTGTGTTCTAGCACACTTGTTATGCAAATTGTTAATGTTTGGTTCATTTCGTTTCGATCCTTCGTTCTATTTATGTATGTTGGATATCGAAATTTAATGTTCTTCATATTAAGGACCTTTTAGTCCTACAGGCCTTCTCGTAAATTTCTAAAGGGTCTTGAAAAGTTTCGCCCTATTTCAATTGCGTGATTACTTAGAGTTTTCGTTGAATTCCTAATATTTATGTATAACTGAAAGATCGGTCGTCTTCTAGAAGGTTCTCATTACATGGAAGTGGCGAATGGCTGATTTATGAAGCTGCCATACGTTTGATGTCTTATTAGAATAATGAAGTCATATCCGTTTTGGCTGTTCTGTGAATGTCTTGCGTCTTTACAATTTGCGAATGTTAATTGTGTATCAAGATAATAATAATATATTCTATTCTTACAATGTGATAGCGGAGTTTGTTTTGCTTTCTATCTCGATGTCCAAAGGTTTGGTGAGATCTATAACATAGCTACAATCTCAGCTAAAATAGAGAACATCACTTATTACCAATTTTATAAGTAGCAACGATACTTTATCCGCCTTTTTTAGGAATAAAATTTCAAGAATTATAATTTGATAATAATATGCATATCACGATCTGTTATAAAGGAGTTTTTCCGTCGTCCTCCTTCGATGTCGTAGCAGCTTTTCTTGTGCTCAATTTTATATTATGTCTCACCCTTCAAAGAAGTACTAAGCATAGGTATAACAACCAAACAATGACGTCTATATATTCGCGTTAACTATGCACCGAACGTTAAACGAGTCCAGGTAAAGGCTGCGCTCAGTGACGTTTACCATCTCAACAGTCCTCGCGATGTAGGTGACCCGGTTCCCTGGCGCGGCGTGCGACGGTGAAAATTGCATATTTTAAACGTTCTTTCGTATGTTTGAGTGAGGAGCGATGGTTCTGAATGTGCTTTGTTGTGTGTATTGGTTGTATAGTTTTTCAAGTAGGAATAGGTAGGTATATCTGGATAGGTAGGTTTACCTACCTATCCAGATAGGTAGGTAATTATATAATCTCGTCGGTATTTCGGAGGCAATCAATTAGTTGGTCATCACTTGGGAATTAATTTTGTAACTGAAACATCATGTTTTGAACATTGTACCTACCTCAATTTTCGGATCGATGGACTTCCTTGATTTTATGTTTGACTAATAAATAACTAAAGTTATGATTGTGATATAAACATTTCTACTCATTTGTACTTATATCCACAGAACCTTTTAATATCATCTTTATGGAAAGTATTCCTTTCAACGTCTTCTACACAGATTACATCTCGTCATATTATTATGAACTATGTACATTTATCAAGACTAAAATCAGCTCAACACCGTCGTGTGACGTTAGTGTGTCTTGAGTGGAGTGTTTCCCTAAGGTTTACGGGCTATTTGCTTTTACTGTCCCGTTCCTGAGGACCGCATTCGCTAAGCGTCTTGATGGTCTTATCTTCTTATTGCGACATGCACGTGTTTTATATGAATATGTTTTATTTATTTTTCATGATAGGTATATGGAGGTAGGTAGGAATATAGACGTACCTATACATGATAAATTAATTATTTTATTATAAACAAAATAGCAGATAGGAGTTATTCTTGCCTAATGTTTGTTTATTTACAACATTCTTCAATTTGAATTAAGATCTTCAGCATTTTTAAATTGACTGAATATAAAAAGATGAATTTCAAGAAAAGGCTTGATATTTTAACTGTAGTTTAGTTCCACGTTATAAATTTTTGGGAAAATTGAATTATTAATTTTTTAAAACGTGTTTATAAAACAAACATCACAAAGTTTCGACTTAAGCCAGTCAAACTAACTGTAAATAACTTAGTCAAACTTTAACAAAAGCTTTTCCAAGTGCATACAGTGTCAGCTGTAGCCTGTAGGTACAGCTATAAAAACTTTGTCGTGTTTTCATATTAAAATATATTTATTTTTATATAGATTAAAATCCTACACAGTTTTGGACAATTTGTTTGAAATAATAACAATAACTAATTACTGTAAATGTCTTCACCTACGCAACGCTTTTACTCTTTTCTGTATTAAATTTGGGTTTCCATTTACAATGCTTAAATTTTCTAATGAAAGAATTTTAAGATCCCAAGACAGTAGGTATCGCTTAATTGTTTGAAAGCATGCATATTAAATTTCTATTTTATCCTACGTCTAATAAAAGTTAATGATTTCAACAGCAGCTGGGGAGTTCGATGAACTCGACAGGTGTGATGATCTGGCTGAAACCGCGCTTTTAGCCATTTTCCTTTAATATTGTTGTTTTTTGTTTATTTTTTTGTAAATCCAACACTAGCGCTTTCTTTTATATTTAGGTTAATCGCCTACACGCTATAATATTGCTACGACTTAATATAGGAACTAATATCAATTACCTACTTCTTAGCTGGTTTTAATTAGTAGTATCTTACTACTAATTTGGTATTAGTTAACATGAGATTTTATTACGATAAGTAAATATGTCTTTCTCTATTCTATTCGCCAATATAAAGGATGTTCAGGTAATTAGTTGGCAAATTATTCTGTAATAATTTGTATATATTTCTAAAATAGAATTTCGCTTGCTTAGTTGACTTATAAAAAAAAATAACGGCGGTTCATATGCTAGATATTTTCTGTTGTGTGAGTGAGCTTTATCTTGTGTAAACTTTAGAGTTTCATATTATATAGAAGCATTTATTTATTCCTTCGTATTCATTTTATCACATTAGATGACTCGGGGAAGTAGAAAAATACCTTCTTAATAATTAAACCTTAATAAAGGCACCGAGGAGGTGCCTTTATTACTATCTGATACGATATACCAGCTGAAATTGGTGTACGATAGAACTGTTTTTTCCGCGTAATATGCAACATTTTTCTTTGATGCTTTCCTTCTATAGATTCGTGAATATTATTAACTTGTAAGCCAATAATCTACCTCGATAAATGGTAGTCCATTTATAGAGAAAGATTATGGGCTTATAAATTATTATCCAACCCTGAAATATTTTTTTATTTGTACCCAAAAGTTCTCGGCATAATTGGATTCAAATAATCAATCAAGCTTTGTGATATTAGTATAAATTTGTGGGGTAGATTAACTTCTATTTGAATCTTATAAATTGAGTTAATATTTTAAGCAGTCGCAAAGTTATTAAGATTTGAAAGTACTGCCGTAACTATGTCTGCCTTCAACTACATTTTACCATTGAGTTCCTTTTAATAATTTTCTTCAGAGCCATATTACGCTGTGAACTTTCTAGAAAATGTATTGAATAAATCTTTGAAGCTGGAAGTTAGATATATTAGTATGATTAGATATCATTCAATATTCAATTTATTAAGTTGGGTTAACTTGTTATTTTAGAATTATTACGATATTAGTTATTATTCTATGGTATTTTTTTAAAGATTTTTATGTACTGGATAGATTTGACTAAGTAATTGTCTCGTTTCTTACTTGAATGATATCTACAAAACTTGATGACCAAACTGAATAAAATTTGTTACAAACACGATTAACATAGTATAGTTTTATCCAGATTGAATCCAGCACAAGTTTAAGTACCTATCTGATATAATTTGAATTTTATTTTATAATATTAACGCCGAATAGGGATTTTTCGAGCATATATTTTGTGTTTATGATATTTAATGCATTTAATTCTGAATATGTTAACCTTTATAATAGTGAAATGTAAATACAGCGAGCAAAAGCAGCAGCAAGCTGTAATATGATTCTCAAGTAAATTGATTGCAGACTGATACGTCTTCGTGAATTTATATATGATCAGTCTAGACGAAAACTCTTTTGTATAGTTTGATATATTAGAACTACTATGTGATAGATTTTTAAGTGTTAATTTTATGAAGATGCAGAACGAACATGGATTGAATACTTTTAAAATAAAAAGATAAGTTAATTTAATTATTTCTAGTAATAAATAATCTTAAGTTTAAAAGTTAAAACTATCGGTCTGCCGCGAATGCTCCGATTTCGATTTTGATAAGTAAGTTATTTTTTGGAGTAGAAAATGTTACATTTTAATATTCGAAATCACTATTAGTTTATTACAAAGATTACATTGAGAAATGCAACCTTATCTCAGTCTTGTTTACAAGAAGTTACAACAATATTGAATACTTGGAATATCTTAACTGCAGACGTATCAACCAGCTATTTCGAGTTTTACTATTAGTATTTAGTACCATTTCATTGCTCAATACTATATAAATACCAATTATTGCATCAACCATTGCTTGGATTATCAATTCAAATATAGGCACATAGAAATTCAATTTAAAATTAAGCGCCGATTTTTCAATCCCTGGTTAAAATTTATCCGTCCAATAAAGTATTACACGATAATATTAAAATATGTCACGTAAACTGTCAATTGCATGCAATAAGAATACATTTTGAAATGGTTGTTTTATATGTTATTCGACGAATAAGTTTTAACCAAGGATTGAAAAATTAGCCCTAAATGTGTTAATATTATAATGCGTTGTTAAATGTTTCAACAGAGACTGATTTTCAATGTCGGATGTTTCCTTGTGTACGTTTAATTACTGGATTATTAGCTTGCGGTATTGTGTGCGTAGTACCAACAAAAGGTAAAGCTATATTACTAATTTTATGAAAAAGGCATTTGACAAACAGTTATGTGAGAAACTTTAAAGAATAGAAAAAAAACGGGGTGGGATTCGAAACCTTGTATTTCGTCAACAAGTCAAATCAAAACAAGCGTGAACTATCAGTCCAATTTTTGAGGATCAATCACAGCTATTAGCCGAACGAATCGCTAAAAATCCAGTTTTGAATGGCAGTCGCATTCGAGTGGATGTTGTGATTTATCTAAGTGTATTTCATTTCCAATATAGTAAAACATGGATGCATTTGCGCTGAATATTGCGAATCGATGCGACTCCACGGTCTTAGGAGATAAGTCTCGAATTCTCGAAGCGACCACGAACAAAGAAATTATAAGAGACGTCATAAAATTGTTGATAGCGTCGCGCTTGCTACGTCTTCTTGGTTTATTGTCTTTGTTTCAAACTAACCTTGCAATTAGGTGTATTAAAGATGTATGTTAGAAAAGAACTTCGTATTTATTTTTGAGAAAATTATCCTGACAGGGGAATAGGGAAGGCCAAGGCATCTTGATGTTCATAAACTTTATTATGATACCTGATAAAAAAAGGTTAAGTCAAAGTTCAATTTGAACACTGATATTTTAGTAAAATGTTTTATTCTATTTATACTGAATACCAAATTACAAGGACGTGGTAATAGTAGAGCGCCTACACCTTGAGGTAAAATGGAATATTCACAATGCTAACAATAACAATAGGTTATAATAACAACGTAAAAGTTCACTCGAAAGCCGGTCCTATTCTACGGAGGCATTGTTATGAAAATACTGCCGAATGTCATGGTTCAATTTTCCATAGGGCGGTGACGTCACACGCCATCGCGACGGCCTTCGCCGGTCAATGACCCCACCGGCCCGTTAGCATGCACCGGGGTAAATTATTTCATGTTGCAATTATGTCAGGAAGTTGTTTGTATTGAGATATTGTATCTGATAATCTCGAATGCTACAATGATTATGTATTTAGGTTTGGGCTTAGATTTAGTAATTCTATCAGCTGGTGTAATTTAGTGTTTGTTTGCTTTGCTATTGTGCTGTGATTTTATTGAAATACCTCATTAATTGCTAACAAATGTACTGTAAATTCATATAATCACTACCGTCGTGTCTCCTGTGACTGTATGATAACTGTCCCGGTGCAAGCTTGACCCAATTTAAGCGAGTATATTCGACTTTCATACATTTCACCATGAAAGTTGTTCGTGCGATACTCACATTATTTATTTAAGTTCTAAACTGGTACGAAGTTCTAGGTCTTTCGGGAGTCATAGATCTTTACTGAATACGCGATAATAATAAATGTAAAAACGGCTTTCCTAGCCCAGGGAATTGTGAACGAGTGTAGATGCCCGTACAACTTCTTTATTACGCTATAAATATAACGTAATTAAGCGAAATGTGTGATATTACTTCTTCCTTGCAATATAGTACATTGTTGCTCTGGTGTAGTGAATTTAATATAAGTCTATTTGGATTACGTTTAATACATCGTATATACAATCTTAATAGCTGCTACTGCGTAAAATGACTACCATAACACATACGTATTACATTATTTTTAATATACATATTTTGTAAAAATTGATTCTCGTGTCACAATGTTAGTCTGCATACTTCTCCGAAACGGGTGGACCGATTCTCATGAAATTTTCTGTGCATATCGGGTAAGTCTGAGAATCGGCCAACATCTATTTTTCATATGTACCACGGGCGAAGCCGGGGCGGACCGCTAGTAATAATATAAGATTTCAGTATCAGATAGTATTTTGGGTTGACTTTAAAAGCTCAAACTTATAAGTTATAATAAAATGCGTAAATCCTTTATTTCTCCATGACCCGTGTGTGTGTAAGATTCGATCGATAATACGATACCCTTAATTTATCAAAATATATTTGATAAATTAAGGGTAGAAATTTCAAAAGCAATATCATTACCATAGAAAATGAGTATAATAAAATTAAAAATGTCTTATAAAATATTGGATTCTTCTCCTGAGTTCTTGGCAATTACTGTGAAACAAGTCGGGAATATCTTAAGTAATAGGCCACGATTATTTGCGGAGAGTAATTTCATTATTATTGAACAAAATGAAATGAAATGTTTCTTTTGGCATGGAAATGATTCAACTATAGCGATTTCATTCTTGTGGTTTAAAGTTGAAAACTATGGATGATAAAAGGAAAGTTATTTTAATTTTAATTTTTTAATAAATTTGTGTGTGGTGAGGTGAGACCGGTCTATGAATCTATAAAGATAGTTTATAATTGTATACCAAATCGTTGCATCGTTTTTTAAGATTTTTGAAAACGGTCAGTTCCCTGCGGCCTGATCAATAGTAGAGAAAACATTGAGGTCAACTAGAATATATTTCAAACTTATTTATAACCCATTAATTAAATCACTAATGCCGCTGATTATGCGTGGACTTCTATTTAATAATTCTCAAGAACTTAATACTGAAATATTATATAGGTAGAGAATTTCAAACTAAAATTAATGTTCACACACAGTGACGTACGTGGGTGCGAGTTTAGCGATCCTTTAGATTTGTGGTTGTTTTATCAAGTAAGCTTGAAATTGAAAATATTCGAGGCATTTCTGAAATAATAATAACTATGTTCCATTTAGCACGGCCGTGTTAAAATCGGGGATTATGCTTGCATGCGATTTGTTGTGGTCGAAGATTATTGGTGCTACTAGATACCGCAAATATGCAATGCACGAACGTGTCAGTTTATTTATGCAGATTAAGCGAAAATTCAACGAACTAGGTATATATACTATGCGTGCATTATGTTTGGTCTTGACCGTGGTGTTTTGTTTGGCTAGATTGCCGATGCAACTAAACGCGATAAAATTAAAAAGTGTTTTCTAGGTATCTTAATTATTATAATAATTATTATAAAGGCGAAAGTTTGTATGGATGTATGGATGTTTGTTACTCTTTCACGTAAAAACTACTGAACCGATTACAATGAAATTTAGCACACTTAAAGAGGGTAACTTGGATTAACACATAGGATAGGTTTTATCCCGGAAATCCTACGGGAACGGGAACTATGCGGGTTTTCCTTTGAAAACGCGGGCGAAGCCGCGGGCGGAAATCTAGTAGAGAATAATTCATTAATGTACGACACTATTTAATAAAGTACCATTTACATGTAGATTGTAGAAACATCAATCATAGAGCAAGTTCTAGGTGTCTCTTACGCTGATATTCGGTGTTCGTTTTTTCATATCAATTTTGCGCACTTATTCCATCTAGTATAATACAAGATCTGTGAATGATATATGTACATATTTAGGTTTTAACGATCTTGCGTAAATAAATATCTTGTCGGAGCAGTGACGTGGAATTTCTATTGTTTTGTAAAGTTAACAATGGATAAAATAATTTTTATATTACCAACATAGTTCTGAATATTTTTTTTTAGAAATGGGGAGGAAAGTTAAGTATTTTATTACATCTATAAAAATAATCTGCTCTACTGTTATTTTATCTAGGGTCCCTTTGTAATACGTTGAGTATAAATGAAATGAACAAGTTTAAAAAAGTGTGAAGTTTTATTTAAAATAAAGTACCTACCTACTTAATGGTATTTGAACTATCTTATCTCATTTTCTTAGAATTAACTTACCTATTACTATTTTAACTAAATCTGACGTTGCTCGAATTGAAAGAAAAACGGGATTAAAAGTACCATAAACTAAAAGTTATCAAAATTCAATAGAAATTTGTCAATTTTATTCAGTGAACGTTTTAGTTACTATAAATTCGTTGAATACTTTCGAATTTACAAATAGATAAATAAATGAACCTTTCAAATAAAAATAAAATGTCAGAGAAAATAAGCCTTAAATCGTTTCATGATGTCCATTTAGTCGTTTTATTTTCAGTGGAATAATGTTTACATATCAGACCGTAATCGTACAGCGACGGCCGAAAGCCGGCCCTCGCAATTAAAATTAATCACTCCATCGCACTCCACGTCTACATATTATATTATGTCCCATTATATATCTATGCTAGCTAAAATCCCAGCTTCGCTCTGTTTAAGGTTAAAGTGTTATAAAATAGGTACAACGAATCAAATTATTAAAATATGATTAGTTTTTTACTTTCAGGTACATATGTTGTAACATATAACTAACATGACCATTAGCCGTCTTTCTACTCATGTGCCATTAGTGCGCGGTTTCACCCGCATTGCTCCACACCTGTTGGTCTAAGCGTGATCTTCCTCGATAAATGGGCTATCTAACACCGAAATAATTATATATATTATACCTATAATTTTCTAAATAGGACCAGAAGTTTCTGAGATTAGGGCGTTCAAACAAACAATCAAACTCTTCAGCGTTATAATATTAGTATAGATTACTCGTTAATTGTAACATGGATTCTCAGAAACTATATTTTAATTGAAAACAAGTGAAGCTGCGATCGCCTGCAAGGGTAAACTTTGAAATTAATTTCTCGTTTCAATTTACGTTAGATAAGATTTCTAAGTTGAAAGGATACTGTAATCGGTTTATTATTTTTCTTTGCTCTTGATATTTATATTAATGTTCTGTGATGTTTCAATAATGTTATTGAGACTCCAACTAAGGAAAGCTTTTAGTGATACCACGTTTCTTAGGCGTTAACGTATCTTGATATCATTACATATACTGTAATTCTGTAGTCTTAGATTATATGCCTGTGTCTTTTTAACACTGAGGCCTTAATAATTTATCTTCTACAGTACTGACTCAATGAATGATAATAATTCCTACCTGAAATTGGTAGTTTCAAGGTTAGCTTATCGCGACCAGACAGTACTAGCCGGGATGTTTAATGGTCATTATTACCTACCTTGAAATTTGTATATACAAATTATGTATTATCCCAATAGTTTTATCGCTTAGTAAATTACAGCTATAACCTTAGTTTTATTATATCAATTATTTAAATGTATCCCGCTATTGTTATGAGTTATACAAGTTTATAACTCAATTGGTATGAAAGCAACCGCTGTAGGCTGTCATACGAGCGACTTACCCATTTGTGTAATAATGTCATGGTATATCCCACCTAAGTCTTTTCTGAGTTCCCACTTCCATATTATTTATTAGAACTTGTATGATGTAGTTTGACTCTTTGATGTACTCATTTTTATGTTGGAACTAGCTGCGCCCCGCGGTTTCACCCGCGTGGCTCCGCTCTTGTTGGTCTTAGCGTGATGATATAAAGTCTAGCCTTCGACACAAAGCTGAAAGCACAAATAAGTATAAACATATTATGCGTTAAATACATAGAAATAAATAAATTGTATTGAAAACGTAAGTCTGTATAAGTTTACATTTACATAAATAATAACTTAATACTACAATTCTGTCGTAATTCTATTTGATTTTCTGCAGAGTACCTAAACTATTAATTTTAGTTAGACAGTTAAGCAAACTAGGCTTGATTTGATCCTATAATAATTGAGTTATTAAATACAAATAATATTCTAAATTGTAATTATTGAATTTGATAATATACCTACATATTTGATATTAACAAAATGTTTGTTCGTTTTTTTTAATATAATGGCGGCGTGCGTTCTCTTTGCTTTTGATTATAATTAAAAGCAGGCTTTCGTGGAAATGTACCGCCAGCAAAAAATATTAATTAAAGTTTTCTCTAAGAACACCTATTTTTGTAACGTAAATGAGAATTTTCAATAGTTTGTTACGATAAAGATTACGTATTTTGTTTGTTTCAATTAATATGTATTAAAATGAATAAAAAATAAAAACAGATCTAAAATATAGAGATATTTTATACAATGTTTAAGATACAAATTGTTCCACAGATAAAAAATATACATAGTCAGGTAATTACTCGAATGTATTATCTTTGCATATACATGAAGGTAATTTACTGTTTCCTAGCAATTTCTCCATTAGCTAAAACAAGTCCTGGATCTAGTATTTAAATAGAAAGCTTTACATTACGCCTAACGCTTTCCAAGAAAAGTAGTTTGCGTTACTGTATGTAATTATTTGTATGAATGCATTAAATTAACTATGTTTTGCAAAACATTGGACGTTGTGTGTGTGCGTGTGTTTGTGATCCATAGAGTTGGTAGGTACCTAACACTAGTTCGGCCTCGCAGTTCAACCCAAGATTCGACTGTAAAAATAACAAAAATCAAATCCGTTTCTCACTTATTATCCACGACGTAACTCGTAACCGAATAAATTTGAAGTCATTTAGTGCAAATAATCGATTTTTTGTTTGATACGGCACTGTCTTCATTAATCACACGCATCCAAATTAAACCATCAAGTTAAAATTTGTCAAATAGTAGGTAGGTATACGGTATAAAGTACAAACATGTCAACGTTTTAAATCGATTTGATAAAATGAGGACTTATAAACAAGAAAAATAAATGCCCTTACATCACACTACGTGTGTAATTTCTTGAAAAACAAGGAAAAAACAAGATTATTAAATTTTATTGAGCCAAATTTTTCTGGCACTCCATTTCCATTCTCCATATATGGAAATCCGAAACACAATGAGGTTAACTAAATGGAATTGGTGTATGTTTACGTGTTTAAATAAAAACTGTGCTTAAAAACATAATTGAGATGTTTTTTTAGTTTAGAACAAAGATCTATAAATGATTATTTCATATAAAAATAACGAAAGTGAGCCTGTTTTCGTATTCCTATTTACGAGTTACCTAAAGTTTTTATTTTTTACGATGTACATGACTCGTATGACGTATCTTACGAATATGGTCTTGATAGTTCTTAGCTATAGAATAATAATAAACGTATTTTGTAAACGATTTGATCTTCATTAATTTAATCGATTTTTTTAAATATTTAACCATTTTATGAATATGTCGTGGCCATATCGTAGATTTGCTCATTTCATGAAATGGCCAACATAGTTTGATCAGATCGTTAAATCGTCAGTTTCACGATTTGGTCATCGACATTTGGCCAGATCGTATAAAATATAGGTTAGGTTAGGTTAGGTTAGACTTTAATAAACAACGCACGAGCCGAGCGAGCAAAGCGAGCGTGCCGCGGCAGCGGCCGGCGAGTGCCAGAAGCGAATCGCTTTTTAAAAAAGAAACAAAAATGGTCGCATTTCGTGAAATGACCATCCACGTTTGGCCAGATCGACGATCTGGCCAAATGTGGATGACCAAATCGTGAAACGTTGACGATTTAACGATCTGGCCAAACTAAATTGGCCATTTCATGAAATGAGCAAATCTACGATATGACCACGACAAATACATATACATATATATATATACTTTTTTTATGGCTGCAAATTACAATAGCTGCTATATTTTTAATAAACATTTTTATAAGTTCATTATAGAAGTAATGAGACTTCTCTAAGGAGTTCCAGACTTTAATTAATTTCGGTTACCTAATTAGCTTCTAAAATTAACTTTTTTTTGTTCCCGTATTTCATTTTTGTTTTATTTAATGCAAGTTTGAAAAATGTTTGTCCTATTTTTTTTCGGAAAACTTTTTCATTTGAAGTCTCTTATAATTTGTTACATAGTGAAATTTACTATTTTGAATCTGAATTAGGTAACGTGCCTCTTTCATTGACGTATCTTTGTGCAGTAGGTAAAGCGTAAAAATCTAAACATGAACCTTTTAGTATCTGTTGTTATAAGTTAAAGCGATATAGATTATTTAAACTAGGTACTGTTTTATGCGTTATCCTGTTTTTATTTATTTTGTGTAAATGTTATTTCGCCTTACATATTAATCACAATTATAGTGGATAAGTTTCTCTGTATCTTCGGGTAATATGAATCATTTTATCTTCAGTTGTTCAATAAATTGATACCTACATAACGGTGTAAAGGTTTTTCTCAACGTAGGAATTAAGGTAATTACGAATTAAGATATTAAGGTCTACTGACAATTTAGATTGACAAAGTGATAGAGTATTTCTAGTGTTGTGTTCTAGTGTAGTTTGTACTTTCCGATTACAATTTCTATAATACAAGCTTATGTACATCATAATAAGAGAAGACTCCGCATGCAGTGCATGTTTTGAATACGTCATAAATTTTTATACGTGCTCTCAATTTGCATCTCTACCTGGACGGTCGCTGCGAAAGCCGAACCAGTTGAGCTCAACACAGCCGAAGAATGCTGAGCAGTGAGCTCAGTTGTCGATCAACCGCCGCGGGTGACGCACGCCCTTCTGTCCCACAATTAGCGGCCCTTAAATAAAACGGGACATATATTTTTAATTCACGGAAACCGTGTGCTGTTTTGTGGCATTTCGATGCACGTGCTGGTTTAACGTACCCAAATATATGCAGTTGTTCCTCACGCGTCGGTTTCCTACTAGACTACTTTGTTTACAGTAATATAAGGTACGTTTGTTTATGGCGATCAGCTGTAAAACATCCGATGGTACTTACAGTTTTGTTTGTGGAATATTACGATACAACCGTGGGGTATGTGTGTGGATATAAGTCTCGTATTATACGGTTATATACGGAAAAGTATGGTTTGTTTGGACTTTGAATAATTTAGATCGTGTATCGTGAAGTTTCTTTATCTTTCCATTAATCGTACTAATTTAGTAAAAATAAGGAAAAATATATAGTTTTACAGTTTGTTATGTTCTTCAGTAAAATGTGATAAGTGCGTAGAGTCTTGTGAAAATTTCCGATATATCAACACTATCGCTCAATCTGTCACTTGCTATCTGACCGAAATGCGTTTTATAAATGTTTATCTGGATTTCATAATATAATGCCCCAAATAATTTCTAAAAATGAAACTTTTTTTAAATAAAATCAACATAAATCTATAGTTAATAAATAAATGATTAAAAATTATCAATATAACAACAAAATAATGTCTCTCAGAACTGAATATTCACAAAATAGTCTAACAAATCAACTATTGACTCAGATGTAACGAAAACACATTTACTTTCTTACACAAACATCTTGTTCCGCGAATATTGTAACATTAGTCTTTTACAGAAAATATTGTTACAGAATTACCGGCTTGCTATTGAGTTTGTATTATGTTTTTGTTTATTGTTTTGTTTTAGAACCATTAATCTATGCTTAATATTAGAAAAACACAAAGTTTGCTAACAATAATCGAAGTAATCCCCGGAACTACTAATGCGAGTTTCATAATTCATCCATACGAACAGAGGCATAATATACCCCAATATAGGTTATTTTTAAACCAATTAGAGCGGACGTTAGTAGGTCATATTTAGCGATATAATTTCGTCATTTATGAGTGCTATTTTTAAAACTTTAAAACTAATCGGTTTCGTAATTATCGACCAAGTTATATTTCTATGTTCGAAATGGTTAAAATCTTCTTGATCAAAAATCGAAACATAAGCGTCCTCGATGGTGGTTGATATCTTTATAAGCTATCAAAGCTCTTACGAGGTTGATTGGCTGAGGTTAAGTTAAATTGGGTTGAATTATCATCAGGGGTAATTGGTGCGATGACCGTATAACACCTTTCGTGCGAGTTTAACAGGATAATTGATGAAAGAAGGAATAAATGTAGGTATATCAATTTGATGCTGACATAATGATGCTTTCAGACTGTTGTTCATAATAAATCTAGCACAATGAACTGAATAACCGTTGATACAGTTTTTGTTTGTATACTTAAGTGGATGTGTATTTACTATTTAGGTTTTGATAGAAAGGAGTAAGGTTGAAATAGATTAAATATATATGGAACTGATGTCGGATATAATTAACGTTAGAGATACGATTGTGTATTTAATTTGGTCGTAGATAAAAATAAAGGTGATTGCATTAAAGAAAGAATGCAGTGCTGCCAAGTTTCTGTTTTCCTTGGATCGACTTTGCATTCTTATAAATTCGTATTGATAATTGATATATGGTCTAGTTTTAAATGTGTTATATAGTCATTTTCTAAAGAATAAATATATCACGTACCCTGCATTATTTATTTATTTAAATAAAATATATTATGCTCGTACCTATGATGTATTTTCGGCAAAAAACTTATAGTTTTAAACATGAATCGCGAAGTATCTGTTACAATTAGATACAATTATTTGTATCCTTGTCTACTTTATTAGGAACTAATACTTTGTTCAAACGGTAAACTGTTGTTTACTTCAAATTTAATCCTTATCTACTCTACCAGTGAAATTTTATTGAGTAACAAACTTCCAAACTATTACATTTAAGGATATTTGCACGACGTCGTTTATTCAATTTTACCCAACTCTTCCAATAATGTCTATCCCTTTCTGAATTGAGGAATCTTTAATCAGTTTGGTACTTAAATACTGAAACTATGAACTTTCAAATATAAGATGACATTAGTGGGATGAATAAGGCTAGAGGATTCAAGAGGATAATCCTGGGATAAATTATTAAATAGAAAAGAGGCGACTTCTACGACTCGTTTCGTGTCTTGAAAATTTCATACAACATCCCTTAAGCCATTATTTTGTTGTCTGCGTCTTTCATACTTTTGTGCTCAAGACGTTTTTCTTGGAAAACTTGCTTAGCTTAAGGTTTATATTATTTCATAAATGAATAGAGAAGTTTTTATATTTTAAATCCATACAAAAGGCATGATCAATACTTCGACTAAGATTTGTTTGAAAGCCTCGTTAGCCTTGTTTGAAAGAATATCGGTATCAAAGATTCCATAAGTGTAATAAATAAGTTCATGAAATTCCCTTAGTAACTTGAACTATAGCTTTATACCAGTAGCTAGTTATAATTGCATAACCAATATCTACACCGTTTTCTATTAAACCAATTAAAGCGATTTCGCAATTCGTCGGGATCTCGAGTAATGAAATAGAGATAGTATTTAGTAAAGAATAAAAATAAACTGAATCCTATTTTTTTCAAGTTGCTTTAAATGAACTGTTTTTACGTAAATATAGTCGTTAAACTATTATTTACCACTGTTACGTACAATTATATAGACAACAATTTCAATTATTTTGATTGCATTTTATTACATATCGAAATATGCCAAACGGTACGATAAGGTGAAAGTTTACATAAATTGAGTATAAAAGTCGATACAATAATAAATATTATTACATAATGGAATCGTTTTATCGTCTCTTCATTATGTAAATGTGTTACAACATCGGAATAAATACCTACTGGTTATATACCAATCACCATATATCGATACTATAATATATAGCTAATATAGGTAAAGATAGCTCGACTTTGCATGTAAATTAGTATAGAAATATTTGCTTCTATGTAGTGAACTTGCAGGTGCATTTGTTCGTGATTTATCTATTGTACCTATTATTTTTTTAATCTTAATTGTTAAATAATGAAAATAATAAAACAGAATTATTGTTTTAACGTCTCATTATATCTTGATTTGATTATCATAAAGATGTCCTGATATCCTTTTAAAAGATCGATTAAATGAAAAACGATCGATAAATTTGTTTTGATAAAAAATAAATGTCTATTTTTAATTGGAAGTAGGTATCCATTTCCTTAAAAAATCAGTTGCTTCTAATAGAATGTCAGTTTCGCCCGTCTAATCTCCGATGGCCAATCTCGTCTCAAGATACTCCCGCAGGGAATCTGGAAAGAAAATGTTATCTGAAACTAACATGATATTTACTTAGCGAAAAAATTCCGTTAATATGATAACAAAGATATAACAAATATTTAGGGAATATTGAAAAACTTATAACAAAGAACCTACTTCTCGGGTGAGATATATTTTTATCAAAACTCGAATTGCATTTAAATGTTTCTTCAATTTCTTTTTCTCTGAATAACGGAGATTTCTCTTCCACGAATTCTCATTAAAAACAACCTTCTCAGTAACTCGAATGTTATACAAGAAAAATAAAAAGAAATATAGTTATATTATATATTTATCAATATGATATCGCATTTATGTTCATTGAATAAGTCTGTATAAAACAGCAATACATCACAAACAAAAAAACATCATGCCAGCGTTTTTAATTGGTTTTTAAACAAAAGATACGAATTCGTAATGAGTGAACTTGAGTGAATAATTTCGCGTTAGATAAAGCACGCAATTTTCATTGGTTTCGCGGTATTCATAAGCTTATAACTTGATTTACTTCAGAGCGATGTCGCTTAAAATATATTTACCTGCATACACGTGCGCTCGGAATGATGTTCTAATCGTGTTTTATGTGTATCACAATACAATTATTAATTTATATCACTTTTAATACCGTTAAATTTAATAGTCAATTGCTTGTTATTAAAATTTGGGAATTTTTGTAAAGTACTGTAGGTAACGAACCTATAATAGAATATATAATAAGTTTTTCTGGTCGTGATACAAAATGAAATTCCTCCTTATTAGGTTCATAAAAAGTTATGATAGTAGAAACTGGAAATATTATTTAGTATATGTGTATTATTTTATGTGTGATGGATTATTTTAATAATATTTAAATAAAACAATTTGGTAGTACATTATAAATTTGTTTAGGTGTTAGCAAAACATAGAGCGCTGTTTTTCCATCGCAAGCTCGTTTTATTTGTACAGCCGAGCATTTTTAGACTAGTCTAGACTACTAGACAAAGCGATTCTGTTCAAACGTAACAGTATCTCATATATAATAAAATTAAATAGTTTTATCTTTGTCCATAAAAGTTTAAAAGTATTTTTGTTACAAAAGTTAAGTTCTTTGTGCTTAAAGTTAAACACTATCTACGTTGTTATGTGAAATCGTAATATTAACAAAGGATATTCGTATACAGGGCTTATAAAAGTTGCGTATTGTACACTTGGTCGATTGGAAAATATAGAAGCAGGAGCTTTTGATATGTTTTAATGTTCGATAGGAAGCGATCGCATCGAGGATTAAATCTTTCATTTAGGCAATTTTGTCGGAGCATTTCGTTATTTGGTAATTTTTTCGATCTTGTACAGTCATCACATTTTTGAATATTGCTTCTAAATTCTAAGAAAAATAGATAATTTGGAAAATCCAAAAGTGCACGCCTCATAATTTTTTTTTAATAAATATTTATTAATTATTATTTTTGTTTATTTAATAACAATTAAACCACATCGAATCAGACCCTGAAAAATGAAAGGGTTCTATTCCTGAGCATACTCAAGCGTAAGAGAAAAAAAAAGACTCGATTAGTAAAGTATTTCGGTCGCTATCGTGTTAACAAGAAAAAGGATCCGCACATACAGACACACGGACGTCCAAGACAGAACTTTTTTAAACTGTTTTTTAACTAGTTTAAATAACAAAAATGACATCAAAAATATCATGAACGTTAAAAATAGTGTTTTTTCTTAATATGTGTGTGTATGTATTATCTTACAAGTGCAATGTATGATACATAAAGACATTTTAAGTTTGAAAAATCAGATGTTTTTCGCGAAGTGACAGTAGTACCCACCTCAACGCTTCGCTTATGAGGCGTGCAAAAGTCTGTTTAAGTTATCTGTAGTTTTAAATAATGGTCTATTTCCCGTCTGATACAGACCTAAATAATTAATGAATCAAACGACCGCTTGAAGGAGCATAGCAGAGTCTTAAAACCATTAGAATATATATTTAATCTTCTCATGGTTAAATTGGATTTAAACGGATAGGTGTATGTAAATCGACCTGTTTTCTCGCGAATAGCTTTCAGTTGTATGTAATTTGTTGCCACGTTAGCTTGCACATTTCTACGTATAAGCTTTTTGCTTGTAGATGAAACTTTGTTCAGTAAACACGTGTGCTAAATTGTAAATGGATGATACACATTATATGATGGCATTTGACAAATGATACTTGTGTTTTTTAAGTCTCGTGCTTCGATGATCGATTTTCCTTTGTAGGGAATGTGGTCTGCCGTCTGTGACTTTAAACGTATTGCGTCGAGGGTTCTTTTTATTAGCTTGTATCGGCACGGGGATGTTATGAAATATTTTTATGATGAATGATATTTATTTTTTTGGTACGAGCATTTCGATTTACATATGGTTTATATTCGTTTTGGTATCACTATAAATATCTGCGTTTAAAATGGCCTAAATTAATGCTATCCATTAATAACAGGAACGGTTAACTTTAAATAAACGCGCCTGCTAAATTTAGTAGACTACCTAGTCTATTTTCTCGAATGTTGGTTGCATCAAGGCAATATGAATAATAACGTTGGTCTAAGTGGCTTTCAGCTATTTTAAAACGATTAAAGGTATGCGACACGCGACATTTGTTTTACAAACGTCGTTTAAAACTGCTATTGCGTAACTTGAGTTATTTTATTGAGTTGTTTTGTGTCATTATTGTTAGAAATAAGTTCTGTTGTATCTGTTGTAACAAAATAGCATTTATTATCTATGAGCATAAACTGGTCACACTGTCTGTGTATTGTGTAATGAATTAATAAAGTCAGTCTATTCCAAGATGTCTTCCTAGTTTTATTAGGTTATGGGCCCAGTCACATATTTGCGAGTTTTTCTAGTAGTTTTATCGTGTAAAAGTAATAATGTCGATGTCAGGCTATTTAGTAAATGTGCCAAAGTTAAAAGGACGCGAAAATTACGATGATTGGGCGTTCGCGGCAAGTAATTTTCTGTTGCTGGAAGGCATTGACATTGAAAACGTGCCGGCGGCCATCAGTGAAAATGAGATGAAGAAAGCCAAAGCGAAACTTGTGATGACGATAGACTGTTCATTATATGTGCATATCAAGAGTGAGACTACAGTGGGCGGTGTATGGAAAAAGTTGAAACAGTTATTTGATGACTCGGGATATCAACGAAAAATAAGTTTGCTTCGAACATTAATTTCAATACGTCTCGATAACTGTGAAACTATGACATCGTATGTATCTCAAGTGGTGGATACAGCACAGAAATTGAAGGGGACTGATTTCGAAATCACAGACGAGTGGATTGGATCGCTACTTTTGGCTGGACTCCCAGAAAAATATTCACCGATGATAATGGCTATAGAACATTCCGGAATCGCCATTAGCGCTGACGTCATAAAAACAAAATTACTTGATATGTGTTCGGAGGTTGGTACAACTGGAGCGGATATTGCTTTTTTGTCAAAACATCAGCGGGGAAAAAGTAGCAACACTAACCGCAAGCAAAAATCAACGTCAACGTCAATGTCATACAATGACGCTTCAACCAGCAGTAAACAAATAAAGTGTTATAATTGCAAGAAAATAGGTCACTACAAAAGCAAGTGTCCAGAATTAAAAGCAAATAAACAAGTTAATGCTTTTAGTGCGGCGTTTTTCAACGGTTGTTATAGCACAGAAGACTGGTACGTCGATTCGGGCGCAAGCGCGCACATGACGTCGAATCAGAAATGTTTACTCCAACCACGACCGGTGCACGATAACAGAGAAATCGTAGTGGCAAATCAAACGACGGTGCCTGTAGTAAGTGTTGGTGAAACACAGATAACGACATGCGTGAACAATTCTCAGTACAATGTGATTGTGAAGAATGTATTGTACATACCGAAGCTCACGACAAACTTATTGTCAGTAAGCCAACTTATAGTTAATGGCAATAGAGTTGTGTTCAAAAAGGATGTCTGTTTAATATACAATCAAGTGAATAAGCTTATTGGTACAGCAGATTTGATTAATGGCGTGTACAAGTTAAACACAAGAAAATTAGAGAATTCATTATCGGCAATGTCAACCTGGCATAAGAGGTTAGGACATGTAAACAGTAAGTCCTTACAAAAAATGAATGAAGGTGCTGTGATAGGTGTTTCTTTTGAAGAGAAAGCTGACATTCAGATACAGAATTGTGAAGTGTGCTGTGAGGGGAAACAGTCACGTCTACCCTTCCCATCAGCCAACCATAGAAGTGAAAACCTACTGGATGTAGTACACTCAGATTTGTGCGGGCCGATGGAGACCAAGTCAATTGGTAATTCAAAGTATTTTCTTCTGTTTGTGGATGATGCCAGCAGAATGACTTTTGTCTACTTCTTGAAGGAAAAGAACCAGGTGTTTCAGCATTTCAAAGAATTTCGAGGTTTAGTTGAGAATCAAACAGGAAACAAGATAAAGAAGCTGAGAACCGACAATGGAGGTGAATTTTGCTCACATGAGATGGAGAATTACTTGAAACAAGTCGGTATAGTTCATCAGAAGACCAATCCTCACACTCCGGAGCAGAATGGACTCTCAGAAAGGTTCAACAGAACTATAGTTGAACGAGCAAGATGCTTGTTGTTTGAAGCTGACCTTGACAAAAGTTTTTGGGGTGAAGCAGTTAATACTGCAGTATACTTAAAGAATAGGACACCAGCCGCCAGTTTAGGCATGATGACCCCATTTGAGAGGTGGACAGGTGAGAAACCAGACCTAAGCAATGTTAGAATTTTTGGCAGTAAGGTAATGACACATGTTCCCAAAGCACAAAGACAAAAATGGGATAAAAAGGCTGATAAATTGATATTAGTTGGATATCCAGATAATGTTAAAGGATACAGATTGTATAACCCAAAAACTAGAAAGATCACTACGAGCAGAGATGTCATAGTCATGGAGAAGACAGAATCAGACAAAGCTCAAGTAGTAGTAAATAATAGTGAAGAAAAGTTAGAGAACAATGAAAACTTAGAAGAAGAAGAAGAATGTTCATCAGATAGCCTAGTCTCAAATCCTAATGACCCAACTTATGTTAATGATACATCCACATCCCAAGATGATACTTATCAATCAGTAGCCGATGAAGACTCTGTCATAGATGAAGAAGTTCAGGTACAGCAAGTTAGGAAACGTGAGAGAAAGCCAGTAGAAAGATATGGTATGACCAATCTATGTATTCTGGAAAACCTGGAAACTTATGAAGAACTGAGTTATGAATCTGCGATGAATGGACCAGATCAGGAGCAGTGGAGACAAGCGATGATGGATGAATTGAAAGCTTTCAGTGACAATGAAGCATGGACATTTGTAGACAGGAGTGAAGCTGATAGAATAGTGCAGTGTAAGTGGGTGTTTAAGAAAAAATGTGATAATAGTGGTAAAGTGCGGTACAGAGCTCGACTAGTAGCTAAGGGCTTCTCCCAGATTAAAGGTATGGATTATAATGAAACTTTTTCACCTGTATTGCGTTATTCTACTTTAAGACTACTTTTTGCTTTAAGTGTTAAACAAAATTTAAAAATGAATCACTTGGATGTACCAACAGCTTTTTTAAATGGTAATATTGATGAATGTGTATTTATGGAAATACCAGAATATTCTAATTTCATAAATTGTGATAATAAAGTTTTAAAATTAAAAAAGGCTATATATGGACTTAAACAGTCGGCTAGAGCTTGGTACATGAAAGTGGAATCTAGTTTGTTAAAGTTAGGTTTCAAGAAATCTAAATATGAACCCTGTTTATTTATTAAATGTCATGATAATGTAAAGATTTATGTAGCTATATTTGTTGATGATTTTTTTGTTTTTTATAACTGTGTAAATTCTTACAAAAAGTTAAGAAGTGTATTAGAAGCAGATTTCAAGATTAAAGATTTAGGTCAAATAAAAATTTGTCTAGGCATGAATGTAAAAGTTCAAAAAGATTGTGTAACTTTGGACCAACAGCAATTTATTGATAATATTTTAAATAAATTTAATATGATTAATTGCAAAATTTCAGATACTCCAATGGAATTGAATCTTAAATTAGAAAAAGCTGTAAATGACAGTTGTAATAACTCTTATCCTTATCAACAACTTATTGTTTCACTGATGTATCTTGCGGTTCTAACAAGGCCAGATATTTCTTATAGTGTTAGCTTTCTAAGTCAATATAACACATGTTTTAATGGAACACATTGGAAACATTTGAAAAGATTATTAAGATATTTGCAGAAAACTAAACATTTTGGATTAATTTTTAAGAAAACTGAAACTGATTTAATTGGTTTTGTTGATGCTGACTGGGCATCTTGTAACATTGATAGAAGGTCTTACACAGGATATTGTTTTGTATTATCAGGTTGTGTAATAAGTTATGAGTCTCGAAAGCAAAGGACAGTTGCCTTATCTAGTACAGAGGCCGAGTATATGGCACTTGCAGAGGCTTGCAAAGAGGCCATTTATTTAAAAAATTTAATGTTAGAACTTAATATATGTAATAAAAATAAACCTTTGGACTTGTACACTGACAGTCAAAGTTCTTTAAAATTGGCTTCTAATCCAATGTTTCACAAACGTACTAAGCATATTGATGTACGCTATCATTTTGCTAGAGAATGTGTTGATAATAACCAAATTAAAATTAACTATTTAGAAACTGCTTCTATGCCAGCAGATGTATTTACTAAGTCACCTTGTGTTAATAAACATTATAAATTCATAGAACAAATGGGAATAGGGGAAGTAAATTAAAATAAATATGTAGTTTTTCAATTGATTGTTTTTATTGTTGAAGCATTTGTAACGTTTAGTTATTGTAGCAAAAGATGTAATTTTTGTCAGAGTATTTTGTTAAGAGAGGGTGTTAGAAATAAGTTCTGTTGTATCTGTTGTAACAAAATAGCATTTATTATCTATGAGCATAAACTGGTCACACTGTCTGTGTATTGTGTAATGAATTAATAAAGTCAGTCTATTCCAAGATGTCTTCCTAGTTTTATTAATTATCGATAGTTTAAGAGTTGGAAATGGAGTGTATTCGTAGAGATGTTCAAGCATCAGTAGTGATATCTGTGAGTCGGAAAAATTTAATCCTTTTAACCTTTCACCTTTACAAATACGTAAAAGCTGTCTGGTCCAGAAAGTTTTTTGGTTTTGGCATTTACAAAGTTCTTGTATTTCGACACTCAAAATTTAAATTTACGAGCAAACTGAATTCCATAAAAGTAAACAAATATCTACGTAAAATATTAAATATTACAAATTCCCAGACATTGATAACGTGTAGCAATTTTGTGTACGAAATATTTTCTTTTAGTTTGCTGATGCAGCATCAGTGATGCTAGTTTGCTTATCACAATATTAAAATATGACGAGACTAGCAGTTTCATCATTTTATGATAGGTATTGTATGGTTTTTTATCTCGGAGTAGCTACGACGCATTATCAGAAGTAATTGATAGATGCATGAAACATATTTCGTTACTTACGTTCCAGTTATTGCGGAAAAATAAACTTAATACTTTTCAGAAAACAAAAAACATCTTTATGTAGGTACCTATTGAAAAAATTTCGTCACAACATATTATACTTGAGTAATTAATTCATAATTCATAATTCATAATTCTTTATTTACGTAAGGCTTTCAACACAATAGATGGCCCTAATGCCACCGTTTTATGAATGCCTAAATGATGTTTTATTATTTAATATCAGCAAAACGAGTGTTTACCAACCACAATGTTGGCATGACATAGTTTCATCACTGCAACATTGTCTCTATTTTATTATCTCCAATTATTGAGCAATCAGGATAGGTCCCGGGTGCAGTAAACTGTAATAAGATGTTTCGTGTTATTGTGTATTCAAAGCTTTATCGTCGAAAGATTCGCTTTTACGCTCTCGTAAAGTGCGTCGTTTGTTGTTTTATTGTTTCTTCGATGTTCTTCGCAATAGTTAGAGTGCTCTAGTGACATATTGGATGCAGCCTTGAGTAATTCTCATACATATGTTATATCTTTCGTGTGTGTATGTTATACATAACAGCAGGCGGTGTATTTGAAACGTAGAACCGAGCGGAGAAGGAAAATCGATAAGTAAGTAAGTTTTTTCCATGATTGAAATTTATGTATAGCAATTTGTACGAATGTTATTTAGTATATTTTCCCGGAATTCGATTTCGGCGTTCGAATTTTATCTCAATAATTGTTTTTCCAAGGATTTTCAATTCATATATTATATATTTGAAATTATGTTGATTACGATATCTGTAGGGAAATTTAAATACGCAGTTCATGATGCGGCTATTCAATTTGTATTAAATTCAACCAAAGGGAATATCTATTCAGACAATATAGGTGGCCATTGAAGATATACCTATATAAGATAACTAATACCTATAAATATATTCGAATGCGATTACTAAAGAGGTTATTTAATCGCTATCGTGTTTTCCATACGATAATGTGTATTGAAGCGTGGTTTAGGAGGCGTTAGGAGTACGGGATGGAACGTGATACACGTGGAATGCAGTGGCTATAGAAGGTCAATCCCACACCCTGTGATATCTATGGAAATAAATGCTGTGTTTATGAAAATAGCTGTTTAATTTTAATTATTTTATTAATAACTTTATGCGAGACGAATAATAAAACTACAAAGATTTCTGGAAGCGAGTAATCGCTTACGAAAATCGTTGATCTTTTGTTTATCACTGAATAGTATAAAACAAAGTCGCTGTCGCTGAATCTTTAAAGAAGGGTGCGGGCGAAGCTCCGGAAAGCTAGTTTATAATTATAATCAGTGTAAGATTAAGGCAACAATATAAATAATAAAATTAATTAGAACATAATATAATACGTATTATACATAATATTATATGGTAATACAATAATTAGACAATCGAATAATTACTCCCTATATCTGCGGCTTGATATATCCTAATCAAGCCAATTAAATAATTATAACTTCAAACTAACAATGCAACCACACTTCTAAATACTCTCGGAGACAAATCCATAGTTTCAAACAGGGAGGCTAATTTATATAGTTGCGAAGTTTCTATCCTATTTCCGCCTTCATCAGACCAGCATAATAATAGTTGTGCCGAATTGTAACTCAATCAAAACAATAGGTACACTATGTTAGAAATATAGTTTTTCTGCTGTGTTTAATCGGAGTTTTTAAAAATGTGTTTGTTAATCGCTACGCTAAGTACAGTAAGATAAAGGGTGACAAAATATATCAGATATCAAATGAGCTAAGTTGAGATTATATGAAATTTCAGACAAGTACTTACATTAAACATTAAGCGAGCGTGGGCGGATTATCAGGCGCGTGCCATTTTGATGAGCGGCGCCCACGCTGACAGCTTGCGATTTTTATACATAATCTCCTCTTTACTTTGATTGAAAATAATGTGCGGTTGATGTGATTGTATTTTATAAGCCTGAAAAGGCAATAAGTAGAAAAAAAAGTATGTTTCGAATGGTTTGAATGCCGCGTTAAGAAACCACGTAACTGTAGTAAAAAATTGATTTTAATTTGGTCACATGTTTTACTCGTAGTGCTTTGCTATTTTTATATATTTATTGGTGTACTAGCGGTCCGCCCCGGCTTCGCCCGTGGTACATGTTTACGTTTTCTCTACATAAGAACCATCCTCGTAGGTACTTCAAGGAATATAATAAAAAAATAATTATCGAAATCGGTTCAGCCGTTCTCGAGTTATGCGCTTACCAACACATCTTGCGATTCATTTATATATATATATATAAGAAGATAAGGAATCCAAAATTGGACACTGATGTAAAATAAATTTATATTTAGCTGTAAAATCGCACTCGCTCAGTTCTTATCGCTTTAACTGGTGCAATAGCATATATTTAAAATGTCGAGATTTATAAGAAAAAGAAATGGAATTATCAAACGATTCTTTTACTAGCCACGAAATTAGGGATCATGTGTGACTCGGTCTGGATTTTGAACTCGAGATCAACGCACGCTTTGAACCTGTGACCTCACATCATTAGTATCTAATATTATTAGTAATTTTATTTTTGATAATGGATTGGAAGCGAGCCTAACCACAAATTGGATGAAATGTTTATGATGCGCGTCTAAAAGGTTTTTGATTGCTTTAAAATTTTATTAATTGAAATCACGGTGGAATCGATGCTTTGAAATAATTTTCCAGCACATCTCAAAGTAATTAGTTTTGTGATTTAGATCGAGTCTATAAGAAGTTGAATATTATTTTCTTTATACATATTATATCTTCATTCACTGAGGTTATATTTTTTTTAATTACTCAGATTAATTTTGCACATCTACGTTATTTAATGTCTAGTTTACAACCTAACGTATATAAATGTTCGGATGTAGTTATCTATAGAAGGTAATATACTGGAAACATAAAACTGCGTCCTGTTGGATGTGCTATATATTTTTTTATTGTTCACTTTAGTACTAAAGTCGTAAACTGGGGACTTGTCGCTCAGCGCTTCCGTACTTCAAGCGTAGAAGTGTCGTTTAGAGAATAGCTACTTATGAAAAACTTTAGTTTAATTTTCGTATGTAAGTACAGAGAATTTGGTTGATTTTGCTTTATGTGAATAATATTTCATACGAGCAGTCTACCTAAATAGTATCCAATAGTAAAATACTAAATTTATAGGCCTCTTAGTAGTTGTAATTTACGCTTTCAGAGCGGTCCATCTACATATAGAACTTGAAACCCTAATTACAATAATTGTTAACCTTGACAATTATTTTTTATACTTATACGCGTTATTTAATAAAAAGATCCAACAAATTACGCCTAATTAATCTCTTTATAAAAATATACTTTAATATTATTATAACTTTTTGCTTCAGCTAAATGATTTTTTCAAATGTAAATTTTTCCATGAATATCGTCGATTATATAATTTATTCGAATCGTAAATCAGAACTAATTTTTCCATGATTGTTATACGTTTCAGCACAGTCCCGGGAATCGTAATGATCCCATCATTGTTCAATGCTTACCGGTTGCCATGGTTACCAGTTTGTTGGCGCAATGCTTCTTTATTTGTTTCGAAGAAATGTTTTCATGCGGATGTATTGTACTCCAAAGCTCTGACAGCGGAAATTACTAGTCTAATTGCTTAATGAAAATAGTATCAAAAGTCAAAACATTGTTATTACCTTTATAAATACTTTTAATTATTCATAGGGGAATAGTTAGTAAGTGGGTATATATTATTTAGTCTAGTTTTTATCAAAATTCTAGAGGTAAAAGGTGTTTAAATTTCTTTTGACTTAAAAGAAATAAAATAATGTTTTGATTATTTTTCATACTTACATACTTATACCCAAATCAAATATGAGTTTATATATTATTATCCTGATATAAATAAATGTTACACGCTTGGCTTCTCTATTACAATCTATTTCTTTTATCATAAGTTTCAGAGCAATATATTATTATACTTATAAGTTTTCTATTGTAATACATATCTGTTTATACCTTTGCGGCTTTGGTCCTGTTTTCAGATATTTACGACGAAAAGTTTCTTCAATATTACTAAAAGTTTTGTACAACGAAATCTATAGAACCGCTAAGTGTTCTTAAAGCGTTTCTGCAAGTCATTTATTGCAAAAGTTTTCGTCTTTTCACTATTGTGTGTAAAATATTCTTGGGCCACATTTAATATGGACCACTTGTATGTTAAGGTACAAAATTGTTTAGGAAGCCGAATCCTAATGTTTGATTATTATTGAAGGTGAACTTCAATGTTTATTTCATTTATTAAACATTATGTATATAATATTTATTTTAATTGATGCAAAAGCTTTTTTTTAAATCACATTAAAAAGCATTTGTGTGAATCTTATCTTTGTTTGTTTTGTAAAAAAATATGACTAGTTTTATACGACGATTTTCTTTATTTTCACGTTCCAGTTTATTTTCCAAGTACAAGTTTGATGACGATTATTTTAAAAATTCAAACGCAAAATGCTTAAAATGGCTGTCGACCTTGTGACCTTGTTTTCCTTACGAAAGTACCTATTAAATATAACGACAATATAAGTGCCACTTCATGAATAGCTAACATTAAATTGTTTTGAACTTTATCGCGTTTTTAACAACGATATTTACGATATAATATAAAAATTGTGAATTTGTAGAATTTTATTTAATTCAGAGAAGTTTATTTAATAATATTTTCATTATGTTTATGTACCTATGCAAAGAAATATATTATTGGTGAAGTATTATTTCCTGCTTAGGTATAGGTAAGTAAAAAAAAACTGACAAATTATTTATTATACTGTTAGTGCGGCGTACCTTCTTCAGAGTTTCCTTTTTCAGTATACCTATTAGGTACTTTTGTTATGAAATGATCGTTATATCAGGAAGAGTAGAGTTACTAATTATAATATTTCATTAAACTAAAACTTATAAATATCACGAAATTGATTTAAAAACTAATTTGTTAATGCGTAGCCACCTACTAGAGTCCCAGTGCGGGGGTTTCAGTTGAAACTTAATTTTAATTACGGGCTTATCTGTATAGGAGACAGTGATTACGTCGAGAAGTTAAGTGTGGGCGGGAAAAGAGCTTGCGTGGTTATAGACTATATAAAATATTTTTATTCGCCGGTAATAAATGGGATTCTAACGTTCGTATCAAGTTCGTATACCTACCCCTATAGGGTATAACATGTGCTTTTGATTCTGTCCGTGATGAATAGGTAGTTACGTCGTATTATGTATTGTCTATACATCTATATAAATATTATAAAGAGGAAAGGTTTGATTTTTTGTTTGTTTGTTTGTATGAATTGAATAGGCTCCGAAACTACTTGGCAGATTTGAAAAATTCTTTCACTGTTGGAAAGCTACATCATTTCTGAGTGACATAGGCTAGGTTTTATCCCGGAAATCCCACGGGAACGGGAACTATGCGGGTTTTTTTTTGAAAACGCGGGCGAAGCCGCAGGCGGAAAGCTAGTATTGTATATTATGTATTGTATTGTATATTATGATGTGATGTTTAAACAAATAATTTTTAATAATTGGGTTAATTATTAATTTTGAAATTGTTATTTTATTTAAAGCTTCTTTAAATCGTAACGAGAAGTTGATTAAGACAAGACACATGAAGTTAATAATAATTAATAATAAACTTGCATCTTCCGAAAATAAATTCCAACTTACCTCATATATTTACGACCAAATAAAACTATTGAAATTAAATTATTGAATCACTTGTTTATTTTAAATCAAAACAGATAAACAGAAAGCATTTTATGTAAAACTTTATGTAAGAACATAAAGTTGATGTCAAATGTTAATTGACAATTAAGTTTACGATGTGCTTATAATACGAGTCTGCTGTTTATGTTGAAACATGCACGTGTTTACATATTTCGATATTAAATCTACCTAGTCATATTGTATTTGTATTTAAAATACAATACATATGCCATAATATATTAAAATGAATCCATAACTTATCGTAACATAAGAACGATCACGACGAAAGTTTAGTCATAGAATAAAAAAAATAAAAATAAAAAAAAAAGTTTTCGTTTGACAAGATACAATCATGTCAGCTAGTATGCCGATAAAAAACATGAAAACGTTGATCGAGAACAGTGTCAGATTTTGTGTTTCACCCGAAAATGTCGAAGGCCTCGCCAATTCATTTATGAAAAAAATCAACAGATCCAATATGCTTTGACACAGACGAAACTTCAAGAGCTGTATTTAGTGTTTTGGCTTTTGCCTTTGTGATATCAAATTGTTTTTGTATCAGCCTCCCGCACGTCGTGTTATTGCAATGTGATCGTTTGATTACAAAGCACTGGTCGATTCGTTTAAGTACGTCCTGCCATGTCTGGATATTTTCGAAATTTTTTTCTAGAATGTAGTTACAGGGGTGTTATATCTACCTAAATTAATGAAACCTAAAATAAATAAAACTCGTTGGAATTGAAAAATAAAAGACAACAATAGTTTTCAATTTAAAATATACTTAAGTACCATAGTAAGTAGAATATGTAGTCTATATCAATGTCTATTTAAAACGTAGAGAAAATTACTTTAAAATTCCAATACTCGACAATTTCCAGTTCTGATTAAATACATGGATGAAACTTTCAACAAAAACATGTACAGATTAAACATACCCACACGAATAAATCACCAAACCAAATGTACCGTATTGCTGACCTGTGACATTACAAAATAAACGAATACGGGTTTACGAGTTATTCCCCATCGCATACTCCGCATAGTTCGAAATAGCCGGTGTTCAATGGATTTACTTAGAATTTGTGTCATCCAGCATCTCTATTGGGAATATTCCTGTGTATTCTGATGGGATTCAATTTTGCTATGTATTGTACAGTACATTTGGTTGTACGGTCGGAATGTTGATTGGAGTGTTAGCGTTATAATCAAAATGTACAATTCGCAATGTACTATGTAACTGCGGTTGGTGTGGACTGAACTATAAGATTAACTGGTCAGAGAGTCTACTTTATTGTATAGTTTCTGTACCAGTTTGATTAGGTAGCTGCACTGTTTGAACTTTGGTCTTATTTTGTTTGCAGTTATGCACCTTATTTTTTTAGTTTATTAATGTGTCCTATGACTATGTCACTGCTATGCGAGATAAAATATAGCAAATCTTTGTTGATAAGGTCGATTGAATCGCTATCTGGTAGAATATTTTTTATTATAGATACCGATTGCGAAACCATTTCAAAAATAACAGATAAAGATAGATTGCTATGGGAAAAATAAAAATAAAATACTTGCATAGTAAACGTCGTCACTTTCTCTGTATGACTATCTAAACTAGTTGAAAAACTTGCTTGAAATATTTTTATTTAACACAGTAAGATAACACATGTATATTATGTAAGTGAGTATTATGTTAATGAGTACACCCGTAACTATTATGAATTTATCATATATGCTTTATTGATATTGAACTTGTAAGTCATTGTATTAGTAAGTCACGTAGTATTCTTGTGACTTATTGTAAACATATTATTGAATAGATTTGCAATGTAACCTTGCACATGGCTTTTGTATTACACAATGCGACCCGCGTTACTCTGATCGTTTACAATAGCTTCAGTGACCATATCGCGCGAAACTGTACATTCAGTTTATGCAGTCACTGAACCTGTGTCGAACAATGCTAGTAAACAGGTCAATAGCTTCCTCTTCCGCCTAAAATCTTCAATACTGTTAGTACCTATTATGTAGTATAATTTATATAATTCGCAACAATAAGATGTGTTTTTTCTTTGTTACAGGAATCGTCACAAAAACAAGAAACCGGCGGTCCCTAGAAGCACCTAACTCCAAGACTGATACCTCCTTACCGTCTTCCAAAATTTCTCCTAAAAGTACTTTTAGTTTAACATTTGGTATAAAACCATCAACGAATAAATTATCAAGTACCACTGCCCCTCTTAAAACTCCAGATAGAAGACGTAGTTCAGAAATTGGTTCGAAACCTAGTTGTATACCTCTTTCTAAAAGAACTCCGGATAAAATTACCCGTACGTCTACTTCGCCTATTAAAGTAGAACCGTTAAAGGATACACCGAAAACTGACACCGCGCATACGAAATTAAGAAACGAACGATTGAAAAATAGATCTCTTCGAAAAAGCCCAGAAAAGGCAAAGAGTGATTCTGAAAGTAACCGTAACGATAGAACACAACGAGCTCAAAAGAATTATGAAAGTGCTAATGAAAAGTATCATAGTTCGAAAAAAAGACTGACTAGTTTAGATAATTCTATGAGAGACAAAAGTAATGCTAGAAATACGTCTAGTAAGAAACATTTAGATAATAACTCGCCTATTAATTCTAAAGGTAATACTTGCGTTCAAGGCTTAGAAAATTCTTCAGAATCTAAAAGTATGTCTACGCTTCATGAACCTGTTAGAACACATGCAAGTTCTAGACTTTCACAGGAAATGGATAGTCTTGCAGCATTAACTAAACAAACATTAGATAGAGTTAACAAATTGTCAAATAATTTAAATAGTAACAAATTGAATGTTAACCCATCTGAATCGAATTTTAATAAACTTTTTGGATCAGGACCCTCCGAACAACAAAATAATAATCACACATTTAACTATGGCCTCATTCCGGAGAAACCTGTACAAAACAGAGGAGTAACGGAAAGATTAAAAGATATAGATGCGGCAGCTCAGAGACTGATCGACTTTGAAAAGCAAAGTGCAATGTTTTCTGATCTCAATAATGATTCGTCTAGTCAAAATCGCCGTCTAGATAATTCGTCGTCGTCTCATCTTACGCCTGTATCTATATTGAAGAGAAAATCAATTCATGAAGATACTGCTGCTACTAATACCCCAAACAATTCTATTGCTTCACCGCCTGTTACTTTCTCACCTAACGTCGTTGAGCCACGTAGTTGTCGATCTGAAAGCAGGCAACGTCAAGGAATCCTTAAGAAACGTCGAAGTTTAGATGAGTCCCAAGTTGCAAGACGCAGATCTTGCAGTCCGGAAGTCTCATTCGCCGACGACGGTTCGCCAGACACATGTAAACCAATCCTCAAGAACAGACGTTCATCGTTGGAAGATGTAGTCCGTAACCGGTCTCCAGATGGCCAGATTCATGGAATTTTAAAAAGAAAAATGAGCAAAGAAGAAGTACAAGTCAACGATGATGTATCTCACGGATCTCCGGAACCACACGGGATCTTGAAGAGAAAATCGAATTCAAGTTCAAGTAGTAGCACCACATCGTCTCATGTTTCTATCGCCCAAGCCGTGCTGCTGGCAGCTGCGGGTGGAGCTGAGATTATAGAACGTGAGGAGGACAAAGACGCGGTGCGGCCAATACTTAAGAAAAAAAGTTTTTCCGAGGAAAGACCCTGTCTTGATGTTTTACTTTCAGATACACCTAAACCAATATTAAAAAAGAAATCGACAGATCACGACGATTACGACTTAGAGCTTCCCAAAAAACCTATATTAAAATCATCGAAAAAATTGTCTGGCGACGAAGGACACGCTTCTAGTTTCGATTTGAGCGAAGACGACAGAAGCTCCCGCAGGCCTTCATTGCTCAGGTCGCGAACATCCGATCATTCAGGCTCCGAATGTGAAACGGCGGTGAAACCGATATTAAAGCAAAGAGGATCAAGTCTCACTAGGGAACGCAGCCAATCCCCGCGCCCACGGCTGTCGTTCTGCGCTGACAACGACGCTAGTACTAGTGCGACTAATTTCAGTAGCGAACCGAACGACTTACTAGCGGCTGGACCGCGGCGAGTCTTAAATCTTTCCTCACCCTCCGACGAAAATTATCCTAGTGCAGTTGTTAGACGACGAAACCTTCGTCCCAAAGCGAACCCGCGCTCTATGAGTTTAGTGTGTGACGTCAATGAGGAGTTATTATCTATACTGAACAATCGTAGACGACAAGTCGACGAGAATTTAGAGAACGGTCCCAACGAACTGTGGGACAGGAACGAAATAACAGACGAAAATAGTCAGAAACAATTCCCTTCCATAGCATCGAGAATTAAAGATATGGAACAGGCTCTCACAAAGGACAATTTTCTGCGAGACTTGCCATCAACGTCGAAATCCAAAAATAGGGATAAAGAACGCTACAAAACGCAACCTGTAACCATTGATGAGATGCGGTCAGTGACATCCAAGTGAGTATTTGTTTCTTTACGTTCATTAACAGTAATCGAACATAAATTACTCACATTACAGTCGGTAAATTATGCGTTAAAATAGGCCTCAATTATTGTTTTTTATGACTAATATGCCCCAAGAGTGTATTTTGTGCAAGGGTGATTGTTCTTTATACCGGTTGTTATAGAGGAGTGAAGTGAATTTTGGCAGTCGGCCATTATTTTGATGAGTGAACGTAGCGTGGGCCGGTCTTAAATGTTAAAGCAAGTTCTAATGTTTTGTGCCGTTTACTCATTTGTTTTGTATGCTCTCTCTACGTTTCGCGAATATTCACATACACATTGTCAACTTATTACGTTTATAAAGTAACTTGTGTATTCAATTAAATACTTACCTACATAAAAAGCTTCAAGTCAATATAATGATTATCATTATCCAACGCGCAAATTTATGAAGTGAAATTAAATAATAAATAGTAATTTAAAATACTGTATTATAGGTACATTATATCAATTAATTTAAAGCTCTTGGTGAATTATTTAAATATGTAGGATAATAATACAAAGATTCCTAATTATTCTTATTTGCTAATTTGTCGAATGTAATAGATAAAAAACGCCTTTTTACTAATTACTACAATGATAATTAAAATTACAATGCAATTGTTAACACTGATTTAAGAAGTGGCATTTGAATTTAATTGTTATAGGAAGCTAATTATCTGATAGTTAATAAATACCAGTAGAATAAATTGTTGTAAGTTTTAAACATTTTGTAATCCAAGCGGTGATAAATCCAACAAACCAAAAATTATTAAAATCCGTTCATTCGTTGATTGATAAATGGCGTACAAACACGACTTTCTTTTATTTGCATAAATACCTAAATTAAGTTTTATCATATAATTAATTAGGTTATAGATTTTTTTGTATCGCACATCCATTAAATACTTGTTAATCGATTTTAAAATCAATGCGTCTGGTGCTAATTTTGCGTACTTCATACGTCTGACATCATCAGCATTGGTTCAGTTTACTGTTTGAATCATTTTCAGTCTCGATAGCGCAAGGATTAAAATTGTACTGCATATTGTTTTGTGCACTTTTATTGTGAATTTAAAAATAATGGATCAATTTTTAATAGACTGGCCGACGTTTGAATTGTGAGTAATAATAACAAACTTCAATAATAATCACACTAAATAATTTCTTTAAAAATGTATATTTCCGTGTTCTTCTTCTTACATTTGCCAACCTTGAATTTATATATTCCAAAGACAGTAGACACATAATATAAACAAATGAGATATTAATAATTGTCCGTGCAAATGCTTCCAAACGCCTTTCTCGACGCGTTCCAATCTATCTTTGTGCACATTTTATTGTGTTTGCCACCGAAGGAACAAAATTAAATGTTCTATTACTGTTCAGATCGGCTAATGTAATCTCGTTAGTAATTAACCAGCTCTGGTGTGTCTCTGGTACTCGAGTCGGCAAGTTGATGACGGAAATACGCGTTCCAGTAGTTACTGGGTCAACAACTATTTCTGGATCTGTTGTGCTTCACAGCACGTCGCCCATACTTTATAGCGGGAACATCTGATGCGATTGTTGCCTTTTTTTAATCGTGTGTTTTTACTAACAACTCACGTTAATTCTATAAACAACATTTATTTTGAACGGTAATTTAATCTAAAATAACAACTGACGCGTTTCCCTTCTTTAGATACGTTAGAATGAAATAACGGAATGACATGTTAGGAAAATTGTATTTGTGACTATTGGTAAAATCGATTACTTATTTATCAAGCATATTAAACCATTTGATTTATGACTTCCCGACGACTCGCGGACTTTTATACTTTGGGTTATGTTACCAATAATGTCAAACTTCTCCAAATCGATATGTCGGCGTCGTCAGTCCAGATCACTCACGCTATAATTCATCGAAATTTATGAAGGTGAACTAACTCTACCACCGTCCCTCTCTAACGAACGGCTGCGTTCTACATTAATACGTTTCTTTTCTCATTTCACAGTTTGGAGCCGGGCCAAGCGAGTTTTCAAGCGTTCGGCCCCGCGGGCTGTAGTTTTCCGACCAATTCCGTCGAGTCCGGTGCTCCTTTCTCGAACAGGGGCCCCTACATTGGGGAACCCGTGCGGGACCATTTCGCAGACCTAAAGTCGCCTCCTTTCAGTACCGGATCCTACATACCCAAGTTTCCAGTCGTCAACGGTGACTCGGAATCGCCAAACTCCAAAACAGACAGCTTTGGAGAGGCCTTGTTTTTAGATTTTGAGAAGATAGCTGAAGACGCTGAAGGGAACCAGTCGACGCTCGATGAAATAGAACAAGAAGTGAATAAAGTTCGCGTCGCCTTGGACGAGGACAGCCGGGCTCTGGAGGAGGACGAGAGGAATCAAGCAGAAGCGGATAACTGGAGTCTGAACGTATCCTGTGATAGCGGAGTATATAACAGAGCTTCATCCCGAGATTCAGGACCTCATTCCGGTGAGTGTGCGCTTAGTAACTATAAAAACAACACATGTTCAAAATAAATTTATCGTCTCCTTAGTTCATGTATTGAAAACGATTGCTGACTTATTTAGCACACGCCGAAATGTAACTGTTACAGTGTAATAAACATGTGGAAGCGATCAAGGCGGCCAACTTGCATTAGCTTGATGTTTGTTTATGTTGTGTTTGGTATATTTAGATTTGTATGCGCCGCAATCATATTAGGACAGTTTGGAAAATAAACTTCGTTCAGCCTTGCCGATGTCTTTCAGTTATTTTATTTGGGTCAATGTTGGGTCGTGTTCATTGTCAACGTTAATTTTTTGCCGTCGTTGATAATGTCATTGATAATTTAACTTATTTACAAATTGTCAATGTTTTTTACGACACTTGTGTGTGAAGCGATCAAAAGACTTGTTGTATGTATTGATGAATTTCCTTTTAATTCAATTACGTTTAATTAACGTTACAGGTGAAGAGTTGGGGCTAATAGAAAGCCAGGAGATAAGGGAAAACCACGCGGCGAACAGCAGTCAGGAGTGGTCTCCGTCGTCAATAGAGCACGGTCTGATCACCATGAACCGTGAAAGGAAATCCACTGAGAACGAAGCTTTACGCAGCCCTCAAGAGCAAAGGAGTGATGATGAAGAAGAAAATTCAGGCTTCGCCCTTGGTCTCGTTAAGAGCAACAGTGTTGTGGCGCGCGCCAGCATGTGGCAACAGTTGCAGCAACAAGCCAAAGGTATTAGTCATTGCTTAGACGAAATTAGCGGACTGCTTATTGCGTCCTTCTTGTATTTGAAACTTCGAAATTTGTACTGTTTTTAACTATGATGTTTTTGTTTGTTATTGACGTAAAGTTGTTCTTAATGTGTTTCAAATCATTTAATTACGTTTCAATTATTTTACACTGAGACACTTTATTTTAAAAAGTAGCGGTGTTGTTTTTAATTATTATTTTTATAATTACAGGCACGCCTAAGCCGCTTCTACGACACAGTCGGTCGAAGATAAAAGATGGCCCACCAGTTATAGAGCGGTTCAAAACACAAAGTACCGAACTGCAATCGCCGACTAAGATAGCTCCTAAGGAAGGCTTCTCTCTTTCTCAGTCTAAGAGCACAGCCAACGTGTTAGACAGAGATGAAGATGGTAATAATCTAGTTATAAGCTTTTTGTATTTATACGTGTTTCATTTCAATACTTTGAACATTTATATCTCACAGTGAATATTTTCAGTTAGCATAGTGACATAAGAAAAAATTAAAGGCATGTATATTGCATTTTGTACCGACGAAATCGGCTTCCCGTCTTTGATTGTCGGCTTCTGTTTCTTTTTTGCATGTCATCGACTCCACTATGTGTATGTCCCGGGCTCTCACACTGCACAATATAATGTATATACGCACAATTTCACCGGTGGCAGCTAAGTTAGACGACGACGATCCGGCGAAAATGTCCCTCATGGAGAAAATGAAGATGTTCAACTCGAAGTTGACCCACAAGCCCCCCGTGGCGGGTCTCCCGAGACCCAAAGAGGAACGAGTCCCCAGAGCCTCCAGACTGCGCACGATGCCTGTTCTTGCCAGCCAAGTCCAAGAGGCGATGGAACAAAACGAAAGGCTAACCAAATCCCTCACACACGAGGACGTGCCCAGAAACCCCGACTTCCAACTGAAGATGGAGTTGTTCCGTTCCGCGAGCGCTAAGAACACGTCGTTAGAATATCTCATGAAGCAGAACGCGAAGTTTAGAAGTTTAGGTCTGATTTTGTTCATTTTGAGTTTGGTTTTTCGATATTCGCTTGCCGTTTCGCTTCCTGGGTTCACTAATGCCGATTAACCGGCGAGGTAAGTGGGCGGTCCGTCGGAGCATGTGCACGTTTACTAACACGGAATAATCGAATTCTTGCTCTAATACAATAGTTGATTTTCTAGCTGTTTGATGTGAAATAACATAGGAAGTTTATGAACTAACGCATGCCCCGTTGTATTTCTTCACCGTGTTCGAGTGATGCAATAGATGCGCATTCAATAACCAATTTAATATAAATCTCTTGAGTAATATTTATTTTAAGCGCTATGGAGTCATGGGCTCACACGATACACATTACTCATGCAGTATTCTTTTAACTATTAAAGCTATGGCGTGTTAGATACTAATACTTGGGTACAACGTTGTAAATATTTGCTATACGAGTTGACTGAAGCAGTGTAAATATGTTTTATTGTTAGTTATAGCAGGTATTCATATCGCTATGTAAAACTTCTAATGGTTTACGATATGAGTGGCGCTTGCATTTTTAAAGTGCGAGATTTTTATTCGCTATTATTCATGAAAATAATATCATAATTATGGACATTTTATGGTGTTATTTTTCAGTAGAGATATTGACAAAAGTGATTGTGAGTTGGTAGAATTAATTTCAAAACGTGTCGCTCAATTATTATCATTATATACAAACTACAGTCTACAACTTTATCCACATATACGAATTATGTAATTTACGTGTCTTATTTATAACAAGCTATGATTTTTTCGACATATCATCCTTCACACTTTTTCCACGTCATCATAATCAATAAATATACAATATTTATTATATTTTATTAACAAAATAACTAAAAACAGACCTCGACGACGACTCGCCGTCGGAACGTGCGCAGCGCATGATCACACCGGAGGTGCGCGGGATACTCAAGTGCGGTTCCACGGTGCTGCCTTCCAAGCCCAAAACCTTGGCTAAGGGAGAGAGCTCTGAGGTAATGTGCTATATATTGACGTGACAGCGTCTTATAATTCGATAGAGCCGGTTGCACGCACGAAAAAACATGACTTATGCGGCGTTACCTCGTTCTGAGGCGTTCCATGTAAGGCTTGAAGTGCAAGCGAGAGCGCGGAACGAGCGACAAAGAAGCACAATCGGACGTTGTCACGTTCAACTATCGTCAGTAAACCGACTTTACAGACAACCAATTTTTTTTGTTTTTATTAACTTTGATTAATTGTACGCTCTTTTTTACAAGTTAACGATAGTTTATTACATATACAATTTGGCTGTTTGTTGCAAAATTTTGTGATGATTTTAGTATGCAGAAAACTAAAACAATACACGCATTTAAACCGCTACTACTTTGTGATATATGCAAAATATTATGTCCTTTTAGATCTGTAGATGTGAAGATAATATTATCTTTCAATGAATTACGCAGTATGAAAAATTTTGCACTTCCGGTGAATCTGATGATCTTGAACTAACATTATTGTAAATATTTTAATTTATACATAGATCTTCTATTGCAACCAATATATTATATCATTAGTTTTCAAGATTAAAACTTGTTAATATTAATTGATATATGTTTATTCTTCAGGGCCTAAAAGATGAGGGAATTGACAGTTCATCGGACGAGGAATCCGCGTCAGCATCAAGCGTTTCATCATCAGAGAAAAGCTGCTCCTCATCAGATAGTTCCGATGAAATACCCGGTCCAAAACCCAAGCGGTTCCAACGAAAGAACAACAAGCTCAGATCGTCCAGAACGGAATCCGATCTCAGTAATTATCAGGACCAAAGGAAGATCCAACTACCAGGAGCCAATGAATTCAAGGAGCGGCTCAATCAAGCGAAAAACGCCAACGTTAAAGTGCCAATACTAGGCAAACTTGGTCGAAAACCGTCTGACGCGAAACCAGAGGAAGACAAATATAAAAAGTTCGTGAAGAAACTAGATGAGCCAATACAGTTGGCTAAATTGCGACGGCCAATGGAAAAAACTTCGTCGCTAGAGGAGAAACCGCCGGCGTTGAAGATTTCAGCGATCAATTTAGCCGCCAAGAATAAGTTTTTTGGACTAGAGGATAAGAAAGAGAAGAATGTGGATGAATTGACCGCTGCGGTCAGGAAGTATATTGCACCGGTAAGTTAGTTGTATTTTGCTTGATAAAAATATAGATGTAGTATTTATACGTCTAATTGATTATTGTATGTTGCTACATTAAAATACACGATCACGAAGTAACAAAATATTTTATTTGATGCAGATCGGTTTATATGTAACTGTCACAACACAAAAATTATGTATCTATTACGTCGTAAATAAATAGTTATACCTTTAAAACATTTTTATCATTGCATTCATTATCATAGATAGGATCTTACTTCTATTCCCAGTTCATATGAATTTTTATTGAAGTGAAAACTTCTTTAGCGGCGTTGGGTATAAAATCTTAAACTCGCGTCAGGACACGTGGCCTGATCGAAAAAGCGTAAGACGGATTTTTATTTTTAGCCCTTATATTCCATGCGTAAGACGGATACCATTCCAAAATATCAAACATGCTGAACGTTAATAATCAAGTTTTCACTTCTGCCGGCACACCCGGAGTGCAACCCGTCTTTTTTTGAAATGAAACTACTTTAGGCGTACCGTCACGTCGTGGAGTATCTTTGAATCTTTCCAAAGAAGTTCTACTTCTAACACGTGCTCGGCACACATGCTCCTATTTGTTTTATTTGTTAGTTTTCCAAAGTAATGTATAATTATATCTATTCCAATAGATGAGCAAATCAATATCGGTGCACGCAATGGAGGGTGCATCTGGTAGCGATGGGGAGAGCAGCGGCGGGCGGGAAGTACGACAGATTAACACTAGGGGGCGACACAGGTGCGTTTTAGAGTTTATTTTATTATCTTAATGTAGGTTTTAGACTTGATTTTAGGTTGTTATTGTGTCACTTAATAACCCATTGAGCTCCGAACGGCCAGATCCGACCGCGAAACAATAGATTTTCTATTGTGTCTGTGATTCCGGGGCCTAATGGATTAAATGTTATCCGATGTTCTTTGTGAGCTGTGGGTGAAAATAAAAAGCTTAATAATCTGTGTTATAATTTAGTTTTAGACCATTTAAATACTACACACCAAGGCTATAAAGCAAATCAACCTTCGAAGTAATAAACATACAAAATTGCTTCTGGTGCAATTGAGTAAAGTAAGATCAAATTTTCTCAACATTTCGTGTTAATATAGAAGTTATTTAACTCTATGTAGCGACACCTCGCTCTGAATCGCGCAAGCGAAATGTTTTCGCTACAGAGCTATATATACAACTTTCCGACATCATCCATCGGGGCCTTCACGGCCGGCCAGTCGAGTAGACTGGTCGAGGATCCTCCCTTTTTCGATGGAGGAATTCCACCTTCCTTCCTCCACACTCTACTCATATGCCAATGAATAATAAGGAATAGAGTTTATAATTTCTACATATGTATAAATTATGTTTCAAATATTCAAAAACGATGTCGACACGACGATATATTACAAATAATTAGACTCCTCTATTTCGGTTTAATTATTATTTGCAATCGAATTGAAAATTTTTGAAAACAACTAAAATAACGTTAAGTAACAAGTTGAGAAATGATTACAATAGAGGTTTCTCCGCAATTAGTTATATATAGTACAAGGTTGTATTACCTCATTGGACAATGAAATAAATACTATGATATAATGTGAATCTTGAGATGGTACAATGATTGAAGGTATTATGTATTTATCCGTTATACTGTGAAGAATTTATATATCTCTTGTATATTAAGTAATGTATTGCAATTTCAATTGGTCATGGCGTAACTTGTGGATTGTACGGATAACTTTACTTTTTTGTACATGTATCTTACGGAAATAAAATTAGTAAATTGAAGTAAACTTGACGACTACCCACGTAAGCATATAGTAGAGGACTGTAGTTGTCAAAAAGGATTAATTAAAAAAAAAACAATTAACGTTTTTAATACGTTCCTCCGAGAAACTTAAAATATAAAAAAATAAAAAAAACAGTCTATACCTACTCGTTTTATGAAGTTTGATTTTAACGTAAAATAGTTTCGTATTTCGTAGACAAAAATATGCTTTTTGGTAATTAAATTCTACGCTTTTTAGCCGTATAATAAAAAAAAATAAGTTTATTGATCTTTGTACCTTAATCGCCAAATAGATTTGTGGTGCTGCGTCGCGTGAAATTCGTTATAACGACCGACTCATTAAATGTAATTTCACACTTTTTGTTTTCGTTTCACGGTATCAAGAATTGCTAAAATTATTGTCATAATAATTTTTTATAAAACATAGTGACTTTAGAAAATCAATTTGATATCTTTGGTGCTGTAGTTGATGCGTGAGCGTAAAATTGAAGGATATTTTTGAAAACCAAGGGAAATAAAAAAGAAAAATATAATTCAATTCGTGAAATAGATGTGCATTACTTACACTATACGGAATTAACTTTAATATGGCATAAATGACAAAAAGTTAATTATTATTATAAATACACGCCCTTTTGTAACTCAATCTGATCAAACCAACCTTCCATCTTAATCTCATCTTAATTTCATCAACCTTCTAAACTTTAACAACCATATTACATATGCGCATTACGCACTGTATATTCTCTATTTGTGTGTCATAGACAATTTATTAAACCGCAGCAACACGTGAACGCGACGTTAAATCGATGCCGCAACGCTTCACGGTCCCAATTTGTGAAAAATATGATTTCAGTATAATATTTTCACTGCGATTCGATGTCGCAACACTTAATGGTGGCTCTACATTCGTGCCTTCAACCTCCGTGAACAGTCGTGAACGTAAATATGGATGGATTTCGCGAACATTGTTCGTGAACATTGTTCACTTTCGTTCCCCGTTCAGAGTCGATCTTGTGTCCCGCGACAAAGGATTCGCACCTGATTTTAGCAGAAGCTTCTACGTCCATTTCACGGCGGGTTTCTCGAACGATGACCAACTATGGAGATTCTTACCGGTTCTTCTCCATAGATACTGCTTTTCGAATCGGTGGTAAATGTTATAAATATAATACGATATGACGATTCAAAAGTGCTTTTAGAAGAAGTTTAATTAAATGTTTGAGTTTTTGTTTAATTGCGAGCATCCTATGAATGTGGAGAATACGACTTGTGCCGTGAATTCGTAGCATAATTTCGATAGTGAATTCACGGCACTAATGTGGAGCCGCCTTAATATTTTCACTGCGATTAGATGTCGCAACTCTTAACGCTCGCCTGGTTTAGATATCGGATGTCTGTGCTTGGCGAAAGCTGACAAATCGGTAATGTTTTGAAATATTACAGCCGCAGTTATTTGCATACAATGTTGATGTGCGATTTGGAACTGGTTTTTGAATGGTTATGTTTATGATAGGTGTATTATTGGGTTTGTAGCTTTTTGTAGATGAGAAAGTGCTAAATACTTGAGTATTGACGATGTCGATGAATGTACGGTAATACACGGTAAACAAAACTGATGGGCTAAATATAATATCTTTCACAAAAGAATTATGGCAATTTTTTATTCAGAATTTAAAATTTTCAGTTGAAATAGTGGTTTTTTGAGTAATGGCTATCGCGCCATAAGCCGCAAAGCTAGTAAAATAAATAATTATTTCTATAAGTGTCGTAATACTCTGTTTCACCATTAAACAAAAAACAATTGTGTCCAATCATACAGTGCAGACACCATAAACCTGTTCTCGAAGTGTGGATGCAATCGTAATATAATATATCGGTAGGAAGTGAGCTTTCTCCGCGCGGGATTACGGTCGTACGTTATGATTCATAAAGCATAACCTATTGATCATCTGTCGACTGCTACTGTTATGTGAAGTTGTATTCAGAGGCGGCTCGCCCTAAGGAGCGCTGGTGCAGTGAACTCCCATAAATAATTATAATAAAATCATACTCCTTAATTTCATTATTAATATTAATTATTACTATTTAAAATCAATCGTAATCGTAAAAATCTACTGTCAATACCAATGAATATATCCATCATTCCATCATTCCAATTTCCATACACTTGAATAATACTGTATTTATACAGTAACGCGCGAAGGGGAGCGCTCACGATTGCGCTCCAATGAAAAAATATTTAGTACATTTCCTAATACGAAATCCAATAGGAGTGAAAGAGATGGTTTGCCAGTGCCCTGCGCGCGTGAAACAGAAGATTTTCTATGGAAAGATAGCTAAATTCGGTGCGCCGCTCCCGCAAACGTTGCCGGTTCGTTTTTACCGCCGCGCGCGACATTGCCACTCTCTATATTATAAACAAACACTCGACTCTCGAGTCAACTTCAATGCACGCGCGCGAATGCAAATTCGGGAATTTTCTAATTAAAATCATAAGATACGTGTTGAAATAGTCTGTAGTTATCAGTATTACTTGTGAGTGTGAAAATGAACAATTATAATGTGGCGTTCATTAAAAAGTGTGTTAAAACGTTACAAATTCGGCTTGAATTGAAAGCAGGGACTGCCACGGCCTGACCTTGACCTTACGCAAAAATGTACGACAAAAACGAAAACATAATATACGCGTGTGTTTAAATCCGAACAATATTATGTGAAAACACCGTGGTTGTATGGTTGTGATGAAAGCAACAACAGACATTTACGAATGTCATGTCGCTTTAAGTTATAGATATTTTTGCACACCAAAAAGAAAGACGTATGTATTTCCTTTATAAGTAATTTTTTTGATAAATGTACTGCTTTACACCACGTATTTTCAGTGTTTTATTTCAAGTGAACACCCATAAAATTTTGTCACGAGCCGCCTCTGGTTGTATTGTGTTCGTGATACATTGCGGCGTTTGTATGGATAGCGATGTATTTGGGATGATAAAGTGCATGATGTAAGAAGCAATGTATTGACATGGTTGTGGATTAGCAAGAAGTCGCTGTCGTTTTATAGAGTTGGGTTAGTTTTGTGTATTGGCTGTTTATTGATTGAAGAATTATTATAGTTTGATTATAAACTGTAAGCATGAATTCAAGTATGTTTAAGCTTCTGGTTTATCTGCCCGTTATTGCATAATTATTTAATATATCATGATCTATCTTAATCGTATTTTAATACATTAGTCAATATTTATATATTACATATTTCATTTTTAAAATAGCATCCGATGTTTGATACAAAATTGCAAAGTAATGTATGTATACGATCAAATTGTAATAACATAAACATTCTAAAATTGATGCTGTTCTCAATCCGGTTTTTCTTGTATACTGCTTAATTTCGTTACATAATTTTCCGGTTGAAAATGAGTAATTTTAGGGTCTGGTAATTTCGAACGTGAATTTTACAAGTGCATGCAATTTCAGAGTTAACGGTCTGCATAGGGTTTACGACCTCTGCAAATAACACGTATTTAATCCATTGATACGTTAGTATTTTAATTAAGTATACAAAACCATAAATATAAAGTGTAATTTTATGGTAAATAAAAAATCGGTAACGAATTTCACACTCATTAATTAAATATATATCTACACTAGAAATATATCTAGTGTTAATTTATAATTTGGTATAAGTATATAAAATCAGTAATTAATTTCACACTCATAACTATAAATAGATTAACACATTCCAACGTGAAAATCGGTCGCACTGTCAATTAGTCATGTCACAGAATTGTAAGTGAAAAAAACTACCGGAGTCGGTAGCGCGCACGCAATTCGACCAATTATGTACGTTACACAATGTGGCCTACAAACCCAGCTTTGCGATTATTGAAATATCGCAACTGTTTACCGTACCATCGTGATGGGATTGCTCTTAATTTTGTTTGAATGTGTGATTCTATAATATGTGAGTTATTAATTGTCAGGTATTAGTAAATAAACATTGTCTATAGTCTAACTTGTTGGTTTATGTATCTAGGAAAAATGCCCGATTTGCTCTATTCACATTTCTTATACACAACACTTACACATATGAAAAATATTAGTTTAAAAAAAGAATCTTGCTAGGAGTAATTCTGTTTATTTGTTAGTATGTAGCATAATAATAGGCTGAGGCCAAGGACGGTCTTATTTCCAGTTTGGACTCTTCGAGCACGTTTTTTCTTTCGTACAAAAAAGATGTGAAATAAGCCAGTTTCCACTAATATTAATTGGCCAAGTACACAGATCTTATAAACATATAAATGGCATCAATTAATATAATAAGGTTACAAATACACAAATATTTTAAACTCAAGTGACCTACTTAACATCTGTTGAAAACTGTTAATTATAATCCGCTTAAAGATGAGAAATATTACGATGTGACGATAATAACTACATACATTGATCGGTTCAATGACCACGGGATAAAAATATGCGAAGTCTAAGAGCGTGACATGCCTTTGTATTTGATTTTTTAATTTTGTTAAAAAAATATTGGACACTTAGGAATACAAAAAATAATGCGTAAATTGTATGATATTGTAATGATGATAACATACCTACTATGAAAAAATATAAATTACGTTCAACTTTTACAAACAATTGTTCGAATACGATAGTGTGTTGTTGTTTTATTGTAACAGTAGCAAATTTAACGCGCCAAATAACGGCTTCAATACATTTTACGCCTGAGAGCGTTCCGTTACAATGATTTGACTATTGATTCTCGTCGTCATGGTAGACGCATCGACCTACAGTGCACGGGCTGGCCTGTATTGAATTACAAGGGTCTGTTTCCGTGGTTAAAGAAAAAAGTATAAACGAGAACTTTCTCACAGTTTTTATTGGCTGAAACGTTACGTTTTTTGTTTCTATTAAAGTAATATTTACTGTAAAAATACAAAATACATCAATCTATTCATGGCATTTCTAGTTAAATGTTTTAGAGTGATAATAGAGAGTAGAGCTAATAATTTCAATGTTTGAAAAAGTCTGCTATAGATGTTGCTGACTGGTACTTAATCTTTTGAATTTTTTCTAAATTAATAATTCCCGATTCAGCGAAAAAGTATGTATGAAATTACTCATTTACATTATTAATAACTTATGTTAAAAAAGTTATCTTATACAACAGCGTCTCTAGGACTAAATTAGTGAAAAATAAAGGTCACAGACGGGAAGCGCAATCGAGTGGGAAGTTATGAGACAGTAGTGTTCGGATTGGACAAATTACTGCCTTGATTAGCACTTGTTTCCAATGCGATGACTTCGCTCTTTCACGATTGAACGTATGAAGGAAAGTGAACATTATGACAATAATTAGACTTATGTTTTCTTGAGGCATGTAGATCCGTTTTCTTCTACGGAATTGAAACTTGGTAATTGTAGTGTTTATGTCATTTCTACATAATCTTAGCGGGGAATAACTTATTGAATATGGCGGCCTTTTATTGCCTCAATAGAGCAGAATTAATTATTTCAAGTATATTACGATCGTAGTACTTATGTATATCTAGTTCAAATCTTTATCTACATAATAAAAGTGATATTAGTTGTTAGTTTAATAGTGAATTAACGTATCAAACGGTTACACTTGTAGATACAGTAATAGCGCTTGATAAGAAAACGTGGAGTTGAGATTTATTACTACAGATTGTATGAGTAAGTCGTATCGATACATTGCGTTTATTACCTCTATGCTAGTACATATTGAAAATTCAACCTTTTGGCATGGTTAAAGTCACTATAAAAATTTTGTAGTTGTAAGTTCTGAATGCTAATATTCGATGTTAAAATAAAATTTAATTCATACTGACTAAAGCCACGAAACATCGATACAACTTCGTACTTCTAAGTTTTTGCTTTAGTTAGTAACTATAAGCTATTTGAAACCCTTTTACTTTCAACACCAACCACTACTAAATATTCATAAGTCAGTACTTGTTCGACTTCCGTATATTCATATGTATCTATGCTTTAGAATCGCACATCTCACCATAGTGACAATAACAAGGCGACAGTAAGCTTTCGTTCGGTTCCGATATTACCATAGAAGGGTATAGGAAGTTATTGGCTTGTATAGGCGACACTTAGTGATTTACGTCATTTGATTTTATGCAATGTTAGGTTTTTTGTTTCAATTGAATTATAGGATAGTGTAGTGTTGGTTAATGGGAGGTAGCTTGAAGCTAAAGTTTTCTGGAAATATTTTTATAATGATTTAATTATGAAAATATATTTTGTAAATAGAAATAAATTTGAATGGAATTAAGCTATATACAATTTCATTTCATTGGCTTCATCGTGATTTGTTTTCTCATTAATATTGTATATCAGTAGCATGTAGAGTAAAAAAGTTGCATTGTAATATGCATGTACTTATTGCTCTACGATATTATGTAGAAAATAATATATTTTCTCTGCACTCCTGTGATTTATTATACGTCCCAGTCGTCTAGACACTCGCTTATCCCATCTGTTATAAAATGTAAAATAAAACCCATTTTTCAGTATTCCAATCCATTTGTGAGAAAAATTCGTGGAAATGAAAAGTCCACAATTCTGTTGGTCGATCGATTTTAGCTTTGGACTCATAAACAGTTCCTAGTCACTGGCTATTGCGTCTAGACCGAGTCTAGACTGTAATTTTATTAACTAAGTTTGTGGATTGTCGCAGGTGCATTCCTCTGTGGTACGAGTATGTGCAAATGTGAACGTTTCTGAATAGAAATGAGAGTTTATGCTTAAGGCTATTTGGGAGCATATCCATACTAATATTATAAATGCGAAAGTAACTCTGTCTGTCTGTCTGTTACTCAATCACGCCTAAACTACTGAAACAATTTTCATGAAATTTGGTATGGAGATATTTTGATACCCGAGAAAGGAGCTACTTTTTATCCCGGAAAAATGACGCTATCCCGGAAATCCCACGGGAACGGGAACTATGCTGGTTTTCCTTTGAAAACGCGGGCGAAGCCGCGGGCGGAAATCTAGTATTTTATAAGTATAGCAGTAGTTAGGTACTAAATTAAACTCAAGTATACCACCGTGCAATTAACGAAAAGTGTTTATGGTTAGTGTTCTAATGATAGTTTTAACTTGGTGTTCGATAGAGCTTACATTTTAATTTGTAAATGTATCAGTTGTTCTAAAACTTGAAATTTTAATTTTATTTTAAAACTGTAAGTATAAATTCATCTACCGCAGTATCCAAAAACCATTTCGATCACCACGAAACATTATACAATACCTATAAATAAGTCGTCTCATTAGAGCCGCGTAACCAATAGCAACGGAACGAACGGGCGCGTGTTAGAAATTTTATAACTCTCGGTTTCAACAGATTGCATTAGTGCACGGTGCACTGCCTGTTCATGTTCCGAGTACGTAATGTTATGTGCGGATGTGGGTTAATGTGAGTGAGATAATGGTCACTGATAGATCCGCTTGAAACGCAATGTGCGCCCGACTTTGATTTCTGTGCGTAAGCGTTATCTCATATCTGCTATTAATTTGAACTGATTTATTGTACATGATTGCTCTGGTGCTCTGGTTTTGTTGGTATTTTGGTTGCGTTTAGTGTTTTGCGATGTAGGATTTGTATTTAATTGAGTACTGTTCGTATGGATGTTCGCAATCAAGATGTAGTGGTTGATTTATGAGCGTTCAGAGGCTCTGGGTTTTATCTGTGTTTACGGCTTTTAACAATAAATGTCCGTAAAGAATCGACTAGTAAAACATGAATCTGAATACAGAAAGCAGTGTAAAATTATGAATTTATAATGACCTCAAAAAAAGACAATGACACAGTTGATAAAGCACACGACTTAAAAAGAATGTGGGTATCGTAGAATGTGTTAATTTTTGTCACTGATTATTATGTAAAAGGTACAAGTTTTAAAACCGGATAGTTTGTCGACCGCGCTGTCTCTCGATTTGACCTTCGATAGATTTGATAATCAATAAAAACGCCAGAGTCACAGTTCTCCCGCTTTTTGAGTTTGGGTCTTTATTTATCTAAATTTTACATTTTCCCACGTTCCATAATCCAACGACCGTTTTTGTCTCTATTTTTGGTATCCATTTTAAATGTACCTACGCCGGAGTTGTCGCATCGTCGTCTATTCTAATGTTTTTAAACGTTCCAACTTCGAAAACCAGTTTACATCTTATCAAGAAGTTGTTTCTCGGAACATTGGTAGAAACAGTTTTATGGATATAATATAAATAATTTTATTAAAAATTCCAGAATTTCCAAAGCAAGTAGCAACCAATGCTATTTAAAGTTTAGTTCAAGATGTTTGAATCGCACGTGTTCGTGCACACGGCTGAATCGCAAAGGTCACTGTTTGAATAGAATGCCTGGCAGATGCTGTACTTGCACAATAGACTTGTTATATTATAGTAACAATAACCGAGTCACCGGCGAGCAGGAAGATAACCACCGCTGATTTATTTCGGTTTGCTTTCTAACTTTTTATGACATCTGCTCTATATCTGTGCAAGTTATTATCTACTTTTAGTGAAGTTTATGTTGTGTGAATTAATATCTTTCCTTATCTCTTACTGATGTACAGATTACCTTAATTGAATAACAATGATAAGCGTGGCGGTGAATTTTTTTAGTTTTCGAAATGTAAAAGAACATTTTATTTTTGCTCTATAAGCTTTATAAGAGCTTTCGAGCGTTCGTTCCTTAAGTGTAGTTTCTTGTTCATTGGAAGGAATCGCATCCTCCTTACCTAACTTACCCAAATCACCCCAAATGCAGTTTCGAGTGTTAACTAAACTAAGAATACGTTGTTTGTTTACGTGTAGTGTAGAGTAGTAAGCGTAGGTAACGGGCCGCGCCTCCGACGTTCGGACGAAACCTAGCGGTGAGCAGCGTTCCCAACCGTACGATAATTATCGTACAAACACGATAATTTGGTGCCTACGTACGATGTACGATAGCATGTTATTATCGTACGCTGATTTTACGATAATTTCTATCAGGCAAAATTCGAGAATTTATATTATTTCACCCATACAAATATGAAATTTTGACGTGTTTCATATCGAACTTTCATGGGAACAGTGAAATTTAATCAGATTGAATTTTAAACTTGGCGCGTTATTGAACATAAAGTGGAAATGGAATCGGTTCGGTCTGTAGTCTGTACCACGCGTAAAACCAAAGAGTATAATGAATATTAAGGCACGTAAAACGTTTGGGTTTCAGTGTCCCGTTGATTTGACAGCGGTAGTACAAAGATTAACTATAGAGAATTTGCATACTTATCAATATTACAATTTATATGATTTATTTATTTATAATTGACTTTATTCTAAAAAGTACGATAATTTCGAACCAAAAACGCCTAATGTACGATAATTTTACGCCCCTGGTACGATAATCAGCTCACTTCAGGTTGCTAACACTGGCGGTGAGCACAACACACAGTCAGTCGCGCGCGGCATACGCGCCCGTCCGTACAGCCCACCGGTCGTTAGCACACAGCTGATCGAAAACACGATACTAAATATAATAATAATAAAAAATACACTTACGTTCAACACAATACTCTCGGCTCAATCAAAGGTAGAGTAATGTGAATAGCGTCCAAAGGGCAGACGGGACGCGATCGATAGCAATATTTACGTGCAATATGTTACACAGTAATAAATAGTACAATTTATAGTTTAGATTTATTCGCAATTAAGTGATGTGTGAGTGATTATGGATGGATTTTATTGATTGTTTGTTATCAGCCGGATTTTTCGTGTTCAATCGTCATAACCGTTTCACCGGTGAGTATTTACAAATATTACCTATACAATGCGGTTTGTTTACTCCGGCTAAGTATGGTATCTTCAGTTAGGAATTGCTGTTAGCGTGTCATAATCGGACCGGTTATATGTTTGTATACACTGAATTGTTGAGAGGTAAATTTAGCGCAAATTATAGAGCTGGATATTGTTTATGTGCGAAAGAAGCGGCGCTCGTGTTTCCAACCCCGGCTGTCTGCGCTAGAGGGGTGGAACCCTCTGCTCTGAGCACGCCGGTCATCAAACTTCCACAATACATATCGACGTGTTGGAATTTAAGTTGCTAAATGCTTCATTCGATTGATTTATCAATAATAATTAATAATTAATATTTAAAAAATTTGGAGCCAATATTCCGACGACAATAAATAATTTCATATCACAAAATAATTTGTTAAGATATAGGTAATTAGAGTGTGACTAATATACTAGCTTAGTACAATTTTATTTACGTTATAATAAATTATTAAGTATATGAAAAACATTTTATTTTATCTAGGTAAATAAATAATAAACGTAAAATGTAATTATAAACTGGGATTAACGTGCATTTCGCAAGAATAAATACAATAAAGTGGCACATATAATTATAATTGATAAATCGGAGAGAGTAACTGACAAATTAATATTAGTCTACTGAGCTAATACTTGTCTCACCAAGCACGCGACTATTTTCGTTAAACAAGCAAGGACTTTCACTATTGATAAGAAATTGTTATCGTATAGTACTACTAGCCTTGCGTTTAAGACTTCATGCTGCGTTTTACGTGCGAGGTTTTATTCAAAGCATAAATTTTGTTGCGAAAAGCGGTCAGATCTCTGCACATTAGCATTTTGAGTTTCACCTTCCTTGGTATTCCGGGAAGCAGACTCGGTATAGCGCTCAAGAAAGTGTCCTACAGATAAAGTATGTGCGTGGAAAGTTGTTTCCCTCTACCATCTTGATTCGCGGTATGGTGTTCTATATTTTTAATTGGATTCGAACGATAAGTTTCTACAATTCTTAGGTATATGAAAGGCATTTTAATGAATGCCAATTAAGCTTCGGATTTAATGTATTTCCTCATCTATTTATAAATTACTGGAAAATGAACACTGGTATAAGATATATCATGGGATAATATCCAATTCAAACTAGTACATATTGCAACGACTCCTCGGTGTCATTTAAATGCCATTTGATTTGATCTTTGGATTAATTTAGCTCACCTCTCCTTTTTGGTATTTAAATTATACGTCCTACTTATTGTCTTTGTCTAGTTTTTCCATTTTGTTTCGTAAACTACCATTTCCTGTGATATCAACTATCCCTTTCATGATCATGTGCTGGCAAGCGTGACTCCGTATATTTATTTTGCATTTATACGACACGCTTTTCAACTCCAGTCGCACATTAGCATATTGTACCACGTAATGCTCTCGGCTTCTCCTTATTTCATACATTGCAAATGTATCATGACCTGAATTACCTAATAATCAAAAAAATGACGAGATACCGAATTAAGTAGTTAGGTATGCTAGATTGTCGCAAGATATTTTCTGTCTGCAAAAAATATATACTTAATATTCCTACAAGAAATTATTTTCATTTCATTTTTAAACGAGTCGTGATTTTTGATGTGATACGCTGGTAAAAATTAATAAATTCAAGGTTAGTTGGTTAAAATTATAAGCCATAGAAGGTTCGTTATTTTTTACTCATTGCAATTATTATGTGTGGCCTTGACCGACGCCTTTCTATTTATTTTGAGTATGACATCATTGCAGACTTGGCTTTGAACACAATGTAATATAAATTTACTCAATTTGATATTATTTGCGTAAGGATTCTAGCAATCAGTGCATGTAGTGAAGGCCCTGAAAAATAATGAAATTTTTAGGTATTAGCAAACTAATATAATTGATATACAGTTTAATTGGCATCGCTATTACTTCCTTAGAACATTAATTACATTACAATATAAAAATGATACATCAAAAAACATCGAAACAAATTCTGCACCAAAACAGAATAGAAAACAAATAGTCATGATTTACATTCGTGTTGAATAATATAATAACTAACTTACAACTTCAAATAAGATTATTACAGACGCAATAGTTAAAAATACACATTCTATAAGAGACTCCACATGTCTTACATCATTAGAGTGAAGTGGTATACGTCGTAAGTATTGGAAACAAAGATATTAGTGGCCACGTTTATATTCTCTTTGTATTTAACTTGGTACCTCCAGGGATCTATTTTGGGACCGCTAATTGATAGTTGCTATGTCGTTGTCTATTTTTGGCTAGCGACTTCCGCTCTTAATGCATTCGTTAATGTATGAGTGAACCCTTTGAAGACGCGTTTTTTTAGTATGCTTTAATTAAAATTAACTTCAAACTTTACATTACAAGATAAGGTAAAATGTTAGTAGGTATAAAATATAAATGTTTTTATCATCTCTTGACGTAAACATCTAATGTTATGAACGTGCTTTCTGAGTTTTTAGCGGGGTCAAGTGATAACACTAATTTCTTGATAAAATATTAAAAATACAATGTTAATGAATATTCTTCTAAACGTTTATGAAATGAATATCGTCAAACAGATTTAAAGAAATGATGTGGTAGGTACTTTCATAAATATGTGAGCGCTGAAATGATTCCATACAATTATCTGAAAAACGAAGCTCAATAGAAGAATATCAACATTAATAGAGCAGTGCTCCGAGATAAGGAAAATAACCCATTACGCGGCCACGCCCATAATTCATTGCGCGCGCACCAGCCGCAGATCGCAGCATCAATGCAGCCTCGGACACGCACTGCGAAATTAGCGTAAATGTATAGCGCTTTGTGGATAGTCACGATGCCAGATTATCTTATGTGTTTTAGTCTGTTTGTTAAACGTTATGGCCTTTAAACTGCGAGCAGGACGCTCTGGGCTATTTTTCGAGATGTATATAGATGAGATTGGTCCAAATGGCGGTTTAAAAGTAAAAGTTAACGTTACGTCTGCTTCAGAAGAAATAAAACTATTCAACAGGTTTATTTACTTGGTTAGTCTGTTTAATAATATAGTTACTCAACGCGCTGAATGAGGTGCATTTATAAGTATTTTATGCGTGTTGCATAAAAGGCATAAAAAATATCTGGTTAAAATATTTCGTTCCTTATAAATACTCTAATCCTGATTTTTCTCGACTTACTACATAAAATTTAATGATACTAGTAGTGTATAATATGTTCCTTGTTCAACAGAAAAAGTACAACATGAACTTCGTTAAAATTGAGTTTACAGATAGATTAAGGTTAAGATTAACGTACAGGCTTTGGATTTAGGTTGTATGTGAACAGGAGCGAGGGCTGAAGCTAGTAATCCTTATAATTATTTTCAATATCCTTTAAATGTCGTGATCGGTCACGCATACGCTTCCCTTGATCGTTATGCGAAAATGTATTCACGTGTCACCACCGAGTCATTCATTGTCAATCCTACTGACCTTTCGCTGCCGACCTCTATTAATGAACCATCACTACATAGTATAAAACAAAGTCGTTTTCTCTGTCTGATGCAACTGATTTTAGTGAGTTTTTTTATGGATAGAGTGATACCTACAAGAGGAAGGTTTTAGCATATAACTTATTAGGTTTTAGACAAAGCGGGCGAAGTCGCGGGCGGAAAGCTAGTAGGTACAATATATTTAAATAACTGCACTTGGAGTCTTGGTCGTTTGTGGTTTTAGATTACGTATCTGGTGTTTGTTTTTAATCTGTTGCGGTCGCGTTGTTAGTTTAGATTGCGTGCGTTTTCTTGGTCGTGGTTCTCTGTATGTTAATGTTTGGTTTATGTGGGTTAATGGCGATTTTTATGACGCCCGAAGTGTGCATGGTGACGTGTCTAATGTTGTGTGGTTAATGCAATAAAACTGTGAACCCTATAGTAGACACAGATCGAAATTCGAAGTAAATGTGGAATCGTCATCTGATGGTTGAGTTTACTCAAATGTCTATACAGTCTATCTCATTAGACTTCTTTATTTTTGTACTATGTAAAACTGTGATGAAAATTAAGCCTCTAGAAAAGTTATTGCAAGTTACACATCATGTAACTTTGCATGAAAGAAAAAGCTCTTTAATTTACTATGTGTGTTGTGCTTTTTCTACAAACACGTTTTAAATATGATAATTATATGTAAGGTTGAAAATAAAGTACTATAGTTGGTACGTTAACCTTCGCGTAAAGGCTCTATTAAAGAAGGATGTTTGCATAACAACACGTAGCACACTTGTTCAAATTAACGTATCGAGACCGTTTGCATAATTATATCGATCGTTATAATTTACGCGTCTTTAATTTATTCAATTTAACGTAATAGTTACGTTTAGTAATAAATGATTACCATATTGTCGTAGCAGTGTCTAATTTATATTATTACGTTACAACTAATGAAATGAATTAACTTATAGATACTAAGCTCAGCCAAGCCTTAAAACCTAGCCTTGTCAAACGCCGCACAATCATCAATCAAATAAATTATTTTCTATAATCCATACAGTTTCAATAGCTACCATATTCATTACAATTATTGGATAGATTGACACACCATGATTTGGTCGTGTAGCATTTGCATGAAGTCATTGTTAGAGGTCAGTAGATATATGAAAGAGTTCGTGTCTCTGTCTGTCCGTGTGTTGCGCACTTCCGTCGCGTGAAAGCGGCTTTCTCTTTATAAATGGAGCAATTAATGTGATAGGTCAAAGGGTCTTGTATGGGGCTCATTTGCCGTCTTAATGATGGTACTATTCAGGTCAGCGTGAGTAAATTGCTTATTAGGTAAATACCTATTACTGCGTTATTTTTGTGAGTAATGTGACACTATTCTTGTTTAGTGAGAGATAAAGTAAATAATTTCTACAATAATTGGATTTTTCAATTAGGTGCGTTTATATTCTAACTATAATCAATATAATCTAAAATAATTACTTTTCTTTGATAATGAAATGATTGATTGATTTTTGATTGCACTGTATATTGATAGTTTTATTTTGGTATATGTATTTATTTAATTCCATAAACTAAAATAAGCAGTGTTAATTTTGTACGGAATTAGTCGTTTAGAAATTCAGCATTTCACATATTACGGTCAGATGGTTAAATATATTTATACTACTTGTATAATAAGAGAAACATAACAGGGATAGGTACTTGTTTTCCTTGTCGGCATGTAATTATACGAGCTGTTGCACCGTTATTATCTTATCTGTGCTGATATAATTTCATTAGCGCCTCAATTTATTGCGCTGTATTTGTTTATTTTTATATTTTAATTTTTAGATGGTTTTTGATGTGTTAAAAAGATAGACGAATGAAATACAGTGCAGCTTTATTTTATTTTGGTTAAAATTCTATTAAATATATTGTGAATATTTCTGCTACTTATAGATAAATGAAATAATCATACAGATAAATTTTCAAACATATTCTGTTATATACGTTTAGTTAAGTTGTGTACGACATAAGTACGTATGTCGTATTGCATAAATAATTATTTAATACAAATATATAATATAATGTTATTTAACTACACGCTACCATCTTCATTATGTATATGTAGTTGGTATGCACTACGCATTAAAATCAATAAATCTTATTGCATCCATCATTTACTCTTAAATAACAATTTAAATTTAATGATGGATAACCGTGTGCTCATTATTCATGTTTTCATCGCGACGTATGTAAATTATACAATAAGTATCTATGTATTATCTAATATGTATGTATACTACTATATTATTAAAGATTAGCTCATCGACGCAACGTGTGGTCTCTTGAAATGCAATTTTGTGATGAATATTGCACTATGACAAGTAATTTAAGAGGCCCTGTACACAATCGAGAGCGTTGGCCCAACAAATGATTGTCGATGTTTGCCCTTCGTTCGTTAATGGATTTAGGCCCTCTTCAATATCGATTGACGATTGACACTGATTGCCTCTATTCGCCCAACGCTGCCCATTGAAAAGAGGGCCCTTAAGAATTAAGATTGCTTGTTTCACGGTATTGGCCAATCGCTATTCATCGTGAACCTTGAGCCTCAGTTACCTGGCGCACCTAGGTTTTGATGTAAATTGTAAATACTTGCCTTCCTTTATTTCATGTGTATCCTGTATTCCGTAATGAATTTGAAATATGTTGAAGAATGTGTATATAATATACATATATGCAAATATCATTATGATATATTTGATTTTGCTTTTACAAGTACATAATTAATTACCAATTATATGTACCTGAAAACTTTATGTATGTTCGATACTGAATTATATAATTTGCTGCGCACTACGCAGCCTCATTATAACTTCCGAAAAAAACTTTAAAAAGTGAAGACTGTAAAATACTACAAAATAAAAATAATTTAATTACGTATTTTCTGACAGGCCTGATGAGGTCGCGTGTATTTAACTTTGTTGCAAAATAACTAGTAAATACAATTTAGCGTATGTATTTTTAAACTGCAACATACAAAGTATTCCATAATTATATTTTTCAACATTTTAGCTTGCAACAATAGCAGCTTACCTATTTAGTATTTACCGTTCAGCGTACAGATGGGATTACAAACTAAAAATAGTTTGCTTTTAAACTTATTTGAATTTATTCTTGGAATGTGTATTGGTCGTTGATACGACCAAATGTTTTCAAATGTGAAATGGGGTTTGATTTAATTTCATTTAATACCTAGTGGCTACTAGGAAAGCCACTAACATTAGAAATTTGAAGATCTTATATCGAAAAGGCTTCTTAACTTTAAATATTGTAACAGTAAATGAAATATCTTAAGTTATATAAATGTCGGTGGGAAAACAACTAAATACAATTATTTATAAACGCCTTACATAAGAAATCAGCTCTAGACGTTTAAATGAATAAAACAACAGCTTCGTAATACGATTAATTGTTTATTATTAAACCCGACGCTTCAAGGGGCGGCGATCAGCGTCGTTCTCTTGTGTTTAATGAGATTAATTCCTTACACAACATTCTAATTACCTACCTGTTTGTTTTATTCGAAATCGTGTGCATGCTGCATGTGACACGCCGCGCATATATGATAATTAAACAGCTAGTATTCTGTATTGAGCTTATGACCGGTTGATTACGTAATGATTAGCGTTTGAACTTTGGACTTTATATCCTAGTGGAACTCTTTGTTGTGATAGTTATGAGTAGAAATTATGTACCTACTTATATTCCTAGTGAAATTTTTCGTTAGTGAATTTGATGAGATTTAAGTAGGGAGCTTTTAAATCGTTTCATATGACTTAAAGTTTAGCTTAATTTGTATGTGACTATATTTAAAAAAAATACGTCTAGTATGATTTATATTGGTTTGTTTTTGATAAATGAAGAATAAAGATCTTCGAACCAAACACTATAAAATAAGGACTTGTAGTCTGAGTCACAACTCTCCTTTTCAACATCTACTAAATTCAGTAATCATCAGTCATATAATGTAAGTACCTACAAAACGAAAAATAATCTTAACATCGTGTAATTTCCCATAAAAAATGAAACATCATCAAGAGGTGTGATTGAAGCGTCGTAATGGTAGGTAGAAAGAAAGAAAGAAAATACATTTATTTGTACCGATGCACATTAATTTACATAAAAAATAAATAAAATTAACTTATAACTAGTTACAACGGCACAAAATGGATAATATCCACTCAGTGGTTTGAGAATCTAAGGACATATAAGACGCTTAGATTCTCCACTGATTTTCAGTGGACACCACATTGACAACTTGACAGTGGCAGTGTACATATTATGAAAAAATAAAAATAAAAGTAGGTACTGCGAATTGTTTTCTCGGAAACGAAGTGGCTACACGTGATCGAGCCTGTCTCGTCTCGGTTTGATTGATGCTGCTTCCACTATGTGGAGGGAATCAATTACTCTTCTTCGAGTTTCTTTCGATCTGATGTGTTTGCGATCTCTGGGAGATGTGTAATTGAGTATTTGAACTAAATTTTTTTTTGTGATAAATGGAAAGATTATATATTAGTTTTATAACAAAACTGTTTTTATTTTTATTTTTTTTGCAATAATTCAAAAGTTATTTCAAAATAAAAATTAGTCTTTGAATCCAGTACCGAAGACACGCCGACAACTCCCGAAGCGTCACCCGAGCGCGTGTGACGTCATAATGTTAGTTTTCACTCATTGCAGTTGATAGAAAATTAAATATAGTTTGAAAAAACTAAACAGGATAAAAAGATAAATTCATGAAATTATTGTATTGTTACCGGGTTTTTATAAGTATATAAAATTTAAATCCGTCGGTTTATACTTAGTGGGTCTAAATCGAATCGAAAGGAGAATTGGTTACATACAAACATATGTTTTAAGCTGATCCTGGCGATCCTTATCAGGATAAATTTATGATATTATTGTATTGTTATCGGACCTTGATAAGTGTTCAAAATTTGAACAAAATCCGTCGGTTTTAAGTGGGTCAAAATCGAGTCGAAACTTCGAAAGGAGTCGGTTACATACAAACATACAGGTGAAGCTAATAAAAGCGTGTTAATAATAAATACAGTGTTTTGATCTATTTAATTTTGTTGTCATTATTAAATGACATATTAATTATATTAATTGTTAATTATATTATTTAAATTTATATTAAAAATGGCGAACCTCAAAAGTTATCGTTTTGTACCATTATGTATGAATACTTACTACAAAGGCAACTCCTGACAAAAATCGGTGATCATAAATATATCAACATCAAGAATATTATTCGTAACTAACTACTTAACTAATTCGGAACCAACTAACAAATCGTATGTAAACGCTATGTACTGCAGTTAATAATAGCTATAACATTATGACGTCACAACTGTGGTGACCAGTCATGGCGCGTTTTTAGTCACGTAAATTTCATCAATTTTTAATTGCTTATAATTAACGGAAAAATTTTTTTTTGTAAGTTATTTGCATTAAATATCAATATTATTAATAATAAAGTTTCAAAATACATAAAAAAAATCAATAATTTTTTTTTATTCAAATACTCAATTGCGAGATGGAATGGATCGGTGGAGTAAAGTTGGTTGGTGGTCATTTTTGTGACTGGGACTTTTAGACTAAATTGTTGTCTTCTAGAATGAAATAAAAGCAATAAGTTTTCAAGTTATATGCTTGTTAAAAAATACTTGTGTTTATAAAGATTTTTCTTCTTAGACTTGATTTATACACACCTTTTTTCGGACAATGTCGAACGTATTCTATTCGTGAATATTATGAAGTTATTTTGTAATTGAAAACCATAATTCGAAGGTAGTAAAGAGCTCTTAATTGCCAAAGTTTAACATCCAGGATGTAAACTTCCTCCTAATAAGTTTTCGGAACTGCATACGGGAAGCAAGTTAACCGCAGGCTTTACCGGCGATTTAAAACTACGTAAAATAGCTACTATGTTATAAAGTACTATAGTTTCAATTAACCAGGAATTTCGCAGTAAACGTTTGTCGCAGCAAGAGCCGAGAATACAAAGTTTTTATTAAAATAAACAGAAAGCACTCTCCGCATAATTCTAACAAAATGTACCCAACGTTGAAACATTATATAAACCTTGTTTTGTTTCGATCAACTTTTGTTTAGCGTATATACTTTGGTTGAATACAATATTATTATAATAATGCAGACAGAGAATTCAAGTAAAAAGCTAGTTATTTTATGATGGCTTCAAATTATTGCGAAAAGCTTTGCACGTTAATACATCAATAAGTTATTATAGTTTATTGTCTTATTTATTTCGATTTAAGGAAATTACGCGAAACATCAATCTGTTGAAAATAACATAAAAATTTAAATTTAACTGCATTTGCATTCACAACACCAAAGTCGTTTTATAATTAGATTATGTTTTAAACTTTTCAACATTGCACAGATTAAGTGTGATATTTACTCAAGTCGACGTTATCGTGCAATTTACGTTTACCTAAAGCGCGGCGTTTACACGATGAACATTAGCAGTCGATTAGATACAGGTAGGTAGGTAATAGTGGGCTTAAAATACCTCTATCGTAATTGTAAAGCAATATTATCACTTCTTATATATTTGTACTTGGGCCGAGGTAAAAGGCTTCCGTGGGAGGTGGTTGTCCTCTAACGGAGTAAGGGTCTAGTAATGATATTAATTAATATAGCGATTATTAGCGGCTGTGACTGCGTTAGAAGTTTTTGTGTTAAGCTGTTGACTGGTCGTTTTTGTTATAGTGTAGGATATAGGTAATGCGAAAGCTGCATGTGTATGTAATGTATCAATGTTTATCACGCAGTATCTACAGATTTAGCTGAAACTTTTAAATAGCCTACGTTTTATAAATGAGCTATGCGAAAAACGCCTTTCAACTCTTTTATTAATTTCGAATCCCACTAAAGAAAATATGAATTATTTGTATTTGATATCATATGACCAGTTTCAAATTTTTAATAATTTAAGTAATAAAGACATAAAAGGCTAAAAAAGGAAGAACTATTTTGGAAAATTTCATGATTCAGCAGATAGCAAACGATGTAGATACTATTGTTTCATAATATAAGGATTAAAACAGTCTCTTTATATTGCGCTAATTAAAACTAACACTATAAAGATGTCAAAGCTTCATAAAAGGTATTCAAGTTTGCTCTATGCTTATCTCGTCTTTTTAAAAACGAGAAGATTAGGAAAGTTATTAGCTTTGATAAGATCTTTACCTTTTTTGAACATTTCTTTTGTGTGACTTGGAATATTATTTCACTTCACTGGCAGAAGTTCTAATGCTTCCGTATTTTACATTCCTCTTATCTTAAAATATAAAACTTAAGTAGAGTCAAGGAAGCAAGGTATCAAGGAAATTCGCAATCAAAATAAACTTAAACGCTAACAAGAAGTATCGCCAGCAATATAGTAATAAATCGTCAATAAAACGTTAGCAAATTATGTACTAAGGTGTAATTTCATAAGCCTCTATAAGTTATGTGTAAGTAAAGCGGCGTAAGGCCTCTAAGGATGCTTTTACACCAGAGATTTGCTATGCTATGCTGTGAAAATGTCGCCGCTATCCTGTGAAACGTGATCGTTTCCACTTAGACTAAGCTATATATCGGTGCAAGTGCTGTGCTATAAAGATGCGCAGTGCGAGCTATATAAAGTACTTATATATCTATAGTAGGCTTTGCTTTGCACAGAGCTACACCATGGTCATCCATAGCACGCATCCTTCCATTTAAAAAAGTATCTTAGTGAATCGGTTTCCACCAAGCTATTTGTATCAATGAATGTGATTGGTGGATATCAAACACCATAGTACATCTCTAGTGGAAAAGCACCTTAAGGCGATCGCAGCAGGTGCCTAGCGGAGGGCAGCTCTAGCACATCATTTGTTACTCGCCTCTCGGCTATTTATTACTTGTGTTGTGTATTTTTTTCTTTATTAATCTTACGATAGGAAGTTATCTCTTGAGAAATGGTTTTCTTGTAGGTATGATAGTATGTACGTCGTGTGCGTTGATATTTTTTGTATATATGTATAGGATGGGTATGTACGTGTATGTAGGCAATCTATCGTGTTTGTAATGTTTATTCGCTTTGTAAACTGGATAGATTTAATTTCATTAACGATAATGGTATACCGTGATTTAAGCAAATCGTGTAAAATGAGACACATTTTAAGAGACATTACTTTCTGAACTCAGAAATGAATAAATTATATTACCTACGTATATTTAAAGACATTTTCAACGACGTTGGAATAATATCAATTTATTATTATAACATATAATTCATCTTCTTATATATAAAAATGAATCGCAAAATGTGTTGGTAAGCGCATAACTCGAGAACGGCTGAACCGATTTCGATAATTCTTTTTTTATTATATTCCTGGAAGTACGAGGATGGTTCTTATGTAGAGAAAACGTAAACATGTACCACGGGCGAAGCCGGGGCGGACCGCTAGTTCATAATAAAAAAGCTATTCTTATACTTTCCCGTTAATTAATATGAATGAATAGTTGCATTGCATTAATAATATAAGCAACCATGTACCTGTTAATAGAATTGCTAATAAATAGTTGATACCTACTTGTTCACCTGTTATTTCGACACGCGTGCAGTCACGCTGCAAGCTAGTTGCACAAGTAATTAGGGCCCTTTGGTGGCCCTTTATGAGGTGCGATGTCTATGTATGGGTCGGAGTTTGATGAAATAAGTCGTATGGCAACTTTCACACTGTCGTTAGGAGTGCGTAAGCGTTTTTATTTGAAGATTTTGTAGAATAGGTGTGGTTGAACTTTGATGGTGTAAATTTGGTGTTTAATGGGATTTTTAATAGGTCATAGAAATCTATTCCTATGTTAATTTTGTTAAGAGTCGTATAAAAGGCAAAATTATTTTCTACATATTTGTTGTACGTTATTTTCTATTGAAATTTTATAACAATTAAAAAGGTTAAACCGATAAGCATCGTAGTTATTTGTGAAAAGCTGATAGAATTTAAAAATATTTAAAACATGTCTTTTGTTTGTATTTACGAGATTATAAAGATAATTGTCTTTTCTAAGAAACGGTTGATCGTGAATCACCATTGAATTTCTGGGTCAGCAAGTTTGATAAACAGACACGGTGAATCACCTGCAACTTACGTCATCTATTATCACACCACTAAAAACGGAAGGAAATATTAATTACAATCCAAATTCTACAACTAGAATAAAGAAAAAATAATTTGGAAAATCCAAAAGTGCACGCCTCATAATTTTTTTTTAATAAATATTTATTAGAAATTAAAGACTTTTTAACGGATTTTAAACGCGATTTATTCATTCTATTATTTTCCCGACGTTTCGAACACTTTACAGCGAGCGTGGTCACGGGGAGACTGAGATGTTATACGTCTTGACGGTCATTCAAAAATTGCTGTTTGTAAACTACCTCCACCTATTCCTCCGTAGTTGGTATGTGGAGTATTTTTCCGGATGTTGGCAGTATTGGCTGATCGTGTCTTCTAGTCTTTTGGTATGTTTGACATGGGGTTTTAAATTCTTAATAACAGGATCCCAGGTGTTAGAAAGTTTCAAACCATCTTCTCTATTGAAATTTGGGTGTTTTTTAATTTCAATAGCCTCGCGCACCAGTCTTGGAAAAAATTTATTTTCTCTGGCAAGGATTTGTGGTTGGTCGAATCTTATGAAGTGGTTGTTGTCCAGTGTGTGTTCACATACCGCAGACTTCTTGTGACGCCGATGCTTGATATCCGCAATGTGCTCCTTCAGTCGGTTGGCAATGCTTCTTTTTGTTTGGCCGATGTATGAGAGTCCACAGTCACAGTCTAACTTGTACACGCCTGCTTCTTGTAGAGGAATATTACTTTTAATTGGTCTCAAGAATTGGTTTATCTTCTTGTGCGGCTTATATATAGTTTTAATTGAAGCTCGTCTTAGGATTCTTCCAATTCTGTCAGTAACTCCCTTCACATATGGTAGGTAGGCCGGTTGTCTTTCAACTGTGTGTGGCTTCGTTCGACTCCTGTGATGCTGTGGAGGCGCCGGCAGCTTGTTGCTACGTAGTACTCGCTTGACATGCTGCAGTTCCCCGCTGAGGTGGGCAGCATCACAGAGGTGGCGGGCTCTCTGAAACAAAGATTAAGCTTCTGTCGGTAAATCTTTGTTTCAGAGAGCCCAACTACGGAGGAATAGGTGGAGGTAGTTTACAAACAGCAATTTTTGAATGACCGTCAAGACGTATAACATCTCAGTCTCCCCGTGACCACGCTCGCTGTAAAGTGTTCGAAACGTCGGGAAAATAATAGAATGAATAAATCGCGTTTAAAATCCGTTAAAAAGTCTTTAATTTCTAAATGTATAATACTCGCGTAAAATCAAACATCAGAAAATACTAAATATTTATTAATTATTATTTTTGTTTATTTAATAACAATTAAAGCACATCGAATCAGACCCTGAAAAATGAAAGGGTTCTATTCCTGAGCATACTCAAGCGTAAGAGAAAAAAAAAGACTCGATTAGTAAAGTATTTCGGTTGCTATCGTGTTAACAAGAAAAAGGATCCGCACATACAGACACACGGACGTCCAAGACAGAACTTTTTTAAACTGTTTTTTAACTAGTTTAAATAACAAAAATGACATCAAAAATATCATGAACGTTAAAAATAGTGTTTTTTCTTAATATGTGTGTGTATGTATTATCTTACAAGTGCAATGTATGATACATAAAGACATTTTAAGTTTGAAAAATCAGATGTTTTGCGCGAAGTGACAGTAGTACCCACCTCAACGCTTCGCTTATGAGGCGTGCAATAAGGTCAGAAAGTCAGTCTACTTCGTAGGTAAAGGCACATTAATTCATACTCAAACTTAAATGTTTATTCATACAACAAGACTTGTTTTAAAAGCGCTTTTGAATAGGCATTTTACATAACAATTAGGTACCTGTTGTAAAAAGTAGTAACAATGAAACCTTCATGACGCATACAATGCTTAAAGTTTTTTCGTTGTAAGGTAGTTTTAAAATGTAGTTCAGAAATATGTCGAGTACCGTTGTGAAGAATATAATTAAGGGATAAAGGCTGCGAATTTAAAAACCAAGCATCTGTATAAGTAGCTTGATATCATCTTAACTTTAATTGTCTTACTGAATAAAATAATATAATATTAAACTTGTAGATACTGTTGTAAAATATATGGCTTTCGAACTAACTGAAGCATGAAATGATTTCTTATAACTTAGAGATAGGATTGAATTCGAGTAATAAATTGAAAATATACGGGATCTCGCTATGGTGGGTTTGTGTCGGTGTGGTCAACCGCGGTATTCAAGCGGTTATAATATAATATACTTGATAATATGTATGCCTAGTATTATTCAAAGATTATGCGTTTAATCTTGTTTACATTTTCATTGTTTTGATAGATTTAGTAAGGAATCAGAAAATGGTGTATCATTTGTATTGCTACAGTAGTTTCCTTTAAATTACATCCTATGCACAGTATGTCCATAATATTATATGTACTAAATATCCTAACGAAAATCTAGAGTAATCTTCTTATATATAAAAATGAATCGCAAAATGTGTTGGTAAGCGCATAACTCGAGAACGGCTGAACCGATTTCGATAATTCTTTTTTTATTATATTCCTTGAAGTACGAGGATGGTTTTTATGTAGAGAAAACGTAAATATGTACCACGGGCGAAGCCGGGGCGGACCGCTAGTTTCCAATAAAAACGGTTGTCAAAACCTAACCAAATATAGAGTGTAGAGTTCAATGAATATAGAGATAAATGTAGAGCAATTTTATAAGTTATGTTGGTACGAGTAATAGTTAAAACAACCGAAAATATACGTGTTCAAACATTACTCTCCTTAAATAATATTATTTCTCTTGTAAACACGTATCCATAAAACAATACTTAATTGGAAACGATTAAATGACGAAACCGTAGCAACAAATTGTGACATGTAATAAACGAGCGGAGCAAAAGGCAGTTAATCCATTTTCAGAGGGCCTGCGCTTTACCATGTTAGGAAGTTATAACGCAAATGACATAGTAGGTACGTAGATATATTGTAGGCTGTAGCAGTGATTTTCATCGAGGTTAGAGCTGTATGAATACAGATGAAGTGAAATAGATTGTGATATTTCAGTAATTTTCTTTGCTAAGTTAAAATGACGCAAAATTAAGGAGATAATTATTATTTAAAGAGTTAACATATTATGCCAATAGACTAAAATTGCTTTTTGAAAAAGTTTATAACATAGTTTTGATAAAATACCAACTCAAAATTTAAACAATCTTTTGTTATTTAATAGTAGCTATTAACTACCTAAGTGTTTTGCGAGTTTGTATTGGCTAAAATCAATTCACCTGTTCCATGCACTTCCAATAACATACTCTTTTTGTTATATAAAATGAGTTCAATTAAAATGATGATATCTACATGTATTTTATTCCAATTAAAATACTGAATACGTGATGATATTCGTGAGCAATTGAAAGCAAATTAGCAAATAATCACCCATGGGTTAGAAGCCATAGGTCCAGACAGAATTTGCATTCGAAATCGGCTTTAGCAAAAGCAGAGTTTCATTAGCAAGCACTTATCGAGATAATAAACAGGAACAGAATATGTAATTTTAGTGGAAATGTAATTTTACTAGTATTAAATACATTGCGAATCCTTATAAGGTAAAGACTAAACGAACGGTGCACTTTACTTATTTAATTTATTCAATGCGCATATAGAGTTTCGTACAATGAACATAAAAGGGTTTATTGATAATTTTGTAAGTCCATCGTACTGTTAATGATCAATTTTATTGTAGGTTTTATATTTGGGAATCTTGAACCTTTCATGCACACACCTTTTTCTAAGAAATACGAATATTTTATCTTTACTTTATTCTATCTACAATTTTGTAAATCTAATTTAAATTTTTAACAGATTAGATTAGACCAATTTTTTTACTTGACGTATATTGTTGCATTTTATGAACAAAACGCTTATCTATATACGCCAGAGTTAACTAAACACAATTAAGCATTAGAGATTAAACAAGGAGTCCACTAATCGCTTCAAATATCGATCTATAACTATGCTCAAAACGGAAACATTTGTCATACTAAGAATACCTCGATACAAGGTTACATTGAGAATCACTCTAACCTTGATATGTCAGTACCCATCACGTATCGAGTTGCAGTGACAATCATCTATTTACTATTGACGATAATCGCATGTACGAGTGGCTATAGTAGTAATATAATGTTACGTGTATCGCGTTACGTCTGTGTGTCATTAACACGAGTTCAGTGGAGTGTGTAAGTGCGACTACTGGGTTTCAGAAACCAAGAATGTGCGAGATGCACCTGTATCTTATGGTGTTCTCACGGGCTTAATTGCATTTACCCTGTTTTGTTTGAACGATTATCGGGGTGATGATTATCGGTGCGTGGTTATTGATTATTATCATAAAAGAGGAAGATACTGTGATCGTTTATAATATAAAAATGTAATGTTATTTTCAATCGTGTACTTAATATTTGTGTCTTGTTTGTTACAGGTATGTAAACCGATCGAAAACTGGCCGATTTATCTTACAGGTAGAGTAGGTAGAGCTAAATGGATAAAAATTCGTAAATATGTATCAGTATAATGTGTATATTACATACTATTTTGCTCAATTCAAAAATTATATCATGTGAAGAATACATATTTAAACTGGTAATATCTACTGAATTCCAATATTTAGGTTGAAAATATATTATAATAAGACAATTATACCTTATACAGGCAGCACTTTATATTCAACGTTGAAAAAAAGTACACAGAAACCGGTAAAAATGAAAAACACGATAAAATCGAAACGGTCACCCATATTGACAATATGTGCTTCATTGGTATGCACTTGAAATAGTGCGTGTTGTAAGCGTGTTTATGTTCGGGTTCGTAGACCCAAAACATAGTTACGTCATGAATACATTAGCCTCTGCGTTACATTGAGCCGTGTAGATATGTCGATAATAAAAATATGGAATTGGTACTTTTATAAAAAGAAAATTATAATATTTTTTTACGGATGTACAACGTGAAATTTGTATAAATTATAACAAAATTGTTATATATATGTTTCAGTTATGGAACTCGATTATTTTACCTTATGCTGTATAAAACGATATTGATAATAACTGAAAAACTGTCGGAGCCTCATAATGTTTGCTTACTTTAAAGAGAGAAGAGAGTTTACTTTTACATATTCTATAATTAAAAATTAAAACCTATATAGAGTTAAACTTAAAAATTAAAACCATGCTCAATCACTACGTTAAAACTACAAGGAGGCTGTCAGACGTAGCGTCGCCATAACGTCGCTCACGTACGGCGTAAGGTGTAAGGCGGTAAAGGGGAACGCAGCCAGCCGTGCGATGTCGGTCTGAGGCACCTGACGCGATTTTGCAGACTACCTATGTACTTGTATGGGTGGATTTTGTATGGAAGGGATGTTTGGTGGGAAACTGGACATTTATAAAAATATACGTGGAAATAACTATTGAAGATTTTTCAAGAAGGTATGACAATGTGTTGATGTATGCGCTATGTGTGTATGTTGTTAGGATAGGCATAATTATTGAAAATAGAAGATACCTATAGCGTATAGGTGTTTTAAAAAATAAAAGCTATTATTATACGTATCACATCACTGCTTTCATATTCGTTATTTAATTTAACATATTTGAAAAAGCAAAAAAAAAATGATTAAATTTAAACAGAATAAAACAATGATTTTGTATTTAACACACGTTTCCTCTATTAAATAGAAAGAGCCACATAAATAAATCACGGGCAAGTAATTACGCTGATCCATAAAAGTACACGAATCGCACGTCCATCTTATACCTTAAAAGGCGCGAGACGCTTTAATCCGAGATTTTCCTTATTTTCAACGCTAGCAATCAAGCACACTTCAAGCTCGTAGTAAAAATAATCTTAATATTCTTTTTTTATGTTTTATGTTCATTATATGAAGAGATTAATTCTATGATAGTTTGTTGTCAAGGCTTTATTAGTTAATTTACGTGGTTTTGTAATATAATTTATAATAATGAGCTATAGTTAAATATAACTACTGTGTTGTATAATAATATATGGTCTAGTAAATTATCGCAATAAGAAATAAAATATATATTTGTATTGTGTAACGAATTGGTTCTATACAAGTTAAACAAGATATGAGTTTTCTATGGAAGTTTATTAGAAGTGAAATAGAACGTTCTACCAAACACGTTTTCAAATACGTAGTATTGATTTTGATACCAGGAATTATTAACTATCAAATAAACGTAACTATAGATTCATTTACACCTCCATTTCGTATTTCGCATTGCGGATATCTCTGATTTAATAACTGCTTTCAACGACTCATTGTGATTTGATTTATTCGGAATTATATTGTTGTAATTAACGGTGCTTTGTCGTCAATTAATGTTGATATTGCTTTTGAAAATAGGTATATTGTACTCGTATATTTCAAGTGACTAATTAAAAAGATTTGTTAAAAGTTTAATCACGATAAATTAAAAGCTAGAACTTTGTAGAAATTTGCATATCTGAAACGTAGTTTAAGGCTGCAGTCTAGCAAAATTGCGTTTTCAACAAGTTATTTGACAATTTATTCCCGGCTAATGAAATGATAAACTGAATTTTTTTTTCTTGTTTATCAATTAGTGTTATATACGCAATGCGCGTGAATTTTTTCACATTTATAAAGTTACTTTATTTTACCTTAATCAGGCCTTCAAGATAAGTCTCTTTCCCCCAAAGACATTTCGAGCTAAGTTTGTGCACTCACTACGTTGCAACCGATTACAATTTACACAATCTGATCAGCGCATTATTATCCTTATATAGTCGTTATTAAAAACTGCTGAATACAATTGCCGAAAAACTTATGATTTTCTTAATTAGAACGTTATAAATTCATTAAATTTCCCATTTTTTGCCTTACAAAATCTATTGATAAATACTGCTAAAAGTTATTTTTTCCATTAATTTATTCGAGTTGGTTGAAGACCAATGAGTATTAATCCTTTAAAAAATTTTTTTTTTAATTTTGATAATTCTTTAAATATTAAAAAAATATTTAAAATAATTAGGAAAAATCCTAGCGAATTTCTTTAGTCGCGCTCCTTGGGCCGGAGCGTTCTGACGTGTGCTCTACGCTCGATTTTCCTTCATACCGAAGTGAAAGTTGCTCTACTTCATTAAATTTAATATTTTTGTTAATTGATTATTTTTATCTTAGTTTTGTGCAAATATTCGTATTTTTAAACATTTGATTTCGATATGGAAAATAAACGAAAAAAATACGCGTGTAACTACACTAGAAAAAAAATTATCTTCGAACATAAAGTTAATGAAACCAAATAGATTGCAAAGGTGATTGGCAACAATTTCTTTATTTTACGGGGTGTCAGTAAAGGGATGTATATTTCTTTAAAACTAAAGTAAGCTCATAAATTTTCTTATAATATAATTTTTTTGAAGTTCCAAAAATGTTTATTTTTCGTTTGAGAAATACGAAATATAATATAAACTTGTATTGAGAACTTGAACTTCCCAAGTTCATCCGAGGAAATCCCCATACGGGGAAAATGATTTGTTTACTCCAAAATTGATCCGAGGTGTTTTAATTTTTTCTTCTAGTCATTTTCAACGTAGCGGCATGTTGTTTGATTATTAATTTTGTAACTTAAATACAGGATGTTGGTTTTATATTCTGATCTTACAGACGCGCTGACAAATTTAGTCCGCCATTTCTAGTTTAGTCTACCAACTCTAAGTACCAATATTAAAACGAATGGATTATCATCACATCATCAAAACTCAGATGTAATGGAAGATCACAATAACATAGAAAATTCAGTGGGTGTTGAGAACTAAACAAACAGAAGTAACAGAGACGCGAAGAATAAAAAAAGAGCACGAAAACGATAATTCGTTGATGCTTTCCCTTTTCGACGTATTGTTAGGGTACATCACCAATCTGCAAAAAACAAAACTGATGATTCCCAATTGCTGATTAAAAATGAAAAACAAATAATCGACAACAGTGGTGAAAATTTGCTGATCACAATGAAACATCCTTCAGTGGTAGCAGATTTACTCATTTCAAATGTATCGGTGAACAGCGTAAAGAAGAGGAGGACAGGAAAACATTATGAATGTGGATGGTGGATTGTATACAGGGTGTAATCGATAAGTATGTGCAGGCGATTATGACGTTATTATTGCAGGTATCAAAAAAACTTAAAACTGATATCGAAATTACTTTACCTAATGAGCAAAATGACAATAATAACTTTTTAAAAGTATAACGAGAAATATATAAAAAATTTACTTTATACACTCCCATATCAAAAAGGGAAAATGGGACTAGTAGAAGTTAAATGTCTAATTCCGGCAAAAGACATGAATGCGGAAGATGCGGTTAAAAAAAATGTAATATTTGAAATACAATGCAAAAAATAACACTTTTGTCATACATAAGAATCATGACTATTTTTTCCAAATTCAGGGACAACTAAACGTTGCAGAAGCAGAAGTCTGCTTATTTGCTGTTTGGACTGGAGTGAATCATTCGTTAAAAATAGAATATATAAAAAAGTATGTAACGTTTAGGCAAAATAAAATGATGGACCATTATCAAGATTTTACATAAATTGCCTACTGTCAGAATTGATTGATTCGAGACTTCAGCATTCGATGCCCATCAAGGACCCATCCTATATCATTCAAGCGATTGAAAAAAAAGAGATAAATCCAGTGCAACCGATAAAGCATCAGAATGCTAGCAAAAGATTTATTAGGTTTATCAATATAAATCTATATATTATACATAATATAATAAATCTGTAGAAGACGCGAAGACTGACATCCGCGCGGACGGTGTCGCGGGCGGAAGCTAGTCAGAAATAAATATCTTTTGTTTTCATTTGCGTATTTTTCTATTTTATAATTTTTTAACACAAACATTACATTTTTTTTATTATATACAAAATTTGTTTATCCGTTTTATTAGTTAAACTGAACAACTTTCACTAAGAAACTTAGGTCGAAAAAAATGTATAGAGTTATGCATTTTGTATGGAAAGCTTATTTTTTTTTTATATTTCGTCCAAATTTCTTTGTAAAAGTTGATCAGTTATATAAACATGAAGTTGAAGATATCAATAGAAAGTATTCGCAAATTTTGTGTACTGATAAAAAAAAATCACCCGGTGTAATTTTCACGAAAATTGTTTCAAATTGTCATTTTTGGTACTTATTACGAATATTAAATTATGCATACGAATGATTTAATTTTTAAAAATTAAGTGGAGCAACTTTCCCTTAGTACATTTGTATTATTTACATATAGGATGACAGGATGCATTTGTTTGCACTACTAGACCAAGCCCTTAAAGTTCAAAAGATAGTTTCGAGAAATTTCGTTATTTTTGCAGGGCATTAGAGGGGTATAAAGAATGTTGTGTTGGGGTGGGTTTTTTGTTAAGTCTAGACGTTCTTGGGCGAGACTAAGGGGTTGTTTCGCTGCAACCAGTGTTTGGAAAACCCGTTATTCGCTACACATTAGGTATTCTGCAGTATTGTGTCGAGATTTGTGATGTGCACGGTTTTTGTTGGTATTGCAAAATTGGATGCGGGATTTTGAGCGTTTTTAGTAAGTATATTGTTTTTTTTAGAAAGTTTAGAATTATTGTAATTGTTATGTCTAGACATTCCGAAAGAATAACAAAGAAGTACTCATAGTAAAAGACAATTCTACTGATGTAAGATACTTAAGTGTTAAAAACGTATTTTTTATCTCTTACCAAAGCACATAGTCATCAGAGCTATCAAGAGAGTTTTAAAAGGAAAGCTAGATAAGCTCTTTCATTTTGAAAATCAAACAACAGATAAAGAGCGTCATGTGACTTGTGAGCGAATTCAAAGTTCAATCGCAGGGCTTTCTAAGTTATTAGCTGCTGGGGGTGAAATCATGGTGTTAGGGGAGAAACGCGTGACGAATTCCTAGTGAAAACATATGTTTTGTGACGGTTGTTGCGTTGGAGAGGTACTTATGACGTCTATCATTTCACTCTTAATGTGCTTTCTTATGTAGAGTTAATATGATTTACTTTACCCATGTAATGGTAGCCAGTTTGATATGGGAAAGCAAAGTTGTTACATGCGATCATTGTTTAATATAGTATTTGTTTAGAATGATTGACTCGTTAGTATAACCACTATGAGATATCCGGATGTAGTGTGAGGAATGTTCACTTTCATCTATTGAGATCATACTAATATGATAAGGGAAACAACATCAAGACTTGAGAATACTTGACGAGGATGTTTACTGTAATTAAGATATTAAATCGGTTATTACCCTCAGTACTTTTTAGAAGTATAATATTGTTTATCAGTGGAATAACATAGTGTGTCATTTCAATACTAAAGTCATATGTTAAAACTGTCGTCCGCTAATTGCTACGTAAAAGAAAGAGTAAATTATTATATTTAAAAGTGCTTTTGAATCATATATTTGTTCATAATTCACAAATTCTAATTTGATAGTCATATACCTACGCTCAAACCTGGGTCCTAGTATTGTAGCCGTACTTGTCACTAGACCAAAAGGTGATCAAGCGGTAGGTACTTAATATACGGGTGGCGTGTTTCGCAATACACGAACATAAATAAATACGGCCAGTGCCAGTACATTGGCGACACAAATGTACTCAAGTAGGCTGCTTTCGTTTCCTGTAGCCAATGATTCAATGATTTTCCATGTTCCTCTAGAACAAGACACAAGTCTTGTTCAAGTTGCAGTCAGACGTTTGTATGGAAGAAGTGGATCTGAGTCCAAGTGGTGAATTCGAATTTGCGTGGAAATACTGTTCACGTGGTTGTGGTTTTACTCGTTTGATAAATGTGTTTTGGGAATTATTTGGTGCTGTTTGTTGAGTTAGGGAATCTGTGAATTTGTCTTTGATTTTTCATTGTTTGGTTCAATGTATTAAACTTTATGAACAAATCGACATATTAAAGATATGTAATCTCGTTTAACGATAAATATTCGATTTTATTATTCATAGCAGTGTACCGTAAAATGTACCATATTAAATACACGGCAAGCTAACACAATTATTATTTAGTATATCAATGTAAAAGTTTCCCAACTTTATCGCTGTACCCTCGTCAAAGCTATAAATACCGTTGTCGTACCTACCGTGTATTGTGACGCCAGTAGTATCACAATATACCTTCAATATACAGTTATATCCTTAGGTTATATCTGTCAACTGTGGTAGTATGTAACAACAGTGTGGGACATTCAGGAAATGTCACTTGCGAACGTCGCGCCGCGCCGCCGTAAATAGAGCGGCGCTTTGTGAATGTCGCTGAAAGGTTTGATGTGTGTCATGCGTGAAACGTTACGTATTGTAGAGAAAGATAAGCTACTATAATAGATATTTTGTATACATGTTATATTATTTTATTTATTGTGCCGATAAAATATCTCTACTCTATCTACTCTCATGAAATTGAGAGTAGGAGCACCTTAAACTTATAGGTAAGTATGAGATTTACCTAAAAAAAAATTAAGGGACTATTTAAAACGTATGGTTGCAAATCGGATAGGTATATTTACGTTCAGTATTATTTTACGAATAATTAAACTATGTACATACAAAAACAAACACGAAAAATTACAATAATAGATAGTATAGCCACAGCATTTGTTCAATTTTGGAAGAATCTGCATTGTCCCGTCTATCTATTTACGGGTAATAAATAACAGGTGAAATCGCTTGTCTATAGCTGTGTGCAGGTTTCCAAACGATAAAGCACTGTTAAATAGCTCTATATGATTTATGGCTTTCAGCGGCCCTCCATAGGGGCTGGAAATTTGAGCTTGCTGACTCGTTGTGATTTATAGGTTCAATGGTTTTGACCACTGGTACGTTGTGTTGTGGATAAGGGGTCTTTTGCGTTTAAATTAATTGGCCAGTGGTAGACAATTTTGGAGAAAAATATTTGTTTGGGTTCTATTATATTAAGAGATGTTGCCAATTTAAAGTCTTTGATAGGATTAATGTTACGTTTTGTGAGGTTGATTGCAATTTCCTATAGTGTAGTATAATTTTGTTTTGATAGTTGAAACTGTTTTCTAAGTTGTAGTGCCGGCGTTGTTGTCCATTTATGAAGTTTTTTGTTACACGCATAGGTACAATACGTTTTTATCGGCTTGATTGCAATTTCTTATCGTTTATTATAATTTTGCATTGGAACTATCTCTTTTCTTAGCAGATAATAAACATGATAACTTACAAAATCTATATAGGTATCGCCGCCAAAACACTTTCCATTACCAAATCACAATAAGGCTTGTTGATTATATCATGTAGGTAGATAATATTAGCAGCTCGCCCCGGGTCTGCCCTGTTGAATATTTTTCAAAATTTAAACTTATCAACGATGATAGAATTAAAATCTTTTCAGCCCTTCATAAGTTATATAAGTGAGGTAACTAACATGACTTTCTTTCGTGTTTATATACTAGCGGTCCGCCCCGGCTTGATCAGTAAATGGCAAATCGCATTCAAATATTATATCCAATGGTGAACGAGTTTCTGAAATCGATGGCTGGGATTGGCGCATCGAAATAAACTGTTCAGCTTTCGAAATATTAATTAATAGATGTGGTAAACGTAAACACGCTTTGTTTAACATATTTTTAGTTCAATGTTTCAGTTTTTATAGCATTTGAATGTTTAATAAATGAATTTTCGAATTTTTCGTTATTTTTTCATAACCTAATTACTCAGTAATATGACGGTCTCTTGTTACTTGCCGATATCTCGACCGCATTATAATTTCAGAGCTGATAGCATCACGATAAAGTGCACTATCGGTGTAATTGCGCTTATCTAATTATCGCGTGTTAATTTTTCGCCAGTTTGTTTTGCTTTTCTGCGTCGTTGAGTTTGTGAAGTGATTTTTTTGTTAATGTGATTGCTCTTTATATTGAATATGTATTTGGGACGACGCGAGTCGAGACGCTCCATTTGCTTTATGGAAATTAATATTTAATTATTATTTGTTTTATTAATGTAGAGTATTATGTAATAGGTATTTCGTGTGTTTGGTAATAATTTGCATGTGTTTTGTAATATAGGTATATTTTTTGACCGATCTATTCTTTTAATCATTCGTGGATTACTTTCAATACCATTACTTCGTTAAATTGCCTATTTTCGCGTTAGTGTTCATAAGTAAATATTGAAATATTATTCTAAAGTAACAATAACTGAGAGATTAACAATTAACAATAAAAATGTATTCTTAACCTCTTTAGGTCTATAGTTATCTAAATGTCGGTAAGTATCGAACATTTAGGTTACTGCAAATTCACCTGACCTGCAACCACGCTCGCATACCATCTAGGGCATGCACCCGGGTTTACCCGGTTCCGAAAAACCCGGGTAAACCCGGGTTTTTTGATGATCTTGAGAACCGGGTCTGAATAGTATGAAACCCGGTTCTCCCGGTTCCGACCAAAATATTAAAATATAAAGTATTATTTATATTTTGCTGCATTATTTTACCAAATTTATTGTATCTGGCAACGTCAGACTCACGTGCATCGCGAATTTTCGTGCCACGCCTCAAGCGTGGCTCCGATTGGTTGTCTAACCTTAGATGCTGTAAGTTTCCTACGGTTGTATTACCAAAAAAAATTAGGCTTCGAAAATGACAAAAATTAGGCTACAGAAATATTTTTATTAGATTTCTCGTGAATTTGAAAAGCTGTTAATTTTAATGATTCATATAATGATCCAGTCATGTTTTTGTTTTTGGTATCAAGCTGAAATTTATATCGAATACTCAAGTCTTCGGTCCCTTTTATGTGAAAAAGTCGAACTCACAAGCCAACGCATCAAAAGATACAGCCGTAAATGCTGAAAATTTTCGCAAATTTCGACATTCGCATGGGACTCAAAACCTACAGCTGGGTACTTTTCATGTTTTTATGTGATATTATGATAACAAGAGCGCCGAGACAACCGTCAAAACGCTAAGGAATAGAATACGCTATCGATACAAATGTTTTGCCTAAGGTTTCGGTCACACTACCAACGACGACGACGACCACGAACAAAATTTTCATCGAGTCGAAATTAAATAAATTGTGCAAAACACAATTAAAAAAATTTTTTCGAGATCAATGGATAAAAAAATAGGTTTTTCGTAGAAACGGTAGCTCCTAGGAAAAAATGTATTTAACCTTTTTTTAGATAATTTTATGATGTACAATTTTGGTTCCAGGGTGATTGTATGATAAACTTACCGTCTCGGCGAAAATCGCAAAAAAAACTATTTTTTTTTATTAATTGACCTCGAATTAATTTTTTTCCGAGTATCGTAATGACGGGAGATTTAAATATTTTATTTTGAATAAATTTTGGCAAGATTTGAATTTTGGTCGTGGTCGTCATCGTCGTTGGTAGTGTGACCGAACCATTTAACCAAAATATCATGAGCTTATGTCAATAATTAGCGTTAGCAATTTCTATTCCTTGGCGATACTGACGTTTGACTAAGGGCCAAGGTACTTTTATAAGACTGATAAATAAAGAGAAGTATTGAAATTTTTGTTTCTTTATTAATTTAATGAAATAAGACACAAGCCGCGTCAAATAAAAGGCCTATCAGGTACTTTTACAGTTACTTTTGTTTAATTTCGTATTTTTTCCGAAGTATTATAAAAGAACCGGGTAACCCGGTTCTACCCGGTTCTGAGCTCGATTTGGAACCGGGTTTCAGAAACTTGGAACCGGATCCGGTTCTGCATGCCCTAATACCATCATATAAAACGTATTAAGTAGAAAAATTAACAGTTCCTATATTATACATATATTATACATAAATTGCAGTGGATAACACGCTGAACATATTATAAGCTTATGCAGTCATGCGTATATAATCATCGTAATAGGCAATTTTGTACACTAATGACGGCCCGTGACTCGCGTTACATGATCCGTACCAATGCAGACAGAGAAAGCTTTTAATGCACATAACAAGATAAATGAATCGGCAAACTAAAAACCATAAGGAACTGTTTGCTTTAATAGTGGAAGCGGTATTATCTTTAGTGATCGCTAGTATATGCCTTATAAGTATAAGGCAGTAGAAACTTATTTTATTATGTTCGCGGAATTAGAGATAATTTAGCGTAAATCGTATTTTAATCTGTCGTCTTTGTAATGTTAAAATGTTAAACTTATTGTTAGTTTTCACGAGACGATATTGTTAGTTTGCTTTCATCTTTTCTTCTTGGTCAATTTTTCTTAAGACACTCACATCACGTCACGTAAGGCTGTCTTTATAGTTATCGCTTTAATGAAATAATTACATATATTCATATTGAAGAGAAATAGCTATGTTATAACTATATGTTGTGGGGAATGAGTGAATTATGTTGTTCTCTTTGCCTCAAAAGCGATCGTTACGAGCTTTAAGTGATACTAAAGATCAGATTAAAGTGGTCATGTATTAATTTACGACCGCGATGACACCCACGAACATCGATTCGATTCAATTACACAAACATTTGCTGTTAAATTGCCAGCACTTTGAACAATTCTGACCTTAATATCGAGTGCTATATGGATGGGAATCGAGTGAGACGATATCGAAATTGATTATCATTGAGGTTTCACAATCTATTGTATTGATAGAGCTTAAGTAAGCTTGTATTATGATTTATTCGAATGTGGGGTTGATTGGTGACATGAATAATGTGTTATTTAATATGTTACGTTTAATTGAGAGTTGAGAAAAAATAACAATGATTTATCTATGAGCTTTTGAAAAAAATATCCTGCTGTTATTGGAATAAATATTACGAGACTGTGAATTGATAATCTGAAACAAAAATACAATGATAAAAGAACGTATTAACACTGAGTTAGAATAATATAATTATTAATTACATAAGAGATATCAAATAACTCGTCCAACAAAATGTCTAGCCAAAAACAATTTCACAATTTCATAAAACAGTCTGCGTGCCTCAGCTGAATTCCGGTCGAGGGGATATTTCCCGTGTATCCCGGAAAAGCCCCGCACTCCCGTCGCAAACATATTTCATCCCGGACTATGCCCCGGTGCAACTATGAACGCACGTACTCGTACACAGCGGTATTTGAACGTGATTTCAGTTTTCGTTCGATTAATGTGTTTATTGTTTGGTAGGTTTCAAGCGATCGAATATGGTAAGAGGAATATCTCTATCCTCTATGGTGAATTTTAAATAAAAAAAGTTACGAAGCGACTAATTCTTTCATTAATGGAAATATAAATTGATTGTGTAATGTGCTGCATATGACGAGTAATCGTGTTTTAGTTTTATAAAAGTAAATATTGCCTTACAAACAAACGTTAATATAATAAATAGATAGGTGCCATAAAAAAGAGAAATTTAGTATGAGACGATATAAGCAGCGATATTGTATTAAATGTTCGTCTGGGCATAATAAAAGTCATTCACATAAAATATAGCAAGCAGTTTTGCCTTCTAAACATTTAGCGATAAGTTCATTGTCTAGATTGATCTGGATTAACGCCTGGGAAGCGACGCGACGGGCGATGTCCTACACGTTGCGTTGTGTGTGTGCCGATACACTTACGTGTGTGTGTGTGTGTGAGTGACTGCGCTTTTCTACGTTCGCCGTATACGGGAAATTGATACGTCACCTGTTCCCGTAGTAGTATGGTGGGTGAATGAAAAATAAATTGGAATGTGTAGAAAATTGGGGATTACGGGATGGGTTGAATAGTATTCGATACTATTTGATTTATTGTTGTCTCTTGATTTGCGAAAGAAATAATTTAAAATATAGAAAGTAATGAATTGTTAAATCTATTGCATACAAATATATTATTGTACCTATATTTAATATTTATACATCTATATTTTGGCGCAAAATTGCAAATTTGTGGATTTCGTATTCTCCACGGGAACAAAGGCAAACATGATGCCAAAACTAATAGAATTAGCATGCAGGATACAAATGACATTTACCCGTCTATGATATTGTTTAAACCCAAGAGGCTTTAGCTCAATTATAATGTACACCAGTTAACTAAATCCCAGTCAATCGTGGTTAGTTTTAGAAGTGCAGCAAGGCGTCTGCTTGGCGGTGTTTAGTATGTTTTAATGAGCGACGCGTTGCCGCGTAGCTTCCCTTTGTTTGAGCACAATGAAGTCTGAGTACGGCCGGAGACGGTGTAGGAAGGTTTCATTGTTATTACTACGCGTTTGTCGTATGCTAAACGGAAACGTGGAGTAGGGACGGTACAAGATTGGTTTGTGGCATTTTTCGTTCAGTATATTGGGTTGAGAATGTGTTCGTAGTTCAGGCAAGCATGTATTTGGTATTTGAAAGAGATTACGTTTTGTCTAAATAAATGTATATCATATTTTTATGTATGTTATTGATATTGGAAATATACGAAAAAATGTATGTTTATTTTTTAATCGTAAAAATATTCGATGCTTAACTTTGAAATGTGAAAAAGTTTTCAATTCGAATATATCGATGCATGCATGAACTGTGAAGCCAATCAAAGGACTTTTCGATTGGTAAGGTTATTCCCCTTCGCAAATGGCTACTAAATAAACTCACCTTTTACTCGTTTACAATTTATTTTATTAGCGTCCAATTTAGAATGATAAAATTATTAAAGATTTATTAATGAAAAAAATATAAGTAAGCACTTAAATGTGCCACATAAGTTATAGGTATATAAAAGTTTCTTTTTAACATTGATACGTGAATATACACTTTCAATAAAATAACATACATAAAGCCTTGAAAGCTTTTAAATCACTAATATAAACGTTAAAATACATTTTCACTCAAACTTTTTAATTAAAAACGGTACGACATATCGAAAAACGTGCGTAAGGCGTTTTCAGCGGTAGGCTTCGAAAGCGCCCGCCCGCCTACGTTAGTCGCTACACGCTTGCGGTAGGGCGCACTCGGCTCTACGTTCATAGTAATATATATTTGCTTTTTTACGGTATGTATTTTTGTTTTAGTCCGAGAATAAGATATAATAAAGTGGTGTGAATGAAATGTATTTGAATAGTGGATAGTAAAATAATTGTGGAGCTGTAGAATAGTGGTTTGGTTGTTGCTGGTGGATATTTAAAGGTGTAAGTCACGTGTGAAGACTTTTAAACAGAATAATGTTTAGTGATAGGATTTTACAGTGGGGGGTGATTATAATTCTAGATTTAATGGTGCCGGCTCTAAATCATAAAGCGTTGTTTTTCATAATCTGTAAGCATTTTTCGTTGTGTTGCAATTTATTTATTTTATTTCCTCTGCATTCATGTTGGATTTTGTGTTTATTTATTTGTAACTATCAAATAATTTTTTTAAACCAATCAGGTATAAATTGGGAGCGAAATTATAGATATATAATTATAGATAAGGTACCATATTTTGAGTTTGAGTGTAGGCACTTACCAACTCTTCAGTAATTAATTTATCTGCTTCTAAATATTTAATCATATTGTAAAATTAATAAATGTATTCATTGATCTTTATACATAGTCTGTATTCCTGCAGTGAATAATATAAGTTGATGATACTGATGAATTTGAAGAATTTAAACTGTTTCGTGGTAATAAAATAAAAAAACCTCTTCAGGTTAGAACAACGGTCGTTCACATAGTGTTTATTGCGCATATACTTTCATGTGTGTTTGTGTGTCATGGAAAAATTAATACCACAGAGGAAGTTATGTTCTAAATGGATAAAGCGAACGTGAGGCCGAGTTATCAGTGGGAAACGGCCGTTTTCCTCCATCGCACCGTTAATTGTAAACTAACTGTATTACACTAACTGTGTCACGGATTTGCATGTTTTTACTTTTGAAACCTCTTTTTACCTTTTTTTACGACTTTGCGATGTCAATTGTTATATCCGATGAGTGCAACGGACTCCAATCAATACAATAAGCATACCTAATCTATTTATATTGGATTGCAATTATAAAAAAATTAACATACCATAATATACTTACTCATAGTAGAAAATCATCAGCTGTTTTAATATATAAGTTTAGTTATCAGGAAAATGAAACATGTCTATTAAATTATATTTAAAATTTTGTCATGAATTTTATACATTTTATTTTCCAAACGTGCCCGATACAAGTACGATGAAAACTATTCAACCACAGTCCGCTCCAAATAAACACACAATTATTATTATTTGACAGGACAACACAGCCCTTTGACGTAAACAAACTTAGCGGATGCGTCGCTGGCGGGTTAGTTATCGAACGAACGTCGTCCCAAACACAATGTCATACTTTGTCACTCTATAAACAATCTTTTTAATATAAAATAAATATAATAAGAGTAAATTTCGTGTCGTGTTAGTGAAATAAGCAAAATGCTGTCGGTGCGACAGGTTGAAGAGAGGCTGTACAGCTTCAAGAGCTTGAAAGATAAATTCGAACAGCCGAGGTAATGAGTGGATTTTGTTCAATGTTGATGTATTTGATTTTGATATGTCTGTCAGAATTTTTCGATTGAAAGACGCTGTCTTACGCTGTAGAGATATTTGTTTATAAGTTTTTTGGGAGAAGGTTTATTAGAAAGGAATATGTAATTACGTGTTTTATTATATCGCATACAATGTGTAGAATTTAAGATTATTTTTATATATAAGAAAAGAGTTCTTAAAACACGTACACACTACATTATGACAATTTATTCCTACATAAATAACAAACATATTTCCTGAATTGAACAGTGTTTATTGTGCTATTTCCCGATTCCCAATAAAGAAAGATTGGTATATTTTAACTTAATGACATTTTTTATAGATTAAGCTTTTTATCTAAGGGCCGATTTTTCAATGCTTGGATAAAACTTATCCGTCCAATAAAGTATTACACGATAATATTAAAATGTCACGTAAACTGTCAAATATGGGCAATTAGAATACGTTTTTAAAATGGAAGTTTTATACATTATTCGACGAATAAGTTTTAACCAAGGATTGAAAAATCAGCCCTAAAAATACAATATTTGTTGACAGATTCGGCGGTGGGGTTCAACGGAGCGCCACACATGCCGACATGCCACATCGGGGAGGCACCATCGCTGAGAGGTCAGTTTTTATATGGTTTTATAAGATTTTGAGAGATAATTGATTATGTGTATCTCTGAGTTTTTACATGAAGAATGGTTGGCTGAAAATCTTGTAATGAGTATGTTTTGATCACTGCATATTAAAAAGTATGTTTATCATATATTATATCAAAATACAGATTAAGATTGACTGAATAGATTGTGTTAGTTTAATAAAATAATGTATAAATCTACTACGAGATTAATCGTAGACGTTGTATATATTTCTTATTCGTAAATACGTAGAATTAATGAAATTACATTTTTAGTATCAAAGAACTACGTCTTCTGTGCTAGAGAAGGTTTTGTATGCAAAACCATTGTATGGTCGCTTTGCGTAGCAAATAATAATCAAGCTTTAAAGTGCAGTCATTATACAGAAAATGTTTTCTTTAAACGTGAAACTTTTATTCATGCATATAAACGTTTTCAAGTGCTTATGAGTAGCATAGTGCTGTTTGCAATGTTAACAATAATATTAATGTGAGTATTGTATAAAAAACTAAGCAAAATAAAGTAAAATATATAGTCCTAAGAAGAAAAGAAGCATTAATATGTACATAATACTTTCATTAACTTTCATTAACTTTAGTTTTCAATAACTTTTAGTGATAATTGTGATATTACTAACTTGAGTAGGTAATCGTTGAATCCGATTTACGTGTAAATGTACATAATTATTTTTAATCTTATAATCGGAGTAAGCAGAAAATATTATTTATATTTATCTCGTTAGAACTTAGACATGATATTATGTTAAGTATTGCGAAAGTTTATAACATACAAGTGCTCTTTTATTAGGTGTCGTGTAATTAATTTTAATCTACATTTCCTCTTAACACTTGACGCGATAGTGCAGTTCATTGAACTCTATATTCGATGAAGTTATTTCTATTGTCATCTCCTTGTAGCCAGCTAGGTTTGAATAGTAGTATTGTATGGCAATTACGCTTATATGAATGGTGAGATCTCTATGATTAACGTATACTTATACTTATATACGTAATTCGATTATAGTTTCAGGTTAGTTTTATAGTGATATATGCGCGTAAGATGTTATGGTATTTCGCTTTCTTATTAGTATTAAAGATAAGAAGCTTATAGAAGAATTACTAGAACATGATAAAGGATGTCTTATTAGCATAATATAGGTAGCCGATTTATTTTTTCTCCGAATACATGTATTGAATGACATAAAAGCGATATCGCCTCTGTAAGCTTATAAAGCTTTTTGTTGAGATAACTTTAAATCGGCTTATCTATAGGTTGGAATTTCAATGTAAAACTGATAAGGAAGCTTTTTTATCTATTTAAAATGTTGAATGACTTTATGGTGTCTTATATAGACAATAGACGCGCAATATTTGTCTTATATATAAAAATGAATCGCAAAATGTGTTGGTAAGCGCATAACTCGAGAACGGCTGAACCGATTTCGATAATTCTTTTTTTATTATATTCCTTGAAGTACGAGGATGGTTTTTATGTAGAGAAAACGTAAATATGTACCACGGGCGAAGCCGGGGCGGACCGCTAGTCTTCTTATATATAAAAATGAATCGCAAAATGTGTTGGTAAGCGCATAACTCGAGAACGGCTGAACCGATTTCGATAATTCTTTTTTTATTATATTCCTTGAAGTATGAGGATGGTTCTTATGTAGAGAAAACGTAAACATGTACCACGGGCGAAGCCGGGGCGGACCGCTAGTTTGTAATAATAACTTTGTAACGTAATCATTCATAAGTAATAAGTAATAACACACAATAAGACACAATATCCAATATGAATTTGAATAACTTACTAGTATGCAATGTGATAATTTACTACACAACCAAATAATCCAAATTCCAATTCGAATACGTAGTTAACACAAATATTCCAGTTAGCTTAAACTCAATGCTTACAGTATATTATCTACCGTTGTATTTACGTATGAAGATTACCCGACTAATGAACTAATTAGTGAACATTTATGGATAGAATATCGAACGGCACATTGTATATAATCTTATCGACGCTTATCTGTAGTGTTATTGTTCTATGAATTAGGCGATACGGTGCGAGTTGCGCATGCTAATGGTCTTGCATTGATGTGTCGATTTTGTTTAGAGTCAGTTGACTTTTATATGGTTGATATCAAGCGCGGATCCAGGGGGGGGGTCACGGGGTCATGACCCCCCCCTGGGCTAGGTCCACGACCTAAGTGGACCACTAATTTAATATTAACTTTTTTAAATTAACAAATTAATACTGTTCAACATGATGTTTTTATTGAATTTTGAGACATAAAAGTAATATAGAACAATGAAATCAATTACAAACGGTAACGGAAGAGAATATAACAAAAATTATAGAAAAAATTTATTAATAGGGTCGACCTGTGGTCGTAATTTAAGGACAAAAAACAGGTTTTTCGATTTTTGAAAAAATCTATAACTGCGGAATAAAGTGTAATGGTAAAGTTGTATGTAATTAATTTTTTTTTCTACAAATTTTGCTGTTACACTTCACACAAAACCTCAAATATCGAAATATCCCAGTTCGTGGATAAGACATAAAATAGCAAATTTTTTTTTTAATGAACAATAGAAAATACAGTCAAATTACAACAAAAAATCGGCCAAATGCGCGTCGGACTCGCGCACCGAGGACTCCGAGCAAACATTTTTTCATTATGTTGTATCTTACAATTTTGTTTAAAGTAGGTAGGTAGGTAGTGTAGGTTTTGTTTGATGATTCCGTTGCAAGTATAGTTGCTCTAATTGCTCTAATTGCTCTAATTGCTTTTTCTTCAGATTGCGTTGACATAGAATTTGAATTAAATAACAGATTTAAGTTATTATAGACCTGAGTTCTGATGTGAATATCAATTAAATACATGTATATTTTTATTTAATTTAATTAAATAATTAGGGTTTTCGCAGTTATTACTACATCTGTGCTATAACACGATACTTTTTACTCAATTTCAAGACTGTGTTTACGGGACAGGGTGCTCCCTGCAGGTATTGATTCCCTTGCTAATGTCGAAATCCTACGGTCTACGGTCCCTTGATGCTGTGAAAAATTCAAACGTTTTAGCCAACGCGATCAAAATATGCAGCTGTAAATGCTGAAATTTTTCGCAAAATTCGACACTCCCTAAGAAATCAAAACCTACAGGGTAGTTCCCGAGTACACAGAGTCATGAAATTTAGTACAATCAAACGTCTTATAACGCAGACTAGCTTACCACCCGCGGCTTCGCCCGCTTTCTCTAAATCCTTATAAATTATATACTATTCCCCTTGAAACACTCTATCTTTAAAAAAAACTGCATCGAAATTCGTTGCGTAGTTTTAAAGATTTAATCATACATAGGGACATAGGCACAGAGACAACGACTTTGTTTACTAATTGCGAAAAGCATGAATTTTTCCTTAGATTATAATAATATAAAAAAATATTTTTAAAATTTTTTAACTTAGGTACAACCCTGTTACTCATGAACGCTGTATTAACTGGCATGTATTAACTTGATATTCATACCAAAAACTCAAGTCTATAATACCTTTACGCTAGAATAAAATCAAACTTCTATGTCAACGAATCAGAAGATACAGCCGTAAATGCCGAAAAATTTCGCAAATTTCGTCATTGGCAAGGGAATCAAAACTCAAAACCTAGAGGGTACTTCCCGTGAACACAGAATCTTGATATTTAATCTTTATCTTACGTCTTATAGCACAGATAAAACAAAAATTGCAAAGAGCATAAATTTAATATTAAAACATAAAAATGTTTGTACGGAACTCTTGGTTCTCGAATCCGACTCGCACTTGACCAATTTTTTTTAAATCTACGTATCAATTAAATTACAAAAATATAGCTTTTGAAAATTGCCCACGTCTATGTGACCCCCCCCTGGCACTAAGGCTGGATCCGCCCTTGGTTGATATGAATTTGTTAATTAACCATGTTTAAAACTACGGGGTGAGTTTTTTAGTAAGATGTTATGATACAGATTAAATATCATAGATAGAATTCGAATTAATCTGATCATTTTGATTTTGCATCATTGCTGTTAACTTTTTTTATAGTTATAGATAAGTACATATATTGATTACTTATTATTACAAAACTTTACTTTGGTGATGAAAGTACCTAGAGAAAGTTTTTTTTTATATTTTAAGCCTAATGCGAAGATGAGAATATAACAGAAGAAAGGCAACAATGGTTTAATATAAGTAGAAATGAAAAGCAATATATCTCTTATCTATAAGTAGGTAGCATAGCATTTAATACGTAAATGTGTTCGCATATATTGCGATAAGCCGATTGAATAGTGCGTTTGAAGTAATCAATTGTAATACACGCGTATCATGGAGCTTTGTCTGTACAAATGGGTAATACTAAAAGCGGCTTAGCGTTATTTACTAGATACATATTTAAAGTGTGACTATCTAAAAGCCTTTATTTAAACGTAAATAAGTATGTAAATGTATGCAAAGGAAACTAAATTATAATATGATACGAAAAAAACGATAATTTGAAGGCTTAACATGTTAAAATTTCAAATAAATATGCAAAGTCCCTCGCTTTTCATATCAAAAACGAAATTTTGCCTTCTATGTCCTTACTTTTCATAGTCCTTTTGATGTAGTCTGAGAAACCATTTTAATTTTATTTTTCAAACTTCTCTGACAGACATTTGGTATACAAAATAATTTTTATAAAAATGCTAAGAAAGCTGCGGTCTACTGTTATTTATTTTTTTTAAAGCCAGTTTTATGTTGGGAAAGGAAAACAGTAATAATCGCATTGGACGTCATACTCTACAACTAGTCAGTAATAAATCTTTGCTATCTACTTAGAACTAAAATATATTACAATAAACATTGATTGGTACCCTTAAACTTGTGCAGTCATAAATTGTTGTCTAGATAACTTTATCTGTTGTGATGACAAGTTTTCAATTTAGAAACTATAAGACTTTTATGGCTTCCAATGTTGTGCTTATGAATTACTCGTTGAGGCCTCTGTATATGCCGCTATAACATAAACTATGATGATAAATAGATTAACATTTCTGATAGAATAGACCGGCTTTGTGCTATGATTAGCACGCTAATGTAGATTCGTGAAGGGCTTGGCTCGATCTACGTTGATGATTGGAAACCTACTTGCTTATTGAGAATATTGATCAAATTATGATTATTCCTCCTAGATATTCCAACAAGGCGATGCATGACGGGGCTCTTTTATAACATTTTTTCTTACAACACCATTAATTTATCATTAAAATGCGTTTTAAATCACGTCAGTTGTTCCTGAGAGAGTTTTCTATAAATTGTTATTATGAATTAAATAATTAATTATGTTAAATAACTTACCACATTTGCTAATTGTGGAATTATAAATATCTTATGTATTTGTTGGTTTATCCTGTAGGCAATTTATTAATTTTCAGTAGCAATTATCCCTTTAAAGCAGGGAATTCAATAATAATAATAGAGTTATATATAAGTGTATTATGTATTAATGTATTATGTGTTTATCCTTTTTTGTCTTTAAAGGAATCACCTTATAAATAGCGTATAAATTAACAAGACAATGTTTTTGGGTACTTTCAAGCCACACTATAATATAGACTCGTGACAAAAGTTTCAAGAAATTTTAGGTACAAAAGTTTTCCAAATAAGTAGTCTTTGTGTACTTGTAGATACTTATTTATCTTGCCTATTTATTTTGAATTGACATGTATTTAGCTTACTCTAATTTTTTGGAAGTATGTGTTTTTTTTTTTTTTTATTTTCTTTATAAAAGCGTAATTTTCTAAAACCTATGTTTCGTCCTTCCAGGCTAGCGGCGCTGCAAGCGGCTGGCGCGAACGACTGGCGCGCGCGCGTGTGCCGGCTCAGCCCGGAGCGAGACGACTCGAAGGCGATCGAGCGAGCCAAGAATAGGATCAATGTGAGTACGGTTTGTTTGTTTATTTTATGTTAAATTGTATTTATTTGAAAGATATTGCTAAAAGCTTGGTGGTGTAAGAGTTTTTCGTATGTTGGGTGAAACGAAGGAAGGGTCTACAAAAAATGGGTGGTATGACTTTCTAACAAATATAGTTAAGATATAGGTACATATTTAAATTGTAGTGTACATTTATGGGGAAAAAATAATTAATATTGATTTTAATTCAAATTCCTTTACTGCACCAAACGTAAATTTAATTTTCCTCCTAAGCCTCCGCAATGCAAAAAAGCAAACAGCTATTAAAAATTCAATTAAAAATTTTCCCCCAACAATTTTCGCAGAGAAACTATCGAAAAAAGTGTAGCCTGCGGTATATTTGAGTCGTGGTTTTTCCCAACTTTTTCAAACAAGCTCGTAAGTGCTATAAGCACCCTCGACGTAGCGCTGACCTTGCGCGTCTGAGCAAACCCTAGTTGTCTACCGAGGCGCTTGTATACATGTGTGCTGTGTTTATATAAAATTCTTCTAAGTTTGCGTACACAAACATGCTTGTGTGTGCAATACATGCATGTGTACACAAACATGCTTGTGTGTGCAATACATGCATATGTGTGCTGTATATACGTAAGATTTTTATATGTGTTCAAGTGCCCTGTTTGTACGATAAGAAAAATCCTATTAACAGCCTATTGTTTTCACTCTTCAATGGCGCTTTAGTTTTGAGTGGTCTCTTGTTTAGAGGCGGTCTTTAGTCACGTACTGATGATGTAAATTACACCCTTGTACATGTGCAATATGTAGTAGGTACATATAACATCTGTTACAAGATGTATTATAAAAGAGAACATATAGTTGGAAAATTAATGGTGACAAATTAAAACGATCAAATTTCTTTGATTATGTGGTCAAATAAAATACCTACCAATACGTTTAAGAATCTTATATTTGTATCAACTAACAACCAATATTATTATTTCTTTTAATTTCGTTTTCTGTTAGTTCGTTGGATATAATTTTTTCTTACTTGAGTAACGTCAATATATTTTTATTAACATAGACATGGTCATAGATTGAGACTCATTAAAAAGGTTAATTTACGTAATCGATAAAATTACCCATATAAAGTTACATAGTTAATAGTTATGAACACGTTGTTACGTTTAAAGTGCTTGAAAAATGAATGCATTTATTTGAAAGAATAAAATTTAGTTTTGACTATACAATGTTTATTTCCACTTATGCCGGAATATTGCGAAGATTGAAAGTGCGATGTCGTTTATTTTTATATGCGATGTCGATTACAAGGATGTAATAAAGTTTTATAAAAATGAAATAATAAAAATAATCCTTATTATTATCCAGATAGTATGAAAATTTAAAAGTATATTTATAACTCGAAACTTTGTGGAACAGTCCCTTCCGGTTCCATTTTGCTGTCGTAGAAATAAATCAAAATATTATAAGATAAGAGTTAGGTTTTATGGAAAAGACGGAAATTAGAATAAAAAATTTCAAGTAAATTAGAAATCAATGTAGGTATCAGATTGTGTTTAGTTAAAACTATATACTTACATAAAAATGACTATTAACAGCGTCCCGGACGATTACAATATACTCAGAGTAGCTTAACGCTTTATTTTTATTTTAAAAATATTCAATTTTCATTTGAATAATATTGCGTGTTATAACAATAAAACCAGAGGTCGCAATTAACATTATTACATTGCATTTATTGGCAACCTTAACTTTGCGATTATCGAATAAACGGCCCAACATGGGCCTTAAAATCAATAGTCGCTAAATAAGCTATAGTTCAAGGTCGTGCTAAGCTGTGATATCTCGAAACTGCTGAGATTGTAAGCACGCTATGCCGTCTCAATTCGTTCTAATCGATTGTTGTCTGGTGCCCAATTTTCCCTTGAATTTTTACCATGGCCTTTGACGCCCCGTGCCTAGTATAAGTTAAGATTGTGCAATACTAGCAAACTAGCAAATAAACTAATCGATTGTTTGATGCGCTTCTGATAATATGAAACCAATAATTATGAATAAGGTTATATATCATGTGCTATGAGAATCGAATACTGGAAGCATTAGATATGCAACCAGGGACCTGTTTTCTTAGCCACATCAAATATCCTGCCCACAGTTATACTGTTGTCCTGAATCCTTAATCAAGTATTGTCTTTGTTTTAGAAATACACAAATGATTAAAGTTACGAAACATATCATAGTTTTTACAATCATCATTTGGCTCAATATTGCAACATCTAACCGTGTAGGAATAAAAACTTGGTCAATTTACAAAATTTATATTTTGACCAAGTTATTATGGATATCATAATAATGATCTGTTTTTTCTGCACATCATTTTGTATCTGAATTCATAGCGGATAAACGTATGCGTGTCACGTATTCCATGAAATTATTATAGCAACGTTTGTTTTTGTTGCTATGTAGTATGTAAACTGACTAATGATGCGCCTGACATTTCCGTGTTGTGGTATTTTGTTAATTAGAGGCATGGGTCATATGGCTTTGCAAATTGTTTGCACCGATGTTTGTAATGATTAATTAATTGGGGTGAATTGTTGTTTTTTGACATGTCACGGTAGGGAGGAGCGAGAGGTGTGTGAGAATGTGGGATCGTCCAATCACACTAACCCTATTTTTTTCTGTAGAGCTTTTACTGTAGTAAAAGTATTTTATGCATTAGGATTGTAGTGTGTTGTGTTGTCCTGTAAGACACCTATTTAATACAATACCTAATACAGTAGGTATTGTGCACAACACAGTAGCTGCAAAATTTAAATACTTTGAGCACAAAGATTGTCCCTTTACATTGTAATTAATTGGCATCCATCAAATCAGTGTCAATGTGCACAAGGGCACCGGATCAAACAACGCACGATAAATTGAATTCCGTTAGGCGACATCACTGTAACATTGCACGGAAACGACCTTCTTTGTTAGCCTGTCTTCGCTAATTAAATCCGGCTTTAAGCCATAATAACCCTTAGCCTTTAACCTTTAGTCATATATTGGCTTGCTTGCTCGAGACCGTCGTTAACCTGAATTATCCCTTTGTTCTAGTTTGTCACTCAACCCGTCATTGGTGTTTAGGGCCGGGAATTGATTGGTGTTGTTTGTTTCCTTAAATAATGCGAGAAATAAGGGGTGACGAAATGTGTTCAACTTCCATTGGAATCAATGGCAAATTACAAAGCTCTACCGTATAATTGATTTATTCCACAAAAAATGTAACACAATTATTATTTATTAATAATGACCATAAGCGCAGAAGAACAAATTTTAAAGTATGTATAGGTTTTTTAAAAATTGTGTTAGGCTTTAATAAACTTGGCACTGACCTATGATACAAAATTTTTCGTGAAATGATAGAGCAGACTTAATGTTAATAGGTTACGTTTCGTTTCACCCACAAGTATAGTCGTTATAAAGTTCGCGATGCTTACAGAGGCGGCTCGTGACAAAATTTTATGGGTGTTCACTTGAAATAAAACACTGAAAATAGTAAATACGTGGTGTAAAGCAGTACATTTATCAAAAAAATTACTTATAAAGGAATTAAGTACATACGTCTTTCTTTTTGGTGTGCAAAAATATCTATAACTTAAAGCGACATGACATTCGTAAATGTCTGTTGTTGCTTTCATCACAACCATACAACCACGGTGTTTTCACATAATATTGTTCGGATTTAAACACACGCGTATATGTTTTCGTTTTTGTCGTACATTTTTGCGTAAGGTCAAGGTCAGGCCGTGGCAGTCCCTGCTTTCAATTCAAGCCGAATTTGTAACGTTTTAACACACTTTTTAATGAACGCCACATTATAATTGTTCATTTTCACACTCACAAGTAATACTGATAACTACAGACTATTTCCATTTTCAACACGTATCTTATGATTTTAATTAGAAAATTTCCGAATTTGCATTCGCGCGCGTGCATTGAAGTTGACTCGAGAGTCGAGTGTTTGTTTATAATATAGAGAGTGGCAATGTCGCGCGCGGCGGTAAAAACGAACCGGCAACGTTTGCGGGAGCGGCGCACCGAATTTTGCTATCTTTCCATAGAAAATCTTCTGTTTCACGCGCGCAGGGCACTGGCAAACCATCTCTTTCACTCCTATTGGATTTCGTATTAGGAAATGTACTAAATATTTTTTCATTGGAGCGCAATCGTGAGCGCTCCCCTTCGCGCGTTACTGTATAAATACAGTATTATTCAAGTGTATGGAAATTGGAATGATGGAATGATGGATATATTCATTGGTATTGACAGTAGATTTTTACGATTACGATTGATTTTAAATAGTAATAATTAATATTAATAATGAAATTAAGGAGTATGATTTTATTATAATTATTTATGGGAGTTCACTGCACCAGCGCTCCTTAGGGCGAGCCGCCTCTGGATGCTTATCAAAGTAGCAGTAGAACAGCAGATGTTATATCCTCTTTATTATGGGAAGTTAAAACTGTTTTTATTACAACGCCATCTAACGGGAACGCGCGGAACTGCTTAACATCCAGTTTAGTATTGCTATACTAGCGTTCTCTATCGGCTGTATTTTTCTGTTATTGATCTTTGTTTTTTATGTATGTAGTATGCATTGCATCAACACCTAAGTAACTCAATTTATTTATTCTCTTGTACATATCGTAAATTGCGGTAAAATATGTATTGCACACTATGGTTTGTCATTCGTGGAAGAATGTTAGTTATAAAAATGCATTATTGCAATAATATCTCAGTACACTACCTAAATTTAGTTGTAGTTGTCTTTTCTTTTGAAATACAAACAAAACGACTCATGTGTTTAAACTTAAAAGCATTTATTTCTCAGCATTTTAGGATTTCCACTAAACTGATACAGCTAAGTATAGTAGGTACGTCGATTTATGCATATTGAAATAAATTGAATGAATGTATGGTTAGTATACCGTCTTTTCTAGACCCATAGTAAGTCAAAGTAATAGTGGCAGAATATTTATCGAATGTTGCTTTCCTTACCTTCTTAGATAGTCTAGCGCTAAAATAGCATCACGATGTTAGGGTTAATAGGCTGCGTGTGGCGCTTCTAATCTAGCCCAATATTATAAAGAATTTTAAGAATGAACGAGTTATTGCACATTCAACGGGGTCTTTGTTGAATACGATATTTGCTATAGTACCTACTTATATATCTGCATATATTTAAAGCTCAGCACTTAGTATGTACTATACATTGTATGTCTATGCGTCACGAAGCACGACTGCGCCGACTGGTTTGTGCGAGGTGAACTCGCACGGTATGCGTTTTATATTTATTTTTATTGGAAACATTTACCATAAACACGTTGAACCCTTTATCTTATGTAATGGTTTAAACAATGCTCGGTATTGGAATTTTTGTTTGAGGAAATATTCGTTCTTGGAAGATTAATTTGTGCAAGAGGTTTCCTTGATTCCATTATATTAATATACAATACACACATTGCACATTATTATAATGTAGGTAAGTTAGCAGTGCGTTTAAATATTGTAAATTTATAACGTACCTATTGCTGGGACATATTGAGGATTACAATTTTTAATAAAAATCTACAAAATAGATAGTAATAGGTGATGTGTGTGCTTAACGCTAAAATATAACATAACACATACGATAATATACACTTGTTGTAAAGTACAGCGAAACTACTTAGTTTACCACACTTTACCACAAGTGCTTATAAATAGTATACACTATACAGTAAGAAAAATCTAGAAGCAAAAATGTTTGATATATGATGCATTCTTTTACATAGTAGTACAGGTAAATTAGCTTGGAGAAATTTTTGCGTTTGTAGTAGTGTATGGTCAGCAAATAAAATAAAACAACATTTTATTTTTAGTTTTTATTTTATACAGGGTTACTTGTAAAACACCAGCAACCTCGCAGGACAAGATAGCTAACATCATAAATAACAACATTTGTTCTACGACTTTTGGCATAACGCAATAAATTATTTTTAAATGATTTTTTAAACTTTTATTGTACTCTCCTTACATTTGTAAGTCTATGTTCTATTAATTATCGGATGGACGACGCGACGCCCCCTTCCCCCTCTCGTTCGCTTTTTGTTTACGTAATTTTTGGGAGGCGTAGAGTTTATAATATTCAGACGGAAAATTAAATGAATATTTATTTTTGTATGAAAATAAAATCTAACAAATTATCAAAAGTCGAAATGTTGTTACTTATGATGTTAGCTATCTTGTCCTGCGAGGTTGCCGGTGTTTTACAAGTAACCCTGTATATATAAGGGATTTTAAATTAAACTATATGTGTTTCTCCTCTGAAAAAGATGAGACTTTATTTTAATATTTGCACATTTAACATACATATAACTTTTACATTAACAATGTTACTAAAATGAAAAATTTACTAACCTGAAAAAGAAACGACATTTAAAGTTTAATTCTTTAGTTTGAGAAGTCAAAGGCTTGCCTCGACCATGTTTTAACACTGGAGCCATATTGAATTAACAATATAAAGTTACAACACTTACACACAAATTAAACACTAGTTATGGCCCTGCCTTCATACAAAACTGCTGAATACGCCGTTCGCACGGGAATAGAATGTGGATGCGATTTCCCTTATAGCATCCAAGCTTACGTCTTTATAATTATTAAACTGTATAAATTCATTCTTTAACTCCGGTCTGCATCGTGCAGACATGGGTGTAAAAGTCTCATTTTAGCTATTAAATGTAGTTTTTAAGTACATCTGAGTTTTCATTTGGGGCCTCCGGCTGCGGGACATGTAATTCACTTCAACAAATATTATAACAATAATAACAAATAATAACAACAATCAACAAATACAAAATTTATCAATTAAACTACGTACATAATAATTATAATTTTTGAATGAAATGTGCTTTATGTTCTAACGCTACCAAACGACTGCACGTGGCACCTGCGGACAGCGTAAACTGGTTTATTCTGGTTTTGTGCGTGTTTCCACTTTCCACTATCAAGTGACGATTTATTTATTTGTTTTGTTTCGTAATTATTATGGTCAAATATTAATTATGAAACAAATTATTATGGACACGATATTTTATTGTTTCACGGTAGTCGCCTTGTCGTTTGCTCAAGGACGTAAAATTGAATGATATATTTTTTTTTATAAAGTCAAAACCATTTTCTTTCAAATAAAAACTTGTTTTTATTGAAAACAAAAGTGTTGCTAGGAATAAGTATAAAGTTAAATAGTAATGTTAGGATATCGAAACATTTTTGTATAGGCCAGAACGATATAGTGGAAACGCGCTCTAAGATCTGAGTAATATACACACCACTACATATGCAAAAATTTCTCCAAGCTAATTTACCTGTAGCATAATAATCAGACGTCTGGTATGTGTCAATTTCCCAAAATACATCTGAGTCGCGAATGTTATGAAAACAACACATAATGCAGAGTTAAATACACGATCGTGTTTTCAGTGGTTTATTTTGTATATGAATACTCAGTGTATTATGTATATGGGTTTTGCCGGAAATTAATGAGTTTCAACTGAATATAGGATTCAATACTGTGTTAAAGATACATCATACAACAAACTTAAGATGGACGAAGGAAAGATGGCATACAATAATATTTCAAATGTATTAAAGGAACATATTGTTATTGTGTTATTGGCAAATACAATCTATGATATATTTCGTTCAACAAAAATGTATTAGATAATTTTCACTATGTTCAAAACTTCCTGACTGATAAATTTTACAACAATCGAAATTATCTTTATCTATTGATAATTTGATAAGAGAGAAATAAGAGAATATAGGTAATATAGTATTTTACATCAAACTTTAAAACTCTGTAGTATCTACTCATTATATAGGTATTTGTCAGAAAAACATACATTTATTATTTTATAACTACGTTACGTTATTTGCGATTGAATTTGCATACCTTTTTCGATACCAATATTGCATTTTGCACCTAATTAACAGCTTGAAAATTTAAACTAACTCGGTTGCGAACGGTAAATATTTACAGAATTGCTCATTTTGAAGGAATTACAGTTATTTTGACGTAGGTACTCTTTTTAGAAATATGAGAAACGAAAATTATTTCAGAGGAATTCATAAACTGTTTAGAATTCTAGGACTTTGCCAACTCTACGTTTCGGCGATGTCGTGAGTAATTATAAATTTGGGCCAATGCAGAGTTATTTCAAACACGACTTAACGAAATGTTAAAAAATATAAGAAACATTCTGGTTCGAAAAATAGGTCAACTTAAGTGAATTTAAATTGAAGTCATGAAACATTTTGTTTGAAAACGAGACTGGAGCTCTCATAACTTGTATAAATGATACTTATAATGCTTGAGCTGGTTCTCTTTCTTTAAATTTTGATCTTAATTTCAATTGAAATTAACATGAAATACATTCTAGATTCACTAATTATCCTCATATTATTTAATCGAAGAAATGCTGTCAATTGTCATACAAGGAACGATGTAAACATAAATGTGCATTTACCTACTAGTCAGACTTTACTACCAAAAAATGAATAATCACTTAATTCAAATTTTATTAAAGTCCGTTATATTTTGTAACACATGTCCGCAATAATTATTCACCACAAGGTAAATATTTGCGTACACGTAATAAAGGTGATCTTGAAAATAAATGAATGATTATTGTATAGAATGTGCTCGCTCTTTTGTTGAATGTGAACTTGATATTGAACATTACGCATGGAATTTGAATACGAACTAAAAAAGTTCCTCGAAATATTTTCGACATTTAATAAAGTTTCCAGTTTATTCTTCGTATTCGCACATGTTTCCAGTTTATTCTTCTTATGGGCACATGAGTTAATTAAAATAACTCCTTCAAAAATTGAAATGAATTAATTCATTTGCGCGATCGATCAATTTTGCACCATATAAGGATATATTTACTTACGGCTCGATTCGTTTCCGAGAATATGTTTAATTTAATTAGTCATGTTTCAATTTACTGTTGCACGGTTAATTAAAAAGCTACACAGAAGCGGTGTGCTTAACCCGCAGCCGAAGGGGGCAGACAATCTGGCACCGGTCGGCGGTCAAATTCAAGTCAGTTGTTTTGACGGCATCGCGGTGCGCGCGCGCAGGCCTAAGCTTGGCGAATTTTATACGTTAATTTCGCTTTCACCCTACCATACCGAAACTAAATAGAGAAGTGCGCGGTAATCACACGGCTCGATTTATTTTTACACGGTGAAATTATAACTCACATGATATAATTGGTACCATTCGACTCTCTTTTGTTCGCTTTTTCGATTTTGGTCTTACAAAGTTTGGTATGTTTTACACGGAGTTCGTACTTCGCGCTATAAAGTAGATTTTGTTAAGAATGTATTATGGTCGTGGATACACGCCTTATCGCTGTTTTATCTAGCAACAATATCGTCGCTATCTGCTGTTAATAAATTGCCAAGGTTTATTTATAGTAGTAAAAGATAATCTAAACTGCAGTTTCGCTCCCTAATGGTCGAGTGTAATACTTTCCCCTGTTTCGTCCTTATTATAAGTTTCTAATTATATTAAACGATTAAAATCGAGGACGTTAGTTTCTAATGTACCTTGATTGGTATTCAGGACACGATTACCTATTCCATATAGAGTCGAGGATAACAAGCCTGTTTTTAGATTTTTACTGTTAAACTAATTAATAACTCCTTGCATAATTATATCTCTAGCAACAAAATTGCTCGTTTCACATTGAAATCAATTTTCATTGATATTGAAATGGTTATTGATTGTATCGCAATATCATACTTTTATTGGTGTTTATTTATTTGCCATTGAACGTGATTGTTGTTGATCCTAAGGTCACAGTACCGCTTCAATTCATCTGAGATACCTATTCTATAACTCCGTAATAGGTTTATAGGTATTTATTCCAATTTTGGAAGCGAACTTTTTACGCCAGGGATTATGAAACGTGCTTTAAAATCTGAAATATTTAGGTTGGAGCTTAATTGGCTTAAGTCCTTTTTTATACGCGACGTGTATGGCGGGACAGGTTGGCATATTAGGAGCTTTATAGTTGCTACTTATATTTTGACTTACAAACATTTTGAACAATGCGTTTGAGGAAAATAATTTAGACCTTTACCTTCATTGCTATGAGTACAAAAGCAAGTAAAGGCAAATTACGTCTGTAACTTATCTTTAAATGAAGTCCTAGCATCCTTTTGAATAATAAAACACGTACGTGTCACGTACAAGTTATTTTCCTTATAATATATGAACCCATCAATAAATTGTCGGGTATAAAAATGTCAATAAACCATTGTTATTGTTAGGTGTGGTATCATTTTACTCAAGGTTACACAGATGGACAACTGGTTCGTTCGGCACACCTACATCACAGTCTTCTCGTTCTCTACGATGCGTCATATTATGTGTAGCGATATGTTTACCAACGTTGTAGGGACCTGCGTCTGACTCACATTTATCTGCTGCCAGATATCCTCTCGATCAGTCAGTGTGTGTGCGTCAGACTGTCAACTTGTTTAATGCCTTCATTTCCGTATACTGATATTTCATACGCCGTTTCCCGCGTCTTGCCATGTTAACGTTGCCGCCTTTTATATTACAGTTATTTTAACGAAGGACACTACGAATTGAAATAATTAATAAAGTTCTTGAGAGAATGCAACGTTTTCAGAAACTTTTAAAGTGTTTATTTCACTAATATTTTTCTAGTCAGTGATGTGATAAATAAACAAAAATGTTTTACGGAGCCGTAATTGTTTTTGGCGCTTTCCTTTTCCTGGTCTGGAGATTTGTGTTTACGAAGAAACAACAGGCCTCATTAAAAGTCCAAGATGACAATAGCATTGAATGCGTTAGTAAAAAGGACATAAAAGAAAATGAGACGTCTCAAACGGACAATTTACACACAATCAATAATAATTTAGTACCCGAAGCCAATGAAGCTGAAAATAAAGACCAGTTGAAAGTCGAGAAAATTGTAGAGACAGAAGTTATTAATTACTGCTTTAATAAAAATGTACCCAGTGATTTTGAACATTTGAAGCCAAACGAAGATAATATTAGATTTAGAAAATTTGTTAAACGAGACAGTCCTCCAAAAGAGCGATTGGCCGAGTTCTTAGAGAAGACCGTATTGAATGATGACAAATTGCAATCAATTATTCAGAACTTATCTCTAACAAAAGATATAGATGTTACGCCAGTTGTTAAGAACGATACGCCTCAATTTGAGAGTTATTTAACTGAAAATAAGTCTGAGATAGAAAAACCAGCAGACGATACTGTTAATAAAATATTCGATGTTGAAGATACGAATGGCATAAATGAAGTATTGGAGCAGCCACGAGAAACAAAACCTCTTTTGTTGCGGCGACTCGAGAAACAAACTGGATTACCGGCTGGATTGAACTTTGGTTCAGTTATCGGTGAACTGAAAAACAAAACACGCAACGGGAGCAATGGTGCTTTAAAACCTGTCTTCAGAAAATTTGATACTGACTGTGTTGACAATAGCCAGGTTATTCTTTTTAAATTTATTTACTATGGTTCTAACATGTTAATATATATGTATTTGTTTCAGTGTTGTTATATATAGATAATTTATAAGAATGAAGTGTTCTATATTATTCTTTATCTATGAACAATGTTTTCAACAAACTAGTATTCGATATGATAAATTGAATATACATTCCTCGTAATTCTTGTTAGTGTCATGTTTAAGTACATTTTATAATAGTTACGTATCTATTGGTATTTATTAGTATTCCAATCATGCGCTCTTTATATACACGCGCTTGCATAAAAGTCACAATGGAATGAAAAATATAACGTATTTTGTAGTTTTCTTACATAAAAGAAGCAGTTTTTAATTATCCATTAATAATCGCAATGTACAATGGAATGTTTTGTTCCAGTCAGTTATTTGCTTCTTTATTAAGAAAAACTATCTTTTAATCTTAGTTTCGTTTGAGATTATTTTTAAAATTATATTTCTCAGTATGCGCAAGTAATCATTAAGATTAATGTAATTATTAATACGCAGATACTTTATATACAAATAGACGTGTCGCAGTCTTCCTACCTCCCACGCGGACCGCAAACATTCTTAATTACCGAGACGATACCAAGATTAATTGCATACATACGCGTACCAGATGATGAATTATTGCACAAACACTGAGAATATAGAACAGTATGTAACAATACAGATTTTGTCGCGGCACTACAAGGCATAATAGATAGCGATCGCTCACGCTTGTTATGCGAAAGATCATGCCATCATTGAATCATTACGAAACGTATTAAATAATATTACGCGAATACATTTTCTAATAGGAAACGTATAAATTAACTTGTGTCAAATTCTGGCTGAATGAGCTCATCTATATGCAAATATGATTGATGGTGGAAATTCATAAAAAAACGACGTTTCATTTTTAATTGCTGTTGGTTTATTGGCGTATTAAATGTAGCATTGGTCGTGTTTTCTGCGTGTATAGTACATATAAAAATATGATAAAATAACATAATGTGGCGGAAATTTGAGTAATGATAACAAGAAAAGTTAGTGTAGGCGTAATTATATCCGCCAGTCTTCGAGTCCACACTAAATTTTTATAATTAAGGAATATCTATGCTACTACATTCTATGCTACTCTTACTTTAAAATACTTAACTCTACTTGTGTTTTGGTGAGAATTTCCTACGTTTTTATTTAATGACCTTGTTTTATTTCAGGAGACACTAAATGCATCAGTCGACGATAAGAAGAAGGTGCACATAGATGAAAACGAATTGGGTCAAAACATCCTCGCTGATCGACGGAATAAATTAGAAACCGCCGCGCAGGTAACCAAGCTATTAATATAATTACTAATTTAACTTATTTACATTTGTTTTCTACTTATTAAACGAACCAGGATGCTCGGAGCGATTATAGAACCTCGTATATATATGGATATAATTATTAAGACCATTATACACCCACTTCGCAGACGTTGCGACGTTTATCGCGAATGTGTTGTGATTGATGTTCGGTTTTATCTCGGACGTTATGAGAGCGTGCAGATTTTATCCTCTTTTCGGTTGTTTTTTAACGACCTAAATACAAAGCGGACCCTTAAAGAAGTCATTTGTCTTCACGGGATTAAAGTTGTTTGTCTTACCATGTGGTTATAATTAATATGGTTAGGTTTATTTTGTTTAGGTATCATATTTTAACATTATGCTTTTCGAGGTAACTGCTTACAGTATTTAGTATACATCTTAAATAATGAAGTTTAGTAAATATACATATTTCTTGTAATATGTAAATGAATAGGCCAGTATGACCAGTAGTGCAATTGAATTAGATATTAATTTCATGTTATGTCAGTACAACATCATAAATTAATTGCAACAGAACCAGGATAAAGTAACACCAGAGGAATGTCGCTTATCAATGACCTTTATATCCTTTCGAATTTACTACACTATCATTATTGACATTTTACGCAATTATGCGTCTTATTTGCACAGCACTAAGTGATATAATTGCATCGGAATTTAGTTCAAACCAAAATTATACTAACGTGTTAATGAAAGTATCCTTAAACGTAAAGGATTTGTGAAAATATCAAGGTGTGCATTTTGTTTTGTTTTGTAACGTTAATTGGCCTCGTCACCTTGGAGAGGTGTTTCCTGTATTACGATATTGTTTATACGTGTTGATTCAGGATTGAAATATATCCTCACCGAATAAGGAGTATCGTGAAATTGTTTAAAATACATTTATCTTATATATAAAAATGAATCGCAAAATGTGTTGGTACTTGGTAAGCGCATAACTCGAGAACAGGCTGAACCGATTTCGATAATTCTTTTTTTATTACATTCCTTGAAGTACGAGGATGGTTCTTATGTAGAGAAAACGTAAACATGTACCACGGGCGAAGCCGGGGCGGACCGCTAGTTTATAAATAAAATCAATAAACTGCTTTCTTCCGTTTTCCGTGATTTATGAAAGTTATCGAGCATTTTCGTTCTTCTTTAAAGAGCCTTTATTTATAAGGCATATATTTTGTACATGATTTATGATGACGCACGATTTTTATCAATGTGTTTCTCAGTATACATAAATATATTAATGAAAAATGTGAAAAGTATATTTTCCTCGTAAAAAGCCGCTGACAGAAAGCAGTGCGCCCTAAATCAATTTTACAGTCGTATCTTTACTTAATACAAGTAAAAATCCATAAAGTAGAGTAGAGTTTACGAAATGTTTTCGTTGAGAACATTGACATGACCAACATGACCCAGTATGGGCTTTAGGGTCTTTGACTCAAAATATTTGTCACACAACTAGAATATTTCATTTGTGAGTAATACGAACCTTCACCCCAATGACTCACTGACCACATTAAATATAAAGCTTAAAATGACCATTTGATATTGATATTATATGTTACACTGCGGTTTTATTTGTATACGAAGCGATATAAAATTGCAGATGGCAATGATTCAGTATGTGTATAATCAATATTTACATTGTTATATATTGGCAAATAAATAATTCAATTTGTAAACAGGGAGAACATTAAAGGAAAATACACTTTGGAGATTTTTTAATTCATCATATATATTAGAGACCTTCAAGAAGTTTAAATAACGATTCCTAGCTTTGTTTCCAATACCGTACTGTTAAAATCCTTGTTCCATGTGTAAAAATGTTATGTGTTTACCCTGCTAATTTATCTTCACTATACACGTTCATCAATTAGATTGAATCAAAAATTCATCTTTCAGTATTAAGACTAAAACAACAAGTATGGCAAAACTGCCATAGTGTTACTATTATAAAAGTGTTACGAAAATAATTTAATAAATATATGTTTAACACAGGGATGGCGCAAACGCGTGCCACAAAGCGATGCAACGCTATTCACAGTGGCGGGTCGGTTGGAGCGCGACAAGGTCGCCACGCCGCCGGTGACGCCGCCGCCGCTGAGCACGCCGCCCGCCTGCTCGCCCGCCGTCACACCCGCCGTGCCGCCGCCCAACCGCTTCAGGTGCGTTTGTTACATGCGACATGGCAACACTACACACAGTGGTGGCCCAACCGCTTCAGGTGCGTTTGTTACATGCGACATGGCAACACTACACACAGTGGTGGCCCAACCGCTTCAGGTGCGTTTGTTACATGCGACATGGCAACACTACACACAGTGGTGGCCCAACCGCTTCAGGTGCGTTTGTTACATGCGACATGGCAACACTACACACAGTGGTGGCCCAACCGCTTCAGGTGCGTTTGTTACATGCGACATGGCAACACTACACACAGTGGTGGCCCAACCGCTTCAGGTGCGTTTGTTACATGCGACATGGCAACACTACACACAGTGGTGGCCCAACCGCTTCAGGTGCGTTTGTTACATGCGACATGGCAACACTACACACAGTGGTGGCCCAACCGCTTCAGGTGCGTTTGTTACATGCGACATGGCAACACTACACACAGTGGTGGCCCAACCGCTTCAGGTGCGTTTGTTACATGCGACATGGCAACACTACACACAGTGGTGGCCCAACCGCTTCAGGTGCGTTTGTTACATGCGACATGGCAACACTACACACAGTGGTGGCCCAACCGCTTCAGGTGCGTTTGTTACATGCGACATGGCAACACTACACACAGTGGTGGCCCAACCGCTTCAGGTGCGTTTATTAGGGCTCCCACACACGGGCCACCGGCCACCGGCCACAAAACGCCGCCACCGACATATTTCCTGAACTTTTCATACATTTTATATGGACTCGCCGGTGGCCGCCACACGCTACACGCTTCTACCTTCTCGTGGCAGTGCTTGTGGCTGTCGCGAGTGGCTCGTGTGCGGCGACACTTAGGTGGGTTTTGTTTCAAGAGAAGAGAGAATGGGTACCTTGTAGGGAAGCGAGTTCCATCTTAGGCTACATCTTAGTTTACCATCAGTCGAGAGGACAAGCACTGTCCTATAGACACTAGAAAGACTGGCAAAACCAAACAATATAGAACAGTCATGTTAAACTATTTTATTTTTATCTACGTATAAAAAAAAATAATACACACGTCTCTTTTGTTTTGCAATTTCATTTCATTTCTTTGTTCCCAACCGGAAATAATTGTCTTGGAAGTCAATAAAATAAATACAATTTTATGACCTGTAAATTGACTTTGCAATTACATTAAAGGCAGCAATTCTCGACCCGATCGACATTTTTCAATATTAAGTTGTAAACTATCTCGAATGACGTCTGTATTGGTTATATCGCACGATCTCGGAAAGGAATAACACCTTAAAAGGTTTTGTATGTTGAAACGCGTACTTCAATCACATTCTTGTCCAGTTTACTGCGATACAGTGTCACTGCGTAATTGGTATTTCCTTAATACGACCTCGAGGACCAACATGGGTATATGTTAGCGGGAGCCATTTTATTTATGTATCGCTTTACGGATAATAGTAATTTGTTTGTACGGTTTTAGCCTTTTATGTAACGTAATGTGGTTGACAATATTATTGTTATACGAACTTCCGATAAAATATGAATTTTATTTGCTTGAGAAGTTCAATGGAATTTTACAGTACCAACGTCTATTATATTTTAACCAAATAGTATGACTATGATCATAATTTTAGTTCAACAGCATAAAATGCCATCTATATTTAATATATCTATTTGTTACTTAATTTTATAACTTATTTTGTTACTATTTTTAAGTATATTTAATAATGTACTATGTTTTTCTCAATAGATCACGAAAAGCGCCAACATCCCCTACCAATGGCTTCGCATCAGGCCCGCTACGTTCTGCTTCGTGCGCGGTTATGGGTGCAGCTGTCGATGTCAAGCCAAAAGAGACGCCCAAAATCGATCGCGAGTCCTTCAAACGCAGTCATTCCGTCAGTGAGAACATTAGTCGAGATGAGAGTGAGTTACATTGGTTGTTATTCATTTTATACTGCACCTAATGCTTACCTGAACATAAGAATGACCGAAGATGATTTTAGATCAGAACAGATAACTAAAAATATAAAATTTCTTCAAAACAAATTCAAAATTGCTGAAATAATTTTTAACCCTATCCGTTTTATTATACTGTATAATATCGCATTTAAAGAACGCAAAACCCCATAAATGTTAATTTCCATCCCCTTACGGCTTACAACAATGAGAACTAAATAAAATCATTTAAAACACTTTTATTTTCATCATAAATACTTTTTAGTATATAACTATGAAATATTGTTAAACATCAAACAAATTATAATCCTTATCACCTATAGCTTAAGTACTATAATCGCTTACAGACGAAGAAGTATCCCCCGGTGCTGAAAAGCCCGGGTGCCCGGTGCGAGTCCCGCGCGCGGACGACGAAACGTTCCACGCGTTCTTTGCGCCGCTACAGCAGTTGGATAAAACTGCGCCTGTGGAACAGCTCGATATTGATTTGGATGCTATTGATAGTGCGTCCAGGCAAATGTGAGTATGGCTGATCTATACCATAAGAAAATTGGTGTCTATAATATTATAAAACCGCTTTTTACGATGTGGGGAGAATATAATGTAAGATTTTTGACGTGACAACGTCTTATAATTCGATAGCGCCGGCTGTACGCACGAAAAAACATGACTCATGCGGCGTTACCTCGCTCTGAGGCATTCCATGTAAGGCTTCAAGTGCAAGCGAGAGCGTGGAACGAGCGACAAAGAAGCACAGTCGGACGTTGTCACGTTCAACTATCGTCAGTAAACCGACTTTACAGACATCAAAATGTATACGAATGCACACGGTATTTATTTATTTGGGTACATCGCGCATACATCATTCCTTAATAATAAGTACAAGTCCTTAAGTCCTTAATAATATAGTATAAGTACATTAATGTATATTAAAGTACATTAATTGTATAATATATATTATAAGTACATTAATGCAATTCTAGCATATATTTTTTTACAATTTTCTCCCTGTGACTGTCTTTCTGCCTGTTTTGGCATTGATTATGATGGCAATTTTCACAGATACATTGCTGTTATAGGCAATATCTAAGACAACATTTTATATTAGCAGAATATTAGGAAGAAACTCATTTACGCGTGTAAAACCAGGGGGCGCATATAATATTGCTTATCTATAACGCGCTAATCTCGGGAAGTACTGGTCCGATCTGAAAAATTATTTCGGTGTTACATAGCCCATTTATCGGGGAAGGCTATAGTCTGAATTGTCTTTAAAAAATTGTTTTTGACGTGATAACGTTTTTAAAATCGTTTTAGTCGGGTGACATGTTTAGAAACTTGTGTCACACCAAAACCTCACGAGCGCGATCGCAGGTATAACGAGAGAGAGACGGACCGATCTCCCGTCTCATCTCGAGCGCTGCCACCAATAAGACGTTATCACGTAAACATCTCGATCGTAAACCTACTTTACAAACAACCAATTTTTTGTATTGTATCAGGTTGTCCAGCGAGTGCGCGCGGCGGGCGAAGCGCGAGCGGCGTCACGCGGCGTCGCGCAACCCGCTCAAGGCGCTGGCGGCGCGCACCGACCTGCGCGACGAGTACCGCGCGCACGCGCTGCCCACTAGGGACGCGTTCCTTAAGGAGAAGGGTGAGTGTGGAGCTGCTTGTTCCTCTTTTTTCTTCGATATTATGGTGAATATGTCTCAGTCAACTGTAAAATTAGCAGTTTTATTTATAGCCTAGGGTTATTATCAAATAGTAGCCTTTAATTAACTTTTCTTAGACGATTGACGCCGTTGTTACATTAAATGATACGGCTGATCATTCGGGTGGCTACAAATACGCATATTTGCAAATTTGTTGTATCATCGATTTCCATAATTTTGTTAAGAAATTGACCTTAAAATTCCTTACCACGTGCGAAATTGATACTCAGTTCATTTTAAATTTTTAAACTATGTCGAAGAATAAAAGAAAGAGATATCAAAATTACTGACCTAACCCACCTAATTTCCAGTGACAGCAAACTGCGGTCTAGCAGCTGAAGCGCTTGCAGCGCTGGCGAGTAAGGAGGACTTCTCTAGTGTAGCGCTGCGCAGCGCTTCAGCGACAAACGTGCCGAGCCACGGCACGAAGCCACTCATGCTGCTGCATGTTAAGGGCAGGCGACGGGTGCAAGTGAGTTGTTAAATATTTATAACAATTTTCCGAAACACGATGTCAACCGTCTCAGTTTTTTTTTTATTAAAATATGTGAAAAAATAAATAATATGTATATAAATTATCTTTTTATGAAATGTTTTACCACGGTAAAAAGTAGCCTTTTTCACTCATTAATCACCTAAATATCTAATTATCAAAAAACATATTATAAACTTGCTCCGTTGCGACGAAAGAAAGAAATAAAAGAACATGCTTTCGCATTTCAAATATTATAGTAAGTATAAGTTGAAATTAATTTGAAACTGCTATTTTCAGACTCGACTTGTAGAGCCCGTACACACTAACGTGAACCGCGGCGACTGCTTCCTTCTCATCACACCCGATCAGTTGTTCCTTTACATTGGTCTATATGCTAATGTTATTGAAAAGTAAGTAAAAATATAGATATTGAATTTTTTTTTCCGTTTTAAAACTGACATGATAAAACTATTTTATAATCTCATTAGAAAGAATAGGTGTACTGATGCATTATTTTCCCTATTTCCAGGAACCGAAGTACTGATATCGCAAATCACATTATGAACACAAAAGATCTCGGCTGCAAGAACGCCACGTCGATCATCAAAATCGACGAACAAACCAAAATCTACTCGAACAAACATTGGAATCAGTTCTGGTCACTTCTCGGTGTGACAGACGGTATCGAGGAATACAGTCCCGTAGAAACTGGCCACGCCGATGAGGACGAAATATTCGAGTCGTGCATCGTGCAAACAAACATGTGCTATGAAGTCATGGATGATGAATTGGTGCCAATCAAAGAGTACTGGGGCCAAGTGCCAAAGATCGCAATGCTGAACCAAACGAAAGTCATCGTTTTCGACTTTGGTTCAGAAATGTATATTTGGTACGGCAAAAATGTGCCCCTGGAAAGTAGGCGGCAGGCCGCACAGTTAGCGCAAGAACTCTTCGACGATGGATACAACTATGAGGAATGTCACATAAATCCTTTGAATGCGGCCGAATATCAAGGTGCTAGGAAAGACACAACAATAGCAACAAAATCCTCCAAAAGTCGACCCGACTGGGCGATCACGTCCAAAGTCACACAACATATGGAGACTATTCTGTTCAAAGAGAAATTCCTCGACTGGCCGGATTACAGTCGAGTCATTAAAGTCAAACCACAAGAAAATAAGTCGAACGCCGTAGAATTAACGCCCTGTGATGCTGAAGAAATGTGGTCCAACGAGTACCAGGATCCAGATCTCATTCTAGAAGGATCCCACATCGGTCGAGGAACACATTACTACGACAAAGAGTCGATGCGGCATTATGAAATTAAAACGCAATCAGTATGCAAATGGTTAATTCAAGAATACGACTATCAAAAAGTCGAAAACGAATCGGAAATCAGTGAATTTTACTCAGGAGACAGTTATATTATCAAATGGGATTATCAGATAACTGTTTCTGGTAGGGAGCTAAATGGAAAACCTTCGAAACACAACCTTACGGGTAGAGATCGGTGCGCGTATTTCTGTTGGCAAGGCAAAGATGCTTCATCCAACGAGAAAGGTGCTGCGGCTTTGCTTACCGTTGAATTGGACAAAGGAAAAGGTCCCCAAGTCCGAGTGGCGCAAGGAAACGAGCCGCCCGCGTTTATGAATCTCTTCCAAGGCAACCTGGTGATACATCAGGGCAAACGAGACACGGACAAGAACAAATACCGCCTATACGTAACAAGGGGAAACGTGACCAACGAAGCGTACCTCTTACAAGTGCCGTGCTCTGTCAGACAGCTTAGAAGTCGCGGTTCTTTGGTCCTCATCGATACAGAAAAAGCGTGTCTTTACGTGTGGCACGGATCGCGAAGCTTGAAGCACACGAAACAAGTTGCTGTCGATTTAGCGAACAAATTAATTGCGAGGAAATCGAAGCATTTGTTTGGCGATAGGGCTGTAGATGTGAAAGTGGTGGAAATTAAGGAAGGCGAGGAGCCAAAAGAGGTTTTGGAGGCGTTAGGTGTTGCCAATAAGCAGTATTATAACACAGTGTTGAGTGCGGGGAGGGAGGCGGGTGGGGATGTGACGCCGAGGTTGTTCCACTTTACTGATTTGAGCGGGCAATTTGAGGCGCACGAAGTGTTGTCACCACTGCGTCATGAGAGTCTGGTGACGCCGTTCCCGTTCGAACAGAAGGAGCTATATTCGGCCTCGCAACCTGGTGAGTGTTACTTTTATTATTTATTGAATATTATTTTGAAATCATAACAATATTACAAACTTATACATACATTGATTCTCTCTAACTATTATTCTTGGGTAAATTAGACTTTAGATAATTTTAGCATTCAGAAAAATAAATGTTGTTTCCTTAATCTAATTACTTTTTTTACATTTCCAGCTCTATTCCTATTGGACGACGGCAAGTGTGTGTGGTTATGGCAAGGCTGGTGGCCGCGCGGGGAGGACGGGGAGCTCGAACCCGTCGAGAGGAATAACGGTATGTATTACTTTTTAATTGTTTTATATTACATTTGGATTTTATATGCTTCTATCTACAAAAATAACAGAATAAATGAAATTATCTCATTTTCTAACTTCTTCAGTTTTTTTTAATACGTCCAATTTTAGTTATGAAATTATCGCGTGTAATTAATATTAATACACGTGATAATTTAATAACTAAAAGAGCTGTCAAAAAACTTATTTTATATCAAAAATGTTCCCCTAATATACTCTTTTATTGTAAGGAAACTGCTAAACCAATCACAATAGTGTATCGGAAATAATTGGTCGAGGAATACCTCAATCTACTATATTTAAAATGTGTTTGTGTGTGTGTGTATGTGCAGGTGTGGGCGCGTTCGCATCCCGCTGGGTGTCACTCCGCGCGGCGGCGCTGCGCACGGCGGACGCGTACTGGCGCGCGGCGCGCGGCGCCCTCCCCCCGCCCGCACCGCGCCCCGACGTGCAGCTCGCGCTCGCCGGCCTCGAGCCCGACGCCTTCACCGCGCTGTTCGACACGTGGCGGGACTGTGACGACGCGGCTGAGGCTAACATCGCGGTGAGTGGAAGGTTCTAGAACGGTAGTGACGTGGACACGTTGCGCTCTCGAATGTTTAGAAGGTTCGATGTCGTGGACGCGTGCTGCGCTCTCGAATGTTCTAGAAGGTTCGGGTCCGGTGGTGGATAGCGGGGAGGGATTTGTTAGGTTTGCAATGCGCGCCGCGTCCTCGAATGTTCTACAAGGTTCGGAGATGGTGGTGAATAGCGGGGAGGGCTTGGTGAATTGAGTTAGGATAGCAGGAAGGGTAGCATAATAATTATAGAGGATTTTATGTAATTCCAAATTATTAATTTGTTATTGCCACCGCAAATATGACTATCATACGTGTATAAATATAAGGTTGTGGGTACTCTTAATTATAAGACCTATGCCATATTGCCGTTTTCCATTATGAAAATATAGTAAATGAAATGAGATCTTGGAAAACGACGGTATATGAATTGGTGAAAGGATGTAATTATAAAGATAATTCATTTTTACTGAGCTGATACTGATATCGTGATCTTTAGGCAATATTGTGTACCATTTTATCAACTACAACTACTTCTGCTATAAAATACAAACTTTTTCTTTTTCATAAACTTACTGGGCTAAGGTTTTTGCTTGCATCACTTTTAAACAAGCTAAATCAAGGAAATTTTATAATTATCAAATTCACTGCAATCGATTCAGTACATTCTTGTTTGAGAAAGCAAAACATTACAGATCTATGTTTCATACAGTCCCTGGCATGTAACTTCGCAAAGTCGAAGCGTAGTGGCGAAAGCACATAATGTACTTGTCGAACTAAAACTGGTCACTTTTATTGCTCGTTACTAATGTATAGTTATTTCCATCATTTATTTTTAAATTCAGTTTTACGTAAAAATGAATTGTGCGCCTGTAATGCTTTTTGCCAAGTTACGGACCGGTGACTGCACATACTGTCTAGTTTCCATGTAAAATATGATAGAATAGGTTAGGGTAATGGTTTAGTATATAAGTGCACTGTAAAGACTCGCACGGGTTGTAGCTGGGGTACAAGGCGGGCGAAGCGGTGAGCGCGTGCGTGGAGCTGTCGCGCGTGACGGCCAGCGCCGTGCTGCTGCCGCTGTGTGCGCTGCAGCGCCGCCCGCTGCCCGACCTCGTCGACCCGCACCACCTCGAGCGGCACCTCTCCTCGCCGCACTTCACGGTGCGTACCCCGCACACAGCACACAGCACACAGCACACAGCACACCGCGCACACAGCACACCGCGCACACAGCACACCGCGCACACAGCACACCGCGCACACAGCACACCGCGCACACAGCACACAGCACACCGCGCACACAGCACACCGCGCACACAGCACACAGCACACAGCACACCCCGCACACAGCACACACAGCACACCCCGCACACTGCACACAGCTTACCCCGCACACAGCACACTCCGCACCCCGCACCCCGCACACAGCACACCCCGCACCCCGCACTCCCCACACCCCGCATGTAGCGACACCTGGCTCTGAATCTCGCAAGCGAAATGTTTCGCTACAGAGCATAAATACAACTTTCCGACATGATTCATCGGGTAATGGCCAGCCAGTCGAGCAAACCGGTCGAGGATCCTACCTCTTTCGATGGAGGAATTCCACCTTCATTCTCCCACACCGCAAACAGCACACACTGCATAAAGCGTAAAATACAATGCCACAATACACATTTCTGATGCGCAACTCACAATGCATCGAACTCAGAACACAGCGCAGACATACACAAAACCACTACACCAGTCTCATACACGGCACACGCACAGTGACAACGTATCGCACGCCGCGCCACAACTATGCACATTTTATTACATATAACACATTTCACGCAACACACGGAGCGCAGTAGATAGCATCCTGTATATAACATATTGCATATTGCCACACTTAAACGCAGCACACACTATACATCTATAAAAAAATGTTTTTTCACAATTTCCAGTCATTTATGAATTACTGCAGTTCGAGGTAAGTATGCTTGAATTATTGGAAGAGTCTCAATTCCAATCATAATTTATAGTACACACTATGTATAAATTAAAGCCGTCTATTATGATACAACATAATTAAAACACTTGTTAAATATCGCACTTGGTGTGGGTTAAATAAAAAAAGTTTTGTATATTAATTTTGTCCTCTGCACATATTATAATATTTTTCATTGAGTATATGATACAAATGTTTTAAAGTATGCATTATGCATTTCGCAGGAGGCTTTCGGCATGACCAAAGAGGAGTTCGCGTTGCTCCCGGCGTGGAAGCAGACCAACATGAAGAAGGACCTCGGGCTGTTTTGACCCGGCGGCCCCCCACTAAGTGTCGACGTTAGATTATACAGTTTTATACAACAGCAGCTATTTCGTACTTTTTATACTGAACTAAAGGATTTGATACTAAAGTTAAGAGCACGCTTTAAATTTTATAGCAGTGGTTAAGAAATCGTCATTTTTGTACTAACCGAGTGTAACTATGTATTCGTACACGTGATATTTTCATGTAACGCCGCTAGGTGGCGCTATTTCGAGGAATTCGAAGAACGGAATTGTATGCTGTATTGTTATTTGTCGCATCCATAGCATGGTTTTATTATTTGTATATAGATGTTTTGTTTATTTATTATTATTGAACGTTCCTCTCGTTTCTGATATGATATTTTAAAACGCACCGTTTGTATTATTATTAGTTTTGTATAATAATTTTGTTTGCTTAGTTTTGTAGATTCCTTTTCGGCGTTATATTTGCATGGATATGACAAAGCGGCAATGTGTAAACGTGATATTTTTGTAATTTACGATATCGTGAAGTGAATTTTTACTGTATTCATTGACTTGTTTTAACGGAATTCGTTAAAAAAGTTTGGTGAATATCTCGACTGAAATTTGTTTGATGGTATCGTAAAGTCTTTGTAGAATATATTGTATCTGGTCATGTATGGATATCGTTTGTAAAGCGCTAGGTATACAAACATTATATACGCTTAGGGGTAGTTTTTGTAATCTGCGACGGTAAAATATATACGCAATATGTAATCGTATTTAATGTTCATAATCCCCTAATTTTCCACTTTCAGTTTAGCTAACAAAATTAACAATTCAATATTTTTTCAACATTAATATCGTACCTTTTTTCTGTCACTAATAATTGTCGAATTACATTTGCGTAAATATTTTATCGCGCGGAATATACTATTGATTTAATACATCACATATCTACGCGTTAGCTACTCTATACCATGCCTTAGGTGGACCATAAATTGTTGAAGTTTAAACATCGCGTATACCTTTTAACAATATCAAGAAATGTTTTAATCACCAAGTTAGATTTGTATATTACTGACACATATTATGTGACTTTTTAATGACTTTTTAACAATTTTGAAACAAACTTGACTTCCATTTTACCTAAACCGTAGTAGTGTTGCATGATGAAAAAAAAAATATTTAAAAAATAACATTTGTCCGCTCAAAGCATCGTGGCTTGCATAAATCGTAACGCTCTTGCTATTATTACAATTTTAGATATTTATTTTTGTAACTATTTTAGTATTAATCTTGTAATAATTTTCCACGGATGGAAGCGTCCGTTGTAAGAAGTGTTGCCAGATGGAGTTACTGCCAGGGAGTTGAGGAAGGATCTAAATCGAGTCAAACTAGTTAATGTACTTATATGGAAATTGTATCGAATGCATTTACGGCCAACACTGAACGGGCCTCCGCGACATATAACGTATCTCTCAAATCCAATGTTTAATGTTTTGCTTTGGTTGTGTTACTTATATTATTATTATTGTATTTGAGATTTATTTTGTATATTAATGATGTAATAAATTGCTAAATTGAATGCGAATTGTATTTTTATTTTTTATACCCTGACACAATTCAAAGGATGTTGATATATGGCTATGATCGATAGCTAATTGTTCAATAGATCTATATGGTAAAGATGTATAGTTGATATAAAATACTATAAAAATTCATCGAAAAGGTTATAAGATTATTTTTGACAGAAGTACCACTAAGTATTACCACTTAAGTCATAGTGTATTATTTTTTGTTATATTGATCTGCCTAGTCCATTACACTTTGCGTCAAACAATATGTTTGTATAGTTAACCTACCCAAAGAAACATACATTCAACAACAAACAGATTTAGTAGCTAAACTTTCTTTTTTATTAATTGTAAATAATATGGCAATCCATTCTATTATTATATTTTGAACCAAGTTAAACTAAACGATACCATTCATACCAGAAAAAAAATAATAACGTTAAAAAAAAGGACTCCATAAACGGAAAAGTGAAAAATAAATAAGATTTGATATTATTAATTACTACATAATATTATCTAGATTTGCTATTTATTAAATAGGTTTGATGTCCATGAAAATATATTGTAACAATAAAAATTTATTCTAAGGAACCACAGGGCATTTTTGTGGCACAATAATTACATTTTTAAATGAAAAATGTTGTAAAGTTTATATAATTAACGACGAGTTTTTTATAGAAGAGAGAGAGAGTCTCTAGCTCTTCTCGGTAGAAACTGCTTTCAGAGCCGATGGAAAATGGAAAAATTCAAATAAATAAATGTTTTATTTCAGTACCGTTTGTTTTGGTTGTGCTAGCTTATTAGCTACATTGTGGGATCTGACACATTTGTTAATACCCTAGAACTAAATAACTGATAACACTTCTGAAATATATCTGATCTTGAATACGTCCAGACTGCTTGCAAATTTCGTTTTTTACATAGATATATAGAGAATTTGATTTAGAGCTGCTGAGGTCGTACGGGGAACGACGTGTGTCCTTTCTGTAAGAAATGTTGCAATGCTTGTATTGGGGTCCATTACAAAACACGTTTCCCTATGGGAACGTTATTCACATAATGTAGAAAATATTAGTTTTTTTTAATAATAAAAGAGAACATAGGTACGTAACTCTCAAACACATGGATTATATTTTCAAAATTAACTAAAATAAAAATAAATAAAATATGAATTCACTATAGAATTTTCGATTTTAATGAAGTTGAGTGTTACCTAATACCTTATAAAGAAGGTATCGTTTATTCCTTATATTCTCAAAAGGTACGGAGGTTCATAAATTTATTTTTAATGTTACCTTCTTCCAAGGGAATGGTTATTTAAATTAATTCAACCCTTCTTAAAATATGATCTACATATGAAACGTAGTGCCTATTCAAATAAATAGTATCTAGGTTTGGATTTGTCTCATTATCTCATTTAGTTTCATTTTCGGTTCAAGTTGTGATGTTGTAATGTGTAAAGCTAGTTTTAATGGCAAAGCTAAGGATAAAATGCCAAACAAATAATACGCAAGAAATAAATTTATTACACGCTCACGTCAAATATTTACAAAATTGCACAAAGTGATTCTGCTCATAACTCTTAATAATAAATAACTAATAACTACTTCATTTCAAAGGAGCACTCGATATGGAGATGCGTTTGAAATACACCAACGTCTTAAGCGAAAGTTCTGTGCAGCCATCTATAGAATAGATTTCCTTCTTCCACACTTTCATTTTCTTCATCTTCCGAATCGTCTTGCTTCAGTTTCTTTGATTCTTCATCATCATCATCATCATCTTCATCTTCGTCTTCAACATCATCAGATTCAGCGTCTTCGTCATCCTCATCATCATCACCGTCAGATTCTTCCTGTCGCATTTTCTTCAAAGTCTCTTCCTCATCTTCTTGTTCGTCATCATCACTTTGTTTTAAAGATCGGCGAATTAATTTCAAAAGTTTGAATTTCTCTTCATCCTCATCGTCATCATCATCATCATCGTTGTCATCCTCTTGACGCTTCAATTTACTGTCATTATCATCCTCTTCACCATCTTCATCGTCGTCGTCATTGTCTTCATCCTCTTGCCTTTTGCGGCGTTCTTCGTCATCATCTTTATCATCATCATCATCGTCACCTTCTTCCTCTTGACGCTTTAAACTATCTTCAGAATCTTCTTCATCTTCTTCATCTTCAGCTTGTCTCTTTTGACGCTTCAATTTACTGTCAGAATCATCGTCTTCAGCCTCTCCATCTTCATCATCATTCTCTTCGTCTTCTTGCCTTTTGCGGCGTTCTTCATCGTCATCTTCTTCATCTTCATCTTCGTCCTCTTGCCTTTTACGACGTTCCTCTTCAACGTCAGATTCCTCATTGTCTTCGTCTTCGACTTGTCTCTTTTGACGCTTTAGTTTTTTGCCAGATTCGTCGTCGTCTTCTTCATTATCCTCTTCATCCTCTTGCCGTTTGCGTCTTTCTTCTTCGTCATCCTCATCATCTTCGTTTTCATCGTTTTGTCTCTTGCGGCGTTTTTCTTCATCGCCAGATCCCTCTTCATCCTCATCTTCAGCTTGTCGCTTTTGACGCTTTAATCTATCTTCAGCTTCATCGTCATCATCATCATCGTCATCGTCATCATCGTCTTCATCTTCATCGTTCTGTCTTTTACGGCGCTCTTCGTCGTCATTATCGTCATCTTCATCATCCTCATCATCAGCTTGTCTTTTACGACGCTTTAACCTATCCTGAGAATCCTCGTCATCATCCTCATCCTCTTCATCATTTTGTCTTTTGCGGCTTTCCTCGTCATCGTCATCATTATCACCATCATCAGCATCGTCACCATTCTCATCATTTTCATCCTCGTCATTTTGTCTCTTACGACGTTTTTCTTCACCGTCAGATTCTTCTTCAATTTCCTCGTCTTCGACTTGTCTTCTTTTACGGATTATTTTGACATCGGATTCATCATCATCATCGTCTTCGTCTTCATCCTCAACTTGTTTTAAGGTACGTTTCTTAAACACTGTTCTTAAATCATCTTCAACATCCTCATCTTCATCGTCGTTGTCATCGCCATTCTCCTCCTGTCTCTTCGATCTCTTGATCTCGTCTTCTACTTCGTCCTCATTCTCAACTTCTTCTTGTAATTTAATACGCTTATTAGATATTTTACGCGCTTGTTCAAGAGCTTCACCAGAACCTTCAAGTTGATCCTCATGAGAATGTTCGTGGTCATGTTCATGATCATGGTCGTGGTCATGATCATGATCGTGGTCATGGTCGTGATCGTGATCATGGTCGTGATCGTGGTCATGATCGTGGTCATGGTCATGTTCGTGATCGTGGTCATGATCATGATGGTCGTGATCGTGGTCATGATCATGATGGTCGTGATCGTGATGGTGGTCGTGGTCATGGTCATGTTCGTGGTCATGATCGTGGTGATGATGATGATGATGATCATGATCGTCGTCATCATGATCGTGATCGTGGTGTTTCAGTTTTTTGCTTTTCACAAGAGGTATAATTTCTTCATATTCAATATCACCTTCTTCTGGCATATCAATGTCGTTTTGTTTAATATGTCTCTTTCTAAGTCTGTTTGCTTCTTCTGACTCTTCTGAAGATTCTGATTCTTGTTCCGCTTCTTCTTCGGGTTCCTCTGTTTCAGCCTCCTCTTCCTCAACCTGATCTTCTGATTGTTCTCTATTATCTTCGTCATCTTCTGGTTCAGCTTCTTCTTCTTCGTTATCTTCTGCTTCAGGTTCTTCTACTTCTTCGTTGTCTTCTGGCTCAACTTCCTCTACTTCTTCGGATTCTTCTGGCTCAGCTTCTTCTACTTCTTCGGATTCTTCTACCTCTGGCTCGGGTTCGGGCTCAGGTTGTGGGATCGGAGCTGGTTCTTGCTCGACTTCACAACCAGCTGGGGGATCAGACGAATCGCATACCTATAAATGAAAGATAATTTAATGATTTATTGATAAGACAAAAAAAATAGATAAATAAATTATAGATAAATTCTTAAACATTATTGTTGGCTTAAAACGCTTTTTCAAATTTGATATTAATTAATCATAAACATTTTAACGGAAAATATAATATGTTTTAACGCAGTTAACGTTAAACATGTATTTTCCATTGTACTACTTAACTAGCATACCATTTATGAGCTTACAACAGCTTTTACTCTTATGGTTGGATATAACCCGTATTTTTCCTGTATATGTGGGATGATAAATTCATTCAACCCACCTGTTCCTGTTCATTAAACCATGCTCCATACGGGCACTGCATCAAGTACGACCGTCCAGCATAGCATTGGAAGTAGAAGGTGCAGCTCTCGGCTTTAGGAATGCGCAAGAAGTTCTCTTGGCCGATGCATAACGTCTCCGGATCTTGTCTCAATTCTATTGAGAAGGCGGAGGCGCTGACCAGCGCCGCCGCGAAACACACTACTCTGAGGGCAGCTGAAAGAAATGAATAAGAATTTATTATTTATTGATTACATATTTGTAATAAATGTTTTAATTTTGAATCTGGTTTAGATGCTAATGCTATTAAAATGCCACATTTTATGAACCACACAATAGTTCTTTTCAAGTTAAGTCTATTAGCAAATTAGCTAACAAACCCCATATTTAAGTAAAATCTCTACCTAAATTCTAACTATGCTTCATCAATGAATTATGAAACAGGCGCTAATTAATTTGAGTATCCACTACCTACAGATTATTCTTAAAATACCTAAAAATTTACATTATTGTGAACAAAAAAATTACGTCCGTAAAGTTGGTAAATATTACATTAATAATATTATGAGTTATTACTTTTAACCATGTCTTCAAAAGATCTTTATAATATAATGTGCGAGTGTATGTAAATAGAATCGTAACTTAAAAGTAATATAAGTTTTAAAGAACGCTTTACGTTAAATACTTTTCAATATGCCATCAGAATCGTGGGTGTAAGATCTGAATTGCACCTGAGACAGGAAGTGGAAAGTTTTGGAGAAACAAAACAAATTTCTCGCAAATATGAATAATATCTAACAATAAATTAGAAACTGATTGTCATCATAAGGTCATCATTTAAATTTTAGAATTGTATATGTAATATGTATTATGTACCTAATAATAATTCAAAGCAAATAATTTATTAAGTAATAGTTTTTGACTACTTTGACCACAAGAGTACCTAGATAATAGTAAAGAGTTGTGAAAAGATCTTGACGTGATGAAGATGAAAATACAATTTTGGTGAATGATTGAATGATTCCACAATACCTAAATACTCAAAAAATATGACGAATATAAAACTTTTTAACCATTTAGATAAGTAGGTAAGTAATTTAAGAAAATTTCCAGATTATATTCTACGTAACGATTTTCAGTAAATTGTAATCTCTTATCGCAGCTCTTTACAATATTTTTTCTTCAAGTGCTTGCCTCTTTAAGATAACGGTCAAACGGTAAAAAACAGCACGTGATTTCAACCGAAGGAAACTGTTCAAAAAATTCTGAGTAAACTGACATTTTTAAAACCTACTTTATCAATAAAGTGACAATAAACGGGAAACTATATTATTATATCAGTCTTGTGAGCACTTGGCTAGTTAATAAATATACCTATAGGGCACACGTTCGGCAAAGGTAGGATCTCTCAAGAATATTCTAGACATTTTGAATTCAAGGAAATGACTTCAGACAACGTTAGTTCAGAATTGCATCTGAAACTGTCAACTAGCTTATGAATGAATAATTATGTAATCATCCCGAACTGCAACAGTAGCGTGAGTTCTATTCGAATAATGGTAATTCTTGGGTTTAATGGTATGCCTAAATTACGTACATAATTATTTGCTACTAAGTATTCACATTTCAACACATCTAGTTTACGTTTGATTTAATAATAATGGGAATAAAAATTACAACTTGGGTAGGTATACGTACCTACTTAAATTAAAATTTATAACAGTTAACGTCATTCAGACACATTAGTCATTGATTTGGCGCGTAGGTTATATTATTATGTAGTTAGTAGGTTATTAGTTTTGTAACACACACCTACTTTGCAAAAATATCTAACTGTATGTCAAACCCCGTGACTCTACCGAATAATTTCTTACCAGAAGCATACGAAAATATGTTAATGATAAAGCCCTACACTGCATAAATAATAAGCGAAGCTTTTAAGCCACATCACTCATCACTAAGCTATACTACCTTCTTACATAATAATTATCACGAAATTTTCAAACATGTTACGTAAGAGTGGAAATATCCTAATTTCCTTATGAATACAATGCTCATTTCTTATTCACTTCACTAACCTAACCTACACTTTTATTAAATAAATAACTTTTAAATAATTAATTAACTTTTACTTACTGTTCATTGCGACCGCGTTGAAACGTGTGTGCGATCCGCGACAAATGTAATGGATGCAGAAGAAGCAGCTGAATTTTATCGAAGGAACAATATCTAGAGATATATCGATAACGTCATCTAGGATTGCGAGATAGAGGCACAGGTGATACTGTCCATCAAGCATCTGTGCATTGATATCTGACATTGAGCCGTGTACATCATGGTTATAGATATTCTACGATTTTTACGTTACTCTTAGCAGTGTAAAGTGAGTTTGAAGTCGCTCCTACGCCATTCAAAAGCTCAGTGTATCCAGTTATATTTGTTGGTTTAGTTTCTTTTCACAATAGTGTTAATTGATTATAGCGAAATACAGTAGATCCTCAATAGTGCGAATTATTAACATATTTTTGCCGTCGGAAATTTGCATACCTACGTATTGTGCGAATTTTCAAAAAATGGTAAATCGCTACAATTATTATATGAACCACCTACATACCCTATTGCAAGGAGTTAATATACATTATGATTGTAGTATCTATCTTCACGTCTATTCGTCATAATTTGCCGAAATACGTCGCAATTATTAAAATAGGCCACTAATAGGTACTATTGGGACTCAGAGTCGTCATTATTCTAACAATTAAGAATTGCTAATAGGTACTATTCGCAAACCTAGAATGACATAATAATATTATTGCCTACAATGGAAACGAATTCTAATTTAATATGCCAAATATAGTCGCAAGTCATTGGAACATTATATCGCGCCTTTATAATTCCTATGACCATTTAGAACGCAATTCTACAAACAGTGTTTTCTATTTAACCTTGTACTTGGAGCATACATATTAATGCCATTATTAATCAATTAAAGTAATATGATTGATTGTCTAGGAATGCTTTAAACTGTAGATGCCCTGTATAACAGCGGATCTTTGCCGGAGGCCCGAGGCTCATATGACTTTATAAAAGTAAGCACAGTTTTACTTCAAAATCTTTGTTTACCAAATACAACGAAAACAAAATAAAATTGTTTACAAAAGAGTTAGGACGGCGCGGCGTTAAAGATAGGTTATGAAGACTTCAAACAGCTCAAAGATTTATTTTTGATTTTTTATCTCGTTTTGTTTTACCTTATAAATAAGTACAATGATGAATGAATATTGATTAAATGCATTATATATTATTATTTACTACGTTATTAGAACGACTTATGTTAAAACGATCATAAATTATTAAATGTCCTGTCAATTATGTTAGGATGGAATTTGTTAATAATTTTTACTACGTTATTGCAAGTATTAAATGCAAGTATTAAATCATTATGATGAATTTATTTTAACATATTCAATAAATAGTATTGCAACGACAATGACAGTGACTTCATATTTATCTAAGTTGTAGATTCAATATTATGAATCGGGAAATGTGATAGATACCTACGAAAAGCTACGCTACGAAATTTCGAATAGGGTACCTACCTAAGCCCTCAACGTTTGAACGTTTTTTTTAAGACGAATTATTGAAACTTGCCATACTCGACTTGGTGTTGTGGATACATATTACTTTTCATCACATTTATTTTCAATCTACACTAGCCGATTTAAATATCCCTAAGCTTAAGCTCAAGTATGAAAGAATGAAAACAAGTCTTCTTCTGCACAACGAAAGGACACCACAATTGGACTCACTTGCTTAGCTAGAGTTGATCGTCAAATTTTTCTTGAATAGACTCGCCTATTTTAATTCATTTCAGTTCTTTGCTTTCATTGTGGTATACCTTTAAGGTGTTACATTATGTTATTCAAATAGGTTTTGCAGGGATTGTCGCATTAGGCAAGTCTTGAAGTGGCTTGTGATAACACATAAAATGGAAAATCCCCTTGTAATGTTGCAATCAATGATTCTATTTTCTTGTAAACCCATTTTACACAAAAAAAATAATCTTAGTAAATGTTCGACCGTATCATTTCCTGTTCAATAGTTAACTCCGTTTCCATAGGTTTGTTTTAACATCATTTATTATGCATGAATTCTAGATTTCTCGGCGCCAGTGGTCACCACAATCTTATTGCCAAGCGAATATGCGTTATCATATAGTTTAGTATAAATTTTATCACGAGCGAGATGCGATTCCCAAAAATGATTGAAGTTGATAACATATTGTATTCAAGGTCAGATTTAACTGTACTTCTTGAATATTTTGTGCAATGTCATACCTTGTCTCAATATATCATATTATGTTTTACATGCTAAACAAGTGTGTTTGATAGATTTCCATTGAGAAACAATGTGAAATTAGTTGTTGCAGAATTCGCTTTGTAACTAATAAATGAGTCTCATATCGGATGCTGATGATAATTTTACGACCATTTCATTATTTTGTGTGATAATAATTTTTATTTTTTTCTGGTCTTGCCTTAAAACTCAACTTCAATAGCCCCGAGAGTGAGATTGATACCTACAAACTATCATAAAAAATTAAAAAATACATTTCAATGTAACTTATTTAATGAAAATTAAACACACCTTTATTGCACTTTAACATTTCTATCAAAGGAATTAACTAACATTTTTATTTCGAGAAATCAAAAGGAATCCGATTACCTAAATGCCAGGGAAGTCTTTAGTAAAATAGTTTGTAATTTACACCACCATTTTATAATAACGCTATACCAAAAGAAGACTTAGTTATTCTCATTATTTGCGATGATTGCTCTTCTCTGAGAACTAAAAGTTTCAGATTTCCAGCAAAAAAATTAATTACTTTCCTGGATCGAGCTGCACTTTGCATTTGTTTGTAATAAACTGGTTTCTTTATAGTTTCCGTGAAATCATAGCTCTAGCAAACTACGTCATAACTCATTATCGAAGCTAATTTATAAAATAACGATTTATTTACTCCCGATAAAGGACTAAATTTATCCTTCTATTAGGTATAAGAAATATTTAGTTAAAATACAAAGGTCAATTATAAAGTCAACACCGTTCTTATGTTGCTGAAGCTTTTAAATTAAGGAATCGCATCGCATACATTTAATGCACTTTTCTTTACGTGATGAGAAAACCATGAGATTTGAGAAAACCATTATCTATTTAAAACAGCGGCGTTTACGTTGCCTGGGGACCTCTGGAAAACCGCCGTTCAGGATTTATTGAATCTAATATACTAGGTACTTAATTACTAATATTATCATCAAATGTTCTGAATTTGATGATTTGCTTATTTACACATTAAAACATCATATCGCTCATTTGCGACAAGAACGTGTTAACGAGCATATGTATCGTTATGGAATAATGATACAGTAGAATCCGTCGCATCGCGCTCTACTTGCTGCTAAAACGCGATATTTCTAGCTCCAAAAATGACCGAGTTATGAGGGAAAATGTCGGCGACTATCGGTTTAGCGAAATCTCTTTTTGCTCTTGAATTTAATGCAAGAACGGTTTAAGTCAGTTGTCGCTGCTCCCTTGAGAAGGAAACTGCTGCCCGATTGCGGTAAAAACGTAACAGCTTATTGTATCACGGTTTTGCTGAAAGGTAAGTACAGCTTTTTGTTTTTTTACTGATTTATATTTGCAGCTATAACGGGACATTTGTATGTGGGTCATTATTGTAGTAAAAATAGTATTCGCATGCTACGGTTTACATAGGATTGTCCCGTTGTTGCTGAAATAAACAATGTTTTTTGTTGGTTAATTTAAGATGTTCCGTTACAGTTGATAATAATAAAAGTACAAAATGTTTGGTATTTATGTTGGTTATCTCAAGTTAACACATTCTTGATAAAAAATAATACATTTTTACAACGAATACGCTACAATGTTGCATTATAAATGATAAAAATGTTGTCTGATTACTTAATTTATTTTTCAGATGGAATCACGGTCTAGGAAGCTTGTAAATCTTGTACGAGAAAATATTCATTATTTTATTTTACATTCACTTAAGTTAGAAAAACGAAAAGATCATACCGATTCTCGAAATACAAATGAATTAAACAATCAATTTATTTTATAGCATAAACGAGTAAAAAATACCACTGAATAAAGAAAAATGAAAAAAAAAAATATTACAAATCAGTCAAAAAATGCAAGACAGTCCTACGAATCGAAAGCATCACAAAAAAAACTGTGCCGCCCCGTCAACTAAAAGAGAATCCTGCAAGGAAACCTGCATTTTCAAGTGTCAATTTTTTTTTCCGAAGAACAACACCGTGAAAATTGAAATACTGAAAGATTACTGGAATTTAGGAGAGATCAAGAAGCTGTCTCGAGACAAGAACCTGTGATTTGTTTTATTAATATGTTTATTTGATTTATGTATGACCGGGACCCGCAATAAAGATTAGTTTCCTAATATTACTGAGATAAGCAAAATATAAAACAAAGTCGTTTTCCCCGGCCGAATGCTTGCCATTTTGCAATTTTGATGCAGTTTTTGTTAACAGATAAAGTGATTCAAGAGGAAGGTTTATATGTATATTGTATAATAGCATCCATAAATAGGTGAATGAACTGTTATTTTTGACGTTTCTAATGTGATGTAAATAATTACATTATTTTCCGCCTGCATTGCAAACGCATTCTGAACCCTACGAGATTTGTCAAAATAATTTACCTACTAAGTATTTAACACATGAAAAAGTCTTCAGAAAAATCGATGGTATCAGGATTGCACCCGTGCGAATTCGGGGCGGGTCGTAATATTATAATTGCCAACGTTTGTGAGTAAAAGTAAAACAAAAAATATTAATGTCTGGTTATAATTGTATATTTTTTTTAAATGTGTATATTACTTATATTTCAGAGAAAGTTACACAATAATTTCGCAAAAATATCTTTCATTTTGTAAAACAAAGTACAAAAATAAAAAGATTTCTACTACAGTAACACGTTTTAATTAAAATTTCCAATACATTTAGATTACTGATTATCAATAAAACGTAACAATACGACATAACTTGTAAAGTTTTAGATTTTTATTCAATTTTTTTTTTTCAAGAAAAATGATACATATCTGTTTGTAACGCAATACTGCACACTTTTTACAAGAAAAACGCAACAAGAAGGGCCCTTTCTGAAATAAATAATCATAATAAATTTAATAACCGACTTATTGTTCTGAATACAATTTGATTCAAAAAAACGAGAACGTTTTAATATGTTGTATTGAGCTGAATAGTCTAAGCATAATAATTAAAAAGTTACAGGAATTTTAAACTTTCAAATGCGTTTTCCCAACAATTGAGATTTTGACTTTGTCACGTTATAGAAGCAAATGAGCGATATTCACATAGTTATTATATTACTTAGATATCTGGGGGCACGGTAGTGCCCCCGCCAAGACGAGCCAAGCGAGGCGCACGGGCACTACCTACCTTTTCTCGAAGCGCTTCGACGTTTTTTTGAACCCTCATAACTTGGGTTTGGATTATGCTAGATCAACAAAATTTTCGGGATATATTGTCAATAGCGGACTTATTGAACGTATTAAGTTTTAATTACATTAGCTTTTATACTTCAGATTTTATTTATATCTAAAAAACGCTAATTTCGTCACTGACTCACTGATGATCATCAAAATTCTTAAGGTATTTCCTAATGTCCTAGAAAGCTGAAAATTTTGTATGTAAGCTAGTATTAGCACACAAACAACAAAAAAATTATAAAACTTGTAACTTTCATCCCCAAACCCCTTAAACTAGGGGATGGGAGTTTGTATGAGACCTGTAATTTTAAATTAAATTTTGATGACGCTAGAGGTCTAATCTAATAATCTAAAACTTGGTTCCCCTAGATATATATATGTATAGGTACTCCTTGTTAAAAAAAATTGTTACAAACAACCTACAAAAATAAATGAAATCCCACCAAAAACATTTTCATGTAAAATGTTGCCAAGACGAGCCCATATGATTCGCACTGTCAAAAAGTTATCAGATCTCATGTAGAGCCAAGCTTCTAACACTACACGCCCTAACTCTACAAGGCCTAACTTCACAAACTCTACACCTTAGTCAAAATATGTGGCTTGGCCGTTCGTTACTACAAGAACTATTGTATAACACAAAAGTAATGAACAGTGAATTAATTTTTCACCTTACGCCGATGTGAATGTAGCGAAATGGCCAAGCCACATATTTTGACTAAGGTGTAGAGTTTGTGAAGTTAGGCCTTGTAGAGTTAGGGCGTGTAGTGTTAGAAGCTTGGCTCTACATGAGATCTGATAACTTTTTGACAGTGCGAATCATATGGGCTCGTCTTGGCAACATTTTACATGAAAATGTTTTTGGTGGGATATTATTTACTTAATGTCCAAATAATATTATAACTTCCATAATATTATTTAAACATGTTATTAATTATTATATTAAAATTATTTGAGCACAACCACAGCACAACTTGTGACTAATTCATATTTATAAATTATCAACCGAAGAGGTTTTATTTAGACTTGCAAAGTTTTGATTTTGAATACTAACTTCACTTGCGGTTTCGCATGGTATTCTGATAAAGAGTCAACTACTTATACCTAAGTATTTCAAACTACAGCATAATGTAATAAAATTCATTATTTACATTTAAAAAGTTACAATTAATTACGTTTTAATATTTTTTGAGCAAATCTCTATGTCGTGATGTCGAATCAAAATATTTATAATCACTTGCGAAATCTCTTCGTCGTCCATAACTTTGGTCTACAGTATTTATTGTAGGAATTTGAATGGTAAGATTATTTTATCAACACAAAAATTACAATAACCTAAAGTGCTAGGTACCTATAGTTTTAGATTTCGAAAACAAGTGAAGTGGAAATAAGTGTCCAAAAATAGAGCTGTGAAAGTGAGCGCATTTTATTTTAATAATAACTAGCTGCACTCCGCGGTTTCGCCCGGGTGGCTCCACTTCTGTTGGTCTTAGCGTGGCCTTCTTCGATAAATGGGCTATCCAACACCGAAATAATTTTTCAAATCGGACCATTACTTCTAAAGATAAGCGCGTTCAAACAAACAAACAAACTCTTCAGCTACAATATTATTAGCATAGATTTAAAGCCCGAAAAGGTACGTCAACTTTTTGCAAATTATCTTGTTGTTGACTAAGTTTATTGATTCCCATTTTCTGTTCCGACATTGAAACAGGATTCTTAAGTTTATTCCTACATAACTAGTATCAGAATCAATATACCTACTTATTAAGTTGGGACCTACCATGTGTGTATTGAACCTACCATGTGTATATTTAATATTCATGTTTTTTTTCCTTTTTGCATAAGCAATTATTTCAGTCATACTTTTTAATAAAGAATTACATCCAAGTATCTCAAAATAGGATTCAAATATAGCGTTTACACTTACACGAACACGAACATGTGATTGTGGTTGGTGTTTGGGACTTCGTTTGCTGTTTGCGGTGTTTCAGTTTGTGACAAACAGCCAGCGTGTGGATGAAGCATTATGAACGTTCGCCAAGCATGTGGATGGCTGTTTGTGTTGGATGATTGTGGTTGGTGTTTGGGAATTCGTTTGCTGTTTGCGGTGTTTGTGACAAACAGCCAGCGTGTGGATGTAGCATTATGAACGTTCGCCAAGTATGTGGATGGCTGTTTGTGCTGGGTGATTGTGGTTGGTGTTTGGGATTTGAGGAGTTGAGGACCCCTGTGAAGCCATAGACAAGTCATTGTACAAAGAGATTTCATCCCTTTGGTCGGAAAAATTATTAATTAAAGCCGACCTTATACCGGCCCAATTTTCGGGAATTTCGTTTGAATTCATAAACCGAGAGGCAGAACCGGTAATTTTATTTAAAATTCCGTTGATTAAGCATAATTAATTGATAATTAGAACACGAACACAAACACGAACACAAACACAAACACAAACACAAACACAAACACAAACACAAACACAAACACAAACACAAACACAAATACAAACACAAACACAAACACAAACACAAACATAAACTCTCAAATTCAAATTCAAATTCAAATTCAATTCACGAACACGAACACGAACACGAACACGAACACGAACACGAACACGAACACAAACACAAACACAAACACAAACACAAACTCTCAAATTCAAATTCAAATTCAATTCACGAACACGAACACGAACACAAACACAAACATAAACTCTCAAATTCAAATTCAAATTAAAATTCAAATTCAATTCACGAACACGAACACGAACACAAATACAGTCTCAAACTCAAACTTAAACTCAAACTCAAACACGAACACGTACACAAACACAAACTCTCAAATTCAAATTCAAATTTAAATTCAAATTCAAATTCAAATTCAATTCACGAACACGAACACGAACACGAACACTTATTAAGCTATAATCACGTAAATGCAATGAGTAAAAATACCGTGATAACTATAGATTATCTGTCAAAAATTACGATAGTTCCCAATGCAGGCTATCTGCCCTCCGACACGTCCAGACTAATCCGACAGCCGAGCCGAATAATTGGAAATCGGATGTATCTACAGATTCCAAACGCCCACATGGAGTTTGCTTACTGAAGATTAGATGCAAACCAAAACATTGCTTATTAAATACGTATGTAGTGATAAGGCCGAAATTGAGAATTGATTTGATTAAGGTTTGAGAAAGTTTATGTTATATAAAAGATGCATTTAAGCAGCATTTAAGCATGGTTTGAGAAGTCTCAACGTTAAATAGTCAATTAAAAAACCGGCCGTTAGCCTTTTGTAATAAGTGTAAAAGTGTCCGGAAGTAATGTTAAACAGCTTTTAATAATAAGGTAATTCTTACTAAAGCGTAAACGATACCTCTAGCAAAACGACAAATATTTTTTTTTTAAGGCAAACCTCCGAAAAGCATTGATTATCTTATTTTGGGCGTAGGTTAGTTTAGGTTGAAAACATTAAAAAAAATAATAGTTTGAAAAAACTAAAAAACACGCCCTTTTATAGAAAAACGAACTAAAAAATAGAAAATTTTATCAAATTAGTGTATTGTCATCGGTCCTCAATAAATCTACAAAGTTTGAACGAAATCTGGCCGTTTAAAGTAGGTCAAAATCGCGCCCAAAGAAGTCGGTTACAAACAAATATATCCCGCATCCGCATCCGCATCTGCATCCACATTCACATTCACATTCACATTCACATTCACATTCACATTCACATTCACATTCAACATTCACATTCACATTCACATTCACATTCACATTCACATTCACATTCACATTCACATTCACATTCAGATTCACATTCACATTCACATTCACATTCGCCGTTGTTCATTGTCCGTTGTTCGTTGTTCGCTGTTCGCTGTACGTTGTTCGTTGTTCGTTGTTCGTTGTTCGTTGTTCGTTGTTCGTTGTTCGGTGTTCGGTGTTCGTTGGTCGTTGTTCGTTGTTCGTTGTTCGTTGTTCGTTGTTCGTTGTTCGTTGTTCGTTGTTCGTTGTTCGTTTTTCGTTGTTCGTTGTTCGCTGTTCGCTGTTCGCTGTTCGCTGTTCGCTGTTCGCTGTTCGCTGTTCGCTGTTCGCTGTTCGGTGTTCGCTGTTCGCTGTTCGCTGTTCGCTGTTCGGTGTTCGTTGTTCGTTGTTCGTTGTTCGTTGTTCGTTGTTCGTTGTTCGTTGTTCGTTGTTCGTTGTTCGTTGTTCGTTGTTCGTTGTTCGTTGTTCGTTGTTCGTTGTTCGTTGTTCGTTGTTCGTTGTTCGTTGTTCGTTGTTCGTTGTTCGTTGTTCGTTGTTCGTTGTTCGTTGTTCGTTGTTCGTTGTTCGTTGTTCGTTGTTCGTTGTTCGTTGTTCGTTGTTCGTTGTTCGTTGTTCGTTGTTCGTTGTTCGTTGTTCGTTGTTCGTTGTTCGTTGTTCGTTGTTCGTTGTTCGTTGTTCGTTGTTCGTTGTTCGTTGTTCGTTGTTCGTTGTTCGTTGTTCGTTGTTCGTTGTTCGTTGTTCGTTGTTCGTTGTTCGTTGTTCGTTGTTCGTTGTTCACTGTCGCTGTTCGTTGTTCGTTGTTCGTTGTTCGTTGTTCGCTGTTCGTTGTTCGTTGTTGTATGTTATATTCACATCCACATCCACATCCACATCCACATCCACATCCATATCCACATCCGCATCCGCATCCGCATCTGCATCCACATCCGCATCCACATTCACATTCACATTCACATTCACATTCACATTCACATTCACATTCACATTCACATTCACATTCACATTCACATTCACATTCACATTCACATTCACATTCACATTCACATTCACATTCACATTCACATTCACATTCGCCGTTGTTCATTGTCCGTTGTTCGTTGTTTGCTGTTCACTGTACGTTGTTCGTTGTTCGTTGTTCGTTGTTCGTTGTTCGTTGTTCGTTGTTCGCTGTTCGCTGTTCGCTGTTCGCTGTTCGCTGTTCGCTGTACGCTGTTCGCTGTTCGCTGTTCGCTGTTCGCTGTTCGCTGTTCGCTGTTCGCTGTTCGCTGTTCGCTGTTCGCTGTTCGCTGTTCGCTGTTCGCTGTTCGCTGTTCGCTGTTCGCTGTTCGCTGTTCGCTGTTCGCTGTTCGCTGTTCGCTGTTCGCTGTTCGTTGTTCGTTGTTCGTTGTTCGTTGTTCGTTGTTCACTGTTCGCTGTTCGCAGTTCGCTCCACATCCACATTCACATTGAAATTCACATTCACATTCATATTCACATCCACATCCACATCCGCATCCGCATCCGCATCCGCATCCGCATCCGCATCCGCATCCGCATCCGCATCCGCATCTGCATCCGCATCCGCATCCACATTCACATTCACATTCACATTCACATTCACATTCACATTCACATTCACATTCGCCGTTGTTCATTGTCAGTTGTTCGTTGTTCGTTGTTCGCTGTTCGCTGTTCGCTGTTCGCTGTTCGCTGTTCGCTGTTCGCTGTTCGCTGTTCGCTGTTCGCTGTTCGCTGTTCGTTGTTCGTTGTTCGTTGTTCGTTGTTCACTGTTCGCTGTTCGCAGTTCGCTCCACATCCACATTCACATTGAAATTCACATTCACATTCATATTCACATCCACATCCACATCCACATCCACATCCATATCCACATCCGCATCCGCATCCTCATCCGCATCCGCATCCGCATCCGCATCTGCATCCGCATCCGCATCCACATTCACATTCACATTCACATTCAACATTCACATTCACATTCACATTCACATTCACATTCACATTCGCCGTTGTTCATTGTCCGTTGTTCGTTGTTCGTTGTTCGCTGTTCGCTGTTCGCTGTACGTTGTTCGTTGTTCGTTGTTCGTTGTTCGGTGTTCGTTGTTCGTTGTTCTTTGTTCGTTGTTCGTTGTTCGTTGTTCGTTGTTCGTTGTTCGTTGTTCGCTGTTCGCTGTTCGCAGTTCGCTCCACATCCACATTCACATTGAAATTCACATTCACATTCATATTCACATGTACATCCACATTCACATGTACATCCACATCCATATCCATATCCACATCCATATCCACATCCGCATCCGCATCCGCATCTGCATCCGCATTAGCATCCACATTCACATTCGTTGTTCGTTGTTCGTTGTTCGTTGTTCGTTGTTCGCTGTTCGCTGTTCGCTGTTCGCTGTTCGCTGTTCGCTGTTCGCTGTTCGCTGTTCGCTGTTCGCTGTTCGCTGTTCGCTGTTCGCTGTTCGCTGTTCGCTGTTCGCTGTTCGCTGTTCGCTGTTCGCTGTTCGCTGTTCGCTGTTCGCTGTTCGCTGTTCGCTGTTCGTTGTTCGCATCCGCATCCGCATCCGCATCCGCATTCACATTCGTTGTTCGTTGTTCGTTGTTCGTTGTTCGCTGTTCGCTGTTCGCTGTTCGCTGTTCGCTGTTCGCTGTTCGCTGTTCGCTGTTCGCTGTTCGCTGTTCGCTGTTCGCTGTTCGCTGTTCGCTGTTCGCTGTTCGCTGTTCGCTGTTCGCTGTTCGCTGTTCGCTGTTCGCTGTTCGCTGTTCGCTGTTCGCTGTTCGCTGTTCGCTGTTCGCTGTTCGCTGTTCGCTGTACGCTGTACGCTGTACGCTGTACGCTGTACGCTGTACGCTGTACGCTGTACGCTGTACGCTGTACGCTGTACGCTGTACGCTGTTCGCTGTTCGCTGTTCGTTGTTCGTGGTTCGTTGTTCATTGTCCGTTGTTCGTTGTTCGTTGTTCGCTGTTCGCTGTTCGCTGTTCGCTGTTCGCTGTTCGTTGTTCGTTGTTCGTTGTTCGTTGTTCGTTGTTCGTTGTTCGCTGTTCGCTGTTCGCAGTTCGCTCCACATCCACATTCACATTGAAATTCACATTCACATTCATATTCACATGTACATCCACATTCACATGTACATCCACATCCATATCCATATCCACATCCATATCCACATCCGCATCCGCATCCGCATCTGCATCCGCATTAGCATCCACATTCACATTCGTTGTTCGTTGTTCGTTGTTCGTTGTTCGTTGTTCGCTGTTCGCTGTTCGCTGTTCGCTGTTCGCTGTTCGCTGTTCGCTGTTCGCTGTTCGCTGTTCGCTGTTCGCTGTTCGCTGTTCGCTGTTCGCTGTTCGCTGTTCGCTGTTCGCTGTTCGCTGTTCGCTGTTCGCTGTTCGCTGTTCGCTGTTCGCTGTTCGCTGTTCGCTGTTCGCTGTACGCTGTACGCTGTACGCTGTACGCTGTACGCTGTACGCTGTACGCTGTACGCTGTACGCTGTACGCTGTACGCTGTACGCTGTACGCTGTACGCTGTACGCTGTTCTTATGTTGCTGAAGCTTTTAAATTAAGGAATCGCATCGCATACATTTAATGCACTTTTCTTTACATGATGAGAAAACCATTATCTATTTAAAACAGCGGCGTTTACGTTGCCTGGGGACCTCTGGAAAACCGCCGTTCAGGATTTATTGAATCTGAAGAAATATACTAGGTACTTAATTACTAATATTATCATCAAATGTTATGAATTTGATGATTTGCTTATTTAGACATTAAAGCATAATACATAGTTATTATATTACTTAGACATATTATTTACTTAATGTCCAAATAATATTATAACTTCCATAATATTATTTAAACATGTTATTAATTATTATATTAAAATTATTTGAGCACAACTAATTCATATTTATAAATTATCAACCGAAGAGGTTTTAGACTTGCAAAGTTTTGATTTTGAATACTAACTTCACTTGCGGTTTCGCATGGTATTCTGATAAAGAGTCAACTACTTATACCTAAGTATTTCAAACTACAGCATAATGTAATAAAATTCATTATTTACATTTAAAAAGTTACAATTAATTACGTTTTAATATTTTTTGAGCAAATCTCTATGTCGTGATGTCGAATCAAAATATTTATAATCACTTGCGAAATCTCTTCGTCGTCCATAACTTTGGTACACAGTATTTATTGTAGGAATTTGAATGGTAAGATTATTTTATCAACACAAAAATTACAATAACCTAAAGTGCTAGGTACCTATAGTTTTAGATTTCGAAAACAAGTGAAGTGGAAATAAGTGTCCAAAAATAGAGCTGTGAAAGTGAGCGCATTTTATTTTAATAATAACTAGCTGCACTCCGCGGTTTCGCCCGGGTGGCTCCACTTCTGTTGGTCTTAGCGTGGCCTTCTTCGATAAATGGGCTATCCAACACCGAAATAATTTTTCAAATCGGACCATTACTTCTAAAGATAAGCGCGTTCAAACAAACAAACAAACTCTTCAGCTATAATATTAGTATAGATTTAAAGCTCGAAAAGGTACCTACGTCAACTTTTTGCAAATTATCTTGTTGTTGACTAAGTTTATTGATTCCCATTTTCTGTTCCGACATTGAAACTGGATTCTTAAGTTTATTCCTACATAACTAGTATCAGAATCAATATACCTACTTATTAAGTTGGGACCTACCATGTGTGTATTGAACCTACCATGTGTATATTTAATATTCATGTTTTTTTTCCTTTTTGCATAAGCAATTATTTCAGTCATACTTTTTAATAAAGAATTACATCCAAGTATCTCAAAATAGGATTCAATTAATATAGCGTTTACACTTACACGAACACGAACATGTGATTGTGGTTGGTGTTTGGGACTTCGTTTGCTGTTTGCGGTGTTTCAGTTTGTGACAAACAGCCAGCGTGTGGATGAAGCATTATGAACGTTCGCCAAGCATGTGGATGGCTGTTTGTGTTGGATGATTGTGGTTGGTGTTTGGGAATTCGTTTGCTGTTTGCGGTGTTTGTGACAAACAGCCAGCGTGTGGATGTAGCATTATGAACGTTCGCCAAGCATGTGGATGGCTGTTTGTGCTGGGTGATTGTGGTTGGTGTTTGGGATTTGAGGAGTTGAGGACCCCTGTGAAGCCATAGACAAGTCATTGTACAAAGAGATTTCATCCCTTTGGTCGGAAAAATTATTAATTAAAGCCGACCTTATACCGGCCCAATTTTCGGGAATTTCGTTTGAATTCATAAACCGAGAGGCAGAACCGGTAATTTTATTTAAAATTCCGTTGATTAAGCATAATTAATTGATAATTAGAACACGAACACAAACACGAACACAAACACAAACACAAACACAAACACAAACACAAACACAAACACAAACACAAACACAAACACAAACACAAACACAAACACAAACACAAACACAAACACAAACACAAACATAAACTCTCAAATTCAAATTCAAATTCAAATTCAAATTCAAATTCAATTCACGAACACGAACACGAACACGAACACGAACACGAACACGAACACGAACACAAACACAAACACAAACACAAACACAAACTCTCAAATTCAAATTCAAATTCAATTCACGAACACGAACACGAACACGAACACAAACACAAACATAAACTCTCAAATTCAAATTCAAATTAAAATTCAAATTCAATTCACGAACACGAACACGAACACAAATACAGTCTCAAACTCAAACTTAAACTCAAACTCAAACACGAACACGAACACAAACACAAACTCTCAAATTCAAATTCAAATTTAAATTCAAATTCAAATTCAAATTCAATTCACGAACACGAACACGAACACGAACACTTATTAAGCTATAATCACGTAAATGCAATGATTAAAAATACCGTGATAACTATAGATTATCTGTCAAAAATTACGATAGTTCCCAATGCAGGCTATCTGCCCTCCGACACGTCCAGACTAATCCGACAGCCGAGCCGAATAATTGGAAATCGGATGTATCTACAGATTCCAAACGCCCACATGGAGTTTGCTTACTGAAGATTAGATGCAAACCAAAACATTGCTTATTAAATACGTATATAGTGATAAGGCCGAAATTGAGAATTGATTTGATTAAGGTTTGAGAAAGTTTATGTTATATAAAAGATGCATTTAAGCAGCATTTAAGCATGGTTTGAGAAGTCTCAACGTTAAATAGTCAATTAAAAAACCGGCCGTTAGCCTTTTGTAATAAGTGTAAAAGTGTCCGGAAGTAATGTTAAACAGCTTTTAATAATAAGGTAATTCTTACGAAAGCGTAAACGATACCTCTAGCAAAACGACAAATATTTTTTTTTAAAGGCAAACCTCAGAAAAGGATTGATTATCTTATTTTGGGCGTAGGTTAGTTTAGGTTAAAAACATTAAAAAAAATAATAGTTTGAAAAAACTAAAAAACACGCCCTTTTATAGAAAAACGAACTAAAAAATAGAAAATTTTATCAAATTAGTGTATTGTCATCGGTCCTCAATAAATCTACAAAGTTTGAACGAAATCTGGCCGTTTAAAGTAGGTCAAAATCGCGCCCAAAGAAGTCGGTTACAAACAAACATACAGGTGAAGCTAATATAAAGCGTGTAATGACGAGAATTATTTACAATTTCATATTATATATTTTATAATTCAATTACGCACTCATAGATTTTATCTTATATATAAAAATGAATCGCAAGATGTGTTGGTAAGCGCATAACTCGAGAACGGCTGAACCGATTTCGATAATTCTTTTTTTATTATATTCCTTGAAGTACGAGGATGGTTCTTATGTAGAGAAAACGTAAATATTATGTACCACGGGCGAAGCCGGGGCGGACCGTATTGTAATATAAATAAAATAAGAATAAAAGTTACTCATGCGTCGTTTTTTCCTCTTCTGATTTTCCGATTGAGGTGAATACCTAGACTAGTTCTTTTTATTTTGATCTAACATATTATTTATTATTTATAGAACATGTACGTCTAGATTAAGGAATATCTGAATCAATTTGAAAACATAAAGTTGAAATACATACAGTTAACATCAAACAAACTAGAATATCTATTGATATTATTTGATAAAATCCTACTAATCCTACTATCCTATCCTATCCTATCCTATCCTACTAATATTAATAATGCTAAAGTTTGTAAGGATGGATGTGTACTTATATGTTTGTTACTCTTTCACGCAAATACTACTGAACCGATTACAATGAAATTTAGCACACATATAGAGGGTAACTAGGATTAACACGTAGGATAAGTTTTATCCCGGAAATCCCACTGAAACGGAAACTATGCGGGTCTTTCTTTGAAAACGCGGGCGAAGCCACGGGTGGAAAGCTAGTTATATTGATGAAAATGTTTAAATTAGATAAGAAGCCCGCATGCTTTTTGTAAAAATATTTTTAAATAGTATTGTTTAAAATACGTGAAAAGCCAGACTTATTTATTGGTTTCCAAATTCCAATATAATATGTACATCACGTAGGTATACAAAAAGTGAAAAGGTCGATGCATTTCAGTTCAGTTTTATTTATAAATGAAAAATATGTTATTGCACATTAGTTTAATTGAGTTTTCATTGAAGCTTTAAAACTAACTGATAGATAATAATAATCTTGATGCGTATTTACAAACTATACATAGCCAGAACGCAACCATAGGAAACTGCTCGTGTATACTTTGTAATGCTGTTTTTAAGTTTGTTATTACAAAATATACACGAATTTTGCGTACTGATCGTGTATACTTTGTAACGCGGATGCTTGCTTCTTCGTTCCAAACTATACACGATCAGTACGAAAAATAAAACTACATAATATACCTACTACACCACTTACGCTTGAGCGAAATAATAAATAGGCGTAGGCAATCAAAGACTTGTATATCTATCTACTTTTATTCTTCTTGATTGATTCAGTAAAATATGGAATAAAAATATTATTAGGTTAGCTTAGAAAAATAAATAGGTAACAGATATAAGGGTTACCTATGGGTTAGGTTAGGTTCGTGTTTTTTTTAACTACACAAAAATAGCCGTCGCCTCTTAGATTAGATTCTTACATTTTAGCACTATTGTCAATTGTAAGTCGTGCAGTATAGTCGGGAACGAAGACACAAGCATCCTCGATACAAAAAATATACGATCAGTACGCAACATTACATACACAAAAATAGATTTCAAAAAAGCAATACAATAATATAAGCGCGAGCAATGGAAAGACGCCGCGCTTACTCCGAAACATACACGATTAGTCCGCATGCGTACTGGCGCTGTATATTTTGGAGCGCTATTCTTACTTACTTCACTACAAAGTATACGCGAGTACTTGCGTACTGCTGTTGTATAGATTGGAAGAACTTTGTGAAAAAGTTATTTCCAAACTATACGTGATTAGTTTCACACCGTTGCGTACTGGCCTTGTATAGTTTGGAAAGACGCAATCTTGATATCATTTTGTTTCTTCTCGTTGTATTAAGTATTTCAATCATGTATGTACAAATTACAATAAAGTGACATACTTATTACTTAAAATAATAGTCCGTCTTTATACAAAACAGTCTAGACATAATTTATAGAAAGGTTGAGGTTTAGAATTCGTACTCATTAATCCTTATTCACTTACATTAGGAAATATTAATCATATACGAAATATTGCGAATCGAAGTAAGTTTATACGTTGTTCGTTGTTCGGTGTTCGTTGTTCGTTGTTCGTTGTTCGGTGTTCGTTGTTCGTTGTTCGTTGTTCGTTGTTCGTTGTTCGTTGTTCGTTGTTCGTTGTTCGTTGTTCGTTGTTCGTTGTTCGTTGTTCGTTGTTCGTTGTTCGTTGTTCAGTGTTCGGTGTTCGGTGTTCGTTGTTCGTTGTTCGTTGTTCGCTGTTCGCTGTTCGTTGTTCGTTGTTCGCTGTTCGCTGTTCGCAGTTCGCTCCACATCCACATTCAAATTCACATTCACATTCATATTCACATCCGCATCCGCATCCGCATCCGCATCCGCATCCGCATCCGCATCCGCATCCGCATCCGCATCCGCATCCGCATCCGCATCCGCATCCGCATCCGCATCCGCATCCGCATCCGCATCCGCATCCGCATCCGCATCCGCATCCGCATCCGCATCCGCATCCGCATCCGCATCCGCATCCGCATCCGCATCCGCATCCGCATCCGCATCCGCATCCGCATCCGCATCCGCATCCGCATCCGCATCCACATCCACATCCACATCCACATCCACATCCACATTCACATTCACATTCACATTCACATTCACATTCACATTCACATTCACATTCACATTTACATTCAAATTCACATTCACCGGTGTTCGTTGTCCGTTGTTCGCTGTTCGCTGTTCGCTGTTCGCTGTTCGCTGTTCGCTGTTCGCTGTTCGCTGTTCGCTGTTCGCTGTTCGCTGTTCGCTGTTCGCTGTTCGCTGTTCGCTGTTCGCTGTTCGCTGTTCGCTGTTCGCTGTTCGCTGTTCGCTGTTCGCTGTTCGCTGTTCGCTGTTCGCTGTTCGCTGTTCGCTGTTCGCTGTTCGCTGTTCGCTGTACGCTGTTCGCTGTACGCTGTTCGCTGTTCGCTGTTCGCTGTTCGCTGTTCGCTGTTCGCTGTTCGCTGTTCGCTGTTCGCTGTTCGCTGTTCGCTGTTCGCTGTTCGCTGTTCGCTGTTCGCTGTTCGCTGTTCGCTGTTCGCTGTTCGCTGTTCGCTGTTCGCTGTTCGCTGTTCGCTGTTCGCTGTTCGCTGTTCGCTGTTCGCTGTTCGCTGTTCGCTGTTCGCTGTTCGCTGTTCGCTGTTCGCTGTTCGCTGTTCGCTGTTCGCTGTTCGTTGTTCGTTGTTCGTTGTTCAGTGTTCGGTGTTCGGTGTTCGCTGTTTGCTGTTCGCTGTTCGTTGTTCGTGGTTCGTGGTTCGTTGTTCGTTGTTCGTTGTTCGTTGTTCGTTGTTCGTTGTTCGTTGTTCGTTGTTTCACATCCACATCCACATCCACATCCAAATCCACATTCACATTCACATTCACATTCACATTCACATTCACATTCACATTCACATTCACATTCACATTCACATTCACATTCACATTCACATTCACATTCACATTCACATTCACATTCACATTCACATTCACATTCACATTCACATTCACATTCACATTCACATTCACATTCACATTCACATTCACATTCACATTCACATTCACATTCACATTCACATTCACATTCACATTCACATTCACATTCACATTCACATTCACATTCACATTCACATTCACATTCACATTCACATTCACATTCACATTCACATTCACATTCACATTCACATTCACATTCACATTTACATTCAAATTCACATTCACCGGTGTTCGTTGTCCGTTGTTCGCTGTTCGCTGTTCGCTGTTCGCTGTTCGCTGTTCACTGTTCGCTGTTCGTTGTTCGTTGTTTGTTGTTCGTTGTTCGTTGTTCGTTGTTCGTTGTTCGTTGTTCGTTGTTCACTGTTCGCTGTTCGCTGTTCGCTGTTCGTTGTTCGCTGTTCGCTGTTCGCTGTTCGCTGTTCGCTGTTCGCTGTTCGCTGTTCGCTGTTCGCTGTTCGCTGTTCGCTGTTCGCTGTTCGCTGTTCGCTGTACGCTGTTCGCTGTTCGCTGTTCGCTGTTCGCTGTTCGCTGTTCGCTGTTCGCTGTTCGCTGTTCGCTGTTCGCTGTTCGCTGTTCGCTGTTCGCTGTTCGCTGTTCGTGGTTCGTTGTTCGTTGTTCGTTGTTCGTTGTTCGTTGTTCGTTGTTCGTTGTTCGTTGTTCGTTGTTCGTTGTTCGTTGTTCGTTGTTCGTTGTTCGTTGTTCGTTGTTCGTTGTTCGTTGTTCGTTGTTCGTTGTTCGTTGTTCGTTGTTCGTTGTTCGTTGTTCGTTGTTCGTTGTTCGTTGTTCGTTGTTCGTTGTTCGTTGTTCGTTGTTCGTTGTTCGTTGTTCGTTGTTCGTTGTTCGTTGTTCGTTGTTCGTTGTTCGTTGTTCGTTGTTCGTTGTTCGTTGTTCGTTGTTTCACATCCACATCCACATCCACATCCATATCCACATTCGCATCCGCATCCGCATCCGCATCCGCATCCGCATCCGCATCCGCATCTGCATCCGCATCCGCATCCGCATCCACATTCACATTCACATTCACATTCACATTAGCCGTTGTTCATTGTCCGTTGTTCGTTGTTCGTTGTTCGCTGTTCGCTGTACGTTGTTCGTTGTTCGTTGTTCGTTGTTCGCTGTTCGCTGTTCGCTGTTCGCTGTTCGCTGTTCGGTGTTCGCTGTTCGGTGTTCGCTGTTCGCTGTTCGCTGTTCGCTGTTCGCTGTTCGCTGTTCGCTGTTCGCTGTTCGCTGTTCGCTGTTCGCTGTTCGCTGTTCGTGGTTCGCTGTTCGTTGTTCGTTGTTCGTTGTTCGTTGTTCGTTGTTCGTTGTTCGTTGTTCGTTGTTCGTTGTTCGTTGTTCGTTGTTCGTTGTTCGTTGTTTCACATCCACATCCACATCCACATCCATATCCACATTCGCATCCGCATCCGCATCTGCATCCGCATCCGCATCCGCATCCGCATCCGCATCCGCATCCACATTCACATTCACATTCACATTCACATTCACATTCGCCGTTGTTCATTGTCCGTTGTTTGTTGTTCGTTGTTCGTTGTTCGCTGTTCGCTGTACGTTGTTCGTTGTTCGTTGTTCGTTGTTCGTTGTTCGTTGTTCGTTGTTCGTTGTTCGTTGTTCGTTGTTCGTTGTTCGTTGTTCGTTGTTCGTTTTTCGTTGTTCAGTGTTCGCTGTTCGCTGTTCGCTGTACGCCGTTCGCTGTTCGCTGTTCGCTGTTCGCTGTTCGCTGTTCGCTGTTCGCTGTTCGCTGTTCGCTGTTCGCTGTTCGCTGTTCGCAGTTCGCTGTTCGCTGTTCGCTGTTCGCTGTTCGCTGTTCGCTGTTCGCTGTTCGCTGTTCGCTGTTCGCTGTTCGCTGTTCGCTGTTCGCTGTTCGCTGTTCGCTGTTCGCTGTTCGCTGTTCGCTGTTCGCTGTTCGCTGTTCGCTGTTCGCTGTTCGCTGTTCGCTGTTCGCTGTTCGCTGTTCGCTGTTCGCTGTTCGCTGTACGCTGTACGCTGTTCGCTGTTCGCTGTTCGTTGTTCGTTGTTCGTTGTTCGTTGTTCGTTGTTCGTTGTTCGTTGTTCGTTGTTCGTTGTTCGTTGTTCGTTGTTCGTTGTTCGTTGTTTCACATCCACATCCACATCCACATCCACATCCAAATCCACATTCACATTCACATTCACATTCACATTCACATTCACATTCACATTCACATTCACATTCACATTCACATTCACATTCACATTCACATTCACATTCACATTCACATTCACATTCACATTCACATTCACATTCACATTCACATTCACATTCACATTCACATTCACATTCACATTCACATTCACATTCACATTCACATTCACATTCACATTCACATTCACATTTACATTCAAATTCACATTCACCGGTGTTCGTTGTCCGTTGTTCGCTGTTCGCTGTTCGCTGTTCGCTGTTCGCTGTTCACTGTTCGCTGTTCGTTGTTCGTTGTTTGTTGTTCGTTGTTCGTTGTTCGTTGTTCGTTGTTCACTGTTCGCTGTTCGCTGTTCGCTGTTCGTTGTTCGCTGTTCGCTGTTCGCTGTTCGCTGTTCGCTGTTCGCTGTTCGCTGTTCGCTGTTCGCTGTACGCTGTTCGCTGTTCGCTGTTCGCTGTTCGCTGTTCGCTGTTCGCTGTTCGCTGTTCGCTGTTCGCTGTTCGCTGTTCGCTGTTCGCTGTTCGCTGTTCGCTGTTCGCTGTTCGCTGTTCGTGGTTCGTTGTTCGTTGTTCGTTGTTCGTTGTTCGTTGTTCGTTGTTCGTTGTTCGTTGTTCGTTGTTCGTTGTTCGTTGTTCGTTGTTCGTTGTTCGTTGTTCGTTGTTCGTTGTTCGTTGTTCGTTGTTCGTTGTTCGTTGTTCGTTGTTCGTTGTTCGTTGTTCGTTGTTCGTTGTTCGTTGTTCGTTGTTCGTTGTTCGTTGTTCGTTGTTCGTTGTTCGTTGTTCGTTGTTCGTTGTTCGTTGTTCGTTGTTCGTTGTTTCACATCCACATCCACATCCACATCCATATCCACATTCGCATCCGCATCCGCATCCGCATCCGCATCCGCATCCGCATCCGCATCTGCATCCGCATCCGCATCCGCATCCACATTCACATTCACATTCACATTCACATTAGCCGTTGTTCATTGTCCGTTGTTCGTTGTTCGTTGTTCGCTGTTCGCTGTACGTTGTTCGTTGTTCGTTGTTCGTTGTTCGCTGTTCGCTGTTCGCTGTTCGCTGTTCGCTGTTCGCTGTTCGCTGTTCGCTGTTCGCTGTTCGCTGTTCGCTGTTCGCTGTTCGCTGTTCGCTGTTCGCTGTTCGCTGTTCGCTGTTCGCTGTTCGCTGTTCGCTGTTCGCTGTTCGTGGTTCGTTGTTAGTTGTTCGTTGTTCGTTGTTCGTTGTTCGTTGTTCGTTGTTCGTTGTTCGTTGTTCGTTGTTCGTTGTTCGTTGTTCGTTGTTCGTTGTTCGTTGTTCGTTGTTCGTTGTTCGTTGTTCGTTGTTCGTTGTTCGTTGTTTCACATCCACATCCACATCCACATCCATATCCACATTCGCATCCGCATCCGCATCTGCATCCGCATCCGCATCCGCATCCGCATCCACATTCACATTCACATTCACATTCACATTCACATTCGCCGTTGTTCATTGTCCGTTGTTTGTTGTTCGTTGTTCGTTGTTCGCTGTTCGCTGTACGTTGTTCGTTGTTCGTTGTTCGTTGTTCGTTGTTCGTTGTTCGTTGTTCGTTGTTCGTTGTTCGTTGTTCGTTGTTCGTTGTTCGTTGTTCGTTGTTCGTTGTTCGTTGTTCGTTGTTCAGTGTTCGCTGTTCGCTGTTCGCTGTTCGCTGTTCGCTGTTCGCTGTACGCTGTTCGCTGTTCGCTGTTCGCTGTTCGCTGTTCGCTGTTCGCTGTTCGCTGTTCGTTGTTCGTTGTTCGTTGTTCGTTGTTCGTTGTTCGTTGTTCGTTGTTCGTTGTTCGTTGTTCGTTGTTCGTTGTTCGTTGTTCGTTGTTCGTTGTCCGTTGTTCGTTGTTCGTTGTTCGTTGTTCGTTGTTCGTTGTTCGTTGTTCGTTGTTCGTTGTTCGATGTTCGTTGTTCGTTGTCCGTTTCACTTCACTTAAATTCAAAATATTATCATAAATCGAATCAGGTACGTAAATAATAATTACAACGTAAACATACTAATTAGATATGTAATAATAAGACCACATATCTATGCATTGTACGTTAAAACTAAACTAAACTAATATTTTATTAAATGAAAAATATGTTATTGCACATTGGTTTAATTGAGTTTTCATTGAAGCTTTAAAACTAACTGATAGATAATAATAATCTTGATATCATTTTGTTTCTTCTCGTTGTATTAAGTATTTCAATCATGTATGTACAAATTACAATAAAGTGACATACTTATTACTTAAAATAATAGTCCGTCTTTATACAAAACAGTCTAGACATAATTTATAGAAAGGTTGAGGTTTAGAATTCGTACTCATTAATCCTTATTCACTTACATTAGGAAATATTAATCATATACGAAATATTGCGAATCGAAGTAAGTTTATACGTTGTTCGTTGTTCGGTGTTCGTTGTTCGTTGTTCGTTGTTCGGTGTTCGTTGCTCGTTGTTCGTTGTTCGTTGTTCGTTGTTCGTTGTTCGTTGTTCGTTGTTCGTGGTTCGTTGTTCGTTGTTCGTTGTTCAGTGTTCGGTGTTCGGTGTTCGTTGTTCGTTGTTCGTTGTTCGCTGTTCGCTGTTCGTTGTTCGTTGTTCGCTGTTCGCTGTTCGCTGTTCGCTGTTCGCAGTTCGCTCCACATCCACATTCAAATTCACATTCATATTCACATCCACATCCACATCCACATCCACATCCGCATCCGCATCCGCATCCGCATCCGCATCCGCATCCGCATCCGCATCCGCATCCGCATCCGCATCCGCATCCGCATCCGCATCCGCATCCGCATCCGCATCCGCATCCGCATCCGCATCCGCATCCGCATCCGCATCCGTATCCGCATCCGCATCCGCATCCGCATCCGCATCCGCATCCGCATCCGCATCCGCATCCGCATCCGCATCCGCATCCGCATCCGTATCCGCATCCGCATCCGCATCCACATCCACATCCACATCCACATCCACATCCACATCCACATCCACATTCACATTCACATTCACATTCACATTCACATTCACAATCACATTCACATTCACATTCACATTCACATTCACATTCACATTCACATTTACATTCAAATTCACATTCACCGGTGTTCGTTGTCCGTTGTTCGCTGTTCGCTGTTCGCTGTTCGCTGTTCACTGTTCGCTGTTCGTTGTTCGTTGTCCGATGTTCACTGTCGCTATTCGTTGTTCGTTGTTTGTTGTTCGTTGTTCGTTGTTCGTTGTTCGTTGTTCGTTGTTCGTTGTTCGTTGTTCGCTGTTCGCTGTTCGTTGTTCGGTGTTCGCTGTTCGCTGTTCGCTGTTCGCTGTTCGCTGTTCGCTGTTCGCTGTTCGCTGTTCGCTGTTCGCTGTTCGCTGTTCGCTGTACGCTGTTCGCTGTTCGCTGTTCGCTGTTCGCTGTTCGCTGTTCGCTGTTCGCTGTTCGCTGTTCGCTGTTCGCTGTTCGCTGTTCGCTGTTCGCTGTTCGCTGTTCGCTGTTCGCTGTTCGCTGTTCGCTGTTCGCTGTTCGCTGTTCGCTGTTCGCTGTTCGCTGTTCGCTGTTCGCTGTTCGCTGTTCGCTGTTCGCTGTTCCCTGTACACTGTACGCTGTTCGTTGTTCGTTGTTCGTTGTTCGTTGTTCGTTGTTCGTTGTTCGTTGTTCGTTGTTCGTTGTTCGTTGTTCGTTGTTCGTTGTTCGTTGTTCGTTGTTCGTTGTTCGTTGTTCGTTGTCCGTTGTTCGTTGTTCGTTGTTCGTTGTTCGTTGTTCGTTGTTCGTTGTTCGTTGTTCGTTGTTCGTTGTTCGTTGTTCGTTGTCCGTTTCACTTCACTTAAATTCAAAATATTATCATAAATCGAATCAGGTACGTAAATAATAATTACAACGTAAACATACTAATAAGATATGTAATAATAAGACCACATATCTATGCATTGTACGTTAAAACTAAACTAAACTAATATTTTATTAAATGAAAAATATGTTATTGCACATTGGTTTAATTGAGTTTTCATTGAAGCTTTAAAACTAACTGATAGATAATAATAATCTTGATATCATTTTGTTTCTTCTCGTTGTATTAAGTATTTCAATCATGTATGTACAAATTACAATAAAGTGACATACTTATTACTTAAAATAATAGTCCGTCTTTATACAAAACAGTCTAGACATAATTTATAGAAAGGTTGAGGTTTAGAATTCGTACTCATTAATCCTTATTCACTAACATTAGGAAATATTAATCATATACGAAATATTGCGAATCGAAGTAAGTTTATACGTTGTTCGTTGTTCGGTGTTCGTTGTTCGTTGTTCGCTGTTCGTTGTTCGTGGTTCGTTGTTCGTTGTTCGTTGTTCGTTGTTCGTTGTTCGTTGTTCGTTGTTCGTTGTTCGTTGTTCGTTGTTCGTTGTTCGTTGTTTCACATCCACATCCACATCCACATCCATATCCACATTCGCATCCGCATCCGCATCCGCTTCCGCATCTGCATCCGCATCCGCATCCGCATCCGCATCTGCATCCGCATCCGCATCCACATTCACATTCACATTCACATTCACATTCACATTCGCCGTTGTTCATTGTCCGTTGTTCGTTGTTCGTTGTTCGTTGTTCGTTGTTCGTTGTTCGTTGTTCGTTGTTCGTTGTTCGTTGTTCGTTGTCCGTTTCACTTCACTTAAATTCAAAATATTATCATAAATCGAATCAGGTACGTAAATAATAATTACAACGTAAACATACTAATAAGATATGTAATAATAAGACCACATATCTATGCATTGTACGTTAAAACTAAACTAAACTAATATTTTATTAAATGAAAAATATGTTATTGCACATTGGTTTAATTGAGTTTTCATTGAAGCTTTAAAACTAACTGATAGATAATAATAATCTTGATATCATTTTGTTTCTTCTCGTTGTATTAAGTATTTCAATCATGTATGTACAAATTACAATAAAGTGACATACTTATTACTTAAAATAATAGTCCGTCTTTATACAAAACAGTCTAGACATAATTTATAGAAAGGTTGAGGTTTAGAATTCGTACTCATTAATCCTTATTCACTAACATTAGGAAATATTAATCATATACGAAATATTGCGAATCGAAGTAAGTTTATACGTTGTTCGTTGTTCGGTGTTCGTTGTTCGTTGTTCGCTGTTCGTTGTTCGTGGTTCGTTGTTCGTTGTTCGTTGTTCGTTGTTCGTTGTTCGTTGTTCGTTGTTCGTTGTTCGTTGTTCGTTGTTCGTTGTTCGTTGTTTCACATCCACATCCACATCCACATCCATATCCACATTCGCATCCGCATCCGCATCCGCTTCCGCATCTGCATCCGCATCCGCATCCGCATCCGCATCTGCATCCGCATCCGCATCCACATTCACATTCACATTCACATTCACATTCACATTCGCCGTTGTTCATTGTCCGTTGTTCGTTGTTCGTTGTTCGTTGTTCGTTGTTCGTTGTTCGTTGTTCGTTGTTCGTTGTTCGTTGTTCGTTGTCCGTTTCACTTCACTTAAATTCAAAATATTATCATAAATCGAATCAGGTACGTAAATAATAATTACAACGTAAACATACTAATAAGATATGTAATAATAAGACCACATATCTATGCATTGTACGTTAAAACTAAACTAAACTAATATTTTATTAAATGAAAAATATGTTATTGCACATTGGTTTAATTGAGTTTTCATTGAAGCTTTAAAACTAACTGATAGATAATAATAATCTTGATATCATTTTGTTTCTTCTCGTTGTATTAAGTATTTCAATCATGTATGTACAAATTACAATAAAGTGACATACTTATTACTTAAAATAATAGTCCGTCTTTATACAAAACAGTCTAGACATAATTTATAGAAAGGTTGAGGTTTAGAATTCGTACTCATTAATCCTTATTCACTTACATTAGGAAATATTAATCATATACGAAATATTGCGAATCGAAGTAAGTTTATACGTTGTTCGTTGTTCGGTGTTCGTTGTTCGTTGTTCGTTGTTCGGTGTTCGTTGTTCGTTGTTCGTTGTTCGTTGTTCGTTGTTCGTTGTTCGTTGTTCGTTGTTCGTTGTTCGTTGTTCGTTGTTCGTTGTTCGTTGTTCGTTGTTCGTTGTTCGTTGTTCGTTGTTCAGTGTTCGGTGTTCGGTGTTCGTTGTTCGTTGTTCGTTGTTCGCTGTTCGCTGTTCGTTGTTCGTTGTTCGCTGTTCGCTGTTCGCTGTTCGCAGTTCGCTCCACATCCACATTCAAATTCACATTCATATTCACATCCACATCCACATCCACATCCACATCCGCATCCGCATCCGCATCCGCATCCGCATCCGCATCCGCATCCGCATCCGCATCCGCATCCGCATCCGCATCCGCATCCGCATCCGCATCCGCATCCGCATCCGCATCCGCATCCGCATCCGCATCCGCATCCGCATCCGCATCCGCATCCGCATCCGCATCCGCATCCACATTCACATTCACATTCACATTCACATTCACATTCACATTCACATTCACATTCACATTCACATTCACATTCACATTCACATTCACATTCACATTCACATTCACATTCACATTCACATTTACATTCAAATTCACATTCACCGGTGTTCGTTGTCCGTTGTTCGCTGTTCGCTGTTCGCTGTTCGCTGTTCGCTGTTCGCTGTTCACTGTTCGCTGTTCGTTGTTCGTTGTCCGATGTTCACTGTCGCTATTCGTTCTTCGTTGTTCGTTGTTTGTTGTTCGTTGTTCGTTGTTCGTTGTTCGCTGTTCGCTGTTCGCTGTTCGCTGTTCGCTGTTCGTTGTTCGTTGTTCGTTGTTCGGTGTTCGCTGTTCGCTGTTCGCTGTTCGCTGTTCGCTGTTCGCTGTTCGCTGTTCGCTGTTCGCTGTTCGCTGTTCGCTGTTCGCTGTTCGCTGTTCGCTGTTCGCTGTTCGCTGTTCGCTGTTCGCTGTTCGCTGTTCGCTGTTCGCTGTTCGCTGTTCGTGGTTCGTTGTTCGTTGTTCGTTGTTCGTTGTTCGTTGTTCGTTGTTCGTTGTTCGTTGTTCGTTGTTCGTTGTTCGTTGTTCGTTGTTCGTTGTTTCACATCCACATCCACATCCACATCCATATCCACATTCGCATCCGCATCCGCATCCGCATCCGAATCCGCATCCGCATCCGAATCCGCATCCGCATCCGCATCCGCATCCGCATCCACATCCACATCCACATCCACATCCACATTCACATTCACATTCACATTCACATTCACATTCACATTCACATTCACATTCACATTCACATTCACATTCACATTCACATTCACATTCACATTCACATTCACATTCACAATCACATTCACATTCACATTCACATTCACATTCACATTCAGATTCACATTCACATTCACATTCACATTCACATTCACAATCACATTCACATTCGCCGTTGTTCATTGTCCGTTGTTCGTTGTTCGTTGTTCGCTGTTCGCTTTTCGCTGTACGTTGTTCGTTGTTCGTTGTTCGTTGTTCGTTGTTCGTTGTTCGCTGTTCGCTGTTCGCTGTTCGTTGTTCGTTGTTCGTTGTTCGTTGTCCGTTGTCCGTTGTCCGTTGTCCGTTGTCCGTTGTCCGTTGTCCGTTGTCTGTTGTCCGTTGTCCGTTGTCCGTTGTCCGTTGTCCGTTGTCCGTTGTCCGTTGTCCGTTGTCCGTTGTCCGTTGTCCGTTGTCCGTTGTCCGTTGTCCGTTGTCCGTTGTTCGTTGTTCGTTGTTCGTTGTTCGTTGTTCGTTGTTCGTTGTTCGTTGTTCGTTGTTCGTTGTTCGTTGTTCGTTGTTCGTTGTTCGTTGTTCGTTGTTCGTTGTTCGTTGTTCGTAGTTCGTTGTTCGCTGTTCGTTGTTCGTTGTCCGTTGTTCGCTGTCGCTGTTTGCTATTCGCTGTTCGCTGTTCGCTTTTCGCTGAACGTTGTTCGTTGTTCGTTGTTCGTTGTTCGTTGTTCGTTGTTCGTTGTTCGTTGTTCGTTGTTCGTTGTTCGTTGTTCGTTGTTCGTTGTTCGTTGTTCGTTGTTCGTTGTTCGTTGTTCGTTGTTCGTTGTTCGTTGTTCGTTGTTCGTTGTTCGTTGTTCGTTGTTCGTTGTTCGTTGTTCGTTGTTCGTTTTTCGTTGTTCGTTGTTCGTTTTTCGTTGTTCGTTGTTCGTTGTTCGTTGTTCGTTGTTCGTTGTTCGTTGTTCGTTGTTCACTGTTCGCTGTTCGCAGTTCGCTCCACATCCACATTCACATTGAAATTCACATTCACATTCATATTCACATCAACATCAACATCCACATCCACATCCACATCCACATCCATATCCACATCCGCATCCGCATCCGCATCCGCATCCGCATCCGCATCCGCATCCGCATCCGCATCCGCATCCACATCCACATTCACATTCACATTCACATTCACATTCAACATTCACATTCACATTCACATTCACATTCACATTCACATTCACATTCACATTCACATTCACATTCACATTCACATTCACATTCACATTTACATTCAAATTCACATTCACCGGTGTTCGTTGTCCGTTGTTCGCTGTTCGCTGTTCGCTGTTCGCTGTTCGCTGTTCACTGTTCGCTGTTCGTTGTTCGTTGTCCGATGTTCACTGTCGCTATTCGTTGTTCGTTGTTTGTTGTTCGTTGTTCGTTGTTCGTTGTTCGTTGTTCGCTGTTCGCTGTTCGCTGTTCGTTGTTCGGTGTTCGCTGTTCGCTGTTCGCTGTTCGCTGTTCGCTGTTCGCTGTTCGCTGTTCGCTGTTCGCTGTTCGCTGTACGCTGTTCGCTGTTCGCTGTTCGCTGTTCGCTGTTCGCTGTTCGCTGTTCGCTGTTCGCTGTTCGCTGTTCGCTGTTCGCTGTTCGCTGTTCGCTGTTCGCTGTTCGCTGTTCGCTGTTCGCTGTTCGCTGTTCGCTGTTCGCTGTTCGCTGTTCGCTGTTCGCTGTTCGCTGTTCGCTGTTCGCTGTTCGCTGTTCGCTGTTCGCTGTTCGCTGTTCGCTGTTCGCTGTTCGCTGTTCGCTGTTCGCTGTTCGCTGTTCGCTGTTCGCTGTTCGCTGTTCGCTGTTCGCTGTTCGCTGTACGCTGTACGCTGTTCGTTGTTCGTTGTTCGTTGTTCGTTGTTCGTTGTTCGTTGTTCGTTGTTCGTTGTTCGTTGTTCGTTGTTCGTTGTTCGTTGTTCGTTGTTCGTTGTCCGTTGTCCGTTGTCCGTTGTCCGTTGTTCGTTGTTCGTTGTTCGTTGTTCGTTGTTCGTTGTTCGTTGTTCGTTGTTCGTTGTTCGTTGTTCGTTGTTCGTTGTTCGTTGTTCGTTGTCCGTTGTCCGTTGTCCGTTGTCCGTTGTTCGTTGTTCGTTGTTCGTTGTTCGTTGTTCGTTGTTCGTTGTTCGTTGTTCGTTGTTCGTTGTTCGTTGTTCGTTTTCCGTTTCACTTCACTTAAATTCAAAATATTATCATAAATCGAATCAGGTACGTAAATAATAATTACAACGTAAACATACTAATAAGATATGTAATAATAAGACCACATATCTATGCATTGTACGTTAAAACTAAACTAAACTAATATTTTATTAAATGAAAAATATGTTATTGCACATTGGTTTAATTGAGTTTTCATTGAAGCTTTAAATTTAACTGATAGATAATAATAATCTTGATATCATTTTGTTTCTTCTCGTTGTATTAAGTATTTCAATCATGTATGTACAAATTACAATAAAGTGACATACTTATTACTTAAAATAATAGTCCGTCTTTATACAAAACAGTCTAGACATAATTTATAGAAAGGTTGAGGTTTAGAATTCGTACTCATTAATCCTTATTCACTTACATTAGGAAATATTAATCATATACGAAATATTGCGAATCGAAGTAAGTTTATACGTTGTTCGTTGTTCGGTGTTCGTTGTTCGTTGTTCGTTGTTCGTTGTTCGTGGTTCGTTGTTCGTTGTTCGTTGTTCGTTGTTCGTTGTTCGTTGTTCGTTGTTCGTTGTTCGTTGTTCGTTGTTCGTTGTTTCACATCCACATCCACATCCATATCCACATTCGCATCCGCATCCGCATCCGCATCCGCATCCGCATCCGCATCCGCATCCGCATCCGCATCCGCATCTGCATCCGCATCCGCATCCACATTCACATTCACATTCACATTCACATTCACATTCGCCGTTGTTCGTTGTTCGTTGTTCGTTGTTCGTTGTTCAGTGTTCGCTGTTCGCTGTTCGCTGTTCGCTGTTCGCTGTTCGCTGTACGCTGTTCGCTGTTCGCTGTTCGCTGTTCGCTGTTCGCTGTTCGCTGTTCGCTGTTCGCTGTTCGCTGTTCGCTGTTCGCTGTTCGCTGTACGCTGTTCGCTGTTCGCTGTTCGCTGTTCGCTGTTCGCTGTTCGCTGTTCGCTGTTCGCTGTTCGCTGTTCGCTGTTCGCTGTTCGCTGTTCGCTGTTCGCTGTTCGCTGTTCGCTGTTCGCTGTTCGCTGTTCGCTGTTCGCTGTTCGCTGTTCGCTGTTCGCTGTTCGCTGTTCGCTGTTCGCTGTTCGCTGTTCGCTGTTCGCTGTTCGCTGTTCGCTGTTCGCTGTTCGCTGTTCGCTGTTCGCTGTACGCTGTACGCTGTTCGTTGTTCGTTGTTCGTTGTTCGTTGTTCGTTGTTCGTTGTTCGTTGTTCGTTGTTCGTTGTTCGTTGTTCGTTGTTCGTTGTTCGTTGTTCGTTGTTCGTTGTCCGTTGTTCGTTGTTCGTTGTTCGTTGTTCGTTGTTCGTTGTTCGTTGTTCGTTGTTCGTTGTTCGATGTTCGTTGTTCGTTGTCCGTTTCACTTCACTTAAATTCAAAATATTATCATAAATCGAATCAGGTACGTAAATAATAATTACAACGTAAACATACTAATAAGATATGTAATAATAAGACCACATATCTATGCATTGTACGTTAAAACTAAACTAAACTAATATTTTATTAAATGAAAAATATGTTATTGCACATTGGTTTAATTGAGTTTTCATTGAAGCTTTAAAACTAACTGATAGATAATAATAATCTTGATATCATTTTGTTTCTTCTCGTTGTATTAAGTATTTCAATCATGTATGTACAAATTACAATAAAGTGACATACTTATTACTTAAAATAATAGTCCGTCTTTATACAAAACAGTCTAGATATAATTTATAGAAAGGTTGAGGTTTAGAATTCGTACTCATTAATCCTTATTCACTTACATTAGGAAATATTAATCATATACGAAATATTGCGAATCGAAGTAAGTTTATACGTTGTTCGTTGTTCGGTGTTCGTTGTTCGTTGTTCGTTGTTCGTTGTTCGTTGTTCGTTGTTCGTTGTTCGTTGTTCGTTGTTCGTTGTTCGTTGTTCGTTGTTCGTTGTTCGTTGTTCAGTGTTCGGTGTTCGGTGTCCGTTGTCCGTTGTCCGTTGTCCGTTGTCCGTTGTCCGTTGTCCGTTGTCCGTTGTCCGTTGTCCGTTGTCCGTTGTCCGTTGTCCGTTGTCCGTTGTCCGTTGTCCGTTGTCCGTTGTCCGTTGTCCGTTGTCCGTTGTCCGTTGTCCGTTGTCCGTTGTCCGTTGTCCGTTGTCCGTTGTCCGTTGTCCGTTGTCCGTTGTCCGTTGTCCGTTGTCCGTTGTCCGTTGTTCGTTGTTCGTTGTTCGTTGTTCGTTGTTCGTTGTTCGTTGTTCGTTGTTCGTTGTTCGTTGTTCGTTGTTCGTTGTTCGTTGTTCGTTGTTCGTTGTTCGTTGTTCGTTGTTCGTTGTTCGTTGTTCGTTGTTCGTTGTTCGTTGTTCGTTGTTCGTTGTTCGTTGTTCGTTGTTCGTTGTTCGTTGTTCGTTGTTCGTTGTTCGTTGTTCGTTGTTCGTTGTTCGTTGTTCGTTGTTCGTTGTTCGTTGTCCGTTTCACTTCACTTAAATTCAAAATATTATCATAAATCGAATCAGGTACGTAAATAATAATTACAACGTAAACATACTAATAAGATATGTAATAATAAGACCACATATCTATGCATTGTACGTTAAAACTAAACTAAACTAATATTTTATTATTTATTGGTTTCTATCTTACAATTTGGTTGTCTTTACGTTTAAATTATACATATAACATAATAGAAGAGTTTTTCTGTATCAGATATATTTTACAGAGTATTTCTATCGATTATATTAATCTATCGACCCATCATTGAATAATTCTGTGTAGGCATCACTAAGTGGGCGGGACCTGTCCATGAAGTACGATAATTATTTGTATGACATTTTAACATAGACAATACAATCCTACATAGGCATGAAGCTGTCAAAAAGCAAATAATATAATGGACAGAGTATATACATATGTTTGTTACTCTTTCACGCAAATACTACTGAACCGATTACAATGAAATTTAGCACACATATAGAGGGTAACTAGGATTAACACGTAGGATAAGTTTTATCCCGGAAATCCCACTGAAACGGAAACTATGCGGGTCTTTCTTTGAAAACGCGGGCGAAGCCACGGGTGGAAAGCTAGTTATATTGATGAAAATGTTTAAATTAGATAAGAAGCCCGCATGCTTTTTGTAAAAATATTTTTAAATAGTTTGGAAAATCCAAAAGTGCACGCCTCATAATTTTTTTTTAATAATTATTTATTAATTATTATTTTTGTTTATTTAATAACAATTAAACCACATCGAATCAGACCCTGAAAAATGAAAGGGTTCTATTCCTGAGCATACTCAAGCGTAAGAGAAAAAAAAAGACTCGATTAGTAAAGTATTTCGGTCGCTATCGTCAATCGTGTTAACAAGAAAATCCTCCGCACATACAGACACACGGACGTCCAAGACAGAACTTTTTTAAACTGTTTTTTAACTAGTTTAAATAACAAAAATTAATAAAGAAACAAAATTTCAATACTTCTCCTTATTTATCAGTCTTATAAAAGTACCTTGTTATCATAATATCACATATAAACTTAAACCTTATTGATTAACTGCAAACTGTAAAGCAAAAAACCGGCCAAGTGCGAGTCGGGCTCGCGCACAAAGGGTTCCGTAGCAGCAAATATAATAAATTACAGTTAAATCAACCTATCTCAAAAACTATAAGAGATACTTTGATCAAACCAAAAATCGTTGAAAGAGTTAATTAGCATGCATCACCTCTATTTTTTTTAGAATTTTATACCCCGTAGTTATAAAAATAGAGGGGGGGGGACATACTTTTTACGACTTTGAGAGCTGATATCTCAAAAACCGTTCACTTTAAGAAAAATGTTTTTTAGAAAACTTTATATCATTTTAAAAGACCTTTCCATTGATACCCCACACGGGTATGTACATCGAAAAAAAAAATTTCATCCCTCAGTTACATGTATGGGGGGCCCCACCCCCAATTCTTTTTTTTACTATTTAGTGTCATATTTTTGTAGCGGTTCATACAACACATATTCCCATCAAATTTCATCACTGTAGTACTTATAGTTTCCGAGTAAATCGGCTGTGACAGACGGACAGACGGACAGACGGACATGACGAAACTATAAGGGTTCCGTTTTTGCCATTTTGGCTACGGAACCCTAAAAATGACATCAAAAATATCATGAATGTTAAAAATAGTGTTTTTTCTTAATATGTGTGTGTATGTATTATCTTACAAGTGCAATGTATGATACATAAAGACATTTTAAGTTTGAAAAATCAGATGTTTTGCGCGAAGTGACAGTAGTACCCACTTCAACGCTTCGCTTATGAGGCGTGCAATAGTATTGTTTAAAATACGTGAAAAGCCAGACTTATTTATTGGTTTCCAAATTCCAATATAATATGTACATCACGTAGGTATACAAAAAGTGAAAAGGTCGATGCATTTCAGTTCAGTTTTATTTATAAATGAAAAATATGTTATTGCACATTAGTTTAATTGAGTTTTCATTGAAGCTTAAAAACTAACTGATAGATAATAATAATCTTGATATCATTTTGTTTCTTCTCGTTGTATTAAGTATTTCAATCATGTATGTACAAATTACAATAAAGTGACATACTTATTAGGTACTTAAAATAATAGTCCGTCTTTATACAAAACAGTCTAGACATAATTTATAGAAAGGTTGAGGTTTAGAATTCGTACTCATTAATCCTTATTCACTTTTAGGAATTCACACATTAGGAAATATTAATCATATACGAAATATTGCGAATCGAAGTAAGTTTATAAAGAGTAATATTATATACGTAGGTGTTATTTCTGTTTTAAAAATTATCTAGAAACTTAAATTCAACCATATAATATACTACGCTTAAAAAGGCCTAACATTGCTGCAAATAAACGTAAAATTTTACTTATATTTGAAAATAATACGTACAGATTGTAAATGTTTAATCTCAGATAAATAAATTGTTAAATGTATAGTAATCAATTACGTACCAAGTGGGTGGGTTCGATTGTTTTGATTTTAACACAATATAGATTATATAGGGATAGAGGGTGTTATTCAAACATGTGCTTTGTTTTGCTGTCTTTGAAGTTTTATTAAAGTAAGTAAGTAAGTGAAGTCCCGTGTCCCCGTAGTGGGGTAAGGGGCAGATGCATTATGCATACATCTGTTTCACTGATCGATTTTCTTTAGGGACAAGTAGGTGATCAGCCTTCTGTGTCCTACCAGACCGAGACATTTTTTTTTCTTCGTCTCCACCGGGAATCGAACCACGGACCCCTCGGTTCTACGCTCACGCGTCAACCACTGTACCAAGGAGGCGGTCAAGAAGGTTGAAGTTTTATTAGGACTAGCGGTCCGCCCCGGCTTCGCCCGTGGTACATGTTTACGTTTTCTCTACATAAGAACCATCCTCGTACTTCAAGGAATATAATAAAAAAAGAATTATCGAAATCGGTTCAGCCGTTCTCGAGTTATGCGCTTACCAACACATTTTGCGATTCATTTTTATATATAAGATTAATAATTATATTCTAAGATAAGTTATTAAAGTATGTGGGTTACATTATGTTATTAATATTGATCTATTTTCTTGACAATTTTGGACTTGTCAAAATATTTGTACGTAACATACAATCAGTAAGAAAAAAAAATAATAAAAAAAAAGGCTGGGGGGTGAAACGATATCTTGCACCTGTTTATTAGAAGACCATCAAAATTCCCAATAGTAGGCTTATGGAACACGTTAGTTTATCTTTAATGAGCACCGTTTTTTCTAAATTGTATATTTCAATTACAACTGAAACGTGAAATCCATATCTCAGTTACTTCCAGAGGCTCAAACTTTTCAGTACGAAAGTGTATAAGTGCTAAATAAGCTTTGATCGGATAATAGAAATAAAAACAGTATGTATTTTCCCGCTTAACGGAGCGTAGTGAGAAGATCACGTGACCTGGACTGATGCACTAATGGCTACGGTACTATAAATAAATATAGTGCACATTATTTGAAATGCAGATGAAAATGTTCGTTAAAAATGAAAATAGACTATAAATAGAGGAACGGTCGATTGATTTTTGTATGGCCGTTCAATGCTTCAAAAAGCTTTGCTGTTACATAGTACCTACCTACATGAATAGTTCCTTTAATATATGATTTTGTTAATGTTTACATGAGATTTATAACTTTGTTGTGATTTTGATATGTGTACTTTAGTTTTGGGAGTAGGCGTAATGTATTTATGACCCATCTTCGTAAATACAAAGTTGTACAAGTATATAATCTTTCATATTATCTTAAATCTTAACGTGTTAATCCAGACGAACTGTGTCGAGTTTCATCCTATTACGTTTAGATATTATAAAATACGGACTATTTAGATAGAGGTTTTCGTATAATTTTAATCATCCCTTTTTATGTAATTCAGAACTGGAAGGAACTATTAACGTCATTAAAAAAATATGCTGGCAGACTGAAAATCAGCGCTGTTCGGGTGTTAAAACCCACAACGTGGCTGAGTCTGTATCGATTGCCTTGTTTATGTAATTTTTAAGTAGTTAGTCTTAAGTTTTTGTTTGGCAATAAAGCTTGTTTTCTTTTTTTCTATCTTTCATTATCCAGTAAGGGAACTAGTGTGGGGTGCGTGTAAATGAATATGTAGACACAGTACCTTTTGGGTTATGCACAAATTATACACACACTCACAATTTTATCGTTTATTGCTCCACAGTCCACACAGAAGGAGAGAGGATTCTATATGTATATAATAATTATATACTATGTACGAGAAACAACACTTCGAACATTAAAAGACACTAAATTAAAGAAACTGACAATGAGCGTATTCAATAGCTAAGATCGAACTAAATTGTTAATTATAAATTGTGTAGAAACTCGATGTACCTAAAATATTCCGATCTACCCGCTGGCTTCGTGATAATTTAGTCGCGGCACGCATACTACGCAAATACCGCGACTATGCTATAGAATAATAAATATTATAATTATTTTGTATGAGTGTAATGCATGTCTGTATTTTTTGTGTTTTGTGTAATGAATGTTTAGTGTTATAATTAAATACGAATATAAATATGAAATAAAATATTTAAATACTTGTTGTGTGTAATATATACGTATGATAAAATACATACACTAAAATATCGTGTGTTAGCCCCGTTGTGTTGACCTTATTACACTAACGCAGAAGCCGACGTCATTATAAATAGCCGAATAGGTACTAGGTGTCATGGCTTTGTCGATGTTGCGATACATTTTTAAAACGACGGCTTAGCAGTTGTAGCATTTTAATAGGTGTTACCGAAAGTCGAGGGTTAAAAAATAGAAGAAAATAAAACATGTATGCATATTAAGCTGCATTGATGTTCTCATATTTTAGTCTAAATACTCAAGACCTGTCGTCCATAGAGGAAGTGGATAAATCTTCACGTAAGTTTTCCCTGACAACTTAGTCGTAGTTTGACTTGATAAATCGGATCGTAATACAAAATAATTTGGAAAATCCAAAAGTGCACGCCTCATAATTTTTTTTAATAAATATTTTTAATTATTATTTTTGTTTATTTAATAACAATTAAACCACATCGAATCAGACCCTGAAAAATGAAAGGGTTCTATTCCTGAGCATACTCAAGCGTAAGAGAAAAAAAAAGACTCGATTTGTAAAGTATTTCGGTCGCTATCGTGTTAACAAGAAAAAGGATCCGCACATACAGACACACGGACGTCCAAGACAGAACTTTTTTAAACTGTTTTTTAACTAGTTTAAATAACAAAAATGACATCAAAAATATCATGAACGTTGAAAATAGTGTTTTTTCTTAATATGTGTGTGTATGTATTATCTTACAAGTGCAATGTATGATACATAAAGACATTTTAAGTTTGAAAAATCAGATGTTTTGCGCGAAGCGACAGTAACTTACCCACCTCAACGCTTCGCTTATGAGGCGTGCAATAAGTACCAACAATCTAGAGTGTTTTCGAGTGGTGATAGCGATTTTGTATTTTTAAATAGAGATTAAATTTTTTATGGAATATTGTATAAGTGTATATTTTCAAATTCAAAATACGCAAATATATATGTTAGCGCGTTTAATTTAAAAATAAAATTATATTTTAAAAGTAAATCAATTGACGAACTTAATTAATTATTTTAATAATAATCAAATGGATAAAAGTATTAATAATCATTTAATTATCAAATAATAATAATATTACATGTCATATTCAAAATAACGATCAAAACAACACAAATAACACCTGCGCTGACTCACACAGTCACGCCACTCGAATAATCGTTCTATAAAATAACGGTCGTCTGCAGTTGCGAGTCATTCTTGTACCGACTTTGGTCGAGTCAAGATGTCTTAAAAGTATTATATCAGTATTTAATTACGTAATACAACCACGCTTTAACATCAGAAGTAGAAGATGAACCAGCCCTTACTCGGAATCCTGGCACAAATTCTTCTTCTTCTTCTTCTTCTTCTTTTTAGCAAATGGCAACTCCCGATCCCAGTGAGGACGGATTCTGCCAATGTCAAGTTTTGATTCCATCATACTACGTGACAGTGTGCAACTGTCACTGTCACCATCATGACAGTATACCACTGTGGACTTCAATCTACGAAAAATTGGATTGAATTGACTTCAAGTAAACAAGGATGAAGGAACTCGCACAATGTGTGTTTTCTTGTGCGTTGTGTGAAGTAAATGTTTGTGGTGTGGAATATTGTAACGGTAATGTAGTTCATCATTATTATAATGTGATGTGCAATCCGGGCGGTTGTCCAGGATATTGGAGCCTTTAATAATTATTGTGGTAAGCGAACGACGTGCTTATGTCACAAATAAGTTTTTGATCCCATGGAATTTTGATCCAATGTGCCTTCGATGGCGCCCAGTGTAAGCTATTGTGGTGGTAAATTATTATTTTTCTGTATTTTGACGATTGAAAAACGCTTCTAAGCGAATTCCAGTTGAATAAATCAATATTTGAGTTTGAATTCATCGTGTGGATGTGATGGTGTTTTATAAGGTCAGTTTGGCCGAGCGGTTATGTTTGTGTTATAATACATTGTGTTCTGACATCACGAGATAAATTACCGTACTCATTTCAAATGAACGTACGATGACGTTTTGTGTTATTGTTTTACTATGGCCAAGCCGGATATTACTTGTGTTTTAACTTTTAATTATGTTCCAGGACTTATGGTTATCACTTGAGAGTTCAGATACAGATGAGATACAGAAGCCGCTGTTCGCAGCTGGAAAATCTCGTTGAGCTATCGAATCCTGTAAATCACAATAATACTCGACAATGATTGCTATGAAGCAAAAAGCACAAGCAATTGCTAGACTACTATTGTGTCCTATGTACGTGTAAGAATAGTACCAAAGCCAAATCTAGATGACCGTGTTAGCGGTAATGGAAACTAATTATGATAATCGACTGCCACTTGTCTGTACGGGTCTTCTGTGACTTAGTCTGACAACTGGGCAGATAATAATACAATCGATTGCCACTTGTCTGTACGGGTCTTCTGTGACTTAGTCTTACAACTGGGCAAACAATATAATCGGATGCCACTTGTCTGTTCGGGTCTTCTGTGACTTAGGCTGGCAACTGGGCAGATAATAATAGAATTGAATGCCACTTGTCTGTACGGGTTTTCTGTGACTTAGTCTTACAACTGGGTGGGAAATAATAATAACCTGATTGTCACTTGTCAGTATGGATCCAGACAGTGGTTTAGCCTGACAACTGGACAAATAAACAAATAATTTGAATATAATGTACTACTTAAAACAAGTCGGAATGTCACCAGCTGAAGTGAATTATATCATTGATATTTTGAGTTTTGAATTACCGCTCAGAGCACGAGCTTTTTTCAGAATGGCCGTGTTAGCGCGTTTAATTTAAAAATAAAATTATATTTTAAAAGTAAATCAATTGACGAACTTAATTAATTATTTTAATAATAATCAAATGGATAAAAGTATTAATAATCATTTAATTATCAAATAATAATAATATTACATGTCATATTCAAAATAACGATCAAAACAACACAAATAACACCTGCGCTGACTCACACAGTCACGCCACTCGAATAATCGTTCTATAAAATAACGGTCGTCTGCAGTTGCGAGTCATTCTTGTACCGACTTTGGTCGAGTCAAGATGTCTTAAAAGTATTATATCAGTATTTAATTACGTAATACAACCACGCTTTAACATATACCTACGCAAGTACTTACGTTATTATTATTATCTACAATTTGACTTTCAGTAATTCTGAGACAACGATATCTTATCTTTGTCGATATGAGAACTTACGTCTAGGTATATCTCGTCCATTCTCTTTTTGTATGTGAGATAAATATTAAGAATTACTTTAATATTTTATAACATATGTTTTTTTTATGTTTATGGATAAGGTAATTGTGTCGCGCATAAACTAGGTACAAAAATTTGTGTAAAAATAAAAATAAAAATACCGCAAAGTTTGCTCAATCTTATATTTTATGAATGAGATCAACTAGACGTTTCAAAATTACAATACGTAGCTAGTTGCTATGGCAAATGTAAAAGTATTCAATAAAATAAACGATTTGAAACTTTCTACAGCCGTTACATATTATCACAAAAGATAACTTATTATTAGGAATATTTTATTTAAAGCAGGATGTCATCAATAGATGGTGTTTAGTACTTATCTATACTATTACCACAGACTATTACCCACAGTATTACAATATTATTTCCCTATTACTATCCCTTCACTTTATTAGGAAACCAATTTCGATTTTAAAGTGTATATTTTTTTAATCGTTTTTAATTTTAAAGATTTGTAAGTGTAATTTACTTATTTTTGTAATAATATGTTCGATTGTTCCTTTTTCAGTTTTTCTTTCATTACGCGATAAAGGTAGGTTAGGTTTTTATACTATTACAAACTTTAATATTATGTATAAGTTTAATAGGTGCGTGCATAACATAATTGTAGAACTTAGTACTTGTAATAATTATATAAGAGCCTTAGAGCATTATTAAATAGTTTTTAGTTGAACGAAAGGTAATAGATCAAGAGCCCACGACGGCCAGACTTTCCTTTCTTTCGGAAAGTTGAAAGTTTCTCTGTATATGTCTCCTATACAGATAAGAACGACCAGCGACTATCAAGTTTGGGTTGTGGTTACTTTGGCAGGAAACAGGTAGTAAAGGTGTATAAAATAGTACCTAACTTTCATTATAGTTTAAAAGCTAAATTTTATATATGTTACTTGGGGACCTATAAAAAGATATAACCTTAAGAGCCAGACAGTTTTCATGGTTCTTACATCTAGCCAGACACATTTAAAAAATAACTAACATATCATCAAATTCACATAACTACCTAAAAGCGTAACAAATATGAAATAACCCACTAAAAACATTAGTTAACTACAATTATTAAAAAAATAAAAGTATAATATATAAGTAATAAAGTTATTACTTATCTTTTACGGGGGCTTATGTTGATGGAATTTCACGTATCTCGATGACACAATAAAAAAGTCATCGGGATACGTGAAATTCCATCAACATAAGTCTAAGTAAAAGATAAGTAATAACTTTATTACTTATATATTATACTTTTATTTTTTTAATAATTGTAGTTAACTAATGTTTTTAGTGGGTTATTTCATATTTGTTACGCTTTTAGGTAGTTATGTGAATTTGATGATATGTTAGTTATTTTTTAAATGTGTCTGGCTAGATGTAAGAACCATGAAAACTGTCTGGCTCTTAAGGTAATATCTTTTTATAGGTCCCCAAGTAACATAATATGTAAAATTTAGCTTTTAAACTATAATGAAAGTTAGGTAAAATTTTATACAACCTTACTACCTGTTTCCTGCCAAAGTAACCACAACCCAGACTTGATAATCGCAAGTCGTTCTTATCTGTATCGGAGATATATACAGAGAAACTTTCAACTTTCCGAAAGAAAGGAAAGTCTGGCCGTCGTGGGCTCTTATATTATAAGCTTTCCTTCTGGGTAAATGAGTGATTAATTCTGCAGTTTGACATAATGTAGTTCTTGTGGAAGAGGTAGGTAATTGATGAGTTCCGTCTATTTCCTCTAAGTATGAAAAACTTCTAAAGAAGATGTACTACTTAAATGTAGGTAGTACCTGTAGGTACAAATTAAAATGTAACTTGTAATAATACATTTTGAATTTATCGTAATGTTTTTGAATTGTTAAATTGCCAATCTCAGTCAGCATGACTTTTCAAGATTTATAGAAGTATTTTATGATGTATAAAATGTGAAATACCTAATATATACCTACCTATACGTATGCAAATATTTAAGCTAATTTATATTTTGCTACAAAATTAAACTTTATAAAATGGAATGATTAATAATCTCCATAATGTAAATGTTTAAACTCCAATAATCTCAATTCCATTCAATTGAATATACCAAGTACGTCACACTTGCGCACTGCATTCTTTTTCTAGTTGTACAAACTTTCATTGTCACTCCACGGGATGATACGGAAAATAACTTTATAACCTTGAAATGAGACAATGCGAAGTTAAAAATACATCGAGCTTTTTGTAAACTTGTCATATGGGTGTATGGGTCTGAACAATTGGCCACAGTAATGGACTTCATCCATTGTTGTTGGACAATGAGTCTTCGTCTTTGTTATTAAGTTGCATGCAGGATGCAAAATGTAGGCGTAACTGTGAGCTGCGAGCTGCGACGCTCATTTGTTCCAATTGAAAACATACTTGTGATTATTGTTGCTATTGGAGTTCTTGTGAGGGAAGAATGATTAGTCTTAGAGCCCCCGCAGACCACAGACTTTTTATCGGCCGATAGTTTAGTCGGGTTGGCCTGCTAGTACGCACACCGGTTCAACTAAACAGTTCAGTCGGTTATGAGTGCGCAAACTATCCAACAGTCTGCCGACTATTTGCTAGTTTCTAACCAATCGTTGAAAAGAGTGGTCGCACGGCGCACCGCACAATGAAAATTAATAAAACATTGCATAGAATTGTTATTATTGCTCTCATACACCGGAGGAGGAAAATTAAAAAGAGAGCTCGAGAGTATTGGGTGCATCCTATCTTTAGTGATAGATTATTAAATGGAAAATTTTACACTATGCATTCCAAATTACTCGATTACCCGAAAAAATTTTTCGCCTTTTATCGAATGAGCATAACTAGCTTCAACCAACTTGTCAAATTAATTGGACCAGGAATAGCGAAGGAGGATACAAATTTAAGACTATCTATACCTGTGGAGGAGAGATTGAGCGTTACGATAAGGTAAGATAAACCACAAAACATATTTTTAATTATTTATTATAATAATTCAAATGCCAAGTTTACAAGTCGTATATTTGGGAATCTTCTGAAAAATTTGTATAATATGACTCGGCTGACATGTTGGAATCAGCTGGTGATGAAACATTTTGAATGGTTGTTTGTGGTATAGTGGGGGATGGTGTAGAACCGGATGTATAAGCCTGAGATTGTTGTTGTGGCGGCAAGATGTTAGTCCCTCGTTGGTAAACAGGAAAAGAGTTTATGGGTTGTTGCAGTATGGTGTATGTTGGTTGAGAAAGAGGCTGAACACGCCTACCAAGTCTTATCTGTTTAAATACGTTAAGAATACTAATCTTAGCATCGAGTTTTTCATCTGCGGTTAAATTTTTGAGTGATGGGACAAGAGACAATGCAAAGTTTACATCTTCATCAACATTAGTCTCATTTAATGCTTTTAATATTGCTTCATCCAAATCCGTATTCTTCGAAACACGAGTTTTCTTCTGGCGAGGAGGTGCGGAAGGTGCGGAAGCGGATGGAGCAGTTTCTTCATCATCTTCCGCATTTCCTGAAGTATCCTGGGCCAGGTACAGGTTACCTTCCGTTTGACGATTTTCCATGCATGGAAGTAAAAATAATAATTGTTCAAAGTATACGTATTTACGCCTCTTGACCGAAGCCTGCCCCGACTTTGTGTTCTTTTGTGCATTTAATTCTCGGAAGTCCGTAAATTGGCCCATTTTTTTTGTATATCACGGCCTGAAAAATAATAAAATATAATTAATTCATTACAGGTATCTGGCTACTGGAGCAAGTTTCAATTCATTGTCTTTTGATTATCTGATGGGAGCTTCTACAATACGAGATATTATAAAAAGTACATGTGAGCAAATATGGAATATGCTTCAACCGTTATATATGCCAACCAAACTAGAAGATGACTGGATTGAAATAGCAGACGAATTCTACAGTCGCACAAATTTTCCAAACATCATTGGAGCGATCGATGGCAAACATATACGGATGATACAGCCAGAACATTCCGGTTCATCATATTTTAACTACAAAAAGTTCTTCTCCTGCGTTTTGATGGCTTGGACAGATGCCGATTATAAATTTGTGTACATTGATGTTGGTTCTTATGGAACAGCTAGTGATTCGGAAATATTTAAAACATCAGAAATGGGTAAACGGCTTTCCGAGAATCGACTAAATATTCCTTTTGGAAGGCAATTGCCTAATGATGATGTCGGAGATGTTATTCCATTCTCAGTCGTAGGCGATGAAGCGTTTGGACTTGGAAATCATATATTACGCCCTTATGCAAAAAGAAATTTAAACTACACCAAGCGAATTTTCAACTATAGACATACAAGAGCTCGACGCATGGTTGAATGTACTTTCGGGATTCTAGCTAATAAATGGCGTATTTTTCACCGTCCAATTGACGTAAATATTAATTTTTGTGTTAAAATTATTAAAGCTTGCTGTGTCCTACACAATTATGTACGAATCAAAGATGGAATACATTTTAAAGACACTCTCTACAGTTGTACCATGAATAACTTCAATACAAATGGAAATAACCGAGGAAGAAATAATATGAATAATGTTCGGCAATACATGTCGTCATACTTTATATCTCCTGCAGGCTCAATTCCGTGTCAATATAATAAAGTGTAATGTAAATAAATAAAAATGTATCGTACCTTGATTTGTTTTATTTTGAGCACTAAGCTCATTCCAATCAGGAACAACAGCTTCGCAAACTTCCTCCCACAGTTTTTTTTTACATTTACGTCACAGTACTCTTTTAGATTTTTCTTGTAAAGTGCAGGGCGTTTTTCGACTTCCTCGATCAAAGTAATGATCGAAGATTCCGAAATAAGCGACTGAGAAAGTGACGCCATTTTACACGCGCGGCCGACCATTCGCTGTCAAAGCTCGGAGCGAACTGAACTATCGGCTTAGTCGGCCGACTAAAAAAATCGTCGTGTGTGCGCGTGTGGTAGGGAGTCAATACTGATTATACAGTCGGCCGATAGTTTACCGACAGTTTAGTTTGAATTGAATCGGGAAGCCCATCAAACTTGTTTATCGGCCGATACCTAATCGTCATAGTGTGCGCATTTGCTTACATCTGCGTGCTGATTAAGAGCCCGACCAAACTATCTGCCGATAAAAAGTCTGTGGTCTGCGGGGGCTCTTATTCTTTCGATGTTGTATGCCTTGCACGTCTTGTATTGTTAGCTGTTGATTAATCGTAATGAGGGGTAAATATCTAGTCAAGTGTTAATAGAAAGAGGCCTTTTCTATTGATATGATTGTATAGCCTTGGCATAGATTGCTTATACTTATACAACAAACGGAAAAATTATATCTACCGACTACACCGTGCAACTCACATTCTTAAAGGAAAAAAAAGCATTTATTTGACGGAAACAATACACAATACATTTAAGACATACTACTCAAGAACACTAAAAATAGTTATAATGCCGCCACTAATGCCGCAGCTACACGACTCGACGAGTGGTATGGGAAGTAACGAGGAAAGTAGGCAGGGACATAGTGTGGCCACGTTACTCGTCATGCCATGCGTCGTGCTCATCGTCCTGCTCACTGCTCCCTATTTTGTCGGCTTTTGCGCGCGAGTCAAAGGACCGGCAATACGAGTGCGAAATAAAGAGCGTCGCGTTTAATCGCGCGAGTAGAGCAGTGGGTGGCCAGACGGCAATATCGAGGCGAATAACAGCAGCGCGATGAACAGGACATGTTAGTGAACTTAGCAGATCATTTTTAGCAGATCAAAAAAAAAATATGAGTTCTTATCGCGTGCAGTTGAGTTCTACAGTTCTACAGTTAGTGAGAAATAGTTCTGGCGTTTTTACCTTAAAAAACGACATTTGAAAAAATGATCTGCCAACTTCCCGTAGTAGATAATTTTTAGCAGATCAAAAAAAAATGTGAGTTTTATGTCATATTTCATCACGCCGTAGCACCATGCCGTAGCATCACGCCGTAGTATCATGCCGTTGCATCATGCCGTAGCTTCATGCCGTAGCATCATGCCGTAGCATCATGCCGTAGCATCGCGCCGTAGCATTACGCCGTAGCCTCACGCCGTAGCATCACGCCGTAGCATCACGCCGTAGCATCATGCCGTAGCATCATGCCGTAGCATCACACCCTAGCATCACACCGTAGCATCACGCCGTAGCATCACGCCGTAACACATGCCGTAGCATTACGCCGTAGCATCACGCCGTAGCACCACATTGTAGCATCACGCCGTAGCATCACGTCGTAGCATCTCGTCGTAGCATCACGTCGTAGCATTACGTCTTAGCATCACTTTAAGCCGGGTCCAGGTCGGGTTTTTTCAAATGTCGTTTGTTAAGGTAAAAACGCCAGAAACTGTAAAAAGTATCAGGAACTGTGTAGAACTCAACTGCACGCGATAAGAACTCACATTTTTTTTTTGATCTGCTAAAAATGATCGGCTAAGTTCACTAACATGAACAGGACGAGGAGCAGGACGAGTAGCATAGTGTGGCTAGGGTATAAGGATCTAATTCAGCACATGCTAGGAAAGTCTTAGCGCTGGTTTATTCCTCTGAAATAGTTTGTTGACACAAAATTCATACCTCAATGATCAAGAGTTTTTTTTTTTGTTTTATAATAAATTGTAAATAATCAACTTGAAACCACCATTATACCTATGACGTATTCTACAATTGAACCATTAATTGCACACAAGGTTTTCTTGGGCGGTAAAAACACGATGTTACCATAGCCGTGATAAATGTGTTTAATATCGTCGCATATATCACGTAAACGCAAATATTTACGTGATTTGTCTTATTCGCTCCTAACAAAACATTATTTTTTTAGCCGTAAAAAGCGAAAGCATTTTTATAGGTAATATAGTTAACTAGTTGTCTCGGCAGCAACTTTTCAATGTCCGAAATAACTTTCAATATCGGATTTTTGAGTGCACATGTATTGTTATGTTTCTTCTTCTTATGATTTACACGTAGGTACCGCTCTATAAATATAGCTGATCGGTTTTTAAAACTAAAAACAAATATATGTGAAGGCCACTTAGCAAATTAGGACTCAGGACTCACCATTTCGTGTAACGCAAACAAAACCGCGTGCAGTGATCTAGTTTTCATAAAATTAAGAGGTCGTCAGTTCAGTGCTGCCCACGCACTTACGAACGCGGAGGTCGATCTTAAATATTTGTATTTTTCTTTACACTTTCATTGTTTACTTATAGCTAAAAGGGAACAATTTAGAGTACTTATACTAGGTAGTACTTATAAGATTTTATTATTTATGCATTTTCGTAAAATTTTAAATTTCGTACTATCTATTGAAAAGTACACAATATAAACATTATCAATATTGTGTACATTTGAAAATCACAACTTAAAATAAAAGGATAGAACGACTTCTTGCAAGCGAAAGCGCCGCTTCAGATTGAAGATAGTGAAAGCTTTATAAATTTTTTAAGTATTAAATATGATTTTTTGTCGTATTTTTATTCAAATAAATTAAAAAGTATCTACATGTTTTTCAATTTTAACAATCACAAAACGAGAACAATGCAAAATTTTATTGGACATGACAAATTTACCCGATGTTCTTTTCATTATTATAAGACTTTCCCAGTCTTGAGGTACACTCAAGAAACCAATTTTAACTTTAGTGTTTTTCGTCCGCACTTGGCTTAAAGCCGAAAATATAGGTTAATTTTTAAAGGAGGAAAAAAAATCTTTGGTTTTGTACCGTTTATATAAATGACAAGATGAATGATGACTGTTTAAATAATTGAATTACTTTTGATCCATTGAAATGTTACATTTTTTAGGCCTAACCTTGCATTTTTTAGAGGATGCAATTTTGTTTTTTTGATATGTAGGGGGGGTCAGTGTGAAGCTAAAACCAAGTTTGTGGGGTCGCCACCCTTGTCCCACGGCCGCTATCTTGAAAATAGCGGTTGAAATGGTTTTTACGATATATCTCTTAAACTATTTAACTGATAAAAAAATATCGTTAACATTATTTGTTGCAAATTAAATTCTCTACAACTTTGGTGTAGTAACTTTTAGTCGTAGAACTATAAATAAAAAAGTTATAAGCGAAAATGTTCAGAAATAAGAGCCATTTATATTTTTCAATGAAACTTTTTTTTATCATTTTACGAAGAAATGATATCAGACCATTTTTGTAGATTGTTTTTCGAGGAACAACTTTTATGTACAACTTTTTTTCATAACGTCAATAACTAAGGTTTTACAGCGCTCTGAAGTGAGTACTATTTTTCAGTACTCTTAACTACACATATATTGGCTATTGGCTCTTTTCTCATACTCCAGAACAATAGAAGCACACTGCAGAACATTTTAGACCTGCTTTTCGACGTAAAAAAATTCGCGCTTCCAGACTCTACCTCCTGGGTGGTGGGGAAAAGATTCAATAATTAATTATGAGTCATATTGCAAAATTAATTATTAAAAATATTATAATAACAAAAAAATCCATTACTGATGACAAATTATTATTAGTACACACATAATATAAGTATACTGTATAGTTCAGAGTACTGAAAATTAGTACTCACTTCGGAGCGCTGTAAAACCTTAGCTATTTAATTAATGAAAAAATGTTGTATATAAAAGTTGTTCCTCGAAAAACAATCTACAAAAATGGTCAAATATCATTTCTACGTAAAACTATAAAAAAAAGTTTTATTGAGAAATATAAATATTAAATATCTCTAATTTCTGAACATTTTCGCTTATAACTTTTTTATTTATAGTTCTACGACAAAAAGTTGCAGGATCAAAGTTGTAGAGTATTTAATTTGCAACAATTTTTTTTTATCAAATAAATAGTTTAAGAGATATATCGTAAAAACCATATCAACCGCTATTTTCAAGATGGCGGCCGTGGGACAAGGGTGGCGACCCCACAAACTTGGTGATAGCTTCACACTGACCACCCCTACACATCAAAAAAATAAAATTGCGTCCTCTAAAAAATGCAACCCCAAATGTAACTTTTCAATGGACCATTTTACGTGTTTCGATTGTAAGATAACATTTCCTGTATTTATTTTTCAATTTAATTATCAAAAAGAAATCTTTGTTTTTGAAAATAACGCTATAAAAATTTATTTCAGTGGTAATATTTGTTTACATGATACAAAAAAAATCTAATCTTACCTCTTAAAAATATTGCTGTAGATGCAGATGAAGATTCGGATTAAAAAGTGATTACGTTTGTATTGCACGTACTTTTATCAATTGTCGCATAGGAAGTATTGTTTTCGCAAACATCGAATCGAGTGTATGATAAAATTTATTCTACGATAAATCGCCGAAACATATCTACATAATAAATCTTATATTGGCAAGCTTCGTCAGTCGCTTCGTATGACAATCTCCGTTTACAAAGAATACGACCGAATTGATCTTTACTTGGAATTCAAGATTTTCTCGTAAACTCGTATTATATACCTACGACTGTTCTTTTAAAAGGTTGGATTTTCTGATCCTTTTCATTGTATAAATTAATATTATGTCTTGTAGAATGTTATAACAGTCACAATAATTTCTGATTACTTTTTAGCTAATGCTTTTTGTAAACTAATAGCTAGTTATTTTTTATAATTATTAATCAATCACTATTATTCTTATAATCGTTTGTATTATCGTCGTAATATTATGCTATGCATCACGCAAAAAAAAAATAAGGTACAAAGCAATAATAAATAAGGTAGGTAAATACTTACAAAACTTTATGATAATTAAAAATTTAATGTAATTTTAAGAAACAGGAAAACTACAAGTATACTAACAATAAGGGAACAATAAATCGTTACTTACACAAGGATATGTTATGTGTATAAAATAACTTTCCTGTTTCAAATCATAAAAAATTTCAGCAGCCCAATGCTCATATTATGATATTTCATATTTTTTTTTTAGAATAACCGACCATACTTTAATAGAATAATGTCTTGATTTTGTTTGAGTTTTATAAGGACAAAGCTAGTATAATATTTATTTAATTTATAAAAAAATTCGATGATTGAAACAAAAATTTAAAGCTTCCTTCAAACTTATGAGTAAGTTTGATCAAATTCTACTCCTACACGTTAGTACCAAAAATCAATTAATATTATGTAAAATAAAATATAAAATAGTAAATTAGTAACTAAAATGGTAAAATTAATATTGGTATAAATTTAGTCTACGTTATTAATCAAACTACATACCACAAAAGCCAGTATTTTCAGTATATTCAATACCTTACAGCCCACTTTTGTTAATCAAGCGCGACCTTTCTAGTTTTATCAAAAATACCAAATGTTAACGCCGAAAAGAAAACAATAATGTTCAGTATTTATGCAGAGACGTCATCGCGCCAATTTACTAAGAGCTTCGGGCGACGACGTGTAAAATACACAAAATGTTAAACCACAATAGCTTATTTGAATGCAAATTGTTTAAGATATCTCGTCCTTGTGTGGGATTTATACATTTTTCCAACAACTTTCACACTAGATTTACAACTGCAAGGATACGCTTAGCTTGCGTGTTCACAATTTTGAATTTATTCAAAAATGGAACGCTTTATTTTACAATGGCGAAGCGTATTGCGTTTGACAGACAATTCTAGAACAAAATATTGTCTATGGTTTATATTTTGTAAACAGTGACAAATTTATTTGAATCTACAAAAAAAACGATATAAAGATTTCAAAGAATAAAATACCTATTGTGATACAAAGCAGAATTGTTTTTTCTACGAATACAACAAATATCATTAGTATAATTTACACAAATTCTGCTAATTTAATAACTTTTAATAGATCTTATTTACAAAAACTTTCGTTTATTAAGGTAAATTCTATTTAATAGCTAATTAGCTTTAAAGTTTTAATTATCATCAAATACGTTATCTCCTTAGAATTTGTAACAACTATATAAAGTTGTAAACGTATAATTTGAACAATGTTTAACGCTTCAAGAAATTGAAACAAATGAGTTTGATATTTGCTTTAATTTTGTGACATTTGCTAGCAAATATTACATCTTTGCATCTGCAACATGAATAATGGAAATCTGTATGCAGTAAGCATTATAAATTGTTGACATACTTATGAATTAAGATGTATGATTATTACTAGCGGTCCGCCCCGGCTTCGCTCGTGGTACTAATACGTTTTCTCTCCATAAGAACCATCCTCGTACTTCAAAGAATATTATAAAAGAAGAATTATCGAAATTGGTTCAGCCGTTTTCATTTGGTGATTAATTTGTATTATATAGAAGATACACCTACTCATTTACACCTTAACAAAACATTAAAAATTGATTACAAAATATTGTAAATTTATAATTGCTGTCAGTTTATAAAATCGTCATATTTATATATTAAATGTAAATCATATTCTCTTAAGTGTTCCATTGAACTCCGTTTTCCTCCTACGTCTTGCATTTTCATTTATATCTTTTCCTGGAAAATATAGTCGCTTCAATTCTTAGTTACTACTCATTGTATTTAGGAAGAAAACAATTATTATTAGCTCTTTCTTTAATTTACTGAATTTTACTTTTTTGATAATAATAAATTAACTACAAAAAATATTGAAACAAGGACAAGGGTTGCCAGGCAAAAAATAAATCTTATGATCTATACTTTCTTCTATACATATCTATACGTTGGAAAATACATCAATTAACAAACAGGTGAATATGACGTGTGTTGATCGACTGGCTTTGGTAAATAGTTCGTCGATACTACATATTGTACAGTGTAGGTATATACTCACAAATCGAACTCTTTTCAACGGCAACGGTAGGTCTTTTGCTTCTTAAAAATAAGAAAGTTTAACTTATTTGTATAACTTTCCACATTTATCTTTTCATTTTGTTAGCTACTTGTTAAAATCGGTTCAATAATAATAATTGTATTAGGTGGGTATATCTTAATCCATCAGTCCTCGGAATCACAGACACAATAGAAAATCTATTGTGTCGCGCCCCGATCGGGGCTTACGGTGGTCAATGGGTTAAAACGTTTTATGAAATCGATTCCCAACTTTTGTTACATTTACCTACTTTAAATCCTTTATAAGAAATATTTTACTCATTTAAATCTGATTTTAAAATGAATCTAATAACCGTTAAACGCTTTGGCGCCAAGCAAATCTAATTAGTATCAGTTATCCGCTCTTTCGTCTTTATGATTTGAATTACACTATGCACTGGAATCTCATTTCTTGATGCAATTCGATCAGAGGATTGCTTTCGATTAGTCACTGATTGGGAAATTAATTCATTGATGATTAAATGAATCGGAGAATGGTAAGTAGGTATAAAAATAGCCTTGCAGTGTTGATGGTTTATCTTAATTTTACTACGAAGAATTAATATTTGTTTGTGTATAATTATGTAGATATGGATTTATTGGAATAACTGGAGAGTACTTGGCCCCGAAGTATTTCGGTACTACACTCGGGTTTCTTAAACATAACTTCTTGAATAAAATATAACCGCGGCTGTACACACTCGTCGAGAGCCTCTCGTCGAGAGCCTCGGCCGAAAAGACTCTCGTCGAGAGCATGCCTGTACACACTCGTTCTAACATTTGAACTGAAGACTTACACGAGAATGGACGTAGAAATAGTTTTGTTTACTTAGAGCTAAAAGGGAACAATTTAGAGTACTTATACTAGGTAGGTACTTGTACTTATAAGATATTATTTATACATTTTCGTAAAATTTTAAATTTCGTACTATCTATTGAAAAGTACACAATATAAACATCAATATTGTGTACATTTGAAAATCACAACCTAAAATAAAAGGATAGAACGACTTCTTGCAAGCGAAAGCGCCGCTTCAGATTGAAGATAGTGAAAGCTTTATAAATTTTCTAAGTATTAAAATATGATTTTTTTGTCGTCGTATTTTTATTCAAATAAATTAAAAAGTATCTACATGTTTTTCAATTTTAACAATCACAAAACGAGAACAATGCAAAATTTTATTGGACATGACAAATTTACCCGATGTTCTTTTCATTATTATAAGACTTTCCCAGTATTGAGGTACACTCGAGAAACCAATTTTAACTTTAGTGTTTTTCGTCCGCACTTGGCCTTAAAGCCGAAAATATAGGTTAATTTTTAAAGGAGGAAAAATCTTTGGTTTTGTACCGTTTATATAAATGACAAGATGAATGATGACTGTTTAAATAATTGAATTACTTTTACGTGTTTCGATTGTAAGATAACATTTCCTGTAAGTATTTATTTTTCAATTTAATTGTCAAAAAGAAATCTTTGTTTTTGAAAATAACGCTATAAAAATTTATTGCAGTGGCCATGGCAGTGGTAATATTTGTTTACATGATACAAAAAAAATCTAATCTTACCTCTTAAAAATATTGCTGTAGATGCAGATGAAGATTCTGATTAAAAAGTGATTACGTTTGTATTGCACGTACTTTTATCAATTGTCGCATAGGAAGTATTGTTTTCGCAAACATTGCATCGAGTGTATGATAAAATTTATTTTACGATATATTGCCGAAACATATCTACATAATAAATCTTATATTGGCAAGCTTCGTCAGTCGCTTCGTATGACAATCTCCGTTTACAAAGAATACGACCGAATTGATCTTTACTTGGAATTCAAGATTTTCTCGTAAACTCGTATTATATACGACTGTTCTTTTAAATGGTTGGATTTTCTGATCCTTTTCATTGTATAAATTAATATTATGTCTTGTAGAATGTTATAACAGTCACAATAATTTCTGATTACTTTTTAGCTACTGCTTTTTGTAAACTAATAGCTAGTTATTTTTTATAATTATTAATTAATCAATCACTATTATTCTTATAATCGTTTGTATTATCGTCGTAATATTATGCTATGCATCACGCAAAAAAAAATAAGGTACAAAGCAATAATAAATAAGGTAAATACAGTTTACAAAACTTTATGATAATTAAAAATTTAAAGTAATTTTAAGAAACAGGAAAACTACAAGTATACTAACAATAAGGGAACAATAAATCGTTACTTACACGAGGATATGTTATGTGTATAAAATAACTTTCCTGTTTCAAACCATAAAAAATTTCAGCCAATGCTCATAATATTATGATATTTGATACTTTTTTTTAGAATAACCGACCATACTTTAATAGAACAATGTCTTGATTTTGTGTGAGTTTTATAAGGATAAAGCTAGTATAACATTTATTTAATTTATAAAAAAAATCGATGATTGAAACAAAAATTTAAAGCTTCCTTCAAACTTATGAGTAAGTTTGATCAAATTCTACTCCTACACGTTAGTACTAAAAATCAATTAATATTATGTAAAATAAAATATAAAATAGTAAATTAGTAACTAAAATGGTAAAATTAATATTGGTATAAATTTAGTCTACGTTATTAATCAAACTACATACCACAAAAGCCAGTATTTTCAGTATATTCAATACCTTACAGCCCACTTTTGTTAATCAAGCGCGACCTTTCTAGTTTTATCAAAAATACCAAATGTTAACGCCGAAAAGAAAACAATAATGTTCAGTATTTATGCAGAGACGTCATCGCGCCAATTTACTAAGAGCTTCGGGCGACGACGTGTAAAATACACAAAATGTTAAACCACAATAGCTTATTTGAATGCAAATTGTTTAAGATATCTCGTCCTTGTGTGGGATTTATACATTTTTCCAACAACTTTCACACTAGATTTACAACTGCAAGGATACGCTTAGCTTGCGTGTTCACAATTTTGAATTTATTCAAAAATGGAACGCTTTATTTTACAATGGCGAAGCGTATTGCGTTTGACAGACAATTCTAGAACAAAATATTGTCTATGGTTTATTTGTAAACAGTGACAAATTTATTTGAATCTACAAAAAAAAAACGATATAAAGATTTCAAAGAGTAAAATACCTATTGTGATACAAAGCAGAATTGTTTTTTCTACGAATACAACAAATATCATTAGTATAATTTGCACAAATTCTGCTAATTTAATAACTTTTAATAGATCTTATTTACAAAAACTTTTCGTCAAGGTAAATTCTATTTAATAGCTAATTAGCTTTAAAGTTTTAATTATCATCAAATACGTTATCTCCTTAGAATTTGTAACAACTATTTAAAGTTGTAAACGTATAATTTGAACAATGTTTAACGCTTCAAAAAATTGAAACAAATGAGTTTGATATTTGCTTTATGTTGTGACATTTGCTAACAAATATTACATCTTTGCATCTGCAACATGAATAATGGAAATCTGTATGCAGTAAGCATTATAAATTGTAGACATATGAATTAAGATATTGTATGATTATATTTTATTACTAGCGGTCCGCCCCGGCTTCACCCGTAGTTACGTTTTCTCTCCATAAGAACCGTCCTCGTACAGCGGTTCTCGACTTTTGCGCTTTATTTTTTTTTTAATCCCATGTCCCCTAGTGGGGTAAGGGGCAGATGCATTATACATCTGTTTCACTGATCGATTTTCTTTAGGGACAAGTAGGTGATCAGTCTTCTGTGTCCTACCAGACCGAGACATTTTTTTTTCTTCGTCTCCACCGGGAATCGGACCCCTTGGTTTTTCGCTCACTCGTCAACCACTGTACCGAGGAGGCGGTCAGGTGGACTTTTGCGCTTAGTAGGTAATATTTGGCGATTAATTTTTATTATATGTATAGAAGATACCTACACCTACTCAGTTACACACCTTCACAAAACATTAAAAATTTATTACAAAATATTGTAAATTTATAATTGCTGTCAGTTAATAAAGCGTCATATTTATAATATACTAGCGGTCCGCCCCGGCTTCGCCCGTGGTACATATTTACGTTTTCTCTACATAAAAACCATCCTCGTACTTCAAGGAATATAATAAAAAAAGAATTATCAAAATCGGTTCAGCCGTTCTCGAGTTATGCGCTTACCAACACATTTTGCGATTCATTTTTATATATAAGATTAAATGTAAATCATATTCTCTTAAGTGTTCCATTGAACTCCGTTTTCCTCCTACGTCTTACATTTTCATTTATATCTTTTCCTGGAAATTGTAGACGTTTTAATTCTTAGTGGCTACTCATTGTATTTAGGAAGAAAACAATTATTATTATAACAAATTAAAGCTCTTTCTTTAATTTACTGAATTTTACTTTTTTGATAATAATAAATTAACTACAAAAAATATTGAAACAAGGACACATGGGTTGCCAGGCAAAAATAAATCTATACTTTTTTCTATACATATCTATACGTTTAGGAATAGACGTCAATTAACAAACAGGTGATTATGACGTGTGTTGATCGACTGGCTTTGGCAATGAAGCAGTTTGTCGATACTACATAATATTGTACAGTGTAGGTATATACTCACAAATCGAACTCTTTTCAACGGCAACGGTAGGTCTTTTGCTTCTTAAAAATAAGAAAGTTTAACTTATTTGTATAACTTTCCACATTTATCTTTTCATTTTGTTAGCTACTTGTTAAAATCGGTTCAATAATAATAATTGTATTAGGTGGGTATATCTTAATCCATCAGTCCTCGGAATCACAGACACAATAGAAAATCTATTGTGTCGCGCCCCGATCGGGGCTTACGGTGGTCAATGGGTTAAAACGTTTTATGAAATCGATTCCCAACTTTTGTTACATTTACCTACTTTAAATCCTTTATAAGAAATATTTTACTCATTTAAATCTGATTTTAAAATGAATCTAATAACCGTTAAACGCTTTGGCGCCAAGCAAATCTAATTAGTATCAGTTATCCGCTCTTTCGTCTTTATGATTTGAATTACACTATGCACTGGAATCTCATTTCTTGATGCAATTCGATCAGAGGATTGCTTTCGATTAGTCACTGATTGGGAAATTAATTCATTGATGATTAAATGAATCGGAGAATGGTAAGTAGGTATAAAAATAGCCTTGCAGTGTTGATGGTTTATCTTAATTTTACTACGAAGAATTAATATTTGTTTGTGTATAATTATGTAGATATGGATTTATTGGAATAACTGGAGAGTACTTGGCCCCGAAGTATTTCGGTACTACACTCGGGTTTCTTAAACATAACTTCTTGAATAAAATATAACCGCGGCTGTACACACTCGTCGAGAGCCTCTCGTCGAGAGCCTCGGCCGAAAAGACTCTCGTCGAGAGCATGCCTGTACACACTCGTTCTAACATTTGAACTGAAGACTTACACGAGAATGGACGTAGAAATAGCTGCTGCTATTTGTCTTTGTGCCGTGAGCTATTATAATTTTTTAAACATTTACTATAAAAAAAATTTCTCAAACCATGGAGAAAAAGAAGATGGTGGATGATTACTATGCACCGCAGTAGAAACAGGAAAATAATTAGAAAAACTTCCTGAATAGTTAATGTATTTTATTGTATTTTTAAGGAATCAATAGAAACGCTTCTTTGTTTCAGAAGTAAAATGGAAAATCAATTGGCTGAGTTGGTGGCAGAACCTTCTGGCCAATCCATACTAATATTATAAATGCGAAAGTAACTCTGTCTGTCTGTCTGTTACTCGATCACGCCTTAACTACTGAACCAATTTGCATGAAATTTGGTATAGAGATATTTTGATACCCGAGAAAGGACATAGGATAGTTTTATCCCGGAAACCTACGGGAACGGGTTTTTCTTTGAAAACGCGGTCGAAGCCGCGGGCGGAAAGCTAGTTTAAAATAAATCCATAAAAAATAAGTTCCATAAAAAAGGGTTCTGTTTGATAGCACTCCAAAAACTGTAATTCTCGTTCATTAGACCACATAGTGAAACACGTGCGTTCATAAATAACGTCAGCGAGCAACTAACTCAACGAGTGTGTACATGCTCGCTCTCGTTTTCCTCGCGAGACTCAACGAGACCCTTTGACTCGGGCGCAAAAAACCGACCAGCGACCGAGACAGCCGAGGCGAGACACGAGAGTGCGAGACAAGACGAATGCACCATGTACATACTCGTTCTCGGCCTGTCTCGGTGTGTCTCGGCGAGTGTGTACAGCCGGCATAAGAACGTTTTATTTTATTGCATTATTTTCTTATTGCGATGCTAGTCATTTATTATTCATAATGCAATCACAATAAATGCAGGGTGTTTTTTATTTTTTAGTAACTACGTGGTAATTAACTACCTAGTATCTTTATTAGGATATGATCATAGTTTTTAAGCTGAAAGAGCATATATTAAATTATCACTCTTATCTTACGCATAAAAATAACACTCACACAATAATATTTCGTGATAATATCAATATAATTTGCAAGGAATTGCTCAGTCATCCTTAAGCGTTCAATTTTAGCAACCACTTTCGGCTGCTTTGACGTTCCAACATAATATTCGCGGTATAATAACATAACAGGGATGCAAAATATATTTTTGGAAACAGCTTTTGTTATAGGTGTTAATGGAGAGCAAGGAAGTAGCTAAACAATAAGGGTTACGGATATTATGTACCGTCTCAAAGCCTTCTGTATGCCGCGTGATATAGAAAAATTTTACTATATAAAATTGGTATTGTAATGTGATATTATATCATATTATACTACTATACAATCGAACAGAAATCAACTACTTATATTCAATACTTTACAAAATGGACACACACATTATAAGAACTTCTATTGAACAATGACTGAAAGTTAATTTTTCGTAGAGGAGCTACGGCGTAGGGAAACTACAACAACTTTATTCTGAATGATAAGGCGAATGTAAAAAGTTTAGAATCATAATAATATAAATCACATGCGAATATATTTAATCCCCAAGAAACGAAGACAAAAAGAACATATTATAAAACACAAATAATATATTTTAATTTGATTCTAACAAAGAAAAATTCTACGTTCACAATTTGTTTTGATTTAAAAAATAGTTTACAAGTGTTGAAGTAATAAAACGTTTAATGGCTTCCCCTTTGTCGTTGCTCTCGAGAATTATAGCTATAAAAACTTGTCAGAAGGGGAATGCAGCGATCACTTGTTGGCTTTTTGCAGAGATGCTATTTGATATAGAGATTGTATACACATGAGTCTATCAATAAAGATGCCATTCACGTTCCAAAGAATAAATATAAAGATGTCAATACACAGTAAAAAAGGATGTATACCTTTTAACTAAGCGAATAATCAGGAACACTTTTTGCCTTATTTTGATATGATATCATATCAACCTAATAAAAAGGTATGGTAGATATGTATTTGTTATTAATATACATATGTTTTATAATAATAAAATAATTGGATTTCTATCATATTATAAAATTAAAAACACTGTACTAAAGATTGTTTTAACGGGTATGGAAAAATTAAAAAAGTTCAACCATGTACAAAGTACTTATAGTACCTAAAGGCTGGAATTAAAAAAAAAAATTGGTAGTGATGGGAAAAACCAAAGGTATAAACCGCGGAATGAGTCTTAAACTACGATGTATGGGCTATTTTAACCTTACAGGAAAGGCCACTTTCGACATAAAATTTTATATATTATGGTGGTCACTTTCAAGTTTTACGAATTGAGTAGTTTCTTTTGTTTGAAGGTCATGTCCAAATGTCTTACCTCCCACGTATCTTTAAATATATTTTACTTTACGGTTATTTGCAGTCATTTTGGATTGGTACAAAGATAGATTAAGATCTTAGAAACCATCTAAACCATCGTTTTAAACCATCCCACGGGAATGATGAGGAACTATGCGGTTTTCCTTTTACTACGCGAGCGAAGCCGCGGGTGGAGTGTTAATGTTTCATATTATAATATTATGATATCTTTAAAAAATATTTGTACATGATGGTAGTTGTAGTAATCGATTTAATAAGTTCAACGTTAATAAAAAATGTAAAAAAATCTCCACGAGCAAGTCTTTCCCACTAAATAGTGCTGTTGCTCTTTAAAAGTATTGTCGCGAAGTTAAACGTTTTGTCGTCAGATTCTATTACAAAGTTAAAGAAAATTTAACGAAGCATTGGATTGCACTAAGAGCTTCTACTCAACGCAACTATCTGATTTCTGAGTTGACAAGTTTCCTGTATCAATAGTTAACTGACTCTGCACTACGGTTTTACATGCAGTTTGTGTATATTTAAATATTATGAATTCTCTACTAATACAATCTATTATTTCGATTTGATTTTAAATTCTTGTTATAAATACTGTCATTTATTAATTGATTTTGGTATTGCTTTTCTACAAAATAAAAATGTTATTTTTATTTCTTTAACTAGTTATGTATTATTTAGTAATCAATGAATATACGGGTGAATTCAATATTTCATAATTTAATTATGTTGTAATGATATTTAAACATACTGTAAAAAATTCAGCTAAAATATTTCTTCGCTCAATATTTATTAACTGTTAATTATGATAATCGTTGTATAATTTTTAAAAAATTTCAATTATCACTTATTGGATATTTAAATTTATGCAAATACAAGTCTTCTTTTACTACGTCGAAATAAAAACCCAATGGAAAAGGCAGTAAAAAACACATTCCTTTAAATAAATGAGTTAATATACTGTCTATGGACAATGAACACATTAATATGTCTAATGGATATAAATCTGAGGACACACTAAGTACCTACGATCAATTGATATGATACATGCTAGTTTAAGTTCACGGCTAGGCTTATGTTTTCCGAATTAGAATTAGTGTATAATTTAATATAACTGATTTATTATTAAGTAAACTTACTAATTTATTATGAGATACAAAATAATGTATCCGTTTATCAAAGCCTTACAATTTATGACGTAATAAAAAAAATGTGTGCGTGTACTAGAGTACACACGTAAGAAGTGAAACTTCTTTATGACCTTATTTTTCAAAAAATAATTTACTATCTACAGTAATATTATAAAGAGGAAAACTTTGTTTGTTTGATTGATTGTAATGAATAGGCTCATAAACTACTGGACCGATTTTAAAAATTCTTTCACCATTCGAAAGCTACATTATCCCCGAGTAATATAGGCTATATATTATCACGCTAAGACCAACAGGAGCATAGCCACGCGGGTGAAACCGCGCGGCACAGCTTGTATACAATATTACAGAAATACGTTAGTCTAACACGCTCGTCGTTTCGCTCCTTGCTACCTATTTAAATATTTACACCAGCCGCTGCTGCAACTCGCTCGCTTCGCTCGCTCGGCTCGTGCGGTAGTTCAAAAATCAAAAGTTAACCTAAGATGCTCGTCGCTTTGCTCCTCGCTACCTATTTAAATATTTACACCGGCCGCTACTGCAACTCGCTCGCTTCGCTCGCTCGGCTCGTGCGGTAGTTCAAAAGTTAACCTAAGATGCTCGTCGCTTCGCTCCTCGCTACCTATTTGAATATTTACGCCGGCCACTGCCGCGACTCGCTCGCTTCGCTCGCTCAGCTCGTGCGGTAGTTCAAAAGACCAAGGGAGACGCCAAAAAATTCGAGTTATATAGAGTTTTCAACTTATAAAGGATTTCGACTTAGGCGGATTTTGATTGGACATAAAGAGTTTGAGGTTTATTCTTATAAATATTGAATTCACAAAATCATAATTGAACACCAATCAAGCAAACACGTGTTAACGTGAGTCATAGATTTATTATCGTATACTCCTAAAATGTTTTCTAAGAAACAATACTGTACTTACATTGTCGGCAAGTTCTTAAAGGCGGTAACTTATTTTTGTTCGAACAATAGAGGTAATAAATATAAATTCCTAATGTCGAAATCTCGAAACAGTCAGAAATTAATGACGCACATAGTATATACATATTATGACAGAGGTTAAGCTTAAATAACTTGAAAAATAAATAACATGATCTCGCCCACGTGTTGGTGTTTTAAAAAATTCAATCAAAAACTGAGGTTAACTTTAAATACAATTTTAGAAAAATAAATACCACAATCAACATTCAAGTATTAGAAAAAATTGATACCATAATTCCACCCACGTGTTAGTGTATTGAAAAATACAATCAAAAAGTGAGGTTAATCATAAATAACTTAGAAAAATAAATACCATTATTACACCTAAGTATTAGAAAAATAGATGTAATTACTTATTTACTTTTTTTAGAAATTCACTGGAATTAGAATTAAAACAAACCCTTTGATTTTGCTGATCACTTTAATATAACATGTATAATGTATATAGTCACGAGTACGGCGTAACGCAAAAATGTCACGAGTACGGCGTAACGCAAAAATGTCACGCGCGCGGCGTAACGCAAAAATGTTACACAAAATTTTTGTCCACCCCCGATAAAGAAGTTTCACTTCAATAATTCATCTTTGCGCAGTTCACATTTTACTTTCCAATGATTAAAATTATAAAATAGGATATGCAATAGAACTTTATCGAAGATAGGTAGATAGATATTATAGAAAATGAAAGAATCGTATTTATCATGAATTTTTCCATCCATGAAAATAAAATCAAAATCTTTTTTTTATTTTATTAAAATAATTAATCTACCTAATCAAGTTGAATTGTATGTACCTACTAAAGTTGACCAGTACGTTACCGTCTTTATATTACACAAATCCACTGGGCAATCGTACAGTACAATGTAAAATGCAATGTATGAGTTACCTACTTAATTAAATGTTAGTGGAATACGAATCGCAGGGCTTTTATAAGGTTATTATTTTAGGGAATAATATCGTTTAGTTTATTGTTAAAAGTTATGCTAGGCTATATCAAACGTATACACACGCAAACGCTTTTTTAAAATAGGTATATACTTCCTCGTGAAAGTTATTTTAATAATATAATAATTATTTATTGGTTGTTACAGGCTGTTACATATGTACGCATTTAAGCAAAAAACGTGTTTTTGAGGCTTGGAACATAAAATTACCAGGGGCTATTTATTGTTTTCAATATTAGAATTTTTGATTAATACGTCCGTGTAAACCCATTAAAAATATTGTGTAGGTACCTAATTTATGTTTAATTTACTTGGTTTTGAAATAGGTGCACTTACTTTTTAAACAAACTCAAGTCCTAATATATTACGGCAGTCTGTGTGAATACACACTTTCGACTTTTAACCGACTTCAAAAACGAGGAGGAACGAAAATACAATGCTCAGAATAGTTGCATCATAATAAAATATGTTCTTTTTAGTATTGGATACTGTGTTAAAGTAACTTTCTATACTTATTGTATTGTATACAATAATTTCTATGCGGAAGTAACAATATTTTCTAAAAATAAGACAATAATAAAAGTTCCCTTTACTTCAGTTACATAACTCTTCATAAACAACGGCCCTTCCATCGAATTTTCCGGTTCACTGAGAGAAAACAACATTTGATTGGCTTTTTGCGACCTATGTAAATTAGTTTCCCCGTACAATAATACACATATGATTAAATTATTCGTGAACAATGTTATTTCAGTTTGTAAGTCTACTGGGAAACAATTTGTGAGTCAATAGTCTTAGCCGTACCTATAATAATAAGGATTTACTATTACCAAGTTAAGAAATTGAAGATTTAGATAAAGGGCAAAGATTTGAAAGCAAAAATTTTTTTAGAAAAAAAAATTTTTGCTTTCAAATCTTTGCCCTTTCGTAGATTCTAGATACGACTATCTGCCCACTCTATTTGTAAACAAAACATAACTTAATAGATACAGTTTCTAATAAGCAAAGACATTATTTTAATCATAAATTATCGGTATTTATTCTCGTAAGTGTTATAAAAGGGATTGTGAGCACCTTTACGATCTCATAACCGAAATGATGACCCTTGAGAATTACGTCACAAAATTATAAGGTTAATAATATGAGGTTAGATGTAAAGATGTGAACCTGTCCCTATAAATATTATATAATACTACGAAAAATATTTTTTTTAATTTCCTATGTAGTTTACAATGTGGATAACCTATTTGAAATAAGTATTAATATACGAAATTAATGGACATGGTAATAAGAATAAAGTATATGTGTGTTATAATATTGTGTGTATAATTTAATACCTTACTAGCTTACCTCCCGCGGCTTCGCCCGCTTTGTTTAAAACCTAATAAATTATATACTAAAACCTTCCTCTTGAATCACTCTATCTATTAAAGAAACCGCATCAAAATCCGTTGCATAGTTTTAAAGATTTAAGCATACAAAGGGACATAGGGACAGAAAAAGCGACTTTGTTTTATACTATGTAGTGATAAAACGTTAGTCCCAGGACAATAATATGCTATTCGTATTTGATTTATGGATACTGTTATTGATAGCTCATCATTTCTAATCTATTTGTCGATGTCCTAAATATAGAAAATCTTATGATTTATCCTTCCTTCATGCTATACTGGATATACGGATTTATGTGATTTTCGTTAAGCTCTGGCGAATCGCACGAAAGTTTCATCAAATGCAAACTAAAACATTTATTTGTGTAACTACTTAGACTCTTTCGAATTTTATTAATAGAATAAAGAAGAAAAAATACTCGTCGCATACAGAATTATAATATTAAGCTTTTTCTAGTGAACACATGTTTATGCATACCCGGGTCTTTCTGGCCTATGTCTTATTCCTGTAGCTTTCAGCAGTGCTCCTGCAATGTTCGAAGTCGTGCGATTTTCAGTGGCGTATAACTAGGTACCTAGGTTCTATGATGACTTTTGCACGCCTCATAAGCAAAGCGTTGAGGTGGGTACTACTGTCACTTCGCGCAAAACATCTGATTTTTCAAACTTAAAATGTCTTTATGTATCATACATTGCACTTGTAAGATAATACATACACACACATATTAAGAAAAAACACTATTTTTAACATTCATGATATTTTTGATGTAATTTTTGTTATTTAAACTAGTTAAAAAACAGTTTAAAAAAGTTCTGTCTTGGACGTCCGTGTGTCTGTATGTGCGGAGGATTTTCTTGTTAACACGATAGCGACCGAAATACTTTACTAATCGAGTCTTTTTTTTTCTCTTACGCTTGAGTATGCTCAGGAATAGCCCTTTCATTTTTCAGGGTCTGATTCGATGTGGTTTAATTGTTATTAAAAAAAAACAAAAATAATAATTAATAAATAATTATTAAAAAAAAATTATGAGGCGTGCACTTTTGGATTTTCCAAATTTTTTATTTATAATTGTAATGGCATATTGTACAACCAAACCACGGACATGTATCAAGATAGACTAAGCGAGTGTATGTACTTCCCGTGTCCAAACTATGTTATTGAAACTTACTTGACGCTGGCCTACACTCAGTCCGCGCTTGCAGTTCGCCAAGGAAAGACGTGAAGCTGAATAAAGTAAAATGCCGAATTGCGCCGTTATAAACTGTAGAAACTCCACAGCTGTGAGTGGCCGAGTTAGCAGAGATGTTTCCTTCCACCGGTAAGTAATTTTCTAATCAGAATATGCACTATTTATTTTAAAATCAAATAAAGAATATCTGTGGAAAACGATCGTGACAAACACGGATACCAAATCATACGAAATGATTCGGAATACATTGCGGCTTTTACTTGGCACGGTAAAGATCGCGTCGTATGATAACAAGCAATGAATAGCGTCTTCTCATTTTTCTGTTCTCATTTTTCTGTCCAATTTTGTGGTTAGTGATGTTCATTTGATGCAACAGTTCTCGATTCTAATCGATTTTATAATCGAACAGAAAAATGATAATTTGTAGGAGCAATTTTTCAGAAAAAAAGGCATAGATTTTTTTTGTCATTTAATACGACTTGACCTAGAACTTTTAAGTATTTTAATACAAAGGTACTAAAAATAAATATTATGACATGGACGCCATTAGTTAAAGTGTCATCTTGGGAGTTTTTTAAAAAAACTCCTTATTGCTTAGACTATGTTTGTTTTTTCAGTTTTCCAAGTAACCCGAACATAAAAGGAAAATGGATCGATGCAACGGGACATAAAGATTGATTGATTGACAGTTTCATTACTTTCTTTCGATGGCCTCTCTAGTACGTAGTACATGGTAACTCAATGGGCATATGTAAGAAAAAGCTAAAACACATTAGTGTACTTGTTAGAATATTAAAAGGTTTATAACTTTATTTTATCATCCCTCTGTCTATGGTAATTATCATTTTTCTGTCTTGAATCGATTTAGTAATCGATTACGATTCATTTATTTGACTACCTCTTAGACATAGATCTAGTTTGATCTGATTTCTTTCGATTTACTTCGATGGGATAGGACGATACTAGAATCGCCGCGCGAGTGGCGGCCTAATCGATTTAGCGTAAAATGAAATTAACATCACTAAAAAGCGCTCGTGACGTCATAACGCGTCAAGGTCAGTACAAAAAATATGACACGCTTGGTTTTCATACAGATCGCGGTACTTGCGTTGTCTACTTAAATATACATGTCTGTGAACCAAACAGTTCGACGAAATGTAACAACTAGGTACTAATTGGCATTTGGGTGATTCTACCTCCAAGAATAAAAGTATTTGAGGGTAGTTTTATTAAAACAATTTAATTAACTATAAATAATGTGTATTCGAAGAGTTGTTACTAGGTACCTAAATGAAAATAAATAATAAATTAAATTAATAATAAATCTTATCTCCAATCAACAGGTAATGAAATTTAGATTGTTACATTAACTAAAATATACCCTTTGTAATAAACATATTGTCAGGAAATAACTTTTTAAAAGCAAAAACACATATTCTGAAGTACTTTGAAACGATCGTGTAACTTTATAGTCACAGGTAGCACTCTAACGTAATATTCACGTACTTACTTGATTTCTCAACATGTATACGTGGGGTAGTATAAGGCAGAACGTAAAGAGTTGGTATTCGTTTATAGCAATTTCAAACAATGTAAATGCGAAAATGTTAACGACATTTTAATGTTTTTTTAGACTGGCAATCTAGTACGATTTTTGTGATCCGATAACGAGAGGTTATTTAGTTTGGACGCAAAATGCAGTTTAGTTTGGAATAAATTGCAATAAGAATGCAAGCTATTTTTAGCTAATTACACGGTGTAGTTTATCTCCAATTTTGTTGAACCAGAAGCGAAAATAGTGAAATCACAGTCAGTAGTGATCTTTACAAAACAAAAAAACTAAAAAAACTAACATCTTTTAATAGTATGTTGCCATAAATACGCAGGCCTATCTTACAGAAATCTATACGAATGATCTCAATAGTAGATTACAATTAAATAATTATTTCATAAATATTAATTTTTAATTTTGTATAACATGTGAAATTAAACTGATCACTACAAATAATGCTACAAATAGCAGTTTAAAAACCAACCCGATAAGCATAATATTATGAAAGTTACGGCAAAATAATTGTAGGTTTGGCTGCCGCAGGGGAAAACTATTACTCAACGATAGGCACATTTTCGGCTAATTTAATTGCCTATTATAAATGCTAATAAATTAGTTATGTAAAAGTTCGGATCAAATCCGCTCTACATTTTTTTATGTTGAAACAATATTTTTTATTTCATAACCTGAAAAGCATGATAATTTCTAGAACTTATAAGTGTGATGATAACTTCCAGAACATTAGTTTATCTTCAGTATGATGGAATACGTAGATATAATTTATATATAAATAAGTAAAAAACTAATATGATTTTGTACTGTAAATACCTACTTATTATTAAAAGATCGAAATATCATTTGGTGAATATTGCTCACTTTAACCTACACAAAACATTTGAAACGCCCAATTTTCTCAAAGTAACAGTAAGTTTCTCAAAGTCTCAAAGTAACAAAACGCCCAGTTTTCTCTCTCTTTGAGTAAACCTATACCTAATGATTACATTTGTATGGTTTTTCACCTTCCCTCGTAGCATATAAATGTATTAATAATTGCTTCATTATTTAAACCTTATATTCTTGTATCTTCTAAAAGATTATTGCCCACATCATATTATGTAATTGTATCGAAAACATTCCTTTGAAATGAGCGCTTTGTTTGCAATTTTAATAAGATTTATTTGGAAATTGTAAATAAATATCCGTAATAAAATATTTAAATAGCAGGATATTCGTCTTAAACCCGTGTGTTTATATGTTCCATATATACCTAATTTCCAGGTATACTAAGCTAGGTGTATGACATCAATAAACCAAAAATACCTTATTTAAAATTTATTACTTAATATATTAAGTACTAGAGGTCCGCCCCGGCTTCGCCCGTGGTACATATTTCGCAATAAAATGTAGCCTATGTCCTTTCTCGGGTATCAAAATATCTCCATACCAAATTTCATGCAAATTGGTTCAGTAGTTTAGGCGTGATTGAGTAACAGACAGACAGACAGAGTTACTTTCGCATTTATAATATTAGTATGGATTTTCGAAGTGTTTTAATAACTAGTTATAGGATTCTCGTAGTAGGTACCTTCCTACTTAATAGTTATGAAAGCTCTTAAATCGCTTTTATTATAACTAGGAAGGGACTCAAGTCAATTTAAAAGCCAACAGTTTTTAATGGACTACATTGTATACTTACTAAAATATTGGTAGCTAGCTTAACACCCGCAGCTATTCTCGCGTGCATTTCTCCATACCGCGACACAACAACCTCAGAGGTAAAATTAAAATCCCCTTTCAACATTTGTTCATGTCAAAATGAACACTCAAATTTGTCTTATTATCTATAAAAAATAATAATAAAATAAATAAATATTCCACTGCTCCGAAATTCATCTTTATAGAAGGTTTAGGTTAAGACGAAATGTAGAATTTAAAAATATCTCTAACTTCTTATCGTTTCGTGCCAAAACTTTTCAAAACTTAGGTTATCTATTGGCGCCAAGACTGTTATGAAAGTTTATGAAGAAAATGATGTATAAAGGGATTATTGAACCCTTTTCTTTTCCTTTCGAACAATCGCCCACATTGTGCTATAAATAGTACAAAGTGTATGATATGTTCCTAACTACTGGTATGCATATACAGTTATGTGTATATAATATTATTTGTAGTTTAATCTATACTAATATTATAAAGCTGAAGAGTTTGTTTGTTTGTTTGTTTGTTTGTTTGAACGCGCTAATCTCGGGAACTACTGGTCCGATTTGAAAAATTCTTTCGGTGTAAGATAGCTCATTTATCGAGGAAGGCTATAGGCTATATACCATCACGCTACGACCAACAGGAGAGGAGCCACGGGGGTGAAACCGCGTGGAGCGGCTAGTGTACAATATATGTAGCCACTCTTGAGACACCTATACCTCCTTGAAGAACCTCTAATTTTTAATATGAAATTGACCACAATCATTAAAGACAAGTATGAGTAGAGTATTTGAATATTAAATGTATGTTACTGTGTCTATTATAGACTATAAATGTAAGAATCTTTATAAAATTCATCATAATGTTGTTCAGAGAAAAGGGATAAAAATAAAACTCACTCTCGATACCCGATTGATTTATTCGATTCGTAATATCGACAAATAACAATGAACTAAGTAAATATATCTTTGGGCATTCGAACATACACCGATACAGCTTAAATATAATTACATTTATTTATGTATGTATGTAGAGTAGAGGTCGAAATAAATGCGAATTGACTACGTTACCCAGCCTGAAGAAATAATATAACTAATGAATAAAAAAAATATATAACAGAAGTTCAACACGTATCTGAATTAATATAACTAAGATAAATGAAATGTACAAGAGATAACTAACATTAATAATCTTTAAGTCTTGTGCCTCTATGTTCAGGTTCTTCGCAATCGAAAGACCATCTCAAAACTTTGAACTAATTTACTCCGTTTGGACACGGCTAAATTCACAATTAAAAAGAATACAACAATAACCTACGAACTGGCTGACAACCATAGACAAACATAATAGACTAGATTTATTATCTATGCTCGTCGACCATAAATTTCAAAATAATAGACACCTCACGCCACTGATATTATTTAATGAACTATTTACAAAGTTAAGCGAATTGTTTCTCCTTTCTGATTAATAACGATTTTTTTTTAATAATTTTTAATTGCAAGATAGAGATAATCATATCACAGTACTATAAAGTTACAAACATATAAATCATCTAGCAAATAATTTGTCTAAACATAAATCTCTTATTTTGTAACAGATTCCAACCGTATTTATTTATTAAGTTTATAATTAAGCCACGTTCCGTAGTAGTTCGTCCGCCGAGAGCATCCCGTCCTGCAACAAATGTCAATATTTTTATTTATTTCCCAAGTCTCTAACTTTCTTTAATTAAAAACTTTGTAATTATATCAATAGTTAAGGAAGCAGCAGTTCACAGGAATTGAGAGATGATCTATTTTTAAAGATTATGTTATCATTTTATACATTAAAGTAAAATAGAATTAGAAGCATATCCAAATAGTGATAAAGTAAATTCTTCTTATTAATTATTTACCTGATTGAGGTCGATGAATTTTCGCACAACTGATCGGCTGAAGTCGGGGTTGTTAATCATTTCGTTCACAAACCAGTCCAAGGGGATGCTGTAAAATTTAGTTTTTAAATATCTTTTTCATTTTAACTGCCTACTATAATTCTGTGTCAATTGGAAATATCGTACTCTACGTACTACATAATATACCTACTCTTCGTGTTCGCTTCCTACTACCCATATACCTACTTAATTCATACCTTAATCATAGGCAAGGTAGATTACTAGTTAACAATGGACAAATAAATAATAAACCAAATCAATTTCAAGAATTCCATAGTAATTTGTATCCATACAAAGCTGTCTAATGTACCACAATAACTTAATTGAAATTTGGCTTTAGCCAAATGTTCGATGTCTATTATTTACATAGGTACATAAGTTAATTTAGAACATCACCATTATGAAAGTGACGTCACAGACAAACGACATTATTTTAATGTACCTACAGGATAAGCACATTTAAACTTTGTTTCTTACATGTAAAGTTACTCATAGAAACTTCTAAGTTATTTTTAAAGACTACAACATTAAAACATTTTATCTCTTTATATTTTGCTTTGATACCGAAGTTTATAACTTTTGTCAACAATATCGCTGCCTCTAAATCATTAAAAGTTAAGCGGAATGAAAGCATAAGATTTATAGATACAATAACTATTTGTTGATGACATAATATGACCATAATGATCAACATAATATCACAACAAAATAAGAAAGTACCTATAGGCTTAGAACATAAAAATAATACTAAAACAATATTTAAACAGAAATATTTTGTTCAATTATGTAACGCAATAAACTATGTAAATACATTAATATGTATAAGTATAGAAATGATAAAACCCACTAGTTAATCCTTCATAATTCATAGGTACCTTTTATCGATACAATAGTGTACTTACCTTTCCACATTTTTTTCCTCGTTAGCTTCCTGTCCGTCTTTATCCTGCGTAGCTTCGAGATTTTCCCAGAAGTTGTCCAGTCCATACACTGCAATACAATCTCGTATTAAACGTAATTAAGATAAGGAATTAACCTCACTCAGGGCAAAATACTGAGGAGAAAGACACGCAATGAATAACGCTGTAGGTTATTCAACAAACGTCGTTCAATTACAACACAACACATAAATAAGGTAAGCAAGTTTGACTTTGGCTGTTAGTAAAGCTTGATTTAATTATCTCGAAGCCACAATTGTATTAGGTCAAGTCGCATTTTCTTCACCTTCAATGACCAAGGATTATTTATAGAGTCCTCATTGTGTGGAACTACTTATCTTTTAATATAGGAATACTAGAAGAAGCATCCTAATTAATTCTTTTGAACTTCCTTTCATAGGTTTTTTAAAGTTCTAAAAGTCTTAGCACGTTACTAGATTAATTCTTTTCATAAAATTTATTCAAAGGAAAAACTTATGCAATATTCACCCTTGAAATTGACTAGTTTTTTCATATATCACACTACAAAATTTGAAACTTTAAAAATGTATATACCTTAACGTTGATTGAAAATGCGACCTGAACTTCTTTTTACTATGATATATCACAACTTTTTGCCCTTTTAGCGTAATAACTCTCGAGTATACCAAAAAGCGTAGGCATAATAATATTCAATCTTCCAAAGACAAATAACATAAAATAATCTTTCACGCAACTCTGCTGCCGATATTGTGAAAGAAAATGCATATAGTTTAAGCCATAAATGTTACGTAAAGCAAATATTAAACTTATTCGTGTGTGATATGTATCGAATAATGTCCAGTCACACAATATTGTTTGTATCGTTTCATGTCTGTTCACGTTAAGCCGGTCCCTGAGGCTAAGGTTCGGTCGATACGCATTATACAGAAAATAAAAGGTAAACAATAAGTCACTTTGTCGCCTTTTTAAGCCACGATCAAAACATAAGATATATCGCCAATATAGTTCGATCGGTTTTATATTGGTTCAAATCATCGCGTGATCTTATTACCTCTGCCGCTTTTACCTTGTCGCTTCCCATAACCCCTTGCGATAAGTACGTTCGAATTTGGCTTGAATGTACCTCGGGTCACTCTAATCTCTTCTACTGTGAGAATTTATACATATTTCATAGGTAGAAAACAGAATTACAAAAATAGTATACTTATACGTTTCACTGAATGGTAATCAAAATATTGAATTCAAAAATGATCTCATAGATTCGCGTAGTAATGAAGCGATAAATATTTGACAAGCGAAGCCTAGGGTACTTTTCTTGCGATCATCTTCTACTTCCATATTGTTATATCTACGGTAGCAGTCGAAAGCGTGATAAGGCGACGACCGTTTCAAGCGTTATATTACCTTCTTCGTTTACATCATCGTTACCACTGCGTTTGCCAAAATCGAACGCAACCATTAAAGGACCTTTGGGCTTAAAAACCTTGGTGGCGCGATGTGTGTCATCTGTGTAAAAGTGAAGAATATGTTGATTGTTCAGATATGAATGTGGAGTAAAAGAGATTCCAGTAAAACTGTTTCACATAAAATGTCACACTGTAAGGTGACGCTCAAAGGCTGAAATTAAAAATTCCAAAAGCGTACCAGTCCGTTTGGTTCTATACATTCTTTGACACCTCAACATAATAATGTAGAGTCACTGTTGAGCCTTTCTGAAAGTTTGTGCTTTAGAACTGTCGCTATTGATAAAGTTAAAATGCTAAAGCAGAAACTTTCTGCTCAATGAAACTGTGAAATTAGATTTTATTGCTTCCTAAGCACTCACAAGCAACATATAAATAGACCGTCCTTGAGTCTCTTAGCCATTTACAAATGGATTTTCTTGTTCTCGCCACGAGAAGCAGTAGTTTGGAGATATTCGTAATTTTTCCTTCCATTCAGCGAGTTGGGAATCCTTTTGAGAGCCTGAATACCTTCTGATTCCAATTCCGGTGTTCTTTTGCCAAAATCTCTTGCGATACCAACGGAGGGACTTTTAAAAGTAGGTGTACCGCGGTTCGGGCGTTCTGCCGTAGTTTGTTGGGATACATCGCCTTAACCAATTATGATAATCAATAACCATTATTTTAAATACTAAATGAATGAATTAAATATAAAAATAATTACATATTGTTGATCAATACATGAAAATCATTACAATTATAGGAAGAAGGTCCTTCTTAATTAACAAAACATTTTAGACTATTGCCAATTTTTACTTAAACGTAGTTATTTGTATTACGTCAGCTTTAAATGCAGACATCCGGATGTAACTTCACTAAAGATAAGTTTTGTTCCTAAACATTTGCACTACTGAAATGTTGGAGAACTAATGAAGAGAAATCCTCACTAATTTAACCCCTAGAGATAACAATCAAACAAGAACATAGGAAAGTGGAGATAACTCTTCATAATATGGATAGACTGAGAAATTTAAGGGGAAAATAAACACAATTTTTCTTTTTACAGGATTAACCTATATTCACGTTAATAATAAATAAATAAAAAAATACAAGAATCCTATCGATTATTCAACCTTTTCACTACTCAGAGCTAGAGTAAAAGAATTAAAAGTAGAAGCACACTCAAATTATCTCTTACGATGTCAAAATTCTATTAAATCTTCTCCTAAGGAATTTTGGACTTATATCAAGAACAAACGTATGAATTCTAGCTATCCATGTTGTATGTCTTATCGTGGACATATGTTAACTTCGGGAAAAGATATGTGTTCGGCATTTAGCGATTTCTTTCAATCTGTTTTTCGACCAGATGTTTCTTCTGATCTTGTGAATCCTATTGTTGAGTCAAATCTTGCTGACTGTATTTGTTCTATATTGATTACTGACAAGGAAATAAAAGCATTATTCAGAGAGCTTGATGGTCGGAAGGGTGCTGGGTCTGATGGAATACCTGCAATTTTTGTCAAAAAATGTCAGTCTAGTTTAGTTATACCCTTACGTTTACTCTTCCAGCGTTCTTTAAACGAAGGAGTCTTTCCTAAATGCTGGAAGGAAGCTTTAATCATACCCATACACAAAAAAGAATCTAAAAATGAAATAACGAATTATAGAGGTATATCTTTACTTAACATATTTGCGAAAATGTTAGAAAAAATTGTACATAAACACTTATACAGCTCAACAATTAATTGCATCCCTTCCAACCAACATGGCTTTGTTAAGTCGCGTAATGTCACAACGAATTTATTAGAATTAACACAATTTGTGAATAGTAGCATGAATGAAGGAGTGCAGGTGGACGTGCTTTATACGGATTTTGAGAAAGCATTCGATAGAGTCAGTTATAATATATTAATTCGCAAGCTATACGCGGTTGGCATCAGAGGGAATCTCCTTAGGTGGTTGGAATCGTACATTCGAAATCGTAGTCAGTCTGTTATCTTGGGAGGCTATAGATCTGACTTTGTTGATGTCACTTCCGGAGTCCCCCAAGGCTCGCACCTCGGTCCCTTATTGTACAACATTTATTTATTTGATATTGATACTTGTTTCAAAAATTCAAAATTTCTGCTTTATGCAGATGACAAGAAAATTTTTAGAAAAATTTCAACTCCTCAGGACTGCCTCTTGCTTCAGGACGATCTTAATAGGCTTACCAATTATTATAAATTAAACAAAATATCAGTAAACACAAATAAATGCCAAAAAATAACTTTTTCTAGAAATAAGGCTACTAAAATTATATGTTTTGACTATAAAATTAGCAACGAAATTATTCCATCCGTTACGTCAGTAAGGGACCTAGGTGTGATCCTCGACGACAAACTTAGTTACCGCATGCACATTGAATTAATATCTCAAAAAGCCTACAAAAATTTAGGATTTGTTTTGAGGCAAGCGGAACCATTTGATGATTCGGCATGTTTGAAAGTTTTGTACTACGCGTATGTACGTAGTATTCTTGAGTTTGCTAGCGTTATTTGGCGTCCAAGTTATAAATGTCATATAACTAAATTGGAAAAGCTTCAAAAGGTATTTGTAAATAGAATGAAATATAAAAATAAACAACATGATTTAACCTATTCACAAGCTTGCTCTCACTATAAAATCAATACCTTGGAGGATCGTAGAGATGTAATCGACCTTATGTTATTGTATGATATTGTCAATAATAACTTTGATTTTCCTGTTGCTTTAGAATACTTACAATATCGTGCGCCATCACAACGTACTCGTCATACGCCTCTCTTTAATGTCCCAGCAACCTCTACTAATTACCTCAAACATTCACCCTTTCTGAGAATTCCGAATAATTATAATAATAAATTCTCCTTGGCAGATCCCTTTCAATTATCTCGCTCTAAGTTTAAAAAATTAATACTACAGCTTATTGACCAAAATTTGTAAAGAAATTCACAAACAACACACACACACACACACACTCACACACACTTACAATCACACTTGTACTCACTCATATTTATTGTTACCTTTTTATTTAACTATGTATAATTATATATAATATAGGGTTTGTAATTGTTATATCGTTCTTTATCTTCATACTTTGCTCACTCGCAGTATTATGTATTGTTATTGGTGTACCTTTTAATTGGCGTATTGAATTGTTAATGTAATACCTAGTGTAAGTTTAGCTGTAAGGTACCTTTACATAAATAAATAAATAAATAAATAAATAAATAAATAATGCTTTCACAAAGGATTAAAAGTATAGACCTGAATAATTAGCGTTGTTTACTATGAGTAAAGGACAACGCAAAAAATGTCGTAATACTAAGGTTGACTTTCCGATAGAATTTAAATCTCAAGAGAGCTATAAAAAGCTGAATTCCTTCATAATAACATAAATAGACTGGATAGAAAATTAAAAGGTATTATAAAATCCGTGACAAATTATACGCGCCATTGGCTTCTATTTCAAGCTGAATGAGATTGATGCTTTTCGCGCCAATCTTCTACGAATCTGACAAAATGCATTAGAAGTTTGAAAGTATCGCCGAAGTATTATATTAGAGTTTTGATAAGGTTAGTTGGATCTTGATGGAAATATTAGTTCTCAGAAACTCTTATACAGTAATTAGTGAAATGTTACTGTATACTTCTTTGGGAATGTAGAGAAACTTCACAGAGAAGTAAATTACAAATGTTTTTAAAGACAATAATAATTTTAAAAGCGGGTAAATTATTTTATTGTATCTTTGCTCTGCATAATATACTAATATAGTATATTGATATATTATGTAATACATAGAATATAGAATACATTTTTAATATGATTCGCTTAGATTTTATAATAATTGCATTTAATCAAACCAAGCAGTATGTAACATAATATTCCCTATTCTATAAGTACATTGTGCAAAAATTAATATTGAACATAAATTTTCCGTCAAAAGAACGTCTAATCTCAAACTTTATCACTTACGTTCAGTCCTAGCGCGCTTCCCGAAGCCACGAGCTGTCATCATTTCGACGTTCTTGAAGCCCCGTGTTGGTCGCTGCTGCTTGCGCACCATTCGTGTCTCCGGCGCGCTGTCCACCATGCAGAGGACCACCGCCACGAGCACCGCTAGTTGCATTGTGAGATTCATGTCTGGAAAGACGGACTTTGTTAAGAAGGAAAAAATGTAGGGGAAAATGTGGAAGTACGAAGGAATAATGTAGCTTTCTTCTAGTTAAGGAATTTTTAGAGCTAACACAAGTTTTTTTCATTTTAAATACCTACAGGTAATAATAATGTTTAATGTATCATCATTTTCAAGAAACAAGCAATCACGCATACGTCTATGTTTGTACGAGAAGAACTATCTAAGTATATTGCACTTATAACATACATTTATTAAAACAATTACTGTTTTTAGCAGCGCTAATTAAGTAGAGAAGAGAGGAACTATTCACTGGCCTATTAATAAAGTGGGTACCTACTTCATACAAACATATTACCAAAGACTACGTAAAAACTAACAATATTTCATAATACTTTATACTCCATACTCGAGAGACAATGTGAGACATGATTAATTAGAGAATCAACAAATTAAATTAAAGGGAGTGCTTAATACCGTTGCGATGGTTATAAAAATTATGTATTCGATTAAAATGCTAAATTATTAAATGTTCATTTCTACAAAATACTATTTGAGAGAGACAAAACAATATATTATCTATCACGATGAAACTGCCAATATTTTAAAACAAACGTTTCAGTCAAGCATTGCTTAAAAATATTTGTACCTTTGTTAGGAAAAACTATACTTATTATACACAACGTAAACAAAACAACGCAGTGGAAAATAAAAAAGATTGTAAAGCCGTTGACAGTTCCTCGTAACAATAAAACTAAGCGTAAAGTTACTATCACATTACTGGCTACTAAAAACGTTAGCACGTCTACGCCTTGTTAACTTGGGGTTGTTTCATTTCCATACTGAATGCACTCATATTAATTATACGTTGAAGTGTCTAAAAGTGGGTAAAGTATGCTTAGATATAAGGGCATATACACTGAGATTTATATTTGAATAGAAAAGTCTGGAAAGATATTGTTAGTTGGAATCTAAAAGGGTTAAGTGCGAAACTGTATATACTCCCAGTTTTATATCATTATCAGATCCAATTACTTTTCCATTGCGCACTGAATTTGGACTGAAATAAAGAAAATTTTACGTATTGCGTATAACTATAAAGTTTATTCTATTATTCGTTTTAAAATTCCCTTTAACAGTAGACTACAAGGAATAGGTATATAATCTACTAGAAATATTATATATCTAGAAATATTTTATTACCGAAAATTTATTCTAAATTCCAATCTTAATAATTATATAAGATAAACTTTTCTATAATAATTATAAGTAATTTGTGTACACGTGCTAACAATCCGTCAGTAATTATACGAATGAATCCATTAAGTCCATTCTCTTACCTAAGTGGAAAGTTCAGCAACATATTCTGTAAGGGCGTAATGTTATTATATAACTTAAGTTATTATAACTTGTCCTATATTAGAATTATAAGCGAGTTTGATGTAATATTGGGTATTGATGAAGATTGGGCAGTTTGGTGATTAGCCAAAGAATTTGATTATCAGCTTATTATTACTGCGATTGAAGCGCTTAACTGTATCGTGGTCTCTTCTATTGTTCATCTCATCATCTATATTTAATTGTTTTTTTTTGTGTAATTTATTTAATCTGAATATAAATAAAATAATTCTAACTTGTTGTTCAAATGCTTACACACTTTTCAGAAGAGATAATTTAATTTAAAAGATTAAATAATTTAATAAAACCTTTTAAATATTTGAACAAATTATGGTTGATAGATTGTTAGATTTAAGCTACTTATCGTCAGCGTTTTTCTTAAAATTACAGAATCTTATTCCGGAGTTTCGGAGTATTTTTAAGAAGTCAATATTAGGTACCTATTGATTATAAAATGTTTTAACGAATCCAATTTTATAAAACTTCTACATCACTTTTCTAAAAGTCTCAACATAATTTTTAATATTTAGCCAGCAAGGGTTCCTCAGGAAAATATTAATCTTCTTTCGGTCTAAGTGTGTGTAGGATATTCGTAGAGTTTAATATTAATAATGTTTGAGAGGTCTCATCCACTATCTAGGTCTAATACAGACTCTTATGCGTCAGTTCATTAAATATATACGGCTCCCGTAAGTACGGTATAAAATAATAATTATTATGTAGATATTAAAAATATACAGATTCTGAAAAAATGATAGATTTTCTTTCTTTTCACAATTGTAGCTACATGATTTTTACTCAATATTTTTTTAAATTATTCAATATGCAAATTGAATATATTACTAATTATATCGCAACAAAATTATTTTAAAGAAATAACAGGGCAACGATTAGAGGGATTAGATAGTAAATATAAATAATAGCAATTATTATTTGCAGTTATATCTATACTTTAACGTTCAAAATTTTACAATTGATGGAAAATAGTTTAAATAATACCTACTCTTTACTTGTAAATAAAAACTTTATAATATAGCCAATCAATTATCTAAGAACCGTTACATATTATATAATTTTTTAATACAAATAACCCTGTAGGCGAAGTCAATTAGGCATCAAAGTATCTAGTAATTAGAAAATGAAATAAAATCATTCTGCTTAAATTCGTGAAAGTTACACAAAAGCATTCTTTACTTGGAAAAGCGAAAAAGTATTTATGTTGATCTTAACAGAACTGATATTGAAACAGTCGAATCTGAATCTTCAGCACTAAATTTAAAAGCACTCGTGAAATTGTAATAATTTGTCGATAAAATCTTTAAAATATTTTTTTTACTGTTAGAATGAATTAATCTTACAACGTGATTGGTAGAATACATATATATTTTTTTTAAACTATTAATATAAAAAAGACTGTAGGTAATAATTAATTAAATTAATTTTTCAAAATACCCGCAATCGAAAGATTCATAAAAAATTATGTTCGACATAAGATTATCTACTTTAAAACAGATGACATAAAAGTCATTAAAATGAGCCCTAAACAATTAACACACCACATTTCGTTACTAATAACTAAATGGTATGTTCATAATTCAATTTCGCATATTAAATCATCACCAACTCTACGTTTAACCAAACAATTGGCAGTTTAATCATCATTAACAAAGTTAGGGTACTTATCCTTTCTTGCAAGTTGTTCTGAGTAATTGTTGCTCGTCGAATTATGCCATCACTACTAATTGTAAGGGGAATAAGCCGTATTGTAACTATCGTAGTAACTAGGGAGTGTAATAAACGCATAGAGATGAATTAGTTTACGATGAACTTATATGTTTAAGCGGTACCTGGGTAAAAGTGATTCGCTTTAACGAGTCATCAACTTCATACTACATACATAGTAGGTATTATTTTTATTTTTACGATAAGAATATACAAGACTGAGAGTGGAAATATCTGATTTAGTTTATGTATTATTTAATAGATGTTCCTTTTGTGTATGTGAAAAACAAATATAATATTTTATTTTGTAGAGCGGTGCTACTCGGGTAATAATAGCTATTTTTAGAGATGACGATATAGTTACTATTTAATATCTACTTTGTAGCTATCTTGGAAACAAATATATATCTATTTACAGATTTTAATGAATTTCTATCCAGATATTCTGATTCCTGTACTTAGCCGTGCTCTCAGCTACGTCGTTTCTTAAGTCAAAGCTTTACTTGGTAAGCTTTCGTGTTGGCCATTTTGATTTCTCTCAAGATGCTTTCATCCTATGTATAATTAAATACATCTTCTATTTTATTTTATGTACATATCTTCCTTATGATACTAGAATGAACTATGACGTCATAATATTTTCGTATAATATGTATAATACAATATATGAGCAAAATGTGTAGTTTTTAAAAATTGTACATATTTAAATTCAACTAAAAGGGCAAATATCATGAATGTACGTATAGATATTTATACATTAATATATATATTACGTAAGGTAAATTTATATATTAAAAACAGTAATAGTTTACACATGTATTTCGGAATATTCTCATAAAGTCATTGCACCTGAAATAACATGATTGTACTACAGAATGTATGTCGTGTGGTGTGTTTGACAACATGAGATATCTATGCTCCAATAGGCAGTAATCGGTATTATGCATGTTCCGGTTTGCCTAAAATAAGACAAGCCTGGGAACACGTACACACTTCCTAAACGTATAACGGTATATGTAATATATAATAATGTAATATAATATCACAAAGAGCTAATTTATCGACCTTCAGGTTTAAAATTTATTCGTCAAATTTCGTAATCAACCATTTAAAAAGTGTTCTAAATGCACGTCTTTTGAGATTTTACGGGTAATATTTTTATTTTATTGTTTAAGTAATACTTTATTATACTGATAAGTTAATACTTAGCCATGGACTAAAAAATGACCCCATAATTTTCAAATAAAATAATATTATGAAATCAATGCATGAAACAAATGGAAAAAGCTCCGAATCACATGTGTGAGTTTTTAAAATAATGAAACAGTTATTACTGCTTAATATGTAGTTTGTAATTATACAAATAACATAGAAAACCATATTAATGTAATAAGCCTACAACCTTTTATGTGCTTCTATGTGTAATATTTTTACTTACTCAAGCTTGAAAAGTAGTATTTATCAAAGTACAGTAAAAGTTCCTTATTCGCGCTTCCTTCATTCGCGGTTTCACTATTCGCGGATGGAAAAAATGCGACCTAAATCCTGTATTCGCGGCCTAAAATTCGTTATTCGCGGATCGAATCGGTACATCGGTACATACATATATGTATTTACCTAAATAAAAACCATTCGTTATCCTTAGTAAACGCTTGAACTACAACTACGAATTTATAATGTCGACTAAAAAAAATGAAAAACGAGTAAAAAGTGACAAGCCATTGCCTAAACCTGAAGATAATACCTAATTAAATGGTAATTAATAAATATGTTTGGTCAAAAACTTAAATTAAACTGGTTTCTTTATGTATTTGCTTTTTTATTTCATCACCTAAGAACGTATTCCCTATAACCCCATACAAATTACCATTCCTTATTCACGGTTTCTCTATTCGCGGCACATTTACGGAACCTATTACCCGCGAATAAGGAACTTTTACTGTACATTAATCCGTTTTTCAGATTTAAAAATATATTTTTTTTACCACAAGTCAACATTTAAATAATCAAAATCAAATCTTAAGTAACTTATAACGTATTTTTAAATACAATGGACATATTATATTAATTTAATTCAATAATTAAATAATATTAATTCAATAATATTTAATTGTTTAAGAATATGCTGTGTTATCAGTACCGACATTTCAGTGTTACTTTAAGTATGAAATCGCTCAAGAAAGGAGATTGTAACAATTTAATACTAAAGGAAATAAGAATTTATTTTATAAAAAGCGTCCACTTTATAAAACCTGTGTTAGTCTAGTATGATATTTCTATCTAGATTGCAAAAGCGGTAATCCGGATTATGTAAATATTAAAAGGCAATAGTTAAGTGCAGTCCAGTGAAAGTCGAGTATTATTTTTGTATGCACTCCCTTTATAAGTTTCAACTACCTTTCAACCTATTAACATACATAATAAGGTTAGCGTAAAGAGGTTTTCCTAGCAGGTAAATTTTATTATATACGAGTATTAAGACATGCACATGACGTTAACTAATTCTCATAATGAAACATTATTTAGTATGAAGGTTTAAAACTAAAAAATAAATAAATAAAAATATATTAGAATACTAGCTTTCTGCCCGCGGCTTCGCCCGCTTTGTCTAAATAAATAAAATCCTAGTCCTAATAAATTATATACTAAAACCTTCCTTTTGAATCACTCAATTACAAAAAACCGCATCAAAATCCGTTGCGTATAGTTTTAAAGATTTAAGCATACATAGGGACAGAAAAAGCGACTTTGTTTTATACCTACTATGTAGTGATTAACAGGAGAATGAAGTTTGTAGGTAGGTACCTAAATAATTCGAGTTAGAGACCAATAATTAATAGTCATAATATCATTTAATTAAAACAAAATAAGTTTAAATGTGTTAGGTAAGTTACTACTATTATAGGTATATTGCATTTAACATTATGAAGACAAGACAATTTTGGTTAATCCATAATGTCCTTTAAAAATTGCGATTCGCGTCCAATAGACACAAAAAACCCACAAACAATGAATGCCAAGTCAAAAATACATTCATTGAAAAGGGCCACGAAAACCGTTCCCTTTCAGATGGGAAATAAAATACTGAATATTTTACAACGCCTTTTTATGAACCGAAACAATTTGACCATTATTTTCAACGCTTTTAACGTGATTGGTTTGTTGATATTTTTGGCAATTTAATCGTAAAAACATAGAGGTAAGTATGTAGGTATGCATAACAAACAGTCTAGACCCATACAAGTAGAGAAATGAGAATATTGAAATTAATTAATTTAGGACCAAATTGATCTCTGTTAAGTAAAGCAAATCCACTATTTCAAATGATTATAAATAATTGATAAAATATTAAGAAAATCTATTTATTCTTCACAAAACATGGAAGTATAGGTAACTAATAAATTAAACTGCAAAACAATGACTACTAATGTTTTCGTCCTATAACCCTTTAAACATTTTCAAATAAAGTAAATCTTCTAATTTAAAAGGCAAATCATAATTTGATTAATATTGTAATCTCGTTATTCCTACCTCTATTTTACGTTCAAAGACGTTTACTTTGTATTTAAGTAAATTAAAGAAATATTGTCTTTCATTTGCAAAATTGTTGATGAACGCAAAAAGGTTTTATAACAATCAGACTTACTTTTACGTAATATTTTGTGATGAGATAGTCCTAATATTGGCTTATTTGAACTAATATTAATTTAATAATGAAATTTAAAATTCGAATTTTACTCAAAAAACAAATTCAGTAAGTTTTTTCTTTTTTATATTTCTAAATACAATCTGTTTATTATCTCCTTAAAAATTGAAGAAAATAAATCTCGACATTCACATAATTGAGCGATACAAAATTTTAGCACATCTTTATAAGATGCTTGGGCAATAAAAGAGGGTTCATAAAATTGATGTTTTTCCCACGGTTCAATGCAAGTACCGAAGCCGATTGTGTATAGAATACTAATATAAGGTAAACCAGTTTTTTTTTTTATATCAGAGCAAGCAAAGGAGCAGATGGGCCACCTGATGTTAAGTGGTCACCACCGCCCATAAACACTTGTAACACTAGAAGTGTTACAGGTGCTTTGCCGGCCTTTTATGGACAAATAAGCTCTTTTCTTGAAGGCCCCAATGTCGTAGTTGTTCGGGAACACCGCAGGTGGCAAATCGTTCCACAGTTTCACCGTACGCGGAAGGAAGTTGCGGGTGAAGCGGACAGTGGTGGAGCGCCAACCATCCAGATGGTGCGGATGGAACTGGTTTTTACGGCGTGTGGTCCGATGGTGGAACTGTGCGGCTGGTAAAAGGTGGAACAATTCCTCAGAGTTATAGGTTATCACCGAAAACCTTTGAATTGTAAGGATTGCAAATGTATAGGGGTCCGGAACTAAATCAAGTTATTGGCTGTTTATTGTGCACAAATGTATTGATGGTTCGTTGGTACAACCTAGGTTAATTGGCTGATAATATCTAGAACTACAGACTGATTTACCTATTATTTATCTACAGTTCTTAAAAATATTCTTAGGTAGAAATATCAACATTTTTAAGTATTTAATTATTGAATAATTGATGTGTTTCTTTAATTGTTACTTTTCTTCTTTATGTAATTACTAGCTTACCGCCCACGGCTTCGCCCGCTTTGTCTAAAACCTAATAAATTATATAGTCTACTAAAACCTTCCTCTTGAATTATCACACTATCTAATATTTAAAATACCGCATCAAAATCCGTTGCGTAGTTTTAAAGATTTAAGCATATAAAGGGACATAGGGACATATTGACAGAGAAAGCGACTTTGTTTTATAGGTACCTACTATGTACTTAGTGATGAAGCGAGTAATTATTTAATCCGTAAATTTCATAAATAGTAGGTACACTTTAAAATAACTGTTATTTCCCTAAAGAAATACGAAATATGCGTGTTAATTAGAATGGGCTATGCTACCACACCTTCGTTTGAATTTATTAGGGTACATCATAATATTTTGAGTATAGAAGCAACAATTATTATATCATGAAATTTGAGCAATATTGACTTCATTTATGTATATGGCAATCGCAAAGGCATAATATGATTTATAAATAATTAAAGTTGCCATACATTGCTACTAAAATTAGAAAATATGCTTTGACATTTCACTTCCTTTACCTAAAAATAGCTAAATAGCGCGAACGACAATACATTTTCTTTAAAATGTATAATAGCTTTAAAGCTTTTTTACGTGTAAATTGTGGCTTTGATTATTAAATTTGTCTCTTCTATGTCATAGAATATAATCTTTGGATTGTCTCTAAGTATCTATCTACATCGATTGAACAGCTATATTTTATTTTATTTTATTAAAGACTATCAAGACCTTTTAACTATCTGAATAAGCAGAGGTTTTATTATATATTAAGAGTAAAATAGTAAGTTCCTTTTTATTTCTATGCTATAATATATCGTCTGTACTAAGGTTGTCCAAATTCACCTTTGCCCGTAAGTCGGAATTACAGGCTACAGCTTGCGAACGCGGGAGTTGCCAAACGGGAAAATATGTTGCTCTTTGTAGTGTGAACTGCTCATAATTATATGTATAGCGACTATCTTCTTTCGTGTCTATTTTAAAACGTCGGGAGAACGCGTTTTTAAAGTCGCTTATGTTTCCTGTACTTTTTGGTTAAATACATTTCTAGCTTTTGTATAAAAGTGCTAATCTTAGCATATGATAAGAGTTAATAACAATACTAAATTAATGATTTTTTTACATCTCTACATAGAGCGACTTGTCCGAGTTATATGTAATTTAACAGTGGATGCTGTATAGAATCTATGTACCTATGTATCAATCTATCAAATATCTATTAGATTTGAATGGCTTCCACTTCGAATAGATTCCGTTACAACATTTTTTCGCAGTAAAGTGATTAAAAGCATTGGCTAAAACATATACGTGAAGGCTAAAAGGATTCCCAATAGATTGTGATTAGGTTAGCCTTGAAACGGGTCAAAACTTTACTAATATGTTTTCTTTCTCAGCGTCTGAGGACATAATTTTGTTTGAGTTTTCATTCACGTCAAAGGAGGCTAGGTTTGATAAGTTTTAATTGAAACTTTTTAATAAAATATTACATTTTTTTTATAGAAGTGCGCTGCTTTATGAAATTTATAGTAGGTATATTTTAGAGGAACTTTAAAAACAACAAGAGATTAAAAAGATAAGATGCTGGAACCGGAACCCATGTCCTTTTCTTTTTTGTTAATTTTGAGCTTTTGTCCCAATGGCATGTAAGTCGTAGCCTACCTTAATGTTTAGTACATATTTGTTGTATTTAGATTATCTGTATTTCGATCAAAATATAAGTAAATCAAAATAAGTAGATCAAAAATAGTAACTAACAAATTTAAACATTATAAAGTTTTTACAAGAACTGCACGTTACAAATGCAGTTTAAAAGTAGATCCGACATTAATAAAAATTAGGAAACTTGTTCATTCATCCCAACCGATGATCGATTATAGCATAACCAAATTGTGACATAATCTTTTAGGAAGCATTTACAAACTAATACCAAGCTAATACTCACTTTACCTACTTACTATTTGAAAGTTAATACGATCTGCTCATTTATTATTGTTATTCCGTATTTGAACAACACCTCATTTAAGTAGGGTGCGAATTACCGGTACAATATAATTGTCTCTTTATAATGTTTTAATTAAATTAATCTGAAATTAGATAACAAAAGTGACCGCTTAACTGGGTTCACACTTAACCGAAGACCTTTAATTACTCAAAGGGACTCGAATTAATCAGTTTACCAAACTTATTAAGCAAATAACTGTAGCCTATTTAGAGACATTTTCAATTTAAATAATAGTGACTACAAAAAATTGTTAGATCTCCAAATACGAAATGATAATAGAAAAACTCTCGATGAATATAAATTCAATAGTTTTGATGGAACAATCTAATTCACGTACAATATACATATATTACCTAACCCTGAAAACATATCTTGAGGATAATCGTATACTGAATAATATTTTTTGATTCTTGGAGCGATTTCCTTTTTTATAGTTCAGTATTTTCGCCTATCCAAGTTCAGATAAATTAATTTATACATCATTATATTTATTATCAACCGGAAACTATGTATCCATGCATCTCCTTAGATTAAATTGAGGATACTCCATTTTTTTCGTACTAAATTGAAAAACTTCTTGATCTGTTCTTATTTTTTACTTTTTGAGGTACAGCAAGAATTGGTTTGAATGTCAGCGGCGCAGCTAAATTCTGAATCTTTGGTGAAATGTCTACAATAATTATTGTACTCGAATAACAAAACAAGTAAGTGTACCCATGTTAGTTCAATAATTATTCCATAACTAGCTTTCCGCCTGCGGCTTCGCCCGCGTTTTCAAAAAAAAACCCGCATAGTTCCCGTTCCCGTGGGATTTCCGGGATAAAACCTAGCCTATGTCACTCAGAAATGATGTAGCTCTCCAACAGTGAAAGAATTTTTCAAATCTGCCAAGTAGGTAGTTTCGGAGCCTATTCAATTCATACAAACAAACAAAAAATCAAACCTTTCCTCTTTATAATATTTGTATAGATATATCACGAAGCACAAAGCAAATTTGCATTAACTATCCGAAAGATATCGGAATGTACAATAGTTACTCCCTTTAGGATTACGGGATAACTCTCGTTTGCTTATGGCCTTATCGTAAAGTAGCAAACATAAACACAAATTAAACTTATATGTAAAATATACTGTAAGTTTTATGTTAAAGATAATTCTTAATGGCTTTTAGTCTTAATCTTATCTTAATACTATTATAAAGGCGAAAGTTTGTAAGTATGGATGTATGGATGTATGGATGTTTGTTACTCTTTCGAGTAAAAACTACTGAACCGATTACAATGAAATTTAGCACACATATAGAGGGTAACTTGGATTAACACATAGGATAGTTTTTATCCCGGAAATCCCACGGGAACGGGTACTATGCGGGTTTTCCTTTGAAAACGCGGGCGAAGCCGCGGGCGGAAATCTAATATTTCATAATACCTAAATACCTACCTAAATTACATGGTAAGTAATTGTTCATATTCAATCAATAATGTTAAAAAACCTCCAAGAAATAATTATTCATGAGAACAACAACTGCTATAAATGCTAATATATTATATTTAAAATTTTAACACACTTTCCTTATATAAAGAACTATCATAATTATAAACATATTGGATATTGCCTTTACCACAACGTTATTTCATTATTGTCGGCATACGAATTATTTATATTAATAGCATGTTCCTTGTACATAATTTTCGCACCATAAGACATTACCTCAAACACTTTACTAATTATTATTGTACAAAATGACAACATTCCACAGTAACCAATAACCACCAACGACGTTATTAAAATTACGGAAATAATGGCAACTCTATATGAAAACCTAAATTTAGATTAACGTTAATTATAGTTTATTAATATAAAGTTGTTCACTAACAATCTATATTATGTATTAGAATATAGAAAATCCATACTAATATTATAAATGCGAAAGTAACTCTGTCTGTCTGTCTGTTACTCAATCACGCCTTAACTACTGAACCAATTTGCATGAAATTTGGTATAGAGATATTTTGATACCCGAGAAAGGACATAGGATAGGTTTTATCCCGGAAATCCTACGGGAACGGGTTTTTCTTTGAAAACGCGGGCGAAGCCGCGGGCGGAAAGCTAGTATTAAATAGTTTAATTGAACGCTATACCATTTATCCTGTCTTATATCAGCCAATTCGTTCATAAATTGCCAATCAATTTAAAAAGATTTGAGAATGAAATTGAAAACACGTATTACAATTAATTAAAATTTACGATTGGATTTAAAAAATAGGATTTTATAGATATATAACGTATTTACGCTCCATTTTTTACGAAATATTTTATATTCTCATTTCATTATAAAGGCCGCTTCAAAAATGTTTCATAAAGGCATTGGATACTTTTTTAGATTCCCGTAGTCCTAAACTGGAAACAATATTGAATTCGCTTGTTCTATCACCGGGTCTCGATAAGAGAACGTGTTGAGTAATTACTAGGTCCAAAACAATTGAATACTGATCGCTCTGGATAAAATAGCAGGCTATGTTTAAATTGCTGGCGCCCACTGTATACAGTAATTACTTTTGGGCATGTATTTCCTATTCCTATACAAATGGAGGTATTTATTTTAGCTATCCATTTAGAGTGTTGACAAATTTAACCGAATACATATATGATAGAAAAAAGTTTATTAGAATGCTTATTCGCTGACCGAGATTATAGTACCTATTATCAAAATTATGTAATTATTACAGGGAATCATCACTAATTAATTTTGTTACATATACGAATAAACGTTTTTTTGTGGTCTGTTATTGTTTTCACATTGATTTGAAATAATTGTACCTACAAGTTATATTATAATTGTGCTACATTATAAAAACTGAAGGATATATTATGATTAACCTTCAGATTAAAAAATAAAGGTATCCTAATTGAAATTGATACAGTGTTTTAATGAAGCCCGCAACATTTTAGTGATCATAAACATTTAATATTATATTACCCATTAAATAATAATATAGCGTGTTAAAAATTAATTTGCTTACCTTCGTTACATAATTTTTAATAGTATACGTGAATAATTTATTCTCTGACATTATTATTGCATGAAAGTGTTTGACTGCATTTTAAAATGATATTGTAAATAGTTAGAATAGAATTTTCTTTGCCTTTTGGAATACTGGTTTTGGTATAAATTACTTTTTAAATACAACTTCATTGCAATTATATTTTCTAATAGGTTTCTTCGGCCCGAAACATTGTCTATGTAAGGTCTATGTCATATAACTTTTTTTATAAGATCAATAATAGATACTCTTATTGGAATATCTATAAAAAGATGAAAGATCAAATATATATTTTTGTATATCCTTGGGATTTCGTATGGATATTGTGAGAGAATAAAATACAATAAAATTTTATGCTTATGTAAAGAACACTTTCTTTAGCTGGAACATAGATTTTCATAAGCGCAATGTATTTGAATCGAATATAACACGTTACACATACATACGTTATTCGATATTCGTATTAAGTAACTGAAGTTGTTCAATCAGGTCAAAAACCGTCTATGTAATAAGATTACAAAGTATACGATAGCAATAATTGTATTTTGTACGTACAAATAATTGTAACAGTTTTAATAATTTATTTATTGCCCTAAATTTCGAATTATATGGCAGTAAGTAGGTACTATATATTTTCTTGTTGCACGTTTAATTCATGGCCGTTTGAACTTTTCAAATCTTTTGTTCAAGAATATTTAACAGTATAAGATGTCAAATCTGCAAACTTGCGATTTCATTCGACCACTTTCTATTAGATGCTTTCATTAATTACCTTTTCAAATAAACGCTATGTCATTTGCTTGTTAATTGAAACCTCGTCTTTTATTTAGTACCGTTTCGTTAGTTAACGAACGTGGGATTTGTTTAACAGGTGATTTAAAGGCCGAATATTTTAGGCATCTTGGATTTAATATTTTAGCCTGCTTTTATTAATAAAAGGTGGGTAGATCCTGGTTAATAATTAATATTTCACGCGAACATTGATTTAATATACCTAATTAAAATATAATTATACTTTTAGGTCGGAAAAATAGTAAAATTGTAACATTATATTTCGCTTGTGCAATCATTGCTTGTGCTAGGAAAACCATAGTGTATAAATATTATACAGGATACATGCAATAAGATATCCCCTTCCCAAATGACAGTCGAAATCATCTACTAATTCCACATTGAACTTCATGCGCTTCCTTTTTATACTTAAAAAACAGAGATGATACACACATACATTTAAACTTGTTGCTTTTATTGTATATTGAAATTATTATATTTTCCCTCAACACGTGCTTATAACGAAGTATGAAATTTATCTGGCAACAAATTATGAGTGAAACTGCGTATGTAGTGATTCCGAAAGGAACAACAGCTATGTTCATCAAAGGTTCTGTTGTATGCACTTTCTAAAGCATTCTTGCCTATTCAAAAGTTTTCAAACGTTTTACGTGTATAAAGTCATACGTTTACTGGGTTGGTTTTATCACATATGTTTTATTAATTTATTCGTTTAACGCTTTTTATTTCAAGTTATATGAAGCTATAATAAAATAAAAGGAAGGTTTTTTTTTTAACAATTGTATTTATTATTTATTTTACTATGCTTGTACTACATCTCAAATTATATTTTGCACCATTGCAAAATAATCAGTTTAAATTATAAAACGTTTAAAATAATCGTACTTTTGTCGATACTAATTGTCATTGAGCCTATACTTTTCTTAAATCTTCAATCTTGAAATGAAAATGAAAATGCGAACTACATAAACAAGTATTGAAACAAAATAAAACAGGCCTGATACATCCGATGCTCTCAAGTCTAAATGAAAGTTTATTGAATCCGGTTTAGATTTATGAACCATATCTTAGTTCTATGAGATTGTATTCTTTGAAAACGTTCAATCCGCAACTTTAAAATGAGTGCAAACTTCATGAATTGTTCGTACCGCAAGTTCTCAGTTTTCTTGTGAATACAAATAAATGTATCAATTTGAATAAATAGATAACTTGTTGTGATTCTCGTTGTCTCGAGCGTGTTTTCTTTCGGATAAAACATTTGTGAGCTTCGTTTTATTTTTATTTTCCTTTTTATGAAAGTTTTAAAAATACTTAATTTTCTAAATTAATCTGAATATGTGAATTCTAAAAAGCTTGAGCTTCATTTGTTACATCGTTTAACCTTCGGTATTAAAAATATTTGTAAAATAATATACAGATATTTATTTTCTATTAAGACCAACAATTAAAACAAATATAAAGCCCGACAGAGGCCAATTATTAGTATATAGCCAATACAAGGTATGTCCGAAATATTTTTCTTTTATTTGAGATATAATGTAAACTTTCATATACATCATGCAATCTCCGGCATTGTTCAATGCTCAAAGCTATGACTGAAAGCAGTATATATATTCTATGCTGAAGTTCAATATGACAGCTAGTTGCTCTTTATTTACTGTGTAGGTATCACATTCTTTAACAGCTACGTTGAATGAATGCATTTTTTGACGATTAAAATATGTAATAATAACTTTAAGCACAAAATCCAAAAATAGTTACAAATCTTTGATGCATATTAAATGATCTATAAATGTCTGATTGACATTACAACGCTCTGCTGATATTAAATTCATAATAATCTATCAAAGGGATAAAATAGGCAATAAACGCTACGAAGTTCTGCACAAGTTCGTTCTACGAAAGCTACAAGTATGAAACTCTAACGTTATTAAATGATTTGAATATTTTTAGGCTTTAAGTATAAACTAATAAAGAATTTTCGTAATCATGTCATGACATTTTTTAATGCTACCACGCGGCTTAAAATATGAAAATATTAAAAAATCAAAAGCCGTCGGCGAAAAGCTAGTTTAATGTAAATTATTGGAAAAACTTTACTTTTACATAAAAGTGAACCTTGTTTGGATTACTCAGATTTTCCGGTAGGTACTATAGATCCAATTAACAAAATGTACTCGGATATGTGAAAAACATTGAATATAACAAAGACTTAAGGCAAAAATACAAAAATAACCTGCAGGTTATTTTTATATGCGTAGTATATGTAGCGCGAATGTATTTTATGGACAATTACAAAAAAATAGCATATTCTCAATGTCCTCCTCCTCAATTAAAAAAAAATATATTTTACTCAGTAATTAAATAAAAGTACCATTTGAATCAGGTTTCCGAAGAAGAGATCAAAAAGCTTATGTGAACGTTAAAATAACTTCCAAGGATTAATTTACGTCGGTCATGACTCTTCGTTTTAAAAATATAGCCGAGGGAACGTGCCTACGTGTGTCTACGTGTCTTTGTTTAATGGACACAGTGACATCTCTTTCATAATAGAAAAAATATTTATTCTGTTTGTAGGTAGGACTTTTTATCACAGTGTCAATGGTCTTTATAGTATTGAATTATTTATACTGAAATAATAAATTGTGTACTAAAGAACTTTACCCAAGAAAGATGAATCCAATTCAGATATTTTATAGAAGCTATTGCATATAGTAAGTAGGTACCTAATACTGATCATAACTATTTTATTAAATAAGTGCATAATATGAGCATATCACTTCAAGTAGTTTTAGTTTCAATTAGCCATAGAAATAGTTAAGAGTTTCAACAAAATTTTTAATATTCCAGAATTATAGCTAGAAGCGAAATGCATCCTTTTAGCTCTGCATATGCGGATATTTCGGCTACATATATAAAAATCATCGTAGATTTATTTTCATGTCCGTATTTATGAATAATTTAATCTATTTAAAACAAAACATTAACTTTACGAATTCCCTACAGTTTTAGCAATATCAGTGAGATTTTATAAAACAATTTTGACATAAAAGTGAAATTGAGCCGAGTTCATTTTACGAACATGCGCTCGAATATTAGGTTATAGTTCCGACGCAACACATTTAGTGCCGGCTAATTTTCTTAATGAAGAACTAATAATGTATATGAATATTTTTCGCTTTTAATAATTTACACATAGCGCTCACTATCTGATGATTTGAATATTTATTCATTTGGAAAAATCGTAGTTCATTCAAAGAGTTTTGTCTAAATATACCTATGGCCACATAAAAGATGGGCAGAAATATTTAAGCTTAGAATAGCGAGTGCTTTTGCAAATGACAAAATAAAAAATACTTTTTCACGTATAAAACGTTTAGCAAAGCGTTGAATATTTGTAAAACAAGAAAGATGAGTTATGCCTAATCTTACACAGATTACGAAATTATTTCTCGTGTTCTCTTCCGACAAAAATAGCGTTGGTTATTTTAAAAAAAACCTGTATAATGTAAATAGCATTTATAAAAATGAATCAACGGAATCTCTTAAGCCGAAGAACGAGGTCGGCTGAAAATATTTATTGTCTTTATATCAATATGAATTTAGGTGTTGTGGTAATATTTTTAGATACACAATTCACAACGATAATAAAATGAAAACATAAAAAACCTCAAGAACGATTGAACGGATTTCAATGATTTTTAGTAAATTTGTTTGACTTATCTCCACTAGGAATTCAATGACATTTGAAAAAAGGTGTTGCATTCATGAATAAAGTTCTTTAAAAAATAATTTAATCTCATAATATTAGAACGATCTTTATGGGATTCTGCTTAAGCATATTATGTATTTTAGTTAATACTCATGTATCAAGTTTAAATAGACACACCAAGGAATCGTATAAAATTATTCTTAATTAACAAGTATAAGGAGTCCGATTTAGCATTAAAATACTTTGATTTCCATGCAAAACAAGCTATATTTTATAAGTAAAATAAATGTTTGTTACTATATTCATTAAATTGACTGAATTTTTTATTAATTAGAAGACTAGGTTTGTAATGGTTATCTCTTGAAGGGATTATTATGAAATGTAAATTAAAATTTTATTTAAAAATTTTATTTCTTAATATAATTTCTTACGTCGTATATTTAATAATATCGTATTTATGAAAATATCTACAATAGAGACAAATATACTATTTAAAGCCTTTACAAAATTAATACCTGTAGTTTCAATGGACCTAAAAACTAAATTTAATATTTAGAACAAGTTCTAACTTTAACTAAGTTTCAAAGTTAGAAGTATTCAACAGAGGTATTCATTAAAACGCCCAAATATTTGAACGATATAAAACAATATCATAAAGAACGAAGACATAAATAATATCAATACTTTCCGGAAATAATAATTAGCTTTCCTTTTAGTCAAATAATTTAATATATTTTTGCTTTGCTGTGATTCTTTTCGGATAACGAGAAATTTCCGTGTACCTTTGATGTAATTACCTTCGTCCTAAATTAATAGCGTATTTGTGAATTTTAATTATGAATCGGCTTATTCAAAGGGATCCCTCAAAGGGAATATATGATATTTAAACTCGATCCAATACATGTATTGTTGTATAATGTCACAGGCCAGTGGACAAGCTCGTAACGCGAGTAAAGCTAACAAAATACTTTAATTAAAAGCCGTTTTTTTTTGTTTTCAGTGAAACGGTATTTCCTAAATAATAATTATTCTATTTTTTGTATATCAAGTTTATTATATTCAGTTAATGGTGGAAGTAATTTTAAATAGGGGTATCCGTTTTTTTAATTAAATAATTATTAAATATTTTAAGCTTGCGATTTAATTATTTTATAAATTAATAAAAGTTACAGTTACAAACTTTACTGAATTATTTACTTTAAAATTTTATAAAAAATTGTAAATCCCTTCGAAAGTTTTCAAAAGTTTCCCAACTAATTTAAAAATCATCCCCTTTTCATTTCCACAAACTTACCTGTAACTTGTAAGTTATCGTACACACTAAGCACTAGACCGACGGTTACTGCGCGCACTTCGTCACGTAAAGTGACCTGCTCGTAGAACAACAGTGCGTTATATACCTAACGCCGGGACGGGATGCGTAGCGGTTGGTCTGCCGTAGAACGCCGCGCCCCGCGTAGGCGTGCGTAGGCTTCGCCTACGGTGGACCGCTGCAGATCTCTCATGGTGGTTTTCATTCGTTTTTAGTAAAATTCGAATTAAAAATGAATTAACGTTGAATAAACAATAAAGAGTTCTGCTTGGCTGTTGCTATAAGAATAAGAAAAATTGAACCAGTATTAAACTTTTTGACGTTTAAAAAAACATTTTGTTTAATGAAGACGTAACTCTAATGAATTCATTCATAAAGAAATTACCCTAACATACATTTTTCTTAATTGTAATATTATAATTAATTATTCGTAATTTAAGCTTGCGTTTTAAAAGCAGCTTTTACTTAATATGATCTAAGCGTTCACTTATCTTTTATAACAAATATTGTTTTGAATTAATCTTTTTATAGTTAGGTCATATTATGTTATCATTCTTGGTATTTTTTTTAATCCAATTACACGAAGGTTACCTTAACTAGAGTAGCAAGCAAAGATGAGCAATATTAATTTTTTCGTTAATATTACTAACAATACAATAAAGAAAAATTAAAGCAAAAATAAGGTTCCTAGTAAAATTATTGAAAATTGGCTATTCACTCTACGAACACCTCATTTGTCAAAGTGTTTGTACATACCTACTTGATCATTTTACACACATAAGTAATCACTTATAATCATGTTCAAATATTTACTCTTTTACTACGAAACACTTTCATCTAACATAAAGTTATCTGCGTAAAATTCCCAAATATATAAGTCATGATACAAAATTTTAAACATTTGTACGTCGAATAATTTATTAAATACTTGTATTATAATTTTAAAGATTCTTCGAAGAAACTTTGTGCTTCCATAGCATTAATTATTAATTAAACATTTTTGATTACGGAACCTTTATCAAAACAATCATAAGAAATGTAAATGATATTTTAAACCGTATTTTTAATTCAAAAACACCTTCAAAGTATAGATGATATATAGATGGTATATAGCATAGATGACGTCCACATTAAAATTCTTTTAACTATTTTAAGTCAAGGTTACAATTACTGTAACATAATGTTAAAAATTTATGAGAACTTCGTTATCAAGTTTGTATTATATTTCTAAATTATCCACGCAGAAATGTTATATTTAAATATTTTGTATAATCTAAATAATATTATCATGGGAAAAACGAAAGGGTATCCGGTCCATTTCTTGGAATAACTTTATTGTTTATTTTATATTTTGTACCCTCTACCTAGTTATCGTTTATCAAGAAAAAAATATTTTTTCCCTTAGGACTACGAAATTTGTAATAGCTATGTCGCTTAGGAAATAGAAGGCTCATCATTTAATTGACGCGAGAAAAATCGAGGATTGAACATATAAATTATTACTGTTGCACATGAGAACGAAACATTAAACTTTATATAAATATTACAAAGTTTAAAGATAATAATATATCACTTGCACAATCAAAACATTATCAAAATGTATATATTTACTAACTTTTGACTTTCATAAACTAACATTCATTTATATTTTATCAGTTCATGCCTACTTATATCACTTGCCCAGTTAAACGTATTCATAAATAGCAACCTTAACCAAAGCATCCACAAGAAATGCGACAATATTAAACAGTCACAGAATATCATGCAATATATTAACCGACCCCCGCTTTCGAATTTGTCTGCTTATTTGCCAGCAAGTGATCGCTGCAAACTGAATTTGGACGCAATTTTCCCCAGTGTACCTGCGGTGGTTTCTAAACCGTGGGAACATTTCCGCCACAAATCCCTATAGAAAACTCGAAGCCAGCTTGGCATACTGTATAGCTTGAACCGCTATGATTTGTATAAACAAATGATCCTTATTAAGGAAGCGTAAAAACGAAATTACGAAGCTTTTGATCGGACTTCTACTTACTATTTAGGAAATAATTCATTCAATAAAATGTGTGTTGTATTGTATGTCATTAAAGTGAACTTTTAACTTAAATATCATATAATGAGCGATGATACAAAGTTCAAAATATTATCTAAAACCTATCAAATTACAAATATATTTCGCATACGATAAATTGAGTAATATCGGTGGAAATTACCATCCGTTCCAAAGGAAATGTTTACTAAGTGGCCTGCCAAATAGTGTTCATTTGCGCATATAACTATGTTGATAATTTTAAACTCAGGGGTATTCCCGCTGTAGGTTTCAGCAAATAGCACTGGATTAATAAATACAAATCTTGTTTTTGCAAGTAACATTTAGTATTGTGGAATGATATAGCATTCTAGGTCATTATTTTAGGAAGAAAATTAATATTCTGGGTTGCCAATTTACTTAGAAATTTAAGGGTTTAAATTTTATATTCTTCTTCTTTAAGACGTATATTTATCAAATTTAAAATTGTTTAAACAATTAAGCGAACCTAACTAAATCATAAATAAATTATTTATTGGTCAATAAGTTTGAATTAAACGAAGAACTATTACCTAAATCTATAGTATTCGAGAACTTGCAGTTTTAGATAACCTTATTTATTTATGAAACAAGCAAAATTCATGTCAACGACACCTGCATTATGAAAAGGGTTGAACTAAATGTTCTGACACATTTGAGGATGAATCAAACAGCAAACAAAGTACCTATACATTTCCACATAATAATAACTAGTAGCTAGCTAACATTCCTTAGTGAACATGCTTTATTATAAATCAGAAATTACGGATGGACTAATGTGATATTTGGTTTCGTTTACAACAAAAAAACAATACGATTCATAACCCTTGGCCTTTCTGTTAAATTTTTCTCTCTTTTTACATCTCATTGAATTTGTACATGAATACGAATTACGAACAATGTTATTTATCGTAAGCAGTTTAATGCTAGAACTAAAATATCACAAGAAATTCCTTTATTTAAAAAAAATTGTCCCAGAGCAATAAATAATAAAAAAACTATTTACTCACCAGACACAGTCCTATGAGAATTTCAACCCAGAAATAATACACATATGTAGTAATATAGTTCCCATTGCATAGAATTTACAATACCATCACGTGTCAATATAGAATACTTTTCTAAAAATCCACTTTATTTTCTATAATTTTTGATATCTGGAGTCAGGAACGCAGTTTGTACCTCCTCAGGGGCTGTAAACTCGGAATACACGACAATTACTTTTTATTTTTCATAAATACCCACAATTTATATTATTAATTTTCTTCTTTAATGTAGGCGTGTTTTTCTTCTGCCGTATTTCTTATAATAACGCATTTTTTATCTCTGTTTGTAAAATATATTATATCTTATGACTATCTACATTCACTGCCACAAACAAGTAAAATTTTCATAATATTCACTTATTATTCGTAGAATTGTGAAAGTATAGTCCCTACATACAGACAAAGTTACTTTCGCATTCATAATATTTAGTTAGGATATTTTTATATGAAATTAAAGTAAGTTCTCCCAGATTGCTTGATTCAATACCTATTTACCTACCTGCAATTTATTAATTTAAAATACCACGTCATTAAAAAAAGATATTGTGTGCCGAGCGCACGCGTCAGAAGTGAAACTTCCTTGACAAGAGTCAAAGATACCAAAATCGTCGCCTTACTCCATGACGTGACGGTATTGCCATGACGCGATCTTGGAATTTTACTCTTAACGCGCCTAAAGAAGTTTTACTTCAAAAACTATCTCTACTTAAGTTTAATCCTTTTATTTACTTGTGGGCCCTATTTAATCTAGTTAAGCACCACTCAATTGACAAAATGTATCTACAAGAAAAACCTATTTGATTTCTATTAGGAGCATAGTAATCACTATTTCTATGTAAATTATTGTCACGAGAGCCTTTTCCTCTTGATTAAATGGATAAAACGAGTCAGGTCTGTATTTTATAAACTTTTTAAAGTAAGCTTTTGTAGTAAAGAAGTATTCCTATAGGTAATATAAACTTCCTTTTTTTCAGATTTATCTAAATTTCATATAAAATATTACATCATGTTATAATTATTTTTTTATTCCTATTGGTATAGGTATAACAGCTTGGTGTATAAAATTACAAACATTTTTTTACTTTAAATAAGCTGATCTTAAAATTTTAAATGAATTTAATATTACAGTATGTACCACACTTATTAAAAAAACAATTCGATCTCACGGTATCTCACTATAAAGATAAAATTGCCAAAAAACGTCAGCCTTATCAGCCTGTATGACTACAGTTTATTCTAGGTAAGGTAAATGCCACGACACGTCCATGTATTTCCTAGATACTCCTGACGAAATCTACGAGGTGCTATTTTCAACAAGCTTTTCAGGTTAAAGGATTTAAATTTAAAAATGCATTCATCACGCTTATCTTTTTTACGTATTAAGTTTTCTGGTGAACATGTATGGTACGTGCTCCGATAAAATTTATATAAACACATTTTGCTACGTTACTAAATACTACTCTATAATTTAACCATATTATTTTTTTTACTTTTGCCTTAAGTAGCCTGAAGCAAATTGCTAATAATAGAAAGGAGAAATGCTTGGATAATTAATTTAACTCTTATTTCATGATACCTATAAGCAAATTTAAAATTAAACGAATATATTATTTCCAAAACAGACATGTATTAGTAACTTTAGATATCTACATGTACATAATATGTTTATGCTTACATTGAATGTATAGATATGGAATTCATCTATCCTTTGTTCACCAGAGTGATTAACCCTGGTAATAACTGAGTTTTTCCTTAATTCGTAGCGTTAGCATTCGAAAGCGGCTGTAGCTATAGCCGCTACGATGGAGACATAGAAAACAGATGTATGTCTATCTAGGAGAGTTAAGAAGGCAAATAATATTCTTGAAAATAACAGAACATGTGAAATACATTTTCCCTGAGATTGACACACAAATTTTCAATACGTAGGTAGGATGGAATTCATCTATCCTTTGTTCACCAGAGTGATTAACCCTGGTAATAACTGAGTTTTTCCTTAATTCGTAGCGTTAGCATTCGAAAGCGGCTGTAGCTATAGCCGCTACGATGGAGACATAGAAAACAGATGTATGTCTATCTAGGAGAGTTAAGAAGGCAAATAATATTCTTGAAAATAACAGAACATGTGAAATACATTTTCCCTGAGATTGACACACAAATTTTCAATACGTAGGTACCTACGTCGTACGTATTACGGTATTCATATTAAAAGATACAATAATTATGTTTTGTAATGTCAAAGATTTATCATGTACACCTTAACATCCGCATACCCACGTATTTGAAAATATCCATAGAAATATGTTAAATTATTCGAGATAGCGGGCTGTGACTGGTAAGCCTCAAGATCAATGATAACGTCAAATTAGGAGAACGGATTGTTTGATTCGACGAGATTTCATTACAAAAGCTCTTTTCCCGCTACTGGTCTTTGATTTATTTTTAATTATGACTCCTTTTATTTTGGGGTTTCAAATTAAATGCGGTTGCTTCTTCCATTCATATTTAAATTCTTGTTGGTATGAAATTACTGCGATGAAACAGTAATTTAATTAAAACAATAATACCTACTTAAACATTGACAAAATGTTACCATAATATTACGCGTTTATATATTATCTTCTTATATATAAAATTCTCGTGTCACAATGTTAGTCTGCATACTCCTCCGAAACGGGTGGACCGATTCTCATGAAATTTTCTGTGCATATCGGGTGAGAATCGGCCAACATCTATTTTTCATATGTACCACGGGCGAAGCCGGGGCGGACCGCTAGTCTTATATATAAAATTCTCGTGTCACAATGTTAGTCTGCATACTCCTCCGAGACGGGTGGACCGATTCTCATGAAATTTTCTGTGCATATCGGGTAAGTCTGAGAATCGGCCAACATCTATTTTTCATATGTACCACGGGCGAAGCCGGGGCGGACCGCTAGTTATTTATATAGTTATACCTACCACTAGCTGTGCTCCGCGGTTTCACCCGCATTGCTCCGCTCCTGTTGGTCTTAGCGTGACGATATATAGCCTTCCTCGATAAATGGGCTATCTAACACCGAAAGAATTTTTCAAATCAAACCAGGGGCCTTAGACAAAGTAACAATTAAAAAACGATAACGAAGTTAGAAAAGGCAAAAATGTATGGGATTGACATACGCCGCGTTGGATCACGTGGTCTATCTAATGTCAATCCCATACATTTTTCCTTTTCTAACTTCATTATCGTTTTTTAATTGTTACTTTGCGTAAGGCCCCAGTAGTTTCTGAAATTAGCGCGTACAAACAAACAATCCCTTCAGCTTTATAATATCAGTTAGTCTAGATTTCCATATTCAAATTTCTTCATGATTACAATTCAATATTTCTCGCCAAAAAAATCATTTAGTGTTACAGTGCAGTTACTGGAATCGTGATGGTGGCCCCGTTAAAATTCGCTCGTACGCAAATGCATTTGATGCCTTTTATTTTAAACTAAAAGGATGTTTAGTTCACTTAGTATTTAACGATATGGGTTAAAACCTAAGTACCAAATACCATTCAATAATTCATCGAATTTTCAAGTCTCATAAATGAAATAATTATTATCCTATATGTTACCTAAATTGCCTCGAAAATCGCAAAAACACCAATCTAAATTGGACGCTACGATTTAAGTTGGTTTATTCAATTGAATGGAATAAAATAGTTGTATATTTATTAGGGTTATATTTTTTAATTTTATTCACAACGATTACAGTTTTTCACGTCCCACTCAATTCGCTTTGTCAAATGTCAGAGAAATTTAAAATGCCATCACCAGGGGAATGACGAGAAAATATCTATACGCTTTGCTTATAGAGTAGGAAGTATAATATTATGTATTCTATTGAAAAATCTAAATCTAGGAGCATTTATCAAAAAAATATTGTAGCATATTAAGTATACCTAATTACAAAATGTGCACCAATACAAAATAATATGTTTTTAGTAGATATTGTTTTGGAATTGATTGTAATTAAGGAGAAAATATGAAATTAAAATAAAAGTAAGTAACTAAGTGCATCGTCCTCCAGTAAAGCCTTCCAATTTTATAATCAATTTTGAATGTACGTTTTTTTAAAGATAGTATTTTTATCCAGGTTATATCATAAAAGAAACATTATATTAATATATTTTTCAAACTCTCTATACATATACCTACAGATCAGACACTAAGTATCCTGAATAAAAAGTATCTAATTATCCTCAGCAAGTGTTATTAATTATAAAATAACGGTCGGTACGCTACGCTGTGTAAATCTCGCCATGGATTAATGGTATATTCATTTAAATATTGTACAGTTCCCGGCTTACATCGGGAATTATTAAACACTGAGAATTTATTCTATGTTAATCACGAACTGACGTCCGGAAATTTCCCGCTAAAAATGTGTTTCATGCGGAATTAAAACTTGCAGATTATGTGATCTATTTTGTTCTAATATTAAGTAAGTACAAGTACAATAATATTCATTTTTTTGCCTTTTATCTGGAAAATAAATGGATGAAGAACGCAAATATTCAAAACCAGTCCTCCAGTTATACACATCACTACATAGGTAGAACCTCGATAACATAAAAACCTCTGTAACTTCAAAAAATTATATGTTCCCTTCCCATCAGAGCCCAAAACCTCTTTAACTTAAAATACGCAACCTCTATAACTTAAATAAATAATCTCTGTATTGGCCCTCAGTAACTTAAAGAAATGTTTCCACAACCTCTATAACATAAAATTATTTGTCAATGAGTCATTTTGAAAGAGTGTCAAAACAAAAGGTTTCGGTATTTATTGCTTGCACGTGTTTACTATGTATTGTTAACGTATACAATACATGACCTATTGTTTGCTTTATCGAAATTCTTCAAAGCTTTGCGGCGGATAGCTTTATGACAACGACTTACTTGCATCATAAGTTTTTGATAGTTGTCCTGGAAACATCGCTTTACTTACTGTGTGATAAAACTGGCTTACATTTTAAGCCAGTTTTAAAGTTTAAGTCCAAAAAGAAAACTAACAACCCTCACCTACGCCGATAAATTAAAAGCTATAGAAGCAGTGAAAAATGGATAGACCCTTGATAACTTAAAACCTCTATAACTTAAAATATTTTGTGTTTCCCTTGGACTTTAACTTATCGAGGTTCTACTGTATATAACAAAGTTGCTTTCTCTGTCCCTATGTCCCTATGTATGCTTAAATCTTGAAAACTACGCAACAGATTTTGATACGGTTTTTTTAATAGATAGAGTGATTCAAGAGGAAGGTTTTTGTATATAATTTATTATGTTTTAGACAAATCGAGCGAAGCTGCGGACGGAAAGCTAGTAAAATATAAAAGAAACTATACGACTTTTAGACTTTCTTTTTACACTACGAATTTGACTCAAAAATGGCTGAACAAATTATAATAACTTGAACTTTGATGGAAATATCCCTGTTGAGTTAGGTTTATAACCGTTGAGATCTGATACACATACAAAAAGAAGATCTATGATCGTTAATTATAACAATAATAAACCCCTCAATGTCTATTATAGAATACTTGATATTATATCTGGACATTTGAAGTAGGTAACTACTTAATATCATTGTTAGCTCAAATCTCTCCATCTCTCTTCACAAAACTGGATATCTCAAGCCATGCCAGTACAGACAATGTATTTCTAACTACAGCCAAATATAACGTAAACATAAGTAGGTATATCAATGTTGATCCATCCCGCGAAACAGGGTTATAGATTCCAATAATGTATGAAGCGTTCGCATCCCGCTTCCCTATCCACTTTATTTACTTACTGAAAAATATTCTCGGGGAACTATAAAAACCTTATAAAAACGTGTTTAAATTTTATTATTTAAATATCCTACACACATAAATAATAGAAGGGTAGGTAACCTTCTATTTTAAGAATAAGTTTTCTTAGATTCAACATTTATGACATCCAGGTGCATGCTCTACATCCTTTAAAGTTTAAACAGATCAGCAGCTATTTTCATCCCATATTTAAAACCATTACATATAAACTACTGAGCCATTTTTAGTTCTTAATTAATATTTTGTGCATATTTTAAAGTCTTCCTAGATCAAAGTTTGAAGTTTCTTCTCTATTAGGTCGGAGATGACGCAACATAGCGGAAACATAATTAGGTGTGTAGAAAAGAAAATATACTTTAGCGTAAAAGAGATTGTAGGTACTTACTTATATTTTTAAGTATCAACAATTTCATAATTTTTGGAAATGTTTTAATTAGCTTATCTGTCAGTAAACATAAAAAATATTGTATGAAATATAAACCAAAATGTAGGTACCAAAGGCTACGAGCTATAAGTCTATAGATAATAATAATTATGGTGAAACGGGTCCTTACTCAAATCTTTGTTTAGTTTTTGTACAGACCTTTCCAATAATACATATTCGGTGGTACTGATATATCTATTATCCAACTCATGCAAATCCATAACCTAGTCACCATAAATAATGTGACCTAATAATTAATATTAATATAATACGTAGGTACTTACGAATTTCTGGCAGGTTGCGTTACATTGAATAATATCCCAGTGATAATACAATCAGCTATTAAACCAATGTACCTATACGAATTGATTTTTCCCTAACATTTACATTGTTAAATGATCTACAGGCCGCTGCAAAACAATGTCCGTTGGTAGGTACGCATAAATAAGTAGAATACCTACGTAGGTTTTACTCATTAGGAATTAATTCTATATATTATGCCTAAACCAAGACAAATATGCTTTTCCATCACGTAGATGGAAAAGCATTTTGTTAGAATTAGAAATTAATATAAAAGAACAAAAATCACTTCACCATAGTAGATACTTTCAGCTCTGCAGATAGCTTCTTTGGAGATCATTGTACAGTGGATAATATTGCAATATTTTCGATATTAATTGCAAAAATATATTTGAATAATTCTTTTCACGCGATAAATCACTTCTTCTTCACGTGATTACATCATTAATTAAAAGCATATAAACCAGGGATTTCTTACCCAATTATACCCATCCAAATAGCCAAGTACAATAAACGAAATAATCAAGAACCAATCACATTTATTTCAGTGAAAATAAATAGGCATAGAAAAAGTAATTTTTGCGAGATGAAACATTATTATTAGGATATATTGTCACGTAGAAGACGAATTAGATCGGCAATACAAACAATCCGAATATTTGTTGAGATAAGAGCTTTGCTAATACTCGTGGGCAGGTACTGACTCACCTAAACTGTACTACGGTATAGACGATGTCCTTTTGACGTAATAGGAAGAGTCAGAAATTTAATAATAGTGTGATGCTTGCGTTCTTCTTAAGTACACTTATAGGCAATAATGGTTTAGAGAAAGTGGATCACGTATTGCTATAGGGTAACCTACTTAGTAATTTTTAGGTGATTTTTTAAGTGTTGTGTTTTGTGGTTTTGCTTTTTTTTCATAATTATTTTCATTCTACTTAAAAATAAGAGTGGCGCAGAATAGTACCTACTGTAGTAGAAATAGAACGGACTTATATTGATTGACTTGATACTTTCAATTAAAAATATTATATTTAGGTAACTATAATATTATGGTCTGTTGATTGGAATATAATATTATGAAAACTTATTACAGGAGTTTTCCAATACGCTATTCGTCAAATGTAGTAGAAATAGAACGGACTTATATTGACAAAAATTTTAAAAAATCATTCAGACTAACTAGAATTTAAATTTCAAAACATATTGCGTCGACTTTTATATTCTCCTTATTGTCTGCAAAACAGGCGAAAATTTCATCCTGCCCGATGATAATTATTAATTACTAGCGGTCCGCCCCGGCTTCGCCCGTGGTACATATTTCGCAATAAAAGGTAGCCTATGTTCTTTCTCAGGGTCTAAAGATTGTCTGTGCCAAATTTCATCAAAATCGGTTGAGAGGTTTATGTGTGAAAACCATACATACATACATAATTACAAACTTTTCCTCTTTATAATAAGTATTATTATATTATATTACTATAGACTGGTCCACCAACTTAAAGTCGCTCAGCGAGCTATGGAGAGAGCTATGCTCGGTATTTCTCTGAGGGACCAGGTCCGAAACGAAGTTATTCGCCAGAGAACGAAAGTTACCGACATAGCTCAACGAATAAGCAAGCTGAAGTGGCAGTGGGCCGGTCATATGTGCCGCAGAACGGACAACCGTTGGGGCACACATGTCTTAGAGTGGAGACCGCGGCTCGGTAAACGTAGCGTAGGACGCCCTGCTACACGGTGGAGTGACGACATCCGCAGGGTTGCTGGTCAAAACTGGCGACAACGAGCAAACGACCGGGCTCAGTGGCGTGCCATGACTGAGGCCTATGTCCAGCAGTGGACAAGTGTGGGCTGAAAGTGATATATAAGTATATAAGTATAGATTATTGACCAATATTTATTGATAAATGTTTTATGAATCTCGTGACCATCAACTCATCAAGTCATCACAGACATCAACTGCAGAGCCAGATCCAGGCAGATCCATTAGTTTTTTTTTATTCGACAACCAGCAAAGGAGCGGGCGGTACGTGATGTTAGGTGATCATCGCCGCCCATAATATGCAATCGCAATTTTGGAAGAACCTTCGTGAATGTTAAGCATAATATTGTGATTTGTGTCCTTATATCATTAAAAGAATAATTAATATTAACGCAGACCTTGCTTAGTTTCTAAATTTATATTCAGAACTATTGTGTGGTATATTAACTGTGCTTACCTACTCCTTTTTGTTTGATTGTTCGTCCCTGTGGTTCTTCCCGCCTTTTAGTTATTTTATTAAAATTTAGAAATATTTAAAAGTGATACAGGTCTTTTTGACAATGCTTTTATTTTATATCAAGAGTATTTATTCAAGTAGTCCGTTTTCTTATGGGAAAAGGTATACATTTTTGAGTAAAGCAATGCCATTTGGTACGAATGTTGTACTCGTCCACCTAAGCCCAAATCGCCTGGTAGCCAGTGTCTACTCCCCGGCAGAATGGAGGGAGGGGGGGTTATAGAACAGAGCGCCCGGCGCTCGGAAAAAAAATTCTGGCGGATTCATTTGGCCCTTTGAGTCGAGTTTGGTGTCGTTATCAGGTAACTAGATGATGCCCGATTCATTCCCCATACCAGTTTTTTAGGGTTCCGTAGCAAAATATGTCACAATCTTTAAAATAATAAACTTTTGGCAGTGGCAAAATCCAAACAAACCAGTATAATTATATATTTTTGTATCAAACTTGGTTTATAAAAAAATACTGTCTGAAAGGCCATTTCATGCAGATTATAAAAACATTAACATGTAACATATATCTTACCATTTTCAATGTGAAATAAATTATAGAAAGTACAGGAACGTTCGTCAGCGCAGCGTAGGGGACGGCTAATAGACCCGAAAAATAAGCAATAACATAAAACAAAAACCAGTCAAGTGCGAGTCTGACTCGCCCATCGAGTGTTTCGTACTTATTTGTCCTATACCATGTTATCTTGTCTGGTAGGACCTGGTTAACTGATACACACACACTTTCGTCTTTATAATTTAGTGTGATTTTTGATCATCTTTAAATTATAAATGAAGTCAGGTAACATTGTTAAAAATAAAGATAGATAATAATAGAACGTTTTTGTATTAATAATAATGACAGCCACCTCCACAATTACATAATTCGGTACATTTGAGCTGGCGTATAAAACACTTCAATCTGCAGGAATTGCAAGATTTCACGCACCGACATCTTATCAATTCAAAGCTTCTCTTTTCTTTTTATTTCAGATGGGCAAGGAATATTTTGATTTTTTTAGGAATTAGTATATTATACAGCCTGTAAAACTACCCTTAACGTGTGTTGTTTAACGGCAGCTTCTGTGGGAGGCAAATTTTCGATTTGCCTGTCCGTTTTTGTTAAAAATTTGTTTGCGACCCTCATTTACTGTCACAGCGGGGTACAATGTGAAAAACAAACATGTACTTATAATAATTATAAAAAAATATAAGTTCTGGATAAGAGTATCCTTAAAATATCGTGGCCGTCCTTACCTATCATGCATTGTACCTAATCACAAACTTTTCAATTTCACTTTCTGCATATTTGCCACTATAAAGTGCTTCAAATCCTCGTTGACATTCGGATATGCCTTCCATACCTCAAATGCAGGTGTTCCTATAGTTCTTTTAGACCTTCTAGCTTTGGATATAGTAGTAGTAGTCAAAATAATGTTAAGAACAGTCGACAGATATGGCTCGTACAGAATATCATGTATTCCAAGCTAGAAGGTCTAAAAGAACAATAGGAACACCTGCATTTGAGGTATGGAAGGCATATCCGAATGTCAACGAGGATTTGAAGCACTTTATAGTGGCAAATATGCAGACAGTGAAATTGAAAAGTTTGTGATTACAATGCATGATAGGTAAGGACGGTCACGATATTTTAAGGATATTCTTATCCAGAACTTATATTTTTTTATAATTATTATAAGTACATGTTTGTTTTTCACATTGTACCCCGCTGTAAATGCGGGTCGCAAACAAATTTTTAACAAAAACGGACAGGCAAATCGAAAATTTGTCTCCCACAGAAGCTGCCCTTAAACAACACACCTTAAGGGCAGTTTTACAGGATGTATAATATATTTAGGGACCTAATTCCTTAAAAAATCAAAATATTCCTTGCCCATCTGAAATAAAAAGAAAAGAGAAGCTTTGAATTGATAAGATGTCGGTGCGTGAAATCTTGCAATTCCTGCAGATTGAAGTGTTTTATACGCCAGCTCAAATGTACCGAATTATGTAATTGTGGAGGTGGCTGTCATTATTATTAATACAAAAACGTTCTATTATTATCTATCTTTATTTTTAACAATGTTACCTGACTTCATTTATAATTTAAAGATGATCAAAAATCACACTAAATTATAAAGACGAAAGTGTGTGTGTATCAGTTAACCAGGTCCTACCAGACAAGATAACATGGTATAGGACAAATAAGTACGAAACACTCGATGGGCGAGTCAGACTCGCACTTGACTGGTTTTTGTTTTAAGTTATTGCTTATTTTTCGGGTCTATTAGCCGTCCACTACGCTGCGCTGACGAACGTTCCTGTACTTTCTATAATTTATTTCACATTGAAAATGGTAAGATATATGTTACATGTTAATGTTTTTATAATCTGCATGAAATGGCCTTTCAGACAGTATTTTTTTATAAACCAAGTTTGATACAAAAATATATAATTATACTGGTTTGTTTGGATTTTGCCACTGCCAAAAGTTTATTATTTTAAAGATTGTGACATATTTTGCTACGGAACCCTAAAAAACTGGTATGGGGAATGAATCGGGCATCATCTAGTTACCTGATAACGACACCAAACTCGACTCAAAGGGCCAAATGAATCCGCCAGAATTTTTTTTCCGAGCGCCGGGCGCTCTGTTCTATAACCCCCCCTCCCTCCATTCTGCCGGGGAGTAGACACTGGCTACCAGGCGATTTGGGCTTAGGTGACCGAGTACAACATTCGAACCAAATTTCATTGCTTTACTCAAAAATGTATACCTTTCCATACAAGCATGCCCATAAGAAAACGGACTAAAGTTGGTAAAAGCAATGCCCAATGTTTCTATATTAAATTATTAAATATTTTTTTATACCTTTTTTCCAACAACATCATAATTAACATTATACAATAAAACACAGCAATAAAATTTTGTGCGTAGCTTCCGGACATTCTGCAAATGGCAGCGTACTCTCTTCATTTTGTCTATGCTAAGAATATTGCGCTGTGATTGGCTCATAAAATAAAATTGAAAATGGCGCGGCATTTGTCACATCCTGTTATGTGTCGGTGAGTGCATGGCCTCGACGTTCATCCCGTTTCAAGATTTTTATTCCACAAAGCCGCAGTAATTTTACATATGTAATAAAAGGCAATAAAATTCGTAATGGTGTTCTGTAAAAGGCCATGGATTTGATGAAAACGGTAAGCATTATATAATTACAGCAATATACTTATAATTTTGTTTGGCTTTTGTTTCTTGTTTTGGTGATATTGAAACTGGCCATTATATTAGAAAAAATCTCTTTCCAGAAAATGTGTGCACGTGGGAGGTAAGTGATAATAGTTTCATTAGTAAATGTTTCCTTCTGGGGTTACACAAAGTCAAGTTTGTTGATTTGTCAATACATGGCACCCGGCAACTGAGCGTTGTTACGCCATTTTATAGTCCTCCAAATGCTCCGCACATTTTGAAGCTTTGTATTAATTACGACAGAGAAATAGATGCTGAAAAAATCATGCTTTAAGTCCCGGTGATTGTGTTGGAAATAATCAGTAAACATGGGTTCTAGGTATGTCATTTTCATTATTTCATTGCATCGCATTACTTGACAAACCACATGTGCTTAGACGGACTTGTTGTTGTTGTTAAATCGGCTAAGGAATTTTTTTAGAAAATGATTTTGCATGCTAAATGTTGATACAAACGTAGCATATTTTTTACTATTACGCTTATTATATCATGATTTGCATTTTGGGGACATACAAGTAACCTATAAATTTGACAGAAGTTCAATGTTCATAAATTGAGTGTCATTCTTGTTCATTTTGCGGTATTTTCAAGGTTACCCAGTTGTAGAAATCTATTACAGTGTTTCTTTTTACACTGATGCAATAATAATGAAAATGTATTAGTAGGTTACAACTTCAGTATTTTTTTTTTGTATAATGAGTTGGACATTGGACAGCCATAATATAATATACTTACCTATGATAATTATGAGCTCCTGTTATTTTTAGTTTGTTCTGATCTTATGCAGAAATAGTTGTACCCAGAATCATGGAAACAATAATATCTATAATTAGATATTGATAAAAAGAGAGAATGTATAGGAAGCATTATGAGTAGGTGATAGGTCACTAAGTAATTGAAATGCCATATTGGCTCATATGTATACAGTATGTTACAAATCAACTTTTCTTTAGAGTATATTTCCTAGTATCGTGGAGCAAATGTATTTTTATTTTTTATCATAATATAGACTGACTTAATTAAGAACATTATGTCTTATTACATTCATTACGTTACGGAGATATTGGAAAAAAATCATAATTGGATTAAAGCAATGGATGGCTTATCAAGCAAATATTAAGTATAAATGAATATAATCTAAGCTTGTGTATTACTCTGGTACATAAGCTACCCTGCGGGGTATTATCAATATCCGTAAAGTGGTTTTCATTTGAAAGAGTAAAAAATTATCCATTATCCAATCACTCACAAGAAATAGAACTTTGATTCAATTGTGAATTTCTGGTCTATTTGCAGTTATTAAAATCTATCTATATATATAAAACTCAAAGGTGACTGATACAGTGATCTATCAACGCACAGCCCAAACCACTGGACGTATTGGGCTGAAATCGGGCAGGTAGATGTTAGGATGTAGGCATCCGCTAAGAAAGGATTTCCCGAAATTCTTGCGGGAACAGGGAAAAACGGGGATGCATGTACAAAGTCGTGGGCGGAAGCTAGTTACTCTATATTTAAAGATTAACTCGGTTTCAGAACAACTTATTTAATTGCAATATAACTGCTATTCAATATAATAAATTTTAAGCTATATCATACTTTTAAACATTCATATTATGAAAGTATGATGATTATAAGCACATGCAATTATAGAAAATTATACACATACAGCAACTATCATTGTGTTATAATAATTAATTATCATCCTAGATACTTTTAAAAGGGCCTGAAGTCATAATTCCAAATATAAGAAAGATGATTTCATAATGAATATTAACCTGAAAAGTAATACTGAGGTGTAAAACAGGATAAAATTGGCATTTTTCCTAGCTTCCAAAACTCAATTTACTTATAAAGTACTTACAATTAAATAAGATACTGAAGTGCTCTGATCCACTCAGTTTTATTTACTTTATTTTATAATAAATGGTATTTAAGATTCTTTAGAATCGAGAAAAAATATTTTTTGAAGACAGACATACATAAGACATTGCTGCATGATTATTGTATTGTATCCAAAATTCTCAACATTTTGTATTGTGTGGCAAATATCAAAAAGTGAAAGTAGACATTAGGTTGGGCATAAGTTTTTTAAAAATTGATGGCATAATTTATCATTGGAGGCATGGTTAATGGTTTTGGGATGAATTACCATAAAAGTTGTTATAATTTTGTAAGATATGAGATAGATATTGATAATTTATAGTAAAAAGTAGGGATGTAACGATACATGATTTTGCCGATACGATACCGATACCGATATTTGTAATAAAATATCGGCGATACCGATATCGATGGCTTGGTAGAAAAATAAATAGTGAATTATGCATAAAAGTTACCAACATTCAACAGAGACTCAACTGTAAATCGTATTCTTTTAAATAACAATGCCAAATCAAAAAACAAGAAAACCATTTATTTTAGTATTATTATTTTGCAAAGTCAGTTAAACTTTAAGTTATACACATACAATCAGTTCCTAATAAATGTTTACGATTGGTAGAGTTCTTTCAAAAAACAAAGTGCGCACGCGCGGGCGGCCTCCCGCATCGTTAATTGGGCGCGGTTTTTTTAATTGTTTGATATCGGTATCGGTTGTTTTATAATCGGCGATACCGATATATCGGCTTGCCGATTATATCGGCCGATATATCGATATCGGTATCTGTATCGTTACATCCCTAGTTAAAAGCAAATTAAATTAAGATATTACAATGAATTAATTAGGGATGTAACGATACCGATACCGATACCGATATATCGGCCGATATATCGGCAAGCCGATATATCGGTATCGCCGATAATAAATCAACCGATACCGATATTTTTTTATTAAATTCTTTCTTTTCTTTTATGTTTTTGCATTGTATTCATTCATATTGTTTTATTTCTGTTTCTGTAATAGTGTTAAGGAAGAACGGAACCTCCTGACACAAGCATTTTATTTGCTTACTAGGAGTGTTCCAATCACAAATTTGTTTATGTAAAGGAAAGAAATAAATTATTTTGAATTTTTTTAATTTTTAACGTGATAACGTTTTTAAAATCGTTTTAGTCGGGTGACATGTTCATAAACTTGTGTCACACCAAAACCTCACGAGCGCGATCGCAGGTATAACGAGAGAGAGACGGACCGATCTCACGTTTCATCTCGCGCTGCCACTGCATTATGTTATCACGTAAACATCTCGATCGTAAACCTACTTTACAAACAACCAATTTTTTTGATATCAAAAAATTCAAAAACCCGCGTCCAATGAACGATGCGGGAGGCCGCCCGCGCGTGCGCACTTTGTTTTCTGAAAAAACTCTACCAATAGTAAACTTTTATTAGGTACTGATTGTATGTGAATTACTTAAAGTTTAACTGACTTTGTAAAATAATAATATCTACTAAAATAAATGGTTTTGTTGTTTTTTGATTTGGCATTTTTATTTAAAAGAATACGATTAACAGTTGTCTCTGTTAAATGTTGGTAACTTTTTATGCATAATTCACTATTTATTTTTCTACCAAGCCATCGATATCGGTATCGGTATCGGTATCGCCGATACATTACTACAAATATCGGTATCGGTATCGTATCGGCAAAATCATGTATCGTTACATCCCTAGAATTAATCATACTACAGTAATATGTGTAATATTTACAAAAATTTAAAAACCTCATTGCTAAATTGAATAACTTAAAGAAATTATTGAATCAAATATTTCACAATATTTACATAGATGTCTCATTCTTCCATAATATGCAAAAGGAAGATATATGGATCAAAACTACTAATAATAGTAAAGTAAGTTGCAAATCAGGTATTTTACTCTGTTTAATGTGGGTACATTTCCTTTATTGATAAATTATAATTTAAGTGGTCAAATTAGTTCCAGGTAATAACTTCAAGGTAACAATCTCGATGTTCATAAAAAAAGTGCATAAATTAAGTACACACTTAAAAACATTTTTTCTTTAAGCATGTGTTATTGAAATCTATGGACATGCAAAGCTTTGGCTGAGCAATGTTATGAAGGAATTGACTATTCTAAAGCAAAATTGGAAAATTTAGCACACATTCTTTGCTTAAATCAATCTGTTTTCCACTTTCATGTAATTAGTAAATGGTTGTGGCATAATTGTACATATATCTCGTATCTATAAATATGCGTGACGTTTTCCAGGAATATCAGTTCCTAGACTTGTCAGATGTAAAAGAAGCGGAATTGAGCAGTTTGCAGTGCGCGCTGTTCAAGAAAACTCCTAAAATCGCGTCCGCCGGACAGAACGGTTGGACCGAATCTACTACAGGTATGTATTTAATACAACAATAGAAACTTCTTTTTTGGAGAACTAAATTCACTAGTGCCAAATTCCATTAAATTTAATTATTTTCATTGAGTCCAATGTTAATTAGAGCTTATCTTTGTTTTGATTTATGTAAGACTTTGTTATTTTTCAAATATGTAATTATATCAAAGCTGTAGTAACTCAGGCCCCGAACCACAGACACAATAGAAAATCTATTGTGTATGGGACCGATCGGGCCGCTTGGGGCTCAATGGGTTAAGAAATAAAATAATGTGATTTTTTTTACACAAATATTATATTCTCCTTCTTTATAATAGTTTCAAAAGTGCATATTATAGAACATTGTACATTGTAACCGTCAGACGTGTCATCGTGTTCATCGAGCACGGCGGGACCACCGACCGTGTCGAGCAGTCTGGACAGCCTGTCGGGCGGCGAGTGCGAGATGGCGCCCCACTCGCCGCAGCGCGCCGGCCCGCCGCCGTACGCGCAGCCGCCCGCCTACCCGCCGCCGCACCACCAGTGGCCCGTCGCGCCGCCCAACGTGTACGTCAGCCAGGTCACCGCCAACGTCAACGTGCACGGCTACATGGGCCAGTACTACCAGCCGCAGCAATACGTGCCGCAGCAGCCGGTCGACCGCCCGCCACGGAACCACAGGCGCGATAGACGCAACAAGCGGCCCCCGTCTCCGCCGCAGCCGCAACCGCCGTACTATGTTCAATATCCACAGTACTATCCCGCTGCTCAAGCTCAAGGCGCACCTCTATACCATCTGCCGATGTATCAGCCGCTCGTGTACGGACCCTACCCGTATCCACCTTACTATCCAGAATACCCGATCCCGATAGAGGGCGAAGCTGGAGAGAAGGGTCCAGATGAATATTCACAAGAAGTGGTAATGGAACAGGAGGCGGTCGAGGCTTATTACGCGGGGGCACACTACGCTCCGCCTTACGGCCCGCCGGTCGAAGGTGGCGTTGAATATATGCCATCGATGTTCATTCCGCCACCGCATCACCCCGCCCCGATGCCGATGCCGCAACCGCCACATCAAACCGCCCCACATCAGTTTAATGTGCACGCGAAAAATTTCGTTCAGGGGCAACACAACAAGAACTTTAACAATGATAAAAATCAAGATCAGAAGGTTCAGCCTGTGATATCAACGGCTACCACGTCGGCGGCTGGTCCCGTCGAATCACTCCCGATGAAAGATCTCAAAATCACAAAAGTACCTGGGAGTCCAAAACAAGACAGGCAAAATGATGCAAATGGTAAACTCAATGCTGGTGATAAAATTTCGCCAGCAAGTAAAGTGGACCCGACTAAAGCCGCTTGGACACCTGAAAATAAAATACAAGATCTTAATCAGATTCAAAATATTCCAAAAGCTTATCCAACACCACCAGCTGCTAACATTCAAAATGCTGGTGCTAAACTTCCGCCAGTTGTTAACAAAGCAGCAAAAGGGCCAAATGCGCCTTTCTCAGTGGGAAAACAGCCACCGAAACCGCAACTACCTACTGTTGTTCCAGTACAGCAATCTGTTTCCACTCCTAAAGCTCCATTCGGAAATAGACAGAAACGTGACGGCATGGTTAACCGTTCACCTTCTAGTGAAAATGCTGATGGCGAGAAGAATATACCTGTCGAGCACGTGAAACGCGAACCGCCACTACCGCCGAGCAAAGCTCCTATGCCGATTTCTATCACACTACATGCGCAAGGGCCTCCTCTGATTGTGACTAATAAGTCACCCTTCGCACATTCACGTAAAGTGATTTCAGTGCCTGAACCACCGCCGGTACCACAACCTCCTCCCCCGGCTCCTACCGCGTCTGATTTCCCACCACCACCCACCCCTCGTAACAGGGTTGATACAACACCTGCTCCAGTTGTTCAACAACCACAACCTGCTCCCGGCAAATCATGGGCGAGTCTTTTCTCCAATAAACCTTCGACCATAACAACGACGACTCCGCCAGCTCCTGTGCCCGTGTGTGTGGAAGAACCTATCAGTCCAACCACAGTTACCCCACCAGTGGCTCCCAATGTGCAAAAGCCAGTTGCAAAAGTACCACCTTTTGACGCATCGCCACTGCAAAGCGTCGGAGTTGACAAAACTCCCGTTTCCAAACCGCCAACGACAGTAGCGAGTCAACCGACAATTTCCTACTCGGAGAAAACATCTGTAAATACTGCTAGCAGTATGAGCACTCCCACAGCTGCCAAGCCAACGACGCAAACGCCTACAGAAGTTCGCGAAGTTCCTATTCAGAAAGAAGCCGCTCCAGCTGTGACTATCCAGCCGTCGCCTTTCAGTGATGACCCAAATTCGTATAGAATGGGAGGTAAATATTGTATTTCCACATTTTGATAATGATTTTTTTTACTATCTGTAAATTATATTTTGATAATTAATATCTTATTTTCAAATATTTCAGAATTCCTTGCCAAATACACATTGGACAACAGGCCCGTGTCGCTGTTACCGCGTGGTCTCACCAATCGTTCTAACTATTGCTACGTGAACGCGATCCTACAAGCGCTGATTGCCTGTCCACCTTTCTACAACATGTTGAAGGCACTTCCTTACCAGACCCGTCGCGGCAAGTCTAGCACGCCTGTTATTGATTCAATGTAAGTTGTAAACATCATCATTAAATTCAGCAGTTGAAGCAGTTTTAAATTATTATAACAGATTTACCATATCAGCATAATTCTTATTTTATCAATCGCTTTTAACTAAGGGCTGATTTTTCAATCCTTGGTTATATCTTATTCATCGAATAACATATTAAACTACCATTTCAAAAATGTATTCTAATTATCCGTATACATGTAATATATCCGTGACAGTTTACAGATGACATTTTAAAATGTTCGTGTAATACTTTATTGGACGGATAAATTTCAACCAAGGAATGAAAAATTGGCCCTTAGTATGTATTATGATTTTCACATATTTCACAACATAATCCCAATTTACCAATAAAATTTTACGTTGAACCATTTATTAATCTGTGATTAACTTACTCAGGGTGGAACTATGCTACGAGTTCAGTCCATTGTCCGGTCCGAACCGACGCGCACGTGGCGACGCGACCAACAGCACAGTGTCCGTACCGGCCGGACCTCCGCTCGATGGATCTGCCGGTCTGCGGGTACTGAGGGCATTGAGACCCTTCCCCGGCTCGCAGGAGGGCAGGCAAGAGGACGCTGAAGAGTTTCTGGGGTGTTTGCTCAACTCGCTGAATGATGAAATGCTTGAGGTTTGTTTTAGATTTTTATATTTTTATTAAACTGTAGATTACTAGTAAGTTGTTGTATAAGGGAAGCTCATAAAATTATATAAATAAGTTTTTATTACTATTAATTAATACTGTGCAAAACCAAACTTTTAAGTGATAGTTTTTCAGTAGATTGCTTGCTTGTCCTGTTTAAAAAATTTTTATAAAAAAAAATTACAAACTTAAGAAAATATTTAACATTTAAACCTTTAATATTACAGCTGATTAAGTTGGTGGAGCCAGATGAACCAAAAGAAACGAATGGCAAACCGAATGGCGTCGTCACACAAGAGCAGCCTCCTGAAGAGGATGATGATGATGATGAATGGAAGGTATGGATATTTTTACATACTATAAAGAAAAAAAATCGTTATATTTAACTCGAAAACTGCTTGAGGAATTAAAAAAAATTTAATATAGTACTACATATACATTGTGTCCGGACATGACATACCGATATTTGAAGGGGCTATTCTCCAGGTATTTTTATCGACAATTCAACCCCTCTACAGTCCCCTACCTCCCCCCCCTCAAAATGGTTTTCGAATTTTTTAAAGTATGTTTCATCACTCTTATCAATTAAATTTGTTTAGTGGTCCCTAGAATAACTTGTTATTGTTCAAATAAAACCAAATTTAGTATTTTGTGACACTAACTTTCGAAGTTATTACAATTTTCATAAATTCACTATCCGAATTGATAGGTTTGCCATTTTGAGGGGGGTGAGGTAGGGGACTGTAGAGGGGTTGAATTGTCGATAAAAATACCTGGAGAATAGCCCCTTCAAATATCGGTATGTCATGTCCGGACACACTGTATAACAAAAATAGTGTTTATGCGATTAGCTTTATATTTAACTAGCTCTGCGTGCGTTTTGAAACAGAATGAAGTTGAAATTGTTTTTTTAGTTTATCGCGACCAGACCGAAGGTGGAGGGTTTTGTTTCAACTAAAAAAACATTGTGTTTTTGTATCATATTTGTTTGTGAAGTTTTCACACATAAACTACTCAACTATTTTCAAAAATTCTTTCACCAGTAGAAAGCTTAATTACTCACCTTCTTTATAGTATTTAGCAGTAGCTAGTATTAAAATCAATTTTCTTTTACAGGTGATGGGCCCGCGCAACCGCGGCGCGGTGGAGCGGCGCTGGTGCGCGCGCCGCACGCCGGTGGCGGACATCTTCCGCGGCCGCACGCGCCTGCGCCTGCACCGCGCGCCGCACCACGACGTCACCGACGCGGTGCAGCCCTTCTTCACGCTGCAGCTCGACATTGAGGTGCTTTTTTAGCCTATTTGTTACGTATTTATTTATTTACTAGCTTTCCGCCCGCGCAGTCAAAGAAAAACCCGCGTAGTTCCCGTTCCTGTGGGATTTCCGGGATTGCGTCATTTTCCCGGGATAAAAAGTAGCCTATGTCCTTTCTCTGGTATCAAAATATCTCCATACCAAATTTCATGCAAATTGGTTCAGTAGTTTAGACGTGATTGAGTAACAGACAGACAGAGTTACTTTCGCATTTATAATATTACAGTATGGATTGAAACAGAATTGTACATAATTGTACTTACAGTAATTGGACAAATTTGTTATTTACCACACGATACGCATGCGAACGCTCGCGTCACATCGAGAGGTGTGCTTATAGCTTAGTAGCTCGCGTGGTGAAAGAAAATTAACTCCAGCCCCGTGCCGTACCCAGTCTTTACCGAATCCGTCATATTTCACGGACGATAGCGTCTCTAAGCTGCGAACGCGTCTCGCGCTCCGTGCCAAGACGGAACACGAAGATTTTTTTGTATATTTGTCGCCAATGACGAGTCTGCATTTTATTTTAGTCGAGTCTGCATTATATATATAGCACATAAGTGCTTACTAAAGTATGACATCGCGAAAGTTAAGGCAATAGTTTGTGACGATTCCAATTTGTGAACCAAATAACAAAAAAAGAAAACAAGGCATTGAAATATGTCTGCAGAACCTTTTTTTTTTTTAATTCAATATAAGCAAATTTTTTATTGTCGACATTGTAATGTATATAATCATTGTTAAATATAAATTTAAATTACATTGACAATTTGACGTGAACAATTCCCCTCACTTGTACTTTAAACTTGCTGTATTTTAAACTGACATTATTCCATTTTCAGCGATCCACAACAGTGAAAGATGCCCTCGAACTGCTAGCAGGCAAGGACACACTAGAAGGAGTATCAGATGCCTGGCAACAACTCTCATTGGAACAACTACCAGTTGTCCTACTGTTACATCTTAAGTGCTTCCAATTGGACTCAGAGGGACACACCGCCAAGATTGTCAAGAACATTGACTTCCCAATTGATCTGAAGATTGATCCTAGTGAGTGTTTGTTTTAATCTTGAATTATCATTTTCTTATTTAACAGTTTTAGATACTAAAACATACAAAAATAAAACTATTACTAGTTATCCGCCCGCGGCTTCGCCCGCTCTGTTGAAAACTTACAACAAATTATACACCAGAACCTTCATCTTCAATCACTCAATCTATTAAAAAAACCATCAAAATCTGTTGCGTAATTTTAAAAATTTTGCGACTTTCTTTTATACTATACAGTAAAAGCATATTTTTCAAAAAAGAATTTATCTAAAAGTTAATACTACAATGTATGTGACATAGCAGTAGTTTATGTAATCACACAAGATAATAAACTGGATTAGCAATTGCATAATCCTGATGCTATTCCATTAGTTAGTGTAATTAAAACGACATAGCCATTCAACTTACATAATACCATACCTCTAAAATGTAAAATAGTATGTTTCATAGAAGAAACTGCAAAATTGATAAAGAATCAAATCATTTAACAACACAGGAATAAGACTGAAATCTAGTCAATATTGTAGAAATATATGAGAATTAATCTAATATGGTAAATTGTTATATTTTCAGAAATAATGTCGTCCAAATACACATCAAAGCAGCGTCTATATAAACTATTTGCGGTGGTATACCACGAGGGAGTGGAGGCTGTCAAGGGACACTACCTCACTGATACTTATCATGGACAAGCTGGTTGGATTAGGTATAACATTTACTTTTAAAATATGTTCTTACAAATAAAGTATAATAAAATTATATTTTGATATTAGTACGAGCACATGCTATGCATTATCTCAAGTTATTAAACAAATAGAAAATAAGTTTTACTATGATGGTCTTATTAAAATTAATTTCGTTACAAAGAATTTTGCCAAAATTATTATTTACTAGAGGTCCGCTAGGCTTCGCTCGTGGTACATATTTCGCAATAAAAGGTAGCCTATGTCCTTTCTCGGGTATCAAAATATCTCCATACCAAATTTCATGCAAATTGGTTCAGTAGTTTAAGACGATACACAAAAAAAAATCCACTGCTTGGCGGGCGGAGTCTAATAGCTCGCTATTGCGAACGCCGGTGTGCGCGAAGTCATTCTTGCAAACTCGCCGCGCTGCCGCTGGCCGACTCGGGACAAACATGTATGGAGTCGTCATACAGTTATAATATTGTTATACATTTATTCAATTGTTGATTTATTGGTTTTAATTTCTTGCTTATAAACAAATAATCTTCTTTCCAACAACTACTTAGACATTATTAATAATTATTATTACATATTTCGTAATGCTTACTTTATTACAAAATAATACAGGTTATAAATAATCTTTAAAATAACAAAAAATATTGTTACTCTGAAAAAATGAAATGGTACTCAATAACGCGGACTACTGAATTGATTTAGATAGAATTTGATGCTGACGTAGATATTACATCATGCCCAGAAATGAAAGGTACACCCTAATTCTTCTCAGTCAAAGTCAAGAGTGGAAGATATCACTAATACAGTAAAACTGATGCAAAACTTTGGATGTTAATTTGTATATTTTTTTGTTAGTTGTTACTTAATCACGTCAAGACTACATTACCAATTTTGATAAAATATAGCTAATTGCCTGGATTTACACATAGGATACTTTTTATCCGAACTGAACACTTCTGTGGGATAAAACAGGATTCACGATATAACCTAATTCCACGCGGGCAAAGCCGCGGTCGGAATGATATTTTTTTAAATAAAAAAATTGTTTAAAAAAAAACACAAAATATATTGACGCATGTATTTATTTTTTGCACTCTATTATAATTGTAATTATTCATTACAAATAATCAAAATAAAATAGCCAGAACAAAGTAAGGCCCTGGTAGGGTAGGTAGGCAGGTACAGCAATGTGAGACGAACACTGGCTTATTTATACCAATAATAATGTATTATAAACATTAAATTAAGTTTACTTTCTAACAACAAAAATACATAATATTAGCTAATGTGAAAGCGAATCAACCAATCATCCCACAAAAATGAAATGTGCACACAAATATTCATCCAAATTGGTTCATGTCATTAGGAGGAGTGACTACAGCGCCATCTTCCGGGCCCAATTGTGTTTCCAGATCACCCAGGAACTCAATTTAATATACTTACACAAAATTTTTCGAAATGAAAACTCACATTACTATGTAAATATGAATATAAACCTGTTTTATTACTAAGCAATTTCCCGCACAGGTGTAGTAAGTATAAATGAAATAAATATCAACATCAAATTCTTTATACAACATACTTATCTACCACCTTCTAAGAAATGTAATTCTTGAAATTATTTCGTATTTTTTTTAAATATAATACTACTCCAATGAGCTCCTGTTCCATATTATGTCCGCCATACTTCCACTAAGTTCACCATGATTTTTTATTTCTTTGCACTTTGTTGCTTTTTGCTAAAAATGGAATCATGCGATAAAACCAGTAGAACGTTGATAACATACATTTTTGACTGAATAAAGGTACTTACGAAGGAGTGGGTTCACATTGTGAACAATCAGTGGGTTTATTTTCCTTCTGGATTCCGGATTTCTGAAAAGATTATCTATGCTATAAATGAAAATATCTTACACATTCGTTATGTACTTAAAACAGGGGTACATATCAAACATCGTCTATAATACAATTATCATCAAATTTAAAATAAAACCAACTTACTTCATTAATTTGTTCCAATTGTAAGCATTCTTTTTCCTCCAACCTTTATGTTTCTTCTTCTTATTTTCTTTATTGTCCCCATTTGTCTCATTTTGTCTTATCGTGTTGTCACCCTTTTTTACGATTGCGCGAGCGACACAAGTTCCCCGTGTGACGGCCGTAGCGGGAATGACTCGTGCAGCGATCGGGGTAGGAAGGTACAGGGCGGCTCTCGCTATATTGGCTGGTCGCGCGCTAATTTCAAGTATTTCTTGTTTATTTCAAAACCATCGCATATTTCAAAATTCTAAATCGGTAGACGTATAGGTTGTATATTTTATAGTTAATATCCAAAAAGTCGTAACTTTACGTTTGTTATTTTGAAGATGCCAGAGATTATAAAAAAATAACAATGAGAACTTTGTATTTTTTTTCTATCGAGAAAATATCATGGAATCATGTTTCTAAAACGGTAGACGTATTGTGTTACTATTGAACTTTCTTGTCAAGAATTTTCATCACGACAACTTTAATAATATAAAAATTACGAAGGTTTAAAAAGGGCCGTAAATGTTAGAAAAATTAATTCATCACCTTAAGGCGTGATTGAGTAACAGACAGACAGACAGAGTTACTTTCGCATTTATAATATTAGTATGGATTATGGAGTTCTATGAAAAGTAGCAACATAGCTATTGTTAAGGAGAAGGAATAAACTATTAGATACATGTGTTTTAAACAGTTCATAAATTTAACATAAAATCGATTTTGATTTAAAAAGCATGTTCTATTACATTTACAATGATGCTATTATTTTTCGTCTCTGAAAGTTATATAATATAACGCAATGAGGTCAACCACAACTGAGTACACACACAAAATACACTCTTTAACCACCAAAAAACAACCCATACATAAAGACCATCCAATTTCAGGTACGATGACTCCACGGTGACCCAAGTGACGGATGCGCAAGTGCTGAAGCCGAAGCCCCCACGGATGCCGTACCTGCTGATGTACAGGAGACAGGACACACTACCAGCTCACAACAGGCCTGCGGGCAAACCGGAATAGAAGTGTACACGTTGGGCAACCAGTCGCGGTATGTATCAGTTTGTTTTTTAATTTAAAAAAATTTCATGACCAACTTTTGAATGGGTTTTTGTTTTTGGGAAGAGAATTGAGCCAGCGACTTTCTCTTTACCCTAACAAAGTGTTATTTCTGAGCCCACCCTCTTCAAATAAGGAATAAGATATTGTTGGACATGTGTAGTTTTGTAAATCTCTTCTTACACAATATTGAACAGCTAAAATTATAATTATGTTTGATATTGAAGATTAGATTATACTGGATAGACGCAAATGTGACAAAAATTCCATACAAGACATATTTCTTTCAAATTTATAATTTACTATGATGCTACTATTTTTCGTCTCTGAATGTTTTATAAAAAATAAAACATTGTGAGGACAAACAGAACTGAGTATACAATCAAATAAAACACGCAAAACAACAATAAAATACAAATTATACTCATAGATTTTTATTTTTCAGGTATTATGACAAGAATAGCGCGAGTGGCTGTCCACACGGAACTATACATGGAGAATATCCTATATTTCACAACTTGGAAATCCTAAATTTGAGACCTAAGACTCAGTGATTAGTGTAAAAATAACTTAATGTAAATAAGTGCTAGAGTAACGTTTTAATCGCGGTTTATTTGTATATGTCGATTGCCAATAAATTGTAGTTGATTGCTATCGAAAATTATATTGTGCCTACATAACAGCACAACGAAAATGTATATGTAAAATAGACAACTATTTATGTTTTCATCCGGTATAATTACGATTGGTTAAGTGTGATTTTTCCGTTTCAAAATTTCCTGTACATTGAACATTTGGATGCTTGTAATTATTACTTATGATAGTTTGTATATATCTTCATGTATAAAGTACAAAATGGCGACATTTTGATTTTTAAACTGTAAAATTTATAATCTATATTTGGATATGAAATTCGTGTACATATAATGGGGGGTGTTTGTTGTTTTAATTTCTAGTTTTTTTTTATTATTATTTATGAGTGCTGTCCTGACTCTGTCGATTTTTGTAAATAAATCATCTGTGAATATTTATAACTGGAGGTTGCGGCATGAATGTTGTGCTATAAAGTGTAAAAAAAAATATAAAAAAATTTCGGGTCGAGTGTCGAAATGGTTATAATTAGAAAGTACAAAGCTGGGATTACAGGAAAGTGTGTTGAAACAGTCAAAATTGTACATAGTTTGTGAAAAAATCGTATGTACATAACATACCTGATGATACCAGGATGCATTTTCAATGAGAAATGGAATTATTTACTTGAGATTGTTGATAGGAAACGGATATGGTGCTCTGTTGGAATTATACCGCGTTTTCAATACATAAAATCGATTCTTTTTTTTTCTTTGCTTTTCTAGGCAATAGACTGCTACCGTTTTAGTTTGAAGCGTCCATGACACGTAATTATTATAATTACAATGAATGTCCGTATGGTTAGCTTTAAATGAACTTTATTTGGTTGCCTTGTCTTATACATTAGTATAAAAAAAAACATCGCCTGTTTATTTTTTTTTGCGAAGCATATTGCGATTTGAAAAAGGAACTTGTTTTTCTTTTTTTTTTGCAATTTATGTGTTTGCGTTAAAAAAAAAAGAATAGTGGCCAGTGTTTTGAATGTGTTTGAAATCGTGGTGTAATACGGTGTTGTATGGAATGTGCCTAAACATGTGATATGGACTAAGGTGTGACGCTACAGATTGTATAATATTGTTGTAATTGTTGAAATATATGTTATGCGGCCGTTGGTCTCTCGTGAACGTCTGTTTTTAATATTATTATTCTAAATCCACAATCTATCGTTTTGTTATTGAAATTTTCATCGCGAAAGTTTTACTACTCTTAATGTTAGATGTGCTAAATTTAAAGTCTATGAATATTTGTGTTGGTACGTGCTAAGCATCGCCGTTTTTGTATACATTTATAAAAATCAGCGATAAATAGATTTTTTATTGCTTTTTCGTGTCCACTATCTCGTCCAATAAATAATTGTGGATATATCGTGAAGTTAAAATGCGTAATACGCAATTAATTGTATGAAAATCGTTTAAATCGCTGGTCTTTATTGTGTTCGCATTAAACACTAAAATTGTCTGATCTCACCTAATGTTGTTATTTCGATTTGTACGCAATGTGGATGTAAATTATTCCTTGTGCCCGAGAACGCGCGAATGTCCTTTATATAAGTTTCGAATCAGCTGATATATGTAGCTTTTAAGTGTTAAAAAATCATACAAAAAATGCACCATTTGGTTTATTACCCAAGTGTACTAAAAAAAGCGTAGTCTTATTACTTAGTCAATTTAAATGTTAAAATTGATAGGGTTTAGTTGTAACTGGGACATTATTAACAATTAACGATAAGCCTTTGTGTATAACTCGGTTGTTTTCGGATTGTGGGTAGCTAATAGTAAGTAGTGATACATTGGCAATAATTATAATTCACACTATTGCTAGGTGGTGTCTTCATACTAACAAAAATGTTTGTTATCGAGCCAAATTTCTATTTTTATCGTGACGCCATGCAATGGCATAGAAAATCGCGACAATTTGGAATTGTCTTTGTCTTTACATATATGCTTGATTAGTGTATATTTACGGGATTATCACGAAATAAGTTGCAACGTAAAGCATTCACGTGTTTAATAATTCGACTTATAATAATTATTATAAGATTTAATGGACGTTCGTTGTATTTGCATTGATGCAGTTACGTAAATGATAAACGTAGATATCGAATTTATAAGAGCGCAGTGAACACTGACAATGCACAAATGTTAATTTAATTTTCGTTTATTGCACGGTTTCTTGTTTTTAAATATTCGTGAACACATGGCTTTACACATAAAACGCGATAATATACTTTGTCTATGGTGTTAATGTTTTAGGAAGTAATGTACTTGTTTATGGGTAACTTTAAGACGTCGATGAGTACTTAGGGCCTGTTCTAGAATATCTTACTAAGAGTAAAGAGTATAAATGTATTTCTATCTCGTGTCCTTTGAAATATAAGAAAGAGACGCGACTATTTTTAAATAAACTTAATAAACGGGTCCGAATGTACCATGAGACAATTTCATTCATTTTTAGTTTATCCATCGATATTTTTTTAAATAAATCGTTATTTTATTCGAATTATCACGTTTATTCCCATACTCCATCAGCTATCGAATAATTTACGTGTAAGCTAGCTTGTGACTGTGTGTTCACTCGTGTGTAAGACTGAGTGTAGGGTCCTGAATGTTTGTTATAATTTTAACGAGCACATTATTATAATAGTGATAAGTTCGTAACCACAATGCTGCCTTAGTTAAGTTTATTTACGGGAGATGCTTCAATCATTGGCTCGTTTTTTTTTTAGACGTAGCTGATCAGGCTTTGAGGCGATAGTATGATATATTTTCATATTTGAAATTGTTTAGTTTTATGTTGATGGTTTTAAATGTAGGTAGGGAGAAATGAGATGAACATTCAATTAAATATAGTAATAGATTTGGACAATAAAAAGTTTTGTCTAAAATGGAATTAAATCTTTTTTAAGTTATATGGGGAAAGGTTTTTGACCAATGCTGAGCGTAAAATTGAAATGAAAAGCAAAAGTCTCTTTTAAACATGATTTCTATATCTATACATTGTAACCGAAGATGCGCCTAAAGCTTGATCAGTCCATTAGAAACCGGATAAATGTTAGAAATACGTGGACTAAGTTATTTTTAGCATTTGTAACACGCAATCCTAACGCAGTTGGCTGTGATCTTACGCGGGATTGATGTTATAAATTACAATTTAAATGCTTTATATGAATAGGATAGTGCGTTTAGATATATATTTTGTAGGGTTTTATTATTGTTGATCTATGAATTTTATTGTCTTCTAAATTCGTGGAAAGATTGACTTTATTTTAAAGCCCGGGGGCCAATATTATTGCATGTGGTTTTTATTTTTTTAAACGTGAAAATTAGCATATACAGATTAATAGAAATTAATAATTTTATTGATCAATATAATTTATATATCTGAAAGCACGATTTTATCTTCATTAAATTATTATTATTAATTCTGTCATTCGATCAATGTAAATATAACAAAATTGGTGTATATAATAATTTGTTAGTTTGTTGTAATTAGTAACGTTCCTGAATAAAGTAATTTTAATATAATCCGATCAAAATATATTATTACGTGCGTCTTTTTTATGTGTGAATAGAGATGGTAAGTGAGCAAGTCTCATTCTTAATTGTTCTCTATTATTTACTAATCGTGCACAGTACTGTAAGATCTAAATGTTAAAATACATCAAAAATGAATAGCCTCCTTGCGCAGTGGGTCAAAAATATCGATCTATCGATCCCAAAAATAGTACTGTCATTTTCTTTGAAAATTTCGTAAAAGATTATTATTGTGCACGATTAGTATATTTTAAGCAAGTTTTCATATACGTCATCCCTATTCACACATGCTGTGTTTGAATTTCTGTGCCAATATGATTTCGTTAAATCACCAAATGATCAAAAATCGATCGAATTATTTCATAAATATTTCCTTTTCATATTACTGTATCACAGTATTCCTATACACAAATAATAACCATCGTAATATGTATAAAATATATTTATACCAGATTAATATATATAGAGAACTGAGATCACATATTCCTTTTAAATTTACTTAAATGTCTCATCACTATGAATTAAACCCAATTCGATTCTTTTTCTAAGGTATGAAATACTTTCTTTCTATTACGCATTTTACGATAAAAAATACTTTACATACTTACATAAAACAGATACTTCTATATACAAGTGTATGCGTGCTTCATTCATGAACTAAGTTAGCTGGTACTATACAGAATTGGGTCTTTAATTTTATAATAGATTTTTGTACATAGTGTAACCGCATGATAATCGAGTCTAGTCGGAATGAAATCTTGGCGATACGAACGAATTGAGCTAAAGACTAACCATTTCAACGCATTAAATTATTTCATAGACCAAATTGTGCAATAGAAAAATCAATTATATAACAATGAATATGTCAGCGGTCTATCTACTTAGGTTTAATATACACAGTATACTTATCTTAAACTATTTTATTATTTTTATATGAGAGGTTCGTTAAGTTATGTTTAGTTTTAGCTGGTAAGATCCAAGGCTGTATTAAGGAGTGTTTTTCCCATTGAAACAAAAATCGGTTTAAGGCTGGGGCACACTTACAATCACACTGAAATTAACTTACTGTCAATTACAACGCGTAATTTGCAGTATAAGAATAATTTAATTTATGTACTCGGCTTAACCGTTTTGTTTTAACTGTTGTTTTGTGTAAAAATACTCCTGTTGATTGCAATAGATAACGCCGAATTATAAATCTAAATTCACACCTATTACGCGTTATATATTACGATCAACATTCCTATGTTGTTAAACTAAATGTGTGTATGACTAACTATAAAATAATCCTTTATTTTGGTAACTAATTGGTGTTATGAAAAATTTGTGAATAAAATATGGTGTCATTCTGAAAAATGCATTTTATTTATATTTTTCCTTTTCTCAATTTACCCTCACTTTTCATTCAGCATATTCTGGAAAAGAAGAATATTTATCAATAAAATTAGATATAAGAAAGAACTTTCTAATAATTTTATGTGTGTATTATACAAATTCTAAGTTAATCAAACAGTACACAACAAATAATATTTTAAATGTAAACGTATGGAATATTTACTCGCACTCTAAACTTGAACACCAAGTACAGTAACACAACGACCACAATCGGCAGCAGTGTCATAAGAACCAGCGTCCAGCCCACAGCAGCTTCAGCAGCCGGCCCGAGGTACATGCCCGATAGAAAGGTGGTCTGACAAAAAATTCTGTCGATTACTAAAACCTGTAGGAAATGTTGTTTCAAGTCGTCATTCAAGAATTTGGGAAATTGATTGTTCAATAGAAGTGTATACTGTACATAATTAAATACTAATGTATTTTCAGATGCTAGCATTTGACAATAGAATTTTGAATATGAATCGGAGTAAAATTTAAGGCGTGTCATAATATTATCTCCGTTTGGTAACTTTTATGTGAAAGAAAATTACCAACTCTATCTTATATGCTATTTATGAATTATTTAGAAGTTATTATTAAGAATCTTTCCAAAATAGGCTTTTTAAATGTTAACCTAATCTAAGATTGTAAGTAGCAACACCATACCCAGAGTAGGTACCTACTTACCAATAACATCACAGGGGATAACGCCCAGCAAATTCTCAGAAACACACAAGGGTATTCCCCAACCGCGAAATATATATCTTCACAGAATGTAGTTTGGCCATAGACATAGGTGACGATAAATGTTACCAGCGCTGCTATCGGTACACGAGGTTTTGATACCGGCCAACTCATGAGGAAATTCAAAATGTAAAGACCACCCTGAATGATTGAATATTAAAAATTTACTTTCTTAAATGTTAAGTCCTATTGTTATATGTTTATTATATGCTATCCTCGCTTTTAAAATAATTCAAATGTTTTTGAACAATATTATTAGGTATCTCTATTAGTGAATGTAAAAATATTAAATTTTATTGTTACCTGTGTACAAAGTGTAATAATTCCAATGAAACAAAATAGAACACAAATTAAAATCAGGAACGCCCATGTTATTTTCCGAACCAATCGTCCAGTAAATGAAGATATTATTGTTTGCACCAGTAGAGCCTGAAAATTGCATTTTATTATACTTAAATCAGTTTATATTTTGTTCAGATAAATTGGGAATAAGGGCGTTTATCCACCAGTTATGTGCGCGGATGCGTTGCGAGGGATGCATGATGCTTGGCTTGGCTTAGTCTCAAATAACAATAATATAGATGTACAGTAATTTGTATCAACGTCTATTATAAATAAATAATGTTTGTAAGTACTTATAATGGCGATTTAGTAATTTTTATGGCAATCTGGTTTCTAATCTACAAAAGCTCATGAGCGATGGTAAATATAATAGTTTACAATCAGGTGACCCAGCCCGGTTGACCACTCTTGCTTAAAAAAAAGACACAATTTCGCTTTATGTTAATAATATTTTATAATTTTAATATAAAGGAGCAATTACCATAGATGAGAGCGATAGAACATATAACGTGAAGAACACAATAACAGACCAAAACTGACTGCCCGGTATCCGCGCCACATAGTCCGCCCATATTATCATTGATGATGATGCACCTTAAATACATACAATATTTATTAAGGAATAGGAAAAACCAAATTCAATAAACCAGCGAACGAAAAAACCCAAATTTAATGGAACAATTTAACTTTGATTCTAAAAGCAACCACGATATATTTTAGGTATAGCTACTTCTGTCTTTTAATTTTTGCACGCAGCACGCTGATTAATTTATGTCATATGTAACTTCTACTCGTTTATACTGCCAAGTAACTCTAAATCTTACCTCTCCATATATTAGTGCTATTATCATAATCCACATACAATGCACCATGAGCTGCGCCCAGTATAAGAGCGCTGCCGGTACAACAACTTTTAGACACGGCAAACGCAAGAGTCGCCGTGTTCGCAAGTTTGTGTTTCTGTTTGAGACTATAAGATCCTAACATGACGAGAGTTCCCTGTGATATAGTCATCTGTAGGAAGGAATATTCTAGCGCGTCTCGCCAAATCTGTTGAGATAATTAATCGTGCTAATAGGTTGCTCAAAAAGTAGGAAGGTAAGTAAGCTGTTATTTCTTTGATTAGATTGATTGATTTGGTTATTTCTGATGGTTTATACGAAAAGTGATAATTATATTAATTGTGTTCCTCACAAATACGAAAACTATGATTAATAAGAATTATTGACGCATCTGCAAGGCACAGATCACAGGTGATTGTGTGATACAATATAGGTAAATGAAATACTATGCATAATACCCATTATCTATGTAATGATACTGGTTATAACCTGCAGGCCATTAGACAACACGCCCCAGTCGCACTCTTTAAACATTCTAGTCGCTCCTTTTAGTCTAAAAACACCAACTGCGCATGCAAATAGTACGAAGTAGGCTAAAACATCCTTAAACAAAACCATCTGTGAAAAAAATGGCGTATTATTTAACTACCTATTATAATTATTAATATACTTAATAATTACTATAAACATATTTAACCCACATATCCTCCATTTCAGTCTATGATCTACATAAGTACCAATATAACGGAACTGTAAAAAACTAGTAACCTAATTATATTTCGATAAGTACCTTCGAATAGCTGTAAATCCTCTTGCAAGCTATAAAGTACACCAGTACCCAACTTATAACATAGTAGACAGTCAATTCGGGTACAACGTTTCCCAAACCGCCAGAAAGACCGTTTCTTTTCAAATTCAGGACGAAATTGCTAAAGAGAATTGTTATAGATAAGTAGTAGTTAGCTCTTTTGTGTCTTTATACTTAGTTCTTTCCTAAATAGTTAACAACTGGTTGGTTAATTTTTTGAAAACCATCCGTGATATGTACCTACATGATTATACATAGATAGTAGTACTAACAATTAACATAGGTTATATAATATGTAGTAGTTTAGTAGTAAACACTAACAAAAAGAACGACTGCGCCGGCACTTCGCTGCCCGTCGGCAGAGGGCGGTGTCTCGCTGCGCACGGTGGGCTAGCTGCCGCCGCGCAATGCAGCCACGGCAGAAACGCGTGAAACGAATGCACCGTCAACGCGAGAGACCACGCGGAGACCACGCCGAGAGCGAGCACCGTGAATGTGGACGTGATGAGCATTGAGAAACCTATGCCTGGAGATGATTTTAACTTACTATGCTATTCTAGTAGGTACTAGATATTATAAATGCGAAAATGTGTTTTTGTTATAATGAAATAAAATTATTTCAGCAAAGACTAGCTTTTATTATTTATGCTAGGTAAGTACCTACTTATTACCTAAACTAGTATTATAAAAAAATAAGAGATGATTTTTGCTCGTTTGTTAAACTTATGAATGAATTCACAACTTCTGTATCAATTTCAGAAATCACTCTACCATTAAATTATTATACTACCCTACACCTATAACGATTATCATAGGCTTTTTTTTACGGCATTATGTAAATAATACCTCTAGCAATCGGTGCCATATCCCAGCATTTCAATACGCCTTTCTTTGATACCACGCCCAAAGCAAGCTCCAAGTAAAACATCGGATAAGCAAAAAATATACTAAATACATTGTACAGAAAAAGGAATGGTAGGAGTTTCGTAAGGTCGTGAAGATAGGGATGCCACCAGAGTTGTATGATTCCCACGCAAGAGGACAGCACTAATTGTCGATATGTTATGTTGTTTGTCCACCTGTCTTCAATCTATTGGGAATGGATATGGGAAATAAAGAAATGAAAATAAAATTTCCATTAACTATGGTTATAAATTATTTAAAGTGTAGTAAGAATATTCGTCAATGATTTAATTACCAAAGGACCTTCCGTAGAAACTGATTCTGTACTCTCAGTGAGGGTTTTTGTACGAGTGCTCTGAAAATGTTGGCCTTATTAATTAATTTAAAGTACTATTTGAACGATTTGAAATGTTTAAATTTATTGAAAAGCTACCACAGATTCCGTCATATTAGGCTCAGGTAAAATGCTAAATAATTAATATTTTTATCAAATTATTATTCTTGCAAATACTTGTCAAAACCACGTCAAAACTAAATCTTTGAGCAATAGATGATAGCGTTTAGCTACTGACTTCAGAATATACAGGTTATTATTGTTTATTGAATGACCATAAAGCCAATTGTTTAATGGTGGTTTAATGTTTATAAAACCATAAGTTCAGCGCCCATCCAACCTTTAATTCACTCATAAAAATAATTACTAACTACTTTATCTATTTTAATAGAAAATAATGTAAAGGAATCTTGTCATATATGTAGAAATAAAATATTATAGAACGATGATTGTATGAAATTGCTGTAATATAAAGTGGCATGGTAAGGTATACTGAGGTATGGGTAAAAAAATAAAAAACAGTTTTTAATATAACAATATGTATATATGTATTTGTAACTAATATCGCAGATACTAGCTAAACATAATGCTCAAATATCCTATTTTACACGAGTTAAACTACAATTTGGTTTATTTTTAACAATAAATTGTTAATTAGTGCAAAGTGCAAACCGGTGATTGAATATTGAACGAGCAAAACAACCATATTATATTTTTTTAATACTTCCTACAATAAGAATTGAATACTTTAATGATCGAAAATTTATTATACAATACGAGTCTTTATATTATGATAGTTCGTTTCATTAGCCTATTTCTACGCTGGCCAAGTGCGTGTCGGCAAATTGTCACGTATCTGTCAATGTGCAATGTGCTACAAGGATCTTCTGGCACATGGCGAAATTGGGAACTAACACCGTCATCTTGTAAAAGGCTAATTGATGACAAATCGTTAAGTTTGTTGTTTGAATAATTTTATTATCTCATTTCAATAACTCAAACTAACAAAAACGCTGTCTGAAGAAAATTAGATAGTTTCCTAATAATTTGAAGATCGGCTTAGCGGCTTCGTACCTAATTTCCCTGAAACAAAGGATTTGTTTTTACTCGGGCAACATTTATTTCACACCCACAGGTGGCCAAGTACCAAAAGATCCGTGAAGGACTATCAAATTTTGTTAGTTCAATTTTAAATATTTGCATGCTGTTTCGTCTATCCTGTAACCTATAGTCTGTCCACTATAAGAATTGCTTTTTGACAGCTCGACGGGTGATACCAGAAGTGATGTTCAAAAGATTATCGATTGTGATACCATTTCAATTATAAATTCAAAATATTATCATAAATCGAATCAGGTACGTAAATAATAATTACAACGTAAACGTACTAATAAGGTATGTAATAACAAGACCACATATCTATGCATTGTATGTTAAAACTAAACTAAACTAATATTTTATTATTTATTGGTTTCTATCTTACAATTTGGTTGTCTTTACGTTTAAATTATATAACATAATAGAAGAGTTTTTCTGTATCGGATATATTTTACAGAGTATTTCTATCGATTATTTTAATCTATCGACCCATCATTGAATAATTCTGTGTAGGCATCACTAAGTGGGCGGGACCTGTCCATGAAGTACGATAATTATTTGTATGACATTTTAACATAGACAATACAATTATACATAGGCGTGAAGCTGTCAAAAAGCAAATAATATAATGGACAGAGTATAGTTAGTCATTATATTCTTCTTCTTTACTTTTCGTCAGTATTTAGCACCTATTTAGTGGTATTCGTTCAAAATTTACAGTCTATTAATGTCTATGAATGAGGTGCATTTAATAAGATCGTACTAGGGACAAAAAGCGTTTATTTCAATTTCTATAGGCTGATGAAAGTCCCTTTAGAAGGTCTATAGTACCACATAGAATTATTTGATTCTAAAAGAACATCGAATATTCGCCGTTTTTAAATTTTATCGAAACGCACACGATGTTCGATTTTTCGTTACAGTTTGATTATAAAAAACAACGAGCATATTGTGGTAACATTTGACCGAGGAAAAGTTAATGTAAGTTAAAATTAAACATTATAGAGCATGGAGTATACGTAACATGACCAAGAAATGCTCTAGCCCTAGCATGTACCCATTACCCAACCAATGATAAAAGTATGTTATTTTTATGTGTACATAATATTATAATATATTCGTTCCCTGAAAAAAAATGTTTTGGCTAATGTCATATTTTTTGGCTCTAGTACGATCTTTCTGATACATATTTCTTAATCTAAATGCGATAAAACTGATTGCGTATAATTTACGCTGCAAAAGGCAAGTGCGAACATTTATAATTAATATCAATAACAATTACATTTTGTACATTGACTTGGCGTCACTCCAGCATTTAATATCTAAGATTGCATTTCCACCAATAATGTGCGAGGAATGTGTTTCTAAATAACCAATAGTATCGCTTCAAACCTTAAACTAAATGCAGCGATATGATTGGTTCTTTACAAACACAATCACGCACATTATTGGTTTAAAAGCACCCTGAGCCTCATACAATAACCAATTTCTAGTAATTCATCTATATTTCAAGCCATTCTTAAACCTTAAATAACTACCATGAATGTAATATAATTACTTATATTTGCTTTAAAGCACATCTTTACTTTTAAACTGTAAAACTAACATCATGTACATACTAAGATTAGTAGAAAGCTAAGATTCGCCAAAATTGATAAAAATATTGCCATTTTTTTAGTGGTAGTATTTTCTTAGCCAACCATACGTCATTTTATCGCTAATTAAACGCACAGCTCTATACCGGGTGTAATCGTTAAGTGTGCACAGGCGATTATTCCGTAACTATTACAAATATCAAAAAACTTTAAACTGATATGAAAGTACTATACCTAATGAGTAAAATGACAATAATAACTTTTTTTAAATAAAACGAGAAATCTCCAAAAAATGTTACATGAAACGCTCCCATACATTTGATTTCCCATACATTTTGTATTCAAAGCAAATGTTTGAAATGACATCCACGTTATGGAATACCGTTGTATTCCGCATCAAGCTCTATTAACAGTTTCTAAATGAACTTTCATTAAAATTTCCGAAGTAATTAAATCACAAAATCAAATAAAAAAGCAAAACGTTCCATATTAAATGTTTGGAATATTCATATTTCATACTAAATGTGATGGGATGGGAGCGTTTCATGTAACATTTTTGGATATTTCTCGTTTTATTTTTAAAAAGTTATTATTGTCATTTTACTCATTAGGTATAGTACTTTCAATATCAGTTTAAAGTTTTTTGATATTTGTCATAGTTACGGAATAATCGCCTGTCCACACTTAACGATTACACCCTGTATATAATATATAGCTATTATAACTATTATAATATACTGATCTAATAAAAATGTATGAAATATTATTGCTTTTCATTGAACTGCATTTTGAGCAACTATACGCATAAATAGTAAAAGATATTAGATATTAGGTTTAGTTTCATAGCATTTAAATGCTTTAAAATGTGAAATTTTTAAAGAATAATAAAAATTTGATCGCGAGGCCGGATTCGAAGCATTGTTTTAACTCGTATGTCAACACTGAAATAATGTTTCATATTGGTTGACACTTGACAGTTGTTTAATATTCTCAATAGATGGCCTGGAGTGTCCCTTAGAGCGTATACGCACTATGCGGGTAGCCGCATTGCGGGTAGCCGTCCGGCTGACCGCAAGCACAATTATGTACGTAATATTCATTTCTATGCGCACTGCGATGCGGCTACCGCAGACCGCACAGTGCGCATAGAAATGAATATTACGTACATAATTGTGCTTGCGGCCAGCCGGACGGCTACGCGGCTGTACACGGACCGCTTCAAGCAGTTGACACCGACGGCTTTAAGCCGCGACCGCGCGGTAAACTATAGACATTCATTCACTGATACTTACATGATTTAAAAGAGCAACTATGGAGTTTCTTGCCGGTTCTTCTCCGTAGATACTGCTTTCCGAATCGGTGGTAAATTTTAAAATATGTAATGACGTTTCAAAAGTGCTTCTATAAGAAGTCTAATTGAATAAATAAATGTTTGAGTTTGAGTTTGTCGTACACGGACTGCTCGAACGGTCGCGACTGCTTCAAGCCGTCAACTGTGCGGTTTGTAGCGACAGCTCGAGCAGTCAACGACCGACCGCTCGAGCAGTCCGTGTAAGGCCAGGCTTAGACATATAAAACTGAAAGAATAGAATAGGTTCGATTGTTCGACGCGGGCTCGGATCCTGCCTCGTGATCGACTTATATTATTTTTTCTATTCTTTAAAAATTCCTTATATTAATATTGTTATAACTAGTTTTCGATACATTTCCGTTCCAATTGTGAATTTTTCTGACCAAAAATCCTGCTCGACTTGTTAAAGGCACATGTTCTGAATCAAATCGTTGCGTAATTACTTAGTTTAATAAAATGTCTATAAGGCTTATTACAATATTTTTTTAATTATTGCATGTAGTAGCTAAAACAGCCAAGTTTAGCTTTATGTCATTTCCTAAAATTAATTATGTTAGCATTTGTGAAAAATATGAAATACAATGAAATGCACTTTCCATGTCATTTTTGGGTTTGTACATATTGGACATTGAACAAAATCGATTGTTTTTTAATCATGCTACGAGGTATAACAAATATAAATTCGACAGTTAATGTGAAGAAATTTCGATAAAAACTAAAATTATCAATCATATTGCGCATGAAATGAAATCAAAACTAAAACAATATGATTATTGCACGCCTCATAAGCGAAGCGTTGAGGTGGGTACTACTGTCACTTCGCGCAAAACATCTGATTTTTCAAACTTAAAATGTCTTTATGTATCATACATTGCACTTGTAAGATAATACATACACACACATATTAAGAAAAAACACTATTTTTAACGTTCATGATATTTTTGATGTCATTTTTGTTATTTAAACTAGTTAAAAAACAGTTTAAAAAAGTTCTGTCTTGGACGTCCGTGTGTCTGTATGTGCGGATCCTTTTTCTTGTTAACACGATAGCGACCGAAATACTTTACAAATCGAGTCTTTTTTTTTCTCTTACGCTTGAGTATGCTCAGGAATAGAACCCTTTCATTTTTCAGGGTCTGATTCGATGTGGTTTAATTGTTATTAAATAAACAAAAATAATAATTAATAAATATTTATTAAAAAAAAATTATGAGGCGTGCACTTTTGGATTTTCCAAATTTTTTTATTTTATGGAAGGATTAGATTTGAATTAATAATTCAATAAGTTAAAGTAAACTATCTACGTAATTATTTGTAGTTAATGTTAGTTTTAATCAAGGACGTACTATAAACAATTAGATTCACAATCCCCTATTAAGAGGTCGTCATAAAAAGTCCGAGCGGCGTTGTATTAAAAAAAATATTTATTGAAATTAACACCTTATTTCTTGGCAGTAAGGTTCAAAGTCCACTGTAACACTCATTACAAATCTCTTGAGTTTTGCTTCAGACATTTTGTAAGCGTGATTGTGATGTTTATTGTACATCAATGAATAGAAAAATCAAATTACTGACATGGATTAATTAATAAATAAATTAGTCTCCTAAATTGAATATTTATAATATTCAACAAAATGTTACATTTTATGGCTGTTTATTAAAATATAACAAATTGTTATGAATATTTTTGGCGACAATTTGTCGCTTTTAATGCTACTGCGAGTGTAAAGTAGTGCTACTTTATCATAACTCTGAACACGCAAGGGTAGACGAGAAGCGAAAATAATATTGCTAACAATTATGTTTTAAGGTTTAGATACGTAATGCAAGCGATGGACGTACATTCTAAACAGGGTATGCCAGGTGGTCGGGAATAAACTAAATTTTACAAAAATAAACTTATAATATTGTCGTTGAAAGAATAAAAGTTTGTATAGAAATATCCAAGTATAGTGATACAGTGTAAAAAGTTAAAACGTTACATAATTATTCTAATATGTCAGATAAAGATTACTCGTTTTATCTTTAGCACAGCCATTAATTATGTAATTTTTGTGAACACATATTTATTTTGATATTTCCCACCTGGCAACCCACACAATTCGCTTCTCGCTACCCTCATAAAAACAATGTCAAAAATCGAAATATACACGCAAGAAGCTTATATCTAATACACTGGAGATTTCAGTATGAACATTAACTTGTAACAAGAAAATATGACCTTGAATGACGCCGGTATGTTTTTTATCCCTTTCACACCTAGGTAGTTAGTTAGGTTCAACGTCATATTTTCTTGTTACAAGTTAATGTTCATACTGAAATCTCCAGTGTATTAGATATAAGCTTCTTGTATACACGTAATATAAATATATTTCAAACGCTAAACAAATCACCGGCAGAGGGTAAAGGCGCGAGGCCACCGGTCACATCGGGCAATCTAGAAACGTCTGGAAGGTTCTCAATATGGGACTTCACTTCTGCTTTAACTGCATACATCTTTTGCAGTTTTATGTTGTATTCCTGTAAATAAACGCGAAATATGAATAGAGGGGGAATTCATTACGATAATAATTAAATCATTATTTTTATTTGTTCCTAGATGGCGCCATATTGATCTTAGTCATCGTGACATATGGATTTAAAATACTTTTCTGGATTCCGTATTTCTTTATATACAATAATAGTTTAATACTTTTTCCGGAATGGATTACCATTTACACAGGGCTTTTTATAACCACCGCAGATTTTTTACTTTTTATTGCCATGGTTATTGTTTCCCACGTGTAGGTTTTAAAAAATTATTTGATCCCATTCGTTTACACCAGCTATTAACAATTCAATGATTTTACATTATTTTTGCATTTCTATATATCCAGCATAATATCCAATTTGTGATTTTGCTAGTTTATTGAAAATCTAGAAAAACCGAAGTGAATTTATTCTAGTTATTTATTCTAGGAGCTCACCATATACATAACATATTATATTAAGAAGATAGCTGGCCTGGAATGGATCAGAATAGCTAAAAATAGAGCGAAATGGAAATCCTTAGAGGAGGCCTTTGTCGGAAGACAAGCTGCCATAGAAGAACCAAGTTTGCCGATTATATAGATTAAAAGCTAACGTAACAATATAATAGAGAAAATAGTTTAGAAACGTTTAAAATAATATACAATATAATATAGGAATAAATAAGGAATATTGTCAACGGTATAAGATTTTTGTAGTAGTTTGTAATGTTTTTGCAGTAATTAAGGCTTATTTTATTTTATTTTTATAGGAGCTCACCTCAAGTCTAGCTTCCGCATGTTTAGCCAGATCCTTCTGTGCTTGTGCGAAGTCTCTCAACATGGCGGCCACCTTCCGCCGCTTCTCCAATTCGTCGGAAAGACGCAAATTATACTCCGCTAGTAATTCCACAGCCGAATTAACAACTGAACTTAAATTTAACGCAGACTCCTTATCTATAAATAAATGATAAAAAAATATGATTCAGAATTCTTTTAAAACCTTCATTGTTATTAATGTAAACTTAATATTTGATATGCAAAGAGAAGTCAAAAGATATATCAATAGTATGGTTCGGTAGAATTCCTACTATAAATTAATTACTTACAAAAAAAACCTTCTTACAGTGATCTAAGCGCGATATTAACAAGGAAACAAACAAGACAAAAAAAATACAGATACATAATAGAATTAACCCTGTGGCTAACATGGACTGAACAAAATAAGTGAAAAAATTAGCTCAGTTATATTATTGAGCATTCTTTGAACACAAATTTTTGTACTTATGTATATGTGGATATGAATTAAATAAGGCAAATAGCTATGTTATTAAAGGATGAAATCAAAACTCTTTTAAATTTTGATTAAAATCATAATTAAAAGTGTGGTTTAGGGGTCAGGGCACATTAGAAACACAATCAAAGGAATTGGGGTGTTATCCAATGCACTTAACAAAAAACTTATTAAATTAAGATGAAAAATTTGTTAATAAAATATACACTACACTATCTCAACATTAAAATATATAATAATATAGAATAAAAATTTAAATAAATCAAGTATTCAAAATTCTATCAGTCAACGATAAAAATGTGCTAAATAAATAATTATGAGAAATATTGATTGACAACAATATTTCTTATGGATTGCATTTTTAAAAAGGGATTATTATTATAAAAAGGAAATGTTCTGATTATTCCTACCTACACAGCTACTTGATATGAGAATAAATAAAACAAAAAGATGCAGTAAATATTTATTTTCGTTGTTTTTACATTTATTTTTTATTAGCCACATATTTAATCTCAGTATATACAAATTACCTTCCAGCTTAGACAATAATTGCACTTCTGAGACTTCTGGGGGGAGAGATGCAATCCTTTCTCTCACTGCCTCGTCACTTGAAGCACTTGATTCCAGTTCTAACAAAGCCTGAAAAAGTTTTTTGAAAAATTATAAAAAATATATTAAAACATGAATGAAATGTAGCAGCTCTTTTTCATAAAAAATTGGAGCAATATTTGCAATTTTTTAAAAGGTTATGTTTCTATATGGATTGAAAAATCTCCATTATTGGTATCATACATTGTCAAGCATATTTGGTGTGTCCTAAGTCCATTGCAGTTGCTTTATTTGCCCACACATGATTGTAGTACTTAGTAAAATAAAGTATTCACCAATTTTTTGTGAGTAATCCTATTGCAGTTAGACCTCTATAGTTACATAGATTGTTATTCTAATAGACTCATAAAATATTGAACACATACTACACAACAGATTTTCATGTGGTTTGCCTATAAACTAGATAATGATTTACGAGGTAGTGACATAAAGCCAGAGCATAGTTAATAAAAACATAAAAGTGATTAAAACATTTTATGATTGATTATTGTTTATTTCAAGGTTTCACATTGTAACTAAAATTGCAGTTGCATCACAAAGTACAAGTGTATAGGTTGCGTCATGTAAAAAGAACCCTGACGGTTAAGCTGCGCATTGGCGATTTATTGGTCTATTTGGTGTTATGAGGTGGTATAAGAATAACAAATATGTAGTTGCGAAGCCACGACTCGAGAGCCTACTTCAAAAATAAAATAAGCAGCAAATAACTTTCGTGCTAAACTCGATACATGCCAAAACACACCCCATCACTTTCATCCAGCGTTCTTTTTATATCATAGTTTAACATTACCTTGATGAGTTCTTCAGGTTCCGGAGGGTCACCAGGAGGGGTTTTAGGACTGAGCGTGATGTGTGTTTCAATCTTGCCATCTACTTCAACTTTAGTCTCGCTGTATCTCTTCTCTCTTTCCAATTTAGGTTTCTTTTCTGGATCCTTTGCTTCTGTGTCTGTGGACTTGCGCTTGCTCACTTTCTTTGGTATTGCGTCATTAGGGTCAACTGGAAATTGATAGAACATATATGTTTATATGATAGAAAAATTATAAGTTTAAACAATGATAATAACAAAGAGAGATAATATGTGCACTGTCTTCTAATTTATATTGATAATTTTTTGTTTAGGTTCAAAATTCAAATCTTGAACATTAAGTCTATGTTTAAAATTATAACTTTTGTGCAAGACAATTTTTATATCTCTATGCCTACTAGATAATTGTACTCACCAGCCTCCTTAAACTCTTGTATTTTCTTTGCATCATACACCCCTCTCTCTTCCCAAATCGCAAGTATTCTATGCAAAGAATGTTTTGTCTTGGTATTTATACCAGTCTTTGCCATTAACTGAAATGCTTCCACAAGGACCTCACCAAATGATTTGCCATATTCTGGTCCTTTCTTCTTGCTATTCTGTATAACGTCATTTGCCAGATACATAAATGTAAGCTGCTTGCTGTCTTTGACTGAAAATCATCATGTTTTTTTTAAGGTTATAATTTCAAATTACAATGTACCGAAATTTAAATCATACAAAAGTACTTACACATAGTTTTAAAAATAGAACATCTAAGCTAATGAGACAAGACTTTCGAATAATCAAGATTTGCAGTGGAAAAAGGAATACATTGCACTGATGCAATACATTGTAAAATATTTTCGAAATTCAAACTCTCAACAGATTACAGAAGTATACATTGACTTACCTTTATGTAACTCTTTGAACCACGTTTTCACAACGGCAGCATGGTGTTTTCTATGATGAATTAGCCATAGGGACAATGTTTGAATACTTTGTTGGCTTGAGTTCAATTCCTGCAATTTACGGATTAAAGCATTTTCCGTAAATCCAGCCATACTTACTTTAGTACTCGTCTTATGAGATGAGTCTAAAATTTTATTAACAGCACCTACTTGTTACACTCGACTCTTATCATAATATTTAGTAATTCACAATTGTAAATTGTTGTTCTTTTGACGTGTTTTGTTAATAATTTCAACGACAACAACTTATTTCTAGAAAAAAGAAATGGCGAATGGCCACAGCTAATGGCGATCTAGTCCAAAGACTATAGAGTATAGACTATAATAGTTTCAGTCTAGACTAGGAATGATCGAAATATATTGAGATGATAAAATAAATATTATTATTATAAGTATATTCTACTTTATTGTTTAAAATTACTTACACAACTCGGATTATTTAAAACTCGCGTTTACTACTCTTATTTAAAATACTTCGGTGGTGATAATATTATGTAAACCACACAACAGCTAGTCCAAGTGAGAAGGCTCCAAGTTTTTTTAACCGACTTCAAAAAAAGGAGGAGGATTTACGTGATTCTTTTGTTTCACAAAAGATAGGCCAGCTAGTTTTTAATTTTAAGAGGATTTTTGTCTGATCTCGATGACTTAGGTGTTTGAAATCTAGCAAGTAACTTTGATTCACTTCACGGTAACCGATTTGGCTGAAATTTTGTATAGGTACGTATGTAAATTGGATAGCGATGAAACATCAAATCAATCTATGTCATGATAACATGACATAGCCTCCTAAGGACCAAGCTAAAAAAATCCTATTCTGCATTACCACCCATTGTTCTCACCTGAGTACATAAAAATACAACAGACCTGCCACCCAATGGTATTTTTTTGTTTTTTTTTTTATTGTTAGAGTTAAAATTTACTTGTGGGATTTTTTATCTGTGTAAAATATAGCTTATAAAATACATTTCTGAAAAAAAAAACTCGATTTATTTTGTTCCCATGTGATCACATCAGACCTAAGTGAATCCAAAATTTTTTTTATTAAAATAAGGTTTTACTTGTAGATTTTTTATTTACTTATGTTATAACATATGAGATCATACAATAACCTCTAAAAAGTATACAAAAGTATTAAAAACAGTTTTTCTTAAATTCTAAATGTGTAAGTTTACTACATATTAGGTAATAAAATATCTAAACTATCTGAACATATGTTAACAAAAGAAATAAAAACATTGGAAGTACAATATTAGGAACTTGAAATATCAATGAGCTAACTAAAAATCGATTTGGAAACAAATGGTGGGTCTCCTAAGTCTTCATCACTAGGAATAAAATCTCCGTCAGTCGGCGGGGAAATCGATGATATTATCGTCACGAATAACTGAAAAAATAAGGAAGATAACTGTTTATTTTGATTGCAATAGTAATTCCTGTTGACAGTTTAAATAAATTATAATCATAAAACAGGACAATTATACTCAAAATTACTGTAAAACAACAAAATAAATTATTAACTAATTAAATGTTTTATAGTCATTGACTACCAATGTCTTCAACTGAGTACAAAAAAAATGAAAATAATGTTGTAAGTAATGACCAATGTTCTCACATGATCACATAAAAATTATCCGTGAATTTAAAAAATACAATATGAATTGTTTCGTTAAATTTAATTAAAATACGTTCCTGTACTGTTTTTACTATTTATTTTTCAATACCAAATGAAAATCAAGTGAGAGATTAATATGATAATTAACGATTTACCTCTTATTATATTTACTTACCTCTGTTACGTTGACCAGCCATTTTAAAAACTTTAACTAAAGTATTTTAAAATTCTGTGATTGGATAACCCATTTACCTACCAAACCTAATAGTTCTTTTCAGCCAATCGCGTTACATAGTGATCATAGGCAGAAAAGCGCGGTATTTTTTAAGATATTTCGAATTTTCGATTTTGTCATCGGATGAGGACGGTGGTTGGTAATTTAGTTAAAACTTTTTGGTGCTTTGGGTTGTAATGGTGATGGTGTTTATGTACTTATATGAGGCCATTGGTCCTTAGGAGGATAGAGCTGATTTGATGATAAAATAGGAAGGTGGCCATAGGAACTGAGTAATATATTGACTCGATTATAGAGTTTGGGCTAGTTTGATTCGTGTTGAAAAATACACTAAAAAAAGACGTGTGGCACTCGGGGACTGCCGCGGTAAAGCTATTGCATAGCATGCCTTCAAGCCCCACCTCCGAGCCCGTCGGAGTGGGGAGCGTGAGGTTTTTGCGTTACGGAATTTCTCGATTCAGTCCCCGTGCTCAAGGCCCGCGATAGAAGCTATGCAATAGCTTAAAAGTATTAAATTAAATAAAAATAACTACGTTAAAAATTTAAAAACAAACCGACTTCAAAAACGAAAAAAAAAAGATTTGATATTAATTATTATTAATTACGACATATTGGATGTGCTATTTATTAAATAGGTTATAAGTCGGTACCAAGCACTCACTTAGTACAAAATTTTAATTTACTCCGTCCGCGTCGGTCGCGGTCGGGTTAAAGTAGGTTGAAATCAAGTCAAAAGGAGTCGGTTATATACATTAGATACAAACATACAGGTAAAGCCTCTCTTTTTTTGAAGTCGGTTTAAAAAGTGGTTGGAGAAACACAGCGAGAGTAGTTAGTTACCTACAAATAAAACCACAGAGCAAGTAATAATAAAACTACAAAATTAAAAACGCATATTATAGAAGATTCTTGTATGCGAATAATAAGCAGATGATACGTAATTACTCGGTCATTATACCTACCGGACACAAGTTTTTGGATCGCATCGAAGCCGGCGCAGCATCAGTGTACACCCATTTCAAAGGCCGGAACGCACGCGCCGCGGTCGGTAACAGACGTTCACGTGAAAATGAAATCGCAATTCTAAATAAATTTAATTTTTTTCTTCGCCCTTTATTCGATATTCTACATTTATATACGTAAAAAAATACTTCTGACTTTTTTATTATTTTTTTGTAATTTTTTATAATCGTGATTAAAAATGAAGTTTTTCCTACACAACGTTCCCAGTGTTTTCCTAATGTCGCTTGTGCTACTGGCCAACGCACAAAAATCTTCGAATAATCTTCGTGACGTCGGTAAGTGTTTTCTACTAGTAATAAACTATGTATAAATAATACACAAATAATATTTCGAACAAGCGATAACATAATTGTTCTAAAACACCTTATAGACTACACCTTATAGACTACACCTTATAGATTGTTCTATAACACCTAGTAAGAAAATTGTTAAAGTTATTGACTATGTATTAATAATTGTATGCATTGAAAATCTAGAGCCATATTTACTTATACTTACTTAATAATAATACCTATGTTGTTTACTTTGATATAAAAGTAGTCAACTACCTAGATACTACCTATCGATATTTTAAAATAACCGTCAACAACGGTCAACGATCTATCTAAACGCTATAAAATATGTTTTAGTTTTTATTGAGGTCTCTAGGCTATTTTATAGTCTTTATCGATACACTTTTTTTGTATTTATCCTAATAAAAAACTATTCCAACCTGTTTAATATTCAATTTGGAATGTCCTATAATGTTTATTTAATTTTTAAGCATGGAGATTGAATATATTTGCGGCATAAATTTTATTCATAGAGTGCCTAATTAATATGCGAATATATAATAACTTTTTCTTCATATAAAATACACGTTAGGCAATTATTATCCTTGGCATAATTGGCTCATCTTATTTTGTTGACGATTCAATATTAATATTTAGGCCGCAAATGTATTTATTTTGCGCAAAATAATTTATATTAGGTAATTACTGGCTTTTAAAGATTACATGGAAAATAAAAAAAAAATACAGCACTCTATAAATTGAAATCAATTGAAAACAAAAGTATAATAATATGTTGATATGTAGTTAGGCACAGTAGTTAGGTAGTTGATAAAATAAACATGAAATAAAAAAATCTAAACATAACATAAAACGTGATAAAACCTTGGATAAAACATAATAGTAAGATAGTTATTATGACAATTCGAACAAAAATTCAAATTTCGAATGGAATGCAATAAGAAGATGGTTACCAAAAAGGTCGTATGTGAATATAATCTTATAAAATAATATAATATATAAATCTCGTGTCACAATAAAATTCGCACACCATGTGCAGTTCGATCCAACTTAAGAGATAGGATAGTTTAAATATGTAGGTACCACGGGCGAAGCCGGGGCGGACCGCTAGTATGACTATAAACAATGTCCTTATCACCTTTGATAAGTGTAAGGGATTCTTTGATATGCTAAAACAGGTGTTCAAATCGTTTATCGACCGATATAAAATAACTCTCAACGAAATTATGTAACGATTGGCCGTGATTATGCACAGCTAAGTTTTCGGTTCGCCTCCGTTATACGACTTTTACTTTTAGTGACACAACTAAGTGTGATTTCTCTCTCGCAAACCAGCTAATAAGTACAGTGATATTATATCTTAATGCGTTCATAATGTCCAAAATATGTTTACTCGAGTAATCGTAAAAGTGGAAGTCGAGGAAGGTACTTTTTCATACTTTTTCATTGTAAAATACCTTCAACATGCATAATATACTTATTGTATGGGTAGGTTTGTTTGACACACACAAAAAATACCTGAAAATACAGCAGTGAATAGACAAAGTGTGTGAAATAAGTTATGTAGGTACTTATGTGTTTGTTAACAACAGTTAACCGTGAATTTTATCAATAACAATAGTGCAATTGTAACAAAGTCAGTTCTGTGCCGATATTCTTCTTTTTTGTTTTTTCATAACAACTTCACTCTTATATTCATTACTTTCACATTTATCAATAAAATGTAAAAGTTATAATAGTTATATGTACTCTTGCTTTTTTAATATAATTAGTTAGTTATAAACGTATGTTCAGAAAATAACAAGATTTGTTCTGTACCTAACAATAAATTATTAAGTATTAAAACTCTATTTAGATTTCAGCATTAACGCTAGATACCGTCTGTCGTCCTAAAACGCTAAATCAATCGTTTTGAATAAACATATTGTTTTCTTCGTTTTCTCGACGGCTCTTTAAAAATTCATTCAGTAAGTTAACGTAAATATTACGTTATACTTAAGATAGTTTGTGTTTTACGTTCAATTTTATTGGAACGTAACGTGTACGGAGTAAAGATTTAACGTTATGTCATCGACGCTTAAAAATACGGTTAGCAAAAACTCGATCAAACCGTGAGCCAAATGCCTTTTATGGTTGCACCGGTTGGTTAAAAAAGTTTGTACATACTGCACCTAGAAATGTATCGTTTTACGACCATTAACACGTTAAGAAACCGTTAATAACAATTAGAAAAAACAATCTTAATTGTTGCTCTGTTAGAGTTGGTTTTATATTGCCAGAATGCATAAACACATTTTAGCTCACTAACACAATCATTTACATCTATCTATATACCTACATTAAGTACCAGAAATTGGTTTACAATTTCCATTTTTTAAATATGTAATTTAACTTTACTTTTGTTTAATTTCCAAACCCAGAAAATAAATCGAGGTGAGTGCTGAGATGTATGTATACCTAATGTAAAAAATAATAATGAAAAAGTACCTGACTCTTTTTTATTATAATAATGTTAATGTATGCTAATGCTGAAATGAGAAAAAATAAGTCTATTGGATATGTAGAGAAAAAACACGACGAGTTTTAATAACTTATCAACGTACAAACCTTAAAAGTTAAAACAACAACTTATTTGCTTCGAATTTATATACCTAATTCTTGTTTTTCTCAAAAACATGGTAAACAAAACAAGCTTTTAGCAATATCACAAAGATTAATATTTTTGGCATGATGACAAGGACAATAAAATAAAAAAAATTATATCAACAACTTTTTTTACCTATTAGGTTATCGTATTTTTGAGATTTAAGAAGGCGGTATTTTTTAACTTTTTTGGGTCTTTTATTTACCTACCCATTAAAAGTAGGTATAATAAATGTTTAAAGGTTAAACTTTAAAATAGTGATTACGTATAAAAATGTTTTGATACAGAAATATTTCAATGTTTTTTTTTTTGAGATATAAAATTTGCTAATATAACGTTTATTACATAATTTATTATAACCTAAACGATGATACGAAAATGCTTCTTAAAATATTCTTTATCATACATTAAGGAAAACAAAAATTTGTTGATTGAACATAAAACGGGTCCCTAGACCGATCCCTCTTTTTAATTTAATTTATTTTATTTTTCTGCATTCCAATTATTTTTGGTTTCAAATAACGTAAAAATCGTAATTTTTGAAAAAAATGAAACGTATGAAACGTTCAAAAGTGTAAAACTTTTTATTAATGACTGATTTAATTGATTTTAGTTTTGTTTTCTAACCGAAATTTTAAAAGAATGTAAGTATTAAATTTTAATGATTGTCAAGTAGGGTAGACCGTACGTTTTGATTGAGTAATATGTTACTTTATGATATTACTGAGTAAAAATGGAAATAAACATAATTCGGAGATTTTGTTAATTTTTATGTTGAAACTTGAAACAATATATAAAACTGTTAATCTTATAGACTAAATGCTAATACATACTTTATTAGTAATAAAATAAACATTATGTACACGCTACAATCAGACCGTAACGGTAGAACGTAGGCTGACTTGTGAACACAATTTAATTGAGATATAGAGCCTGAATACCAGGTCATTGCCATCTTTTATTGGGTAAGATCTTAGGACTATTAAGCTCATCACGACACCATACACTACATTATAATACTAAGTGCACACTATTACAGAAACTTTAAATTATACCACAGATTATACTTACTTATTGTTTGTACACGCAGCTTAAATTATAGAAGGTTCCAGTTCAGTTGATTTTTAACAAATAATAGTGAGAAACCGTTTTACCATCGTAAGAAAATAAAAGATAAAGCTGGTATGTAAAGCATTCAATGCCTTCATTGACGTATTAAAACGGTAAAAGTGAAGCTGTATTTATTTGTAAACCAATTTTAATAAAATATTGCTCTAGGGTATATTAAATAATTGTTTTGTATATGATTTTAAGTACTATTTTCAATACGAATTACATATTATACTATTTTTACTTTATTATTTTCATAGCATTGTAGCCAAATTGTAAGCTTCTGTGTATAATATACTAGCTGCGCTCCGCGGTCCTGCGTGCCTCCTTGGTCTTAGCGTGATGATATATAGCCTATAGCCTTCCTCGATGAATGGACCATCGGAAACTGAAAGAATTTTTCAAATCGGACCATTAGTTCCATGGTAACTGAAAATGTCTTATTAATGCAATTTTAATAAGTAGCTAATAAGTTAGCGGCGAACATAAAAAAAATTAATTAATTACTATTCAGTATTCACATAAGTGTGGTTATTAAGGTAATATTTTATTTTCAACTAGCGGTCCGCCCCGGCTTCGCCCGTGGTACATGTTTACGTTTTCTCTACATAAGAACCATCCTCGTACTTCAAGGAATATAATAAAAAAAGAATTATCGAAATCGGTTCAGCCGTTCTCGAGTTATGCGCTTACCAACACATTTTGCGATTCATTTTTATATATAAGAATAGTAAGTATCTAACTACTTTAATTTAAAAAATAACAACACTGTGTACTAAGCACACGAATAACAAAACCAGTTGCTTATCTAAATTAGTTTTGGACACAAAAGGTAGCTTTCGACTATATTCCAATATTACTTCATCAATATACCTTTGTAATAATTATGTCAGTAGTGATAAATATTTTTATTTGTATCCTTGATAAATGTTTGAACATCGTTAATCATTAAGTAGGTATTTATAGGATAATCTTAATTTACATACATGTATATGACTTACCTGCTGTACTAACTGTACAATATTATTATGTTATTCATAATTTCAGAGCGCAATTTTCTAAATGGATTTGCTTCCGCTTTGGTTACCTACAAAAAAAAATTTGGTCACCGCTCAAGCGTTACTGAAGAGTATTTTTTTTCATCAATAAGATTCTATTACTTAAACAGATGACACTATATTATCAAACTTAACATTCCCTCTGGCACAGTTTAAGATTCATATAATCTCGACTCTATAATTATGTCTAGTCCTTCAAATACATATAACGAAGACCTGTAAATGACTCATTACAATTACTGTTATTTGTGGCAAATATGCAACAGCCATAAATTACATAAAGGGCACATTTTGTTCAAATATGTACTGAAACATAAATATGTTGTAATAAAATTAGAATACCTATAGCATGTAATTTGATTTTATGCGAGTTCAATGATCAATTTCTCTTATACGAAGATTACACGATTCTATAACAAAGTCAAGTTTCATGTGGAAATTGTATTACAAAGTTAAATACAATACAATACATAGTTGTAATTCATGCAAAACCTAAGGAGCTTTATACAATGCTGTTAAAAAAAGTTGCCTAGAACACAGTTAAGGAACATAATTTTTTGGTTTAAACTTTTAAATTTTGCAAATGTAAAGCATAAAAATATTGCCATTAATTAATACCGCATTTTAATAATTTTTACATGAAAATCATAATATCATGTCAAATCTCACTTTTTACACAATTATGACCGACCCGTTTTATGATTAGGGTGTCTTTCTCTTCTTATAATAATTATAAACATTAAAATTGAGAAATTCTATAGTGTGCTTTAATTTAAATATAATTATTGTCAGTTTAATCAATTTTTACAAAAAAAAAGACGGATTGCACTCCGGGAGTGCCGGCAGAAGTGAAAACTTGATTATTAACGTTCAGCATGTTTGATATTTTGGAATGGTATACGTCTTACGCATGGAATATAAGGGCTAAAAAAAAATCCGTCTTACTCTTTTTCGATCAGGCCACGTGTCCTGACGCGAGTTTAAGATTTTAGTTATACCCAACGCCGCTAAAGAAGTTTTCACTTCAAAAATACTTACACGTAAGTATGTCGTATACTTTGACAATAGATAAAAGATTAGCTAGGGATAATATAACAATTTATGCACTTAACCAAAAGCTTATGATCATTAAATAAATGTCTCTCTATGGTAGAGCAATCACTCTTCCTAGAAGAAGGCCAATATACAATTAATCTATTATGTTTTTGAAAATTGCCTGGAAAAAATTGACCTAGACTAAAATCTATCACTATTATTTTAAAGTATTTTTCACTTTTTGTATGTCTCTTTATCTGTAGGTATACATTTTGAGATATACTCACTCAGTCATAGCTTAGTCATAGATAATTTGGTGACATTTTGTCTCAATTAGTAAATAATAAAAAAATGGTTCATGGTCTAAAAAATATGTGAGTATTCATAGTACTTTTCCACGAACAAAACTCTTCGTATGTGAAATAAATCCCTTAAATCGAAAGTTATGTAATAACTAATAATAATAAACACATTAATTTGGTTTCCATAAAATCCTGAATCAATAATAAACATGTGTTTTAGTAAACAGGTTTCACACTCAGATATTTTCACAGTAGGGGGAAAGAATGTAGTATTATTGGTAGCTTAAAATTAATTACCATACTTTTATCGAAATTGAATATAAATTGTGGAATTTCCAAAGCTAAATGTCTATTTTTGATATCATGAATAATTAGTTTCTTTGTCAAGTTTACTACTTGAGACATTGATACCTATAATTATATATTATGTAGGCAAATATGAATTACCTAGGTACCTTGAAATAACTTCATGGTAACAATCGATTTAATTATTCTAATTTATTGTAGGTACCTATATACCTAGTTTTAAGTTAATGTGCTATGCAGTTTACCTGTTTATACGTTTTATTTTTTATAAGCATAAAGCTTTGTCAAATATTATTTCAAATAGTCTTTCACATATCCTCTTTCATCACCTTTCGAAGAATTAGTTACTGGTATTCACACTGGTATTTAATTCACCAACCGGTAGGTATCAAAATGTATACTGAGCATTTCGCTTTATAAAATGACATTCACCATAAAAAACGTAAAAATATAAATACCAAATAGGCAAATTGTGATGAGTGAAAGCAATTTCGCACGTTGGATAAAATTACAAAAACAAATATTACTTACGTTATAAATCAATGTCAATGAATATCACTAGTGCTTTTACTATTCCGCAATATTTCATAAACAACTTAATATTAATTCATTTTAAAAATGGCAATAGGCGGCTACGTAAACTGTGGAAAATTTTAAATTTTAGAATGGCGGGAATACAGGAAGTTCCCGCGTAAACAGAATCTTCAGGCAAAGGAATTATGTATACAGCCAAACATTTTGAATAGTTAACGAAAATCGAAAATATTATTCTTTAAAATTGAAGAATATATGTGTACAAATAATGTTATTTTTTTATATGATAAAACATGCCATAAAGTCTCATCACAGTTTTTACCTCCTATTTTTTCTCGTATATGACCTTAACATTTACATTAGAACTATAATAATAATTATAAGCCGTAAGATGATGGATTTGTTATGAAAAATATGTATTTAAACTACCTATTAATATCATTCCATAAGAATTCCAATAAATTTTTTGAAGGTATTCTCTATATGTATTTGTATGTTTGCCAATTGTAATAATTATAAGCCCGATCAAGCTATAGAAGCCCTCCTGGGCAAACAGCTGCAGCGATACAAAAAAAAACAATTGTAACTATAGGTATAGGGTAGGTACATTTATTACATAATATCGTTGGGAAAATCAGTAATACGAAGTTAGTAGCAATATCAAAGGCTCTCAGGAAAAATTAGTTTACTAATGCCTACTGACCAACCACTGTGTTTTAACTTCCCTCCCGCTGCGTGATAGCTTCAAACTCATCCAAAACAAATTAATTAGGAATCGAATTAGTTATAGAATCTCACTTGTATTATTTCATAGCCAATTTTACTCTTATAAATCAATTACTAATATAAATAATGATGAACTAGACTAAAATTGTGTGAGTAGCTATTTACCTAGCTATATATAATTCAGGGAAGTGCCTATTAGATAGTATTACCACAGATAATATAGTAGGTACACTGGTATAACCTATATCATCTGTGCTACATATTACAAAGTAAAATAAGCTGAACATTAGCTTTCAAACTGTAAAGTGTAAACCTATAGGTTTATGCAGTCTGAATAGAATTTTCGATTCGTTCTACATAACCAATTACTAAGTACTTATAAAGTCTGAATTCGGAGAGTCGGGCTTGAATAGAACCTTATCAATTATACACCTAGATTTGATCAAACGACTACTTATAGCTAATATATGCTCGTGTTTTCGAACTAGAATTTTAGTTGGAAAAACATAAGTATGCATTAGTATTGATTAGGTATCTAGATTCATTCGATGTTTATATGGACATAACCAGAATCATGATATAGATAAAAAATAATTCGAGTAGAAAGGTCAAGTATAAACTTGTATATATACATATATCTATAGTTATCGGAATTGGCGCTATATGGAAATTTTAACATAAAAACTATTCAAATCAATAATATTTTTTATGTATACTAACAGCTTCATAAAAATAATGAATAAGTTATCGTTTAGCATCACTTCGAAGACTGTAAATTAATTATTCACAAATTTTAACACCTCGTTGATATTTTAATGTAACGTTTCGTGCAGAAGTCGTAAACTAAATTGAGTTTATATCGAAATGCTTTACTTTTAAGTTTTAAACGATATCGAATGTTCGTAGAATTGCGAACGCGTTTTTAACTGTTTTTAACCTAGAGGTACATTTAAGTTGAAAAGGTTAGGTCAGTCTCAAAGACAAGAAATTAGTTCAATTAATGTGTAGTTAAAAACGTAGGATGAGCTTTTTATCGAGAACGGAAGTATGATTCAATCTATATATTTTTCTATTCTACTACAGCAGCAATAATCTATAATTTGATACAATATTGCAGTTAATTACTTAATTATGGGTAGGCTCTGTTCTTCATCATTTCCCTACAAAAACATATGAAACGTTTATGAATTTTATCGCACATTATCTACCTACGTATTATTACGTTACGTGCGTTACGTATTACATTTATGAATTTTATTGTATAATGGTCATGGAAACTTTTCATTTGAGAGTTTCACCCTTTTGCAAGAGCCTTTGCGAGGTCAAAGGAATTGTAGGAAGGAAGAGGAGGTGGGTAGCCTGGAATCCTTGCTTCCGACTATCTCGCGAAAATTCTCTTTTTCAACGTTACATGCGAAATATTTCAGAGATGTTAAAACGTATGAACATAGTTTGCGAAATAATTGATTCCCAAATTGTTTCCGATTCAACTCTATTTAGATCAACACGAAAATAAATATTTATAAGCGGATAGAGCCATCCAGAACCGTCTAGAATTGATGCAATACTACACAAATGTCAATTATTATAACAATTTCCACAGACTATATAATTAAATTATGAGTAGCCTTGATCATCCGTGAGAAGGTTACCTATGACCAGACTTAGAACTTAGGGTTCATAACATTTTATGGTAAACTATTTAATAATAAACATTCTAGAAATCACTATTTTAATGTGGCATTTATCGACTAATAATAATTAAAAGTGGCATGACTTGATGAGGTAGTTACATATATAATACTAGAGCCTAATACCGCCCCGGCTTCGCCCGTGGTACATATTTCGCAATAAAAGGTAGCCTATCACCTATGTCCTTTCTCGGGTATCAAAATATCTCCATACCAAATTTCATGCAAATTGGTTCAGTAGTTTAGGCGTGATTGAGTAACAAACAGACAGACAGAGTTACTTTCGCATAAATATAATATTAGTATGGATTTTTGCCTTTTTTTATTTGTTTTTTACTTCTTATGAAAACAAAGTTAATAAACTTTTATATAATTTTACAATAACAAAAGATAAACAGGTTCCTTCATGAGATTTTAATAACATGATTTTGAAATTATGACTGATGTGCTGAGAATTGCTTTATAAAATTAACTTTGGAATTATCTGACCATCAAATTATATACCTACTTATAACTATTAAATGTATGATAACTAAGGCCAAAGCTTTAACTGATTTATAATCATTATAGTACCTATTAGGTAAATTTTAAACATGTAGATATTTTACATTTTAATATCCTAGTTGTCTAGTTCATAAAAATACCATAAAGTTGCCATGAAAAATATTTGATGCTCCATGATAAAAAAGACTTTTTTATTTTTTTTTTTAAATTAAGAAAAAATTTACTGTATGTATACAGTTTAGAAATTTAAAAAAAAATTAAACACACTACAGCGAGTACATTTATTTTTATTTATTTTCTTATTTGTTATTTGATATATTATTATTTAAATGGTACAATAAATGGTGACTCAAGCTTATTGAAACGATTTTGTGGTCTGTAATCAATAGATTGCGAGCAAGGAAGAAATACTGTGATTATTTACTAGAAACTAGTAATTCCGAGGCACACGTATAATCAGATATGAATGCATATTTCAAATATTACAAAATAAATTCATATTGTAGCCCATGGACGTATAAAAAAAGACGGACGCCGTATTACGAACAAACAACGTGAAGCCACCATAGTAAGCTAGCGATCGCGTAAAGACAATAAACACGCACACACTCTCACCATAGTAAGCTAGTCGGCCGCCATTACGTCGTGAACTACCGACTGATTAACTGCGTCACTGTTTCACAAAAAATATTTAAAATGCCGTCTTGCGTGGTTAAATGGTGTCGCAACAGTACAATTTTAAATAACAAAACACAAGGGATTACATTCCACAGGGAAGCAAGTTATTTCTTTTATGTTTTAATGACAAAATTATTACGGCAAAATTTATAGAAAAAAATACAGCCGCCATTGTCATCAACACAGCTGTTGCCATGGCAACATGGCACACACGCATGGATGTTTCGCCGCCATTACTAGGCTTCACTCAATATTTAGGCGATATACCGTCCGTCTTTTTTTATACGTCCATGTTGTAGCCATTGTTTAGGTACCTTCTGCATAAGTAAGTGTAAGTTAAAAAGTAAGTAAGTGTAAGCTTCTCATGTATTTTCTGACTGTGGTACTGACCATGGGTGGAGTGGATTTCTTATTAAATTTATTTAATTACTTAAACTGTTATGAAGTCGGTTAAAAATGTAAAGGCAAATTAAATTTCGCTTGAACAAATTTCAAAATAGGAAGCGATTGTATAAAGAGATAGGTAAGAACATTGCGTGCATATAACTGAAGATTTGTGAGAGATAAACCCACTATTTGGTGAACAAATGGCTGGGTAAAAGAATATTGATTAGTTAAATGTAATGTGAGTGAATGGTATCGCCTGTTTTTGCAATAAACTGGACAATAAATACATATTTCTAGAAATTTAAGACAAAGCCACCTTCAGGTATCTCACTCCAAAATTGCAGTACTAATGTACACATATCTTTATTAATAATACAAAGCTGAAGAGTTTGCTTGTTTGTTTTAGGAACTACTGAACCGGTTACAAAAAATTTCGCAGCGCGTGCGGACCGCAAGAAATAGACCGGGAGATACTGACACAAAATTTCGAGTCATTTGTAACAGGATGGCGGTTCTACAGGGGTCTTAGTACGCAATGACAAAAAGAAAAATGATGGTGTGAACGCTGGTACCGGTGGGTTAGTCGCGTGGGCGTTAGTCGAACTCGTCGGAAAAATAGCGAAAGTCAAACGATTTGTAACACAAAAATTTTAGAATTTACCGATAGCCCATAAAAAAGAAGTAGGCGGTAGTGCCATGCCATACTTCTCCGGTATGACTTACAGCCCGCCATACCGACGCGAATGTGTTGATTTAAAAAAAACAATTATTCAACCATTTGTACCAAGCTAACTTTTGCACAGGTAACCATCGTCGTGCAGCCATTTACGAAAATCGCCATGCCATACTTTTCGGACGATTCCAAATGGTCGCCATACCGCCGAAAATCTGCATTTTTTTTTTATTTCGCCTATCTTTTTGTACCAGTATTGCATTTGACTTTTTGGAGAGTATTTGATAAAATGTGACCATTATTATATTTGCCATACTTCTAGTAGGGGGAAAAAGTGCTGTCATACTTGAAAAATAAATTTATTATTAATTTATATAAGTGAAGATTTCCAACACCTAGATCTTTGAAATTTTGTATTTATATTCGTTGATCCTCAAACTTACAGGAAAAATAAGTGCCATACTGTTACAAATCGTTTGACTTTCGCTATTTTCCGATGAGTTCGACTAACGCCCACGCGACTAAGCCGCCGGTACCAGCGTTCACACCATCATTTTTCTTTTTGTCATTGCGTACTAAGAACCCTGTAGAACCGCCATCCTGTTACAAATGACTCGAAATTTTGTGTCAGTATCTCCCGGTCTAAAAGTACAAATCAGTATTTAATTTTTAATGTTTTATACATAAAGCTATTACACAACTCGAACTTATAAAAGAAACCTATTTTCATTTCATACTATATCTCATCTCATATACCTTAAAGCAAAGTGTAGGTACCATGTAGGTACACAGGGTACACTCGTTTGTTAAATCTCTATATTTCTATCAACAAAACAGTCACCTATCGGAAAATGTCGTCATTAATTTCACAAATCAGTAACAAGGAAGAATGTTCCATTTCGATCTCAGACCATATCCATGCGTTTGCGCAACGTTGTTAACTGGAGCGCGGTCCGGATTTCGTCCTTTCACCACCACTTTATGGAGATTACCTATATTTAATTAAACTGCAATTAGCCTGTGCAAGTTTGCATCAATGTTGACTAAACATTAAAGTGTTTTAAACAATTTGTAAGTGTATCATAACAAGCTTTTATTTGTGGGGCTATTTTTCGACCAAAAGTCCAAGATTCAATTAAATGCCTAGGTATAATTTACGTTCAAAAATCTAGATAGAGTCTATATACTAGGATTTGTAAGTATTTCAAACTCATTATTTACCTATATATATTTGCCTACTTACACTTATTTGTTTTTTGGGGAGGAATATTAAAATAATTGATCACCGTAATTAGGTAGTACCTACTTGTTGTTTTTGTAATATAGTTTTACTTACAATATGAACGAAGCGCCAACATAACATCAATTATGTATTCATTTTCAAAAGGGCCACTTCGTGTTATGACAAGATGCTTGTATCAATGTGAAGGGCCCTCACAGTGACATGTGAATTAAAGGCCGAGAGACCACTGGTCATTGGATTAAATATTAAGTATACTTAATAGATTGTTGTGTTACCATGTAACAAATAGTTAGGAACATAGAACATGGGATATAGTTTTTGTTTTCTCTCTTTTTCTCCTATTAATGTTCTTGAAGGACATTTATTAACGTGTCCTATTAAATAAGAATTATCTTTATTTCAACATCTATATCTAACTTTAAATACACGACTCGGCTAGAGTGCATTTCAAGTTGTAGCGCCATTTTCATATTTTTCGTTTTCGCATGTTGCCTATTTTCTTTGGATTTTGAACCCATAATGGACAGGTTATATTTAACAAAAAACTCCATATCTATCAACCTGTATGTCAAAATTTACCGGAATGTGTTTAGACATCCGAAACATAATTATAAATTATTAATTTCGTGTTTATTATTCCTAGGGAGTAGGGATTTACCTATAAGTCGTTCAGTTACTAGTTGTATTATATTATTTTTATTTAAATTATATAATCTGTTCGAACCGTAAAATATCAAACTATTCACGGTCTGAGGAAATGACATTAATTTTTATATGCTCGCGGTGTCTAGGGAAATATAAGTTTAATTCCAAAGGCGAGACAGATTCGGATAGTGCATAGCGCTGTATTTTGTTCCAGTGAAATATAAAGACATTTTTATGAATTTTGCGGATAAAATTTATTTCAAAGCTCAATTTTGATATTTTAAACGTAATATAGAATTACATATTTATACCAAAATGTTGAAATTGAGCGGTTAAATCACAAAATATGTAAATTAAAACAAATATTTGTAACTTTGTTACATACTTCCTTCATATATCGTAATTCTCTTTTTCGAGATTTTTCCACAAAATGCGTTATTCAGGGCGTAACGAATGTACTATTTGAGACATAAAATATTAAATACTTAATCATAAACAAGACGATGCAGTAACATTGTGCGATATAATTTGCATATATGTACTTACATTAGCATTATCATAATAACACATAATACCATTATAATACATGGTCCACTTTCTTGCAACAATAGGCGAGGCTGAAATTGAATTAAATTAGTGTTGCATATATAATATTCACTAGACAAAACATGACGTGGGTTATGTGCTTTATGATTATGGCATTAGGTATACAGTATACTGTTATTATTTTTGCGAATTAATACAGTGCTTACAATATAACTACAGGTACTGTATAACCGTAGTATATTATTATTAGTCTGTGGTATAACATATTAAGGTGTGAACAGCAATACATACCTACTTATATACTAAATAGTGTCTTATATTTGCTTAATACACGCTACATATAGGTATAACTGACACTTCCGGAGGTCTTAGGTTATCTTGCAACTACCTTTACCTATAATATGTATTTCCATAAAAAATTACACCATTCCATTCTACGAAAAAACTCAAACCTTTTAATAATATGTAGTTTGCAATCCTTGTATGTACGTATATTTCCATGACGGCACATGCCTGCACGCAGAAATTTGCTTTTGAAATATTTAACAAGCAATACTTGATCCATTAATCAAATCTGAGGATATTATACATTACGCATGCTCTGTGAACTTTGTTGGTGATTAAGGCTTGTAAATAGAAAGGCTTTTAACGTGTTGTCACATTAAAGTTTTGAGAGTAATACAAAGATTCACAATGTGCAAACGCTTTCTAGCATCTGTTTGTTTGGGATTAAAAGCTTTTTTTTAATAAACCTGTTAAACATATTGTAGTGTTAACTAATTGAATTTCTACCTTTACATTTTAGTATTGTATTTAAAGAAATGAAAAAATCATCGACCAGTCGTCCTCCGTTTTCGCAAACTCTTGAAAATGTTTTCGATTCAGTTCTTTATTCCAAAGACTAGACAATAAACAGATACAGTTTTGAAACAATAAAAGATAGAACCATAATTGTTTTTGTAGTAGAAACGATGTCCCAAATACCAAGATACAGATAATATAATACTAGACCAAGATAATAATATTACGTCTTACATATTATTATTTGAAGACATTGTAACTATCGTCACGTAGATCGGCCGTATCATTGATGTAAAACGATGTAAATATGTAGCTTAATTTCACAAGATGAGAAATAAAGGCTTTCTTGATTTACGAAAGTCCAAGTAAATGGATTCGCAGGCTTACATAGTAAATTACCAATTTCTCAGATGACTAAAGCTATGTTTCAATTGTAACTTCAATTCTCAGCTCATGGTAAAAGAATCTTTACTTTGGTTATTAAATTTTGAGAGAAAAAATCTAGTTTCAAGAGGAAGGTGCTATCATTTAGTATGGTAAAAACTTAAACACATTTAACATTGTAATTGGGTGTTAAAAACCAATCTTACGAAATTGTAACTCAATTGGTTTACAATTGTAATTCCGGCTGAATCAAATAAATAATTTTAATGTATGGCATCTCATATAACAGCCAGCAATGCCAATATTAAGCTGCATTGATTAAGGCGTGCCACTTCAATTTGAGCAAAAAATACATTCCAATGTGTCGGAGAAATGAGTTGCATAAGTTTTACGAGTCGCACTACTACATTCTCCATGTTTATATTTGACTATCTGCGTGCCGCAGTTTCACCCGCGTAAATGAGTTTTTCCTTTTAATCCTAATGTTCCTAATTATTTTTATTAACTCCTTATTACATTGGCTATCTGTCATTTAAAGTCCTGTTAAAATCGGTCCAGCCGTCCCAGAGATAAGCCGGAACAAACAAATTGTGACAGCCAAAAATTGTAAAAATTACTATTTTGGTATATAAACCTCGTGTACATCATAATATATTGCTTAGCTATAATTTATGCATTTAGCAAAAAGCGGTTATTGTCATACTACAAACAGACACTAATTTTATTACTGGTAACTTCTATAGGTATTCGTTCAATACACTGTATCAAGGGTGATAAAGGCCAGCTAATTTGGGAATTTAAATGAGTATTATATCCATTATCCAATGATCATTGTCGCGGTAAGTGAGTGAACATTCGGGTAAATGATGACTTATCAATATCCATGTATATTTTTGAAAGCAACTTACACATCGATACAATAATGATATGTATTTAATGTTATCAGTCATAATAAATAATATGAGAGTTGTTTTTTAGTTTTAATACACCGACCTATAAAGGGTTCGGTGGTACCTACATAATATTTTCAATTTCTCGTACGTTACGACAACCATGTTTTTACTATGGTTTTTATGTCGATTCCAGTATTTGTAGGAAAATTATATTTCTTAAGTTCGTTGGTACTTGTACCAATGTAATTATTATGGAATTCCCAAAAATATGGATTGGCCCGCAAGTGCCGATTTTTGTAATTTCATGAATGTCATTACAATTAACCTTTCTCCAAAATCATTATTAAATCATAAGTAAATTGGTATAAGTCCATAAGCAGGTACTTAAGTACCTACATATATATGTACATATGTCAATATATGTAGTATAAGAAATTCTATGTCCTTGCCGGCTTGCTTGAAAAATATTTCTTTTACTGTTTTCTAAATATCTCTCTACATTTTGTTATGTTATTGTTTGTGTTGTGTTTATTGTTGTACAACAACAATTACTTAAGTATTTTTAGTTATCTTTTCAAACACTAATTTGATGAAGCATTGTACTGACCAATAAATGTATTTAATCATTATATTCAAGGCTCTTTAACAACTGATGATTCAATTCTACTTGTAACAAATCACTTTCTCTATAAAAACCGGACTTGATCTAATAACTATAGGTACATATACATCATATTCTGACTACTTCACTTTCATCAGCGTAGATACATTTGGAAGTTATTATGAGAAATACATACTTACTTATTATAATGCCAGATACTCCGATAGATATAGATTATAGATATATACGAATATGTTATTATACTTATTCTTTTGAATATTCATATATACCTTATTTATCACTTTACTATTATTGTTTTGTCTTTTAAATTCGGCACACATTTGCTCGATAATTTGTTAAGTAATTTTAAAACCTGTTAACTTATTTTTTAACAAATTACCTACAATCATATCAAGAGGCATCTATCAAAGCAACAGAAGGACGTTTAAATGTTAACTTTGATTGAATACAGGCCTAATAAGAAGTGATATCCGGATTTGTTAATCGTCAAAACATTACATACCACTATTACTCCAGGAAATACATCCAAATACCAATTCAATTAAATAATTTGATAAACAAGCCATTAAAATACCTCTATTGATAATCATTATAAACAAGTTAAATGTCTTAGGCCTACGAAATCATATTATATGTAATTCTTTCATCAGTGGTAACTATTAAAAAAAATTAAAGGTGTGACGTACAATTTTATTTATTTGTAGTTGAAAATTGAGAGGAATAAAACAATATAGTTTACCTATTTCCTCGAACTCTTGGAAATTCCTAAGCATTTTACCGATATGATATAACTCGATGCTATAATTACTTAACTTATGCAATCGTTTCCATGTACGAATCTTATTTGAATAGAGATACGTCTGATTAAATTTCTGAGATATAAAAAATACCTAATCAAAGGTGTGTGAGTTGTTAGTATGTAGATTCAATACATAGGCCACTTTCACCATCGTTATAATTATAGTGATAAAAAGTTTTGTCCAATAAAAAAGAGAACATAGTTATCATACCTATCTGTTTTGTAATGTGGAAATGACAAATCTAAGCATGGACTCACCAAAGCGTATTAGCAAATTCCAAAGTAAGGTAAGGTAACGGCACCAGTCGTGGACAAGCATCCAGTAATGGACAAAATAAATATTAAATTTAAATATTAAGACCAAAATTAACGTTATATAATTTGGCAATACTTAAAATAAAAGTTTGGTTCATAAGCTATCAAAATACGACATTTCATCTTATTCGGCCAAAATGTTTGAAGACGGCAGAACGTTATGTTTAGATGCTGCGACTCGTTTCGAAGAAATCCGTTTTTACTAAGAAAATCCTTAAGGAAGTGAGGACACAATTTTGGTTATAAGAATTTTTGTATTAATGTCAGCAAAATTTGATATTACTTTTATTTATAGTAGTTAAGTGTACGAAATATTACACGATTTAGTATCATGATAGGTTATGTTGTTTAAATAAAATTCATCAGTGTTCATAACTGGATTTAATTCTATGGATATATCCATTTATGGACATATGTCGAAAATAAACTTTTTTTAAAGGTTGAAAATTACATGCGCTTTTCTGTATTGTCTTTTCTTTCTGATTAATAATATACCTATCACGACCATTTCAAACAAAGGGTTCCAATATTGTACAACAATTGTCCATGACTGGATTTGCTTTGGTTCCTATAATGGACATTGATATTTTTTGTTAAAATTACGCTAATTGGTCCAACAACATAATATCTATCTAAACATGAAGAATATATTTTAGAACAATGGGTCATTATGTGCTGTGCGACTCGTTCTCGGCTTCATTCTCTATCACTGCGTAGAGAAGTCGCATACTTATGCGTATTGTAACGGATCTATCATAGAGAGTTCTCTGATGAACTGTTTGGATCGTTGTCTGCTGCTAAATTCCACCACCATATAGCACACACGCTTAAATTCCATCCACACCATCTTGACAACAGTTTAAAAAAAGCTTTTTGCCTCGTGCTACAATTTGGAATCCATATCGATGGACCGATCAGATTAAGGCTGCTGGCGGATTCAGATTGGCGATTCACTTCACGAGTGTAGCGGAATGCCAGGAAACAGAGAGATATGGCGGAACATCGTGAAGTGGGTAACATCTACCCCCTAGAGTGATATGACGAAGAAGAAAAAGTTCCAAAATGGATGGAATGGCAGTACTTTTTTTAGTTATATTTTTCATCCCTGACTTATTGAGAAAAAAAACCATATTGGTGTTTCTTAACGGACATAACTCGTATTTAACGATGCATTTTCCAATTTTTGCCTAGAAAATGGAAATTAAGACTGTTTTAAATATTATAAGCATGCAAAATAATTAATAAGTACTATTTTTTATAAATACATCCCCGATTTATTGTATTCCAATCACCATTTTCAAGATTCTATTGATAACTATAAGTCTTCTCCAAGTGTAAATAACAGGAGAAACGACATTAGGTACAGTCCATAAATGGGTGTTCATAACTGGATGTTGTCCAAAACTGGGTGTCCATCATTAGATTTTTCACTGTCCAACACTGGTGCAAAAAAGTGGTTTTTTAATTTATAAATAACTTCATTATTTATGCATTGTAATCTTTTTTCTAACATTGGTTACGTTAAACTAACATAGAACTAAAGGTATAACTAAACAATATCCAATAAAGTTAAAAAACCTACGAGAAATTTGCAAAAAACTTCAATTTTTCCCTTAATCTGTACAAGACTGGTGCCGTTACGTTAACTATTTGCGTGATATTTTTTGAGAAATTTTTGTTTACATCACTTTTATATTAGGTATTTAAAAATGTGAATGTGCTTTTTTAAGAAAAATCGATTATCAAACACGTGGCTGACGTATAATTTAGTGTTAAATAGAAAGTTAGGTTGGCGAATGTTGTTGTGATGAAAGATATTTCTTATGCCCTAGTATTTTATCGACCAGGATCTTGAATTAGAGCCTTATACGAAGTAAATGGTGAAATACATACAATGAAGATGTATCGAATAATGCAACTAGAATCATAGTAATAATATGATATTAATTTGAATCAAGAAAACAATAAAATGACATTGACTATTTACTATTGATAAAATAACATAAATTAATAAAACAATACATACATAAAATTAATTTTAAAACTCAGCCGTAAACCCTTTTACTTTATCTTGATATTGTTTATGTTTTTCTTCCAATGTTCTTAAAGCACTTGATGGTCGAAGTCCTCCTCCAATGTTAACCAAAAAACTTATTTCTACTGGTTGGATTTTTGCATTATTTTCCGTACGATCTGTATTGACTCCTTGGATCCTTGAACTCGATTTACTTCTGGAATTTTCTAATTTAGTATCAACTTTCTTATCTTTATGTCGAACATTGCCTCTAGCAGTTATACACTTCTTTATATTTTGATCACCTCTATCCTGATTGTCTGATTGTATGTTTATGTTCATTTGGTTATCTTTAATTCTTTTGTTTTGATCTGCTGATCTTGATTTTTGATATATTTTCCTGATAATTGATGTCTTTTGCTGAACCGACTTATTAACGAGGTATGATTTATTTTGATCTTCGTTAGTGCAAGTTTTTTTTTTGCCGGAATCGTGACGAGTTGCGGAATTACGACGAGAAGCTGACGCTTGTCTTTCGTGTTTCTTTGTGTTTTCTTCTTCGACAGACTTTTTATAAATCTTTAAACGATTAGCCATTCTCACTTTTTCTGAATACCTCTGCAGGCTTCGTGCTCTTTCTAATCTCGGTCTTATGTTTTCCATGTCAGGACCCAAGCCACCGAGTTTTAAATTTTGTATAGGTTGTGCTGTCGCTCTTCTTGCATGCCTTCGAGGTTGCGATACTTCTGAAACACTCTTTAAATTATTCTCTGCTATATCATCTTGTGATTTGCACTCTAAATCGTCAGTAAATTTAAGTTCTTCATATGATCGATCCAAATAATATGCCATATCTTGATTTATAAGTTTTTCATAATACATCTCATTGTATGCCTCTGTATTATAAAATTCGGTTTCATTGTTGTTGCCCGCATCGTCTATGCTTTCTCTTTCAGTGTCACCTACTTGAGGTGAAGTCGAGCGAATCTCCTCTGTTTGTTCTTTTTTGTTGATGTTGTTGTTACCACTGATTCGCTTGCGAAACATATCTAAATATGTAGTCTTTTTGGACGATTGCAAATATTTATTCAATAAATAACTTTTTGGCTCTTTTGAATTCGATTCTCGCTCATGATTTGGTTTATTTTGCTTATGTTTGTTCAACTTTGGGACTTTCATTAGCACATCATTCTCATAAAAAGGCACTAGGATCGTGTCCATCTTATCATCAGAAATTTGTTCTTTGATTGTTGATTTATTTTTAAAATCATTTTCAAGACTATCTAAAGAAATATCACTACACGAACTCGCAAGTTTATTCATAATTTATCCTATTTATTTGTTTGTTGTGCACTTCGACTTTTCCATTAAATTTCTTTTGAATAGATGTCACTCTTCAATTTTGACAACGTTATTATAATTAAAAATTTATGAATGAATTGTAAAAAGGTAATATATAATAGTGAAAATAGTATCCTTATTATATTTATTCAATACTAGCGGTCCGCCCCGGCTTCGCTCGTGGTACATATTTACGTTTTCTCTACATAAAAACCATCCTCGTACTTCAAGGAATATAATAAAAAAAGAATTATCGAAATCGGTTCAGCCGTTCTCGAGTTATGCGCTTACCAACACATTTTGCGATTCATTTTTATATATAAGAAGATTATAAATGCGAAAGTAACTCTGTCTGTCTGTCTGTTACTCAATCACGCCTAAACTGCTGAACCAATTTGCATGAAATTTGGTATGGAGATATTTTGATACCCGAGAAAGGACATAGGCTACCTTTTATTGCGAAATATGTACCACGGGCGAAGCCGGGGCGGACCACTAGTTGACAATAATTATACAGGGTGTAATCCACAGGTGTAATCGTTAAGTGTGCACAGGTGATTATTCCGTAAGTATTGCAGATATCAAAAAACTTTAAACTGATATCGAAAGCCCTTTACCTAATGAGTAAAATGACAATAACAACTTTTTATTTTTAAAAATTTATTATCCCATACATTTTGTATTCAAAGCAAATGTTCGAAGTGACGTCCTCGTTTTGGAATACCATTGTATTCCACATCGAGCTCTGTTTACAGTTTCTAAATTAATTTTCATTAAAATTTGCAAAGTAAATTCAGCACAAAACCAAAAAAAGAACGAAAACATTTCATATTACATGTTGAGGATTGTCAATAGTCATATCTCATACTAAAGGTATGGGCGTGTTTGATGTAAAATTTTTGGATATTTCCCGTTTTATTTTTAAAAAGTTATTATTGTCATTTTACATTAGGTAAAGGGCTTTTGATATCAGTTTAAAGTTTTTTGATATCTGCAATAGTTACGGAATAATCGCCTGTGCACACTTAACGATTACACCCTGTATATAAAAATGAAACCCGTTTTCCTTGGTCACGGCATCACGCGTGAACGGGTGGACCGATTTCGATAATTCTTTTTTTATTATATTCCTTGAAGTACGAGAATGGTTCTTATGTAGAGAAAACGTAAATATGCACCACGGGCGAAGCCGGGGCGGATCGCTAGTATTACAATATATAAGATTATATTCGACAAAACAAAACAGTAAACAAAATTACGAAACTATTGCAATTACTTAAAACAGTTTAAATTTAACTTAATCACTTAAGATGCAATTTCTTTGGATTTAAAGATGCTATCAACAAATTTGCAAAAGGGGAATCATGCTAAGTTGGAGGGTGAGAAATGTAATTAAATCTTCCGGATATTCGGTCTAAGGATTGTCGGTTCCAATCCGTAAGCCAAGTGTTGGCAAACTTCCAGAACACTACGAAACTGCTCGCAACAACTTAATAATATAAACTCAAAATTTAAACGCTGCAAGGAAAACAATAGTTTGCATTCCTCCAAAGCAAAAATGCGGAAGTAGGACAATTTAAACAATAGGTACGAATTGAATTTTATCTAAAGCGTATTTGTTTTCAGGACATCTTGTTTTATGGAATGCTTTGAAAGCTTTCAATGCACACAATAGGTCCTTTTTATTGACAAAAATATGGAACATTTTGAACTTATTTCGAAATCCTGTTTTATGGTTCAACGAAAACAGTACTGTGAGGGCAGAGGGTATACATAGAAAAATGTTCTCTTTGTGATTATTATGTGATGAATTATTTTGATTATTCAGAAACATTAGATTGAAGACATTGGCATGGCATGTTTTTGCTGCACTTTCTTATAAATTGAAATCCATTACCGGATTATCATTTTTGTAATAATATTACCAATTGCAATTCACATAATTCAAATTAGATACATTTGATCTCAAGAAATATAACAGAATTATCAGTTTATGTTATTTTTAGCTAAGTAGATACAACAATCTGGAATATTAAAAAAAACCCGGAAATACGCAACAAAATTGGCATTTATCTAAAAATATAGTCTAGTCGTTAATCATTAATTAAATGTGTACTAATTATACACAGATCAAGTAAATCATGTGATATATTGGTCTGACGATCATTTGGCATATCGGTAGTCCTTCAAAAAATGTAGATTTTTTTAATCAATCTTAATTTAGGTCAACCCATCAAATATCATCAACATATTTGACATATATCACGGAGTGTCTATATTAATTACTAATTAAGTCTACATCTGCTCTAGATCCAGTTTTTGAAGACATTTTTTAACATTAAATCTCTTTACGACTATAATATTCAGACGGTTTTATTGACCGTCCTTGGCCAAAAGGCAATTTAATTTTTTCTTTATATCGGCACCAATTAATCAAAATCAGGAATTCATCTAATATGTGTTAATAGGTCAAGTAAGAAATGAATAAACATATTTGGACGATATCGTTTAGCGCCTTATGCATATTATTGATTCGATTGAATTATTTATTATCTACGTAAGTAATGATATAATATCAAAATATTATGTTGTAATAATATTGATTTTATATCATTATCCCTAATATCTCTAATACCTGTAAATTCATTTTTATTATGTACTAGCTTTCCGCCTGCGGCTTCGCCCGCGTTTTCAAAGAAAAACCCGCATAGTTCCCGTTCCCGTGGGATTTCTGGGATAAAACCTAGCCTATATTACTCGTGGATAATGTAGCTTTCGAATGGTGAAAGAATTTTTAAAATCGGTCCAGTAGTTTATGAGCCTATTCATTACAATCAAACAAACAAACAAACAAAGTTTTCCTCTTTATAATATTAAATATATATTAATATTAATATATTAATATTATTAGTGTAGATAGGTAGTTAATGTTTTAAACTCTAAATTCTAATAGGTACTTAGTAGGCATCTAGACTTACGGAACTCATTTCGTTTGCAAGTTCGTCGTTACATGGAACAAAGATAAATAAATAATATGACATAATCCATACTAATATTATATATGCGAAAGTAACTCTGTCTGTCTGTCTGTTACTCAATCACGCCTAAACTACTGAACTAATTTTCATGAAATTTGGTATGGAGATATTTTGATACCCGAGAAAGGACATAGGCTACTTTTTATCCCGGGAAAATGACGCAATCCCGGAAATCTCACGGGAACGGGAACTATGCGGGTTTTTCTTTGACTGCGCGGGCGAAGCCGCGGGCGGAAACCTAGTTAATTAATAAATACATTATAAAACTTACAAACGATGTAATTGATTCATGCCGATGCGATGCAGTCAGAAACTTTTTTGTTTTAATGGCAAATTATACACGCAATGTTTTATGCGGTTTTGTTGCACTTTCTAAACCTTTTCCTATAAGTAGCTTATTTTGTTTTTTTAGACACGTATTTATTTCTTAAACTAGTAGGACTAAAAGTAAAATGAAAACTTTTTGGATCGATTTTTCAAATAGTAGAGCAGATCTAAAACAACAGTCAACAACTATTTTATATTGTAAACAATAAAATGTATAAGATTGTTCATTATCAATAAAATAGTTTCAATACAAAATAACAATTGAGAATCCGTGTTGCGATAGTATTCTAGTGAGATAACAATCACGTTAGCACGAATTACAAAGGAACTATACCAAGATGGTCATGATCATGATCTTACTTAGATATCTAATTGATTTGTAACTCTACTACGTTTTGTGTTATTTAACTCTGACAGAGGATATACGACAATTATTGTCCCTTTGTACATTCAAAGGAATACAGCAGCAGAACAATAGTGTATTGTGTTAATTTAATGTACCTGCCTATGTATTTTTTTCATATTGTTTACTTAATTAGATCCTAAATCCTAATGCCTTAGTCGTTTCCGTTTTCGTAGTTTTAAAGTTCAAATAGGTAAATGCAAAAAGGAGCAGTATTATGTAAAATAATTTTAAAATAAGCAACAGTAGTTACAAATCTCGTTAGTTGTAACTTGCAGCGGTTTCGCCAATCTTGTAGATTGAGATGGTGTAACGTAAAGGTGAACCACGCGTCTTCCTTAAGGAGTGCTCAAGGACTGTCAGGGCCGTATTAAAGGAATGTGGCTCCTTAGAAGTGGAGGACTTTTCTTTTTAAATGAATGCTTTGTAGAATTAAATAGTAATCTCAAGTTTAGATACTTGTAGTAGTAAATTTTATTGTTCGGTAAGGAGTGCTCAGTAGCCAGGACCGTGTTATAGGAATATTGGCTTGGAAATGGAAGACTAGATGAATATTTTGCAGCGTTTTGTAGAAATTATCTAGTGGCCAAATGAGGAAAGTTTAATCTTTAAATCGACAGGGAAATTGCATTCAAATCCACCTTGTAGACTAACGTTTACTTAATTCTGTTTTATTACATGTACCTACAATACTTGAATGATAGTAGAAAATTACTTAGAATCTATAAATAACGACTAAATTAAGTTATTTATTCATGCTCTAAATTATGAAAACTCTTCCCGGTTAGCTTTTATTTATTTAAAAACTAGCTGAATAAGGAAATAATTAAAAACATCTAAATGAATAACATTACCGCTTGAATTATGCTGAAAATTCTAGTTCAGTGAATTTAGTATTATAATTTGATATGCAAAATTCAAACTTAAATGGTTAATAGAAGAATTCGGACAAAATATTGTCCATAATGATGTCATCGAATCATAAACTGTTTGCATAAAATTTAGATAAATGCCTAGGTAATTTACAGAGAAACTAACCAAAATATTCGGTTCGAAAGGTTAAGGATACCTGAGTCTGTATTAGAAACGTTTTAATAAGATTTAACCTAATTTATTGTTAATAATATTAAACTATTCTAGAGCCAATCTAAATTCATTGTTAACTGAATTGTCTTGATATTTCAATGTTAATTGCATATTAGCATACTTCGAATTACTAATCAAAAGTTGCGCATCTTTTTGCCAAAAAGCTTGATACCATCTGTCAAAAATCAATCTTAATTTATTATCTACATTTTATTTCTTATTTTCCTGTGGAGAACGTGATGAAGATGAAGATGACCCCTTATTTATCTACGTAGTACCTACTGTATAATTATTTTTATAGTTATTTCAACTATTCTACCAATTATTTCAATTCTACCAAAGCCAGTTAGAAATTGATAATAATTTTAGTATCAATAATAATAATTGATATTAATTAATGAATCTCATGATAGCTCTTTACACTTATCACAATGCATTTAATCTATGATTTCGTGTGTGATAGTAGCAAGGTGACTTAAATTAGGATGCCTTCTACAAATGTGGGCCAAGGTGCAGTTCGGTGCCAATTGAAGTGACAAAACTAAGACTTAGTGATATCTACGTGTTCAGTTAATTTGTAACGCAGATTACCAGTATAATCTTAAAATTCATTAACTAATTAAAATGTGATCTTTAAATAAGCACAAATTATCTATCCATCTGCATTCATTTCAAACAAAACTGTAGGTACTGAAATAGGTTAACTTGAGTCATTTATGTTGTTGATTAAATTTTTAAAACTACAGGTCCGATTTCAAATATCTTAAGCTTTATATTTTTTGGTTTTTATACCGGCTTGATATTATGGGAAATAATATATTCTTCGTCTAAATATTTATTGCAAAGGCATTTGGAAATTGCAAGTAAAATCTATCTTTGCTTTTAGCTCAACAATTTTAATTTTAATATACTCTTTAGTATACATGATGTGGCATAAACAAATTTTTCTTTCTCATCTTAAATTACACCAAAATACTTTTACTCCTATTGTTTTCTCTAAATCTTGATTGCGCAGACAGTGGCAATGTGCATTGACATTGTGCCGAGGTCAAGTAAATGTGCTAACTTTGTTTCTAGGACCTAGGTGATAGATTTTACAGTATTTGTTTCTTTAAATTATTACTGAAGTAGCTGTGTTAAAATTATTACTAGAGTTTAAAATTAGGCTATGTAGGAACCTACTTGTTTTATAGAACTGGAGATTATCTCTACCATAACAAAGAGCGTGTGTGCCGAGCATACGTGTCAGAAGTAAAACTTCTTTGGCAAGATTCAAAGATACCAAAATCGTCACCCTTCTCCATGAGTGACGGTATTGCCATGACGCCAAAAAAAATCACACATTATTTACAACACCACGTTGCTCACATTAAATATTTACGACTCAGAAATTAATGCCTATAATTGCTTATTTTAGTTCAGATTTATAGCCCCAAAAGTCAATCGTAGATAATTAATATCAACTATAGGTTAAATATCTATAAATTCACAATAAAACGTAAAAATCATCGCTACTATGCGATTGCAACAGTTATCATCACATGGCCCAATCTTTTGAAAGCAATTTAAAGTTCAAGTTTAATTGTATCTAGTTAATTTAATTGTGTAATAACCGCGTGTATGTACATGGGATCTGTGTGATCTATGACTAATTGACTAGCTAATCACCGCGACTTCGTACGCATTACGCATGTATCTATTTGCTAAAAAAATTATTCTTTGTTTAATTGATGGTATGTGGATTTGTTGGTGTGCTACCAGATTAAAAAATCTAGTAAGTAATATTCAATAATTTTGCTAAGTTTCCTCGACACCATTACAGGCAACTTTTGTCTGCCAAAACTAGTATTTTCCAGTTTTCCACCAGAACAAGATGATTTTGGTCGTAGTTTTACTCCAACGGGATTTGCAGAACTCTCTTCCTAAAACTTGGGTAGATATAAGATAATCAGATATATGCTATATGTACCTATACATATAGACTAACTCTCACGCACCAATCAACAACTTGGTACCATAATTATCTAATATTTAACCTTTTAAATTTTAATACTATAAAATATCGACATATTTATAATCATCATAAAGAAATTACCCACGCCAATTATAAATTCAAACAATCAATTTCTAATTAATAAGAGGCAAAAAAGATGCTGCTGAATTACTCTTGTTTTCGATACGGCTTGATTTTTTTATTATATTTATTGATATTTATTAGCGAATCTCAATCTCATATGCATAATTCTGAGATTAGTTATTAATTCTAATTTAACACAACATATTAATAAGGAAGAGCCAGAAAAATCCATCATAAATTTTTAAGTGCTTGAAAAACGAGCTAGATCAACATCTTTGTCAGAATGGTTTTAAATCTGCTTATTATTGGAAATAAATAAACCTCAATTGATTTAAACAGACATAATAAATAGGCACTTAATACTATTATCATTTATCTATTACTTTCATTATTTTATATAAATTTTCTAGCAGCATTTTTTATTTTGTCTAATAGATGCTAATAGGCAAATATTAAAATGTTATTCCTTAAGATTAATCCGTTCCAATAAAACAAATAGGATATTTTAATCCAATGGAATGTTTAAAAGATAAACGATATTATGTATTTTATAGCTTTAACTTGACCCAGTAACCAAAGCTTTGTTGTTATTTCAATGAATGAATTTAATGAATAGATTTGTTCGCTAGACGACTACATCTTATATATAAAATTCTCGTGTCACAATGTTAGTCTGCATACTCCTCCAAAACGGGTGGACCGATTCTCATGAAATTTTCTGTGCATATCGGGTAAGTCTGAGAATCGGCCAACATCTATTTTTCATATGAACCACGGGCGAAGCCGGGGCGGACCGCTAGTAATATGTATAATGAAACATAACCGCCGTAAATATAATGCCTGTTTAACACCTAGAGAAATAGATTCTATTGCATTGAGATTATAAAGCTTATAATTTGAAAGAAGTTAAATAAGATTGCCTTTCGATTAGTGATTTACTTTATTAAGTGTACTCTATATTAACCTGATAAGTTTTTTTTTCACTGTGGTAGATTTACAATGACCAAAAGTTGTATATCTTGTCTTTAGTTTAAATAATTAGAATAGGTAAGATCCGAAACATTTAGAATTGGTAAAGACTTTTAACTTGCAGAAAAACTGTATTCATTTTAACAACGAATTATCGCGAATAAAACATCGGATTGATGACGTTGACAGCGTAATTGAGTTGTAAATCGCAACGATGTTTATGTAACTGAAATAAAATAAGAATGCGTCGTTTACAATGTGTAAAATAAGATGTATCATAAATTTTATAAAAGAAGGGATAATGAATGGCTCATTACGATACATGGGCCCATTGTTTTTGGATACACGATATTTTATGAAAGGAAGGATCCCAATTATGTTTATTTTGCTATAAAATATTTACTCATGCGATAATCATTTTACATTTCAAATGTACGTGTGTGAATGTATGCTTTGGAGGTTTATCCTTTGGAGATCTTTAATTTGTACAAGAAATCAAGGTTTCCCAGAAAATATTTTTCAAAATAATACTTATGATACCTATACCTTGGTCCTTGAGTGTATATATTATTTTTAGACTATAATCTAAATATTTTGTTTTTTTTTTATTATGTGTTGAGACATTGATGTTTCTATTAACATAAATATTTAAAATACGTTTTTGTATTTCGTTTCACCATTTAAAATATAATTAATGAATATGGATCAATGTCACACTGTAAATTACTTTGATGCATCTTATGCAAATGCAGATTGATCTATTGATACTCGAAGTGCTAATAAACAGAAATTCATTAATTTAAAAGTCAACATTTATAATGATATTCTCAAAATACCTACCTTTACCTGATCAATAACGTCAGACAACTCTTCACAAAACAATCGTCAAAAGGCTATCATCCTATTTGCGATAGCAAATTCTTTCGAGCATGGAAATCTACACTTGAGAATATTATTTAAATGCAATTGGAAAATTGCAATTTTGGTAGGTACCATATTATCTATGGTACCTAAATCGGAAATTGCAATTTAGGTACCTACCATATCTATGGTACCTAAATTGCAATTTTCCGCACTATACTATAGTATACAGCAAAATATTCGCTTTATCATCTTCGTACCATGGAAAAATCCTCAATGACATAAAAAGTTGGCAAATTCCACAATGTAAAAATATGGTCAAGAATCACATAAACAAATCATGCCCATGACAATAGGGTAAGTCCGGGGTAGTTGGCCATAGTTTTTTCTAAGCTCTATCAGAAATGAAATACTTTTGTTTTTGTTATTGTATTTATTTTTTCTTATACTTTAAAGATTCAACTATGATATTCTAAACATAAAAGTTACAATTTCTAATAGGATCACCTTATTAATTTAAGTTTTTAAAAAATCACAATTGGCAATCTCTCCCGAGGTGTCCGGGCGTGATGGCCATGGCATTAGAGGTAAGATGGCCATAACTAAATTATAGGCTTACGGTTAATTTTTAGTCCTATTTTTTTAGTTTTAAGTCTTCTTTTCTCTTTTTCGCCGCGTTCTTTTTGGTTATTGTCTCCCCCTTTTCAGTTGACGTCACTGTGGGGACCGCTATAGAAGCCAGATATAGTAAACCAGATTCATCTATCTTAAATACGCAGTAAGGAGATCACGTCATCCATCGATAAAGCAAAGCCTTTAGCTTGCTTTGTTTTGATAGAAGTAACAAATTTCTTCTCGTTTTCTTCTCCAAATGAAGTAGGTCTCATTGGTCCTTTCTTGACATATTAGATTAGATAGAGAGTAAAATTTCAAGGTTGCGTCATGACAAAACCGTCACGTCATAGAATAAGGTGACGATTTTGGATCTTTGATTCTTGTCAAAGGAGATTCACTTCTGACACGTGTGCTGGGCACACATTTTTGTTTTTATTCTTCAATCTAATGTCTTTCTAGGTATTTGGTACTGGCGCGCTGGCGCGCATACGGATAAGCTATCATTACAGATTAATGGCTGCTTTTACCGATTCTTCCGACCTCCCACAGCCACTGTCTTTCACTTGTATTTATTAGGCGTCTAAAACAAATATAAAAATAAATCAATTATTTGTACAAAACATAATTTTTATATTATGTCACTATGGCCATCATCTACAGACTAGAATTGGCCATCTATCCTTATATTTCGGGAGAGATGGCGACATCAAAAACTAAAACAAATAATTACATGAAACCAATAATTTTGAGGTAATAACGTAGCACTGTTCGTATACTTTACAATAAATACAAATTTAACCATTATTTTAAGAAATTAACATCACCTTTGTGAAAAACAGTTGACATCTAAAAAATATTCAAGCTATTCGAATCAAAAAACAAAGGATTTACTTACTTTTTCTTTAGTTTTCGCTTATTTTTTCGACGTACCTTTGCCCTCACGCACGACAAGCAGCGAACTAATCGCTAAATAGTGACACCTAGTGAACGAATCCCTGAAATACTTCGATAGGCCATCTCTCCTTTATGGCCATCTACCCCGGAATTACCCTATATTGCCTTGTAGTACTAAATTCTACAATAATCTTTAATCAACAAAGGCACAACCGAAAACGGCAAACCGACGCTGCATTGCTTAATTCGTACGCAAAAGCGAATACTTTTTTGAGGAAAATTTTGCAACAATCGTTATATCACTGCATTAAAAGCCACATTACAAACGTATCATCTTCCAAAATTGCGTAGTTACATTATTTATCGAAGGTTCACGTAATAAATTTAATTTATTCCAATTTTGTATGCAGTTATTTCAAAAATTAACCGCGTTATTGTGCATAACTTGAAGATTCTTTATTTTATAGCGTGTTTCTTCATCGATTTTTTTTTTCATTCTATATGACTCTCACGATCATAAAGAGTAATGGTTAATTCAACAGCTTAATTGGAATGTTTTCGGTTGCTGGTGTTGCATTTTATGTTTTTTAAATAACAAAATAATTTAAAACCAGAATTACAGCACTTTAAAGAATCATAACTATAGTGGGAAAATTATAATGGTGAAATAATTGCCGTTAAGTTCCGAATGTAGAACTTGTCAATTTGACTACCTTCACGGCGAAGTATACGAATTAATCCATATTATTATGGTATCGTTACTTTTTGTCTAAACTGTCCCATCGTTTAATTTTTGTCCCTCTTATTTAGCATACATGCTTACTTTTTAAATGAAGTTTTCTCGAACATTCTATTTTCATTTCCTCAAGACAGAGAAGAGACAGAAGCAAACACTTGGCTACCAAAGAGTGCAATTAAATTTGAAAGACTTTCCTACTAAAGACAATTTATAAAGTTAAAGAATCTTCCGAAGTAACATCATGCGCTTTTACTCTACTATCATCATTAAGATTTCTTTTACCAGACTACACTTATTCATATCTTTCAGTAATCTTGAAAGGCGTAATTATTTGTTACTAATAAAAGAATTCCATTGTGCAACTCAGCAGCGATCTACAACAAAAGCCTAACAAATAATTGATGAATATCGGAATTCTGGTATCATAAAGCTTAGTCATTGAAAGCGAAATGTGTATCGATGATTTATCTTAATTGTAATCAAATCAATAGCTTTGGTTCGTTATTTGGAGGTATTTTAACCTTCATCAGAAATAAAAATCTTTGATGTTTATTTATTTTATATGAACTAGCTTCTACACCCGGATTTCAGGTTAGTCTAGACAAAATTAAAGAAGCTTTTATTATAGAAGCCAGTTTTGAAGATTTAAGTAATCACATTGTTATTTTTTTGACGTTCAATATTACAATTGGGTAGGTACCATAAAACCCTATGTAAAGTAATATGTAAAAATACCCTAAAGTCTTGCCACACTGAATAAAAGCATACTGTTCTTCTCCACACAAGATTAACATCTATGTACACGTCCATAAATTGTCTAATTACATCCATATTTACTCTCAACAAATAGTAATTAAGTCAAACTCTGTATTAAAACCGCCTTGAAATCGTCAAGGATGTTTAAAACAAAGCAAATGAGCTACTTTTTGGATTTATCGCATCCTTTTACCAGCCCTGCGATTATTAAGTACTCGACTTCCTTACATTCATGGAAGATAGCAGATAAGAGCATATTGTTCTTGTTATGGTTAATAGCACAGTAGCGTACTTCAATATTTATGCTAATACACGCAAGAAGATTTACATACAAGGGCATGATATGAATCTTTTTGAAAATTTTTTTTCTTATTCTTATATTATAGTGAAGTAATATCAATAGGAAAGGGAGGAGGATTTCGATTATTATATTGTTTTCTACAAAACTAAAATATTATGCTTTATAATTTTTTTATTTATCCAGTATTGATATTTTAGTTTTCTACCTATCTACTATCTCTATTCTTAAAAACTACTACTAACTAGATTGACTCAGTTTATCTAAGATTCCCCATACCAATTATTATACTACCCACTAACTACTTTAATTCTTAACACATTACCTTAATTGTTAAAGCCTTTCCAATACTGGAATCCCAAAGAGAACGGGGAACCAGATAAAAATGACGTCTATCTCGATTCAAATTCAATTTTCCTACTTCATATGATTGGTCTTCCGCGCGGTCATTTTTATCTGACATTCTCCTTTCTCCGCAGATTTCCAAGAGTTGGCGCGCCAGAACAAAATCACTACGCAGATACTGGAAGCGTTTATACAGAAGAAATTGGGATTAGCGAGTCCAAACTACAGGGCACCATCGATATTCGACATTCTGCCTGGGAAGAAGCCAGAAGATCGACCAATACGGCAATCTATGCTCGATCGCTTGAAAAAGCCCTCACCTGAGAGTACAGATAATGAAGAAAACCAAGATATGAATGAAGAGGTGGAACAAGAGGTTGTCGAGGTTCCAGAGTATACGGACTTTGACGCTTTACAAAGCGTGGAGAGCGAACAGATTGATTCAATATACTCTGAAGGTAAACAAATAAACAATTTATATTACGTGGCGTATTAGTTATGGTTAGTTAGTTACAAATTTGTGCAATAAAGTTATTTATTATCATTTATGATGACACATAAAGTAATTATTATCTACCTACAATTTATAAATTAAGCATATCTAAACGTTACGTGTCGTTACCCACGAATGTTGAATGTTTAAAATAAATTGCAAAAGTTGTTCATTGTGAACAATTTTAGTAGCCATAAAAATGGTTTAAAAGTTTTAATAAAATAAAGGAGCGTTTATCTAATGTAATCATAAGTTTTACGTAAAACTCATTTAGACTGTTTGCTAATAAATATTGGTTTTGCTCCAAATGAGAAACGCAAATAATGCGTAAAGTTTCGCAGCATTGCCACGCTTGCGCTATGCTAGTACAAACGGAGGAAGGCATTGACTTATATTACTATAGGAACACATTACACACTACGAAATATTGCGAAAGCACTGTTAATTTAATTACCAGCTAGGTGTTTAGTCCGTTGGTATATTTACGTGACGCAGTGTGCATACTATTCGGTCCATGTCATTTTTAAATGTTGGTATTTTGCAATTTTATTCGCCTAGTGCTATATTAGATTGTAGTAAACTGCCAGAAGGCTGTCTTGATAGTTTTCTTATAAACAGACTAAATTAAAGTTCTGTGGCAGCATAAAATAGAACGTAGGTACTATACTATCATACTAATAATTGGAATATCCATCGATATATACCTATATTGTAGGTCTGTAAAAAGTAACAACAGTCAACCTGTATAATTATGCATTCTTCGAGTATAAAGTAAATGAGTCTGTTCAGCTTTTACATTAAATGCATGCAAATAAAAATAAACGGATATGCCAGAATGATCATTAAAAAAAATATTCGAGTCCCTGCGGTGAGTCCTGTCTTACAAAAGAAAAGACGTGAAACTTTATATACACTAGACCTAACTGGTTTGGTTCATCTTGCACTTAGCATAGTTTTATATCGGACAAAAAGTCGCTCTTGCAAGGTCAATGTTAATGTACGTCTTGGTGTAAACTGGGTTTTACAAAAATAAATACGCATAGCTTGAGTATAAATAGTTTTTTGAAAAATATCAACGTAATTACTTAGGTATATTGTGTGAAAGTAAAAAGAAAAAGAAATTTAGCAAAAAAATAAAGGACAAACAAGTCCTACGAATAAAAACTTTCAGACCAAAATGCTTAGGTAAAGTTTAGCTACAGGTTAGGTTTTTAAAGTCACACTCTTTTCTCTATTACATACTAACACCGAATATAGCAATTGTTTAAGTTTTATAATGTACGGAATCTACAAATCTATATAAATTGGTGACTTCACCATTAGTTTTTAATTAGGTACCTTGTTATACAAGTTTAACAAGTGACATTTGCAGATTAGAGATAATTTCGATGCATCATTGGTCGTTCAGTCATCCGAAACAAATAAAATCTCTGTAATTCTATTGTAATGAATGTTTGTGGGCGAGATTCTATATAGGCAAAGATATAATTCATACATATATAATATAATATTTTCAAACACTTTATGGATCAATGGATCAAAGTAAAGTGAAAAGATCAAACATAAGACCTCGATAATTAGTTCTCTTTGCAAATTTAAACTACACATAGGTATTATATTTCATTTCAGATCATGTACAAATAGATTTTACGTTAGTAATCTATTTGCATATTATTATGATGTTTTGATAATTAAAGAAATGGTCACTAGCGACATTTATTTCCGCATTGTCTGATGCTTCTGTGTATTTGCCTATAAGAGGCTACTTCCTACACCTGGTATATTCTCATTTTTCGGTGTGAAAATGTACGTATAAGTTATAACGTACTTGATATTTAAATTTTAAACGGTCGTATGTTCTACTCTGGTCCGTTCTAAATTTGTACTTGCATTCTAATTGATAACAATAAGTGCGTGGGTGAGTACAAATTCTTCTCTTCTGAAGTTGAACCGATAAAATGGCTTTTCGCTTTTTTTTTTATTTTAATTTCACATTAACTATTGTAGGCGTTAACCTTTCAACTTTACTGCACCAAGATTATTACTAATAATAATGTATTGATTAGATCCAAATGTTACATTTATTATTCAAATCGATTGACATTCAATCAATGTTAAGGTATAATTATCAAATCGCTATTAACACGGTTAATAAAATAACATCATCTCGATTTCGAACAGCCTTGACATAATGTCATAGTACCCATAAATCAAGATTATTGTTCGTGATATGAATACTTTTAAATGTCAAAAGTTTACGGTGATTTATGCTACTTAAGTAGATCAAATAACCTTAATACAGCAGAAATGATTCGGTACTGAAATAGTTTCTTTTGTAAAATAAATTATTTATCTTCATGCGGAAGAATGTAAGTTTCATTTTTTATTTGAATCGATACAAGAATTATACAACTCACTCTACTGTGTTTAAAGGTTCTTCTAAACTTACGGATCTCTTCGTACAAAGCCTGCTCTACAATATATTCTATTATATGCAATACATAATGTATACCACAATCCACATATTTCTTCTTGTATCATCTATATGTACCTATAGCTATTATTTTACTGCACTCTATACAAGGCGGATGGTTAAAAAAACCTTTCGAGTAGGGCTAATTAAAGAATATTTATTTGAAGAAATATCTATTACCTAAGATAGGTAGGTATCTAATTAAAAATCGTCAAGACGAATTTGTTATAATTCAACCAAATCAGAAAATTATGCAAAACTATTTCCAGCATATGAAACTAGGCCAAGTCAAGGGTCAAGACAATAAATATTTAAAAATTCATATTAATAAGGATTTGATGCGCTTACATTGAATTAAATCAGAAGTCCAATATGACTTTTACAGCCAAATATTATATGTTATTGAAGCAATACCAAATATGAATATTTCATGTGCATTTAAAAGAAATCTCATGCACTTTAATCAATCGTTATATCTGAATATTTCTTATTGAATAACGTCTTAAGAAAGCATACCTAAAAAGGAAGATTTATAAGTTATTGTTTGGAAGCAAATAAAATGTAACACACAAAAAAGCACTATCTAGTATCTACGTAACCTGCATGCACATTTATTTATGAATAGCTATGCCCTGCGGTTTTCCCCGCAGTGCTCCACTCATGTTGATTTTAGCGTGATGATAGTCCTATAGTCTTCCTCGATAAATGGGCTATCTAACACCGAAAGAATTTTTCAAATCGGACCAGTAGTTCCTGAGATTAGCGCGTTCAAACAAACAAACTCTTCAGCTTTGTAATATTATAGTACCTATAGATTCAATCCCCAATCGTACAAAGGATCTTCTCCATCGAATGATTTGAACTGTTCTTGTTGTAATAAAACAATACCACATCCACTATGTAGGTACCATCGCTATAACTGGAGGGAGCTCTTTAAAATATTTACGAGAAGACGACCCACTGCGATTAAAAGACAGGTTCTTGACAGCTGTATGTATCTACGCTTACCATCTGACTACCCATCGGCACTTGGATTTTTTGCATTATTTATAAAAAACTTCGTACTTTTTAGATTAACTAAATTACAGTAATTACTAATTACCTTTCCATCAAGTTACATGCTGGAAGGAATAAAGTTCGTATAAATAACTCAATCGTATGATATCGTTATAAAAATCGAGATTCACTTAACGAGCCACATAAGTGTGCTTTTAAGTATATACCGACATCAATATTCGTTCGTTAATCTGATTACACTTTGAGGTTATATCAGGTGATCGCTCCGTAGAACAAGAGCAAGTAAAGTTGTTTAGTAGATAGAATATTTTTAGCTTTTTATTATGTTTAGATTTTTATTTTAAAGTTTTTAGTGCAGCCGATTTTATCTATACTTAATATTATAAAGCTAAAGAGTTTGTTTGTTTGAACGCGCTAAGCTCAAGTACTAATGGTCCGATGTGAAAAACTCTTTCGGTGTTAGATATTCCATTTATCGAGGAAGGCTATAGGCTATAGGCTATATATGATCACGCTAAGACCAACAAGAGGGGAGCACTGCAGGTAAAACCGCGGGGCAAAGTGTCTAATAGCGGTATATTTACGTGATTGTAGATTTTATTGGCAGATTTGCAATCATTAGTTAATATTGGTTTACATAGATTATAAAACATGGGAAGTGGAAAATTCGGATTATTAATTAGCATTTTATAAAATAAACCCGTGATCCTTAAATATATCATTAAAATATAAAAACAAAGGTTCTAATTTACATAATTGAAACGTGAAAATTGATTGGCCTACTATAAATTGGTTTAATTATCACGAATAATTAATATACCAGTAGTTTCTTCTATAAAAAATAAAATTTATTTTAGTTTATCTTGTAAAATTCATAGCATATATATAGCTATGAGCATATTATTTCAATTAATGCGTTCATTTGCATCATAGAATAATTAAAATTTGCAATATCTAGTATGAACGTGTTGAATATTCTTACAAAATCTTGTCAGAAGCACTTAACTCATTTAATAGTGAATGAATTGTAACGAGTACCTACCTACTTTTGTTACAATAAAAAAAAAAACATAATATCTTACTACCATGAAGAAATGAGATGAAGGAGAGATAGACAACAGCTAATTTCAATAATTTCAAATAATATATTCAATAATGAAATAATCAATTTCAATTGTACCTACATTTTTGTTGCATGTAGCATAATATGTAACCAGGGATATACCTATACATATTATAATTATGCGTAATAAAAAACTGTGATTTGTAGTAAGCTTGGTACTTATATTCATTTATTGTAACTCTTGAAGCTTTTAGAACAGTTTTTCCCAGTTTCCGCAATGTCAGCTTTCGTAGATATCAGTTTTACTATTTTAGACCATAATCCTAGAGATTAGCAACAATGTAGGCATCCTTCAACTTTCTATTTCCCTAGTACTTATGACGTAACCTTTTTATGTCTAGAAATATTGTATATATTATATAGTACCTAAGTGTTTTTCAAGATAGAATTTTAGCTAAATAATTTCTCACATTATTTATAGAAAACATTTTAACAAAAGAACCTAAAAAGCTATTTATTGCTAAATCTATTTTGAGAAATGGTCCAGCTAAGTAAGTCAATTAAGTGCCGATTTTTCAATGCTCGGATAAAACTTATTCGTCGAGTAATGTATAAAACTACCATTTTAAAAACGTATTCTAATTGCCCGTATTTGACAGTTTACGTGACATTTTAATATTATCGTGTAATACTTTATTGGACGGATAAGTTTTATCCAAGCATTGAAAAATCGGCCCTTAAGTAAGTAGGTAAGTATGTGTCCTGAAAAATATATGAATTTTACGCATTAAAATTGTATTATGCTATACAGGGTGTAATCGTTAAGTGTGCACAAGCGATTATTCCGTAACTATTGCAAATATCAAAAAACTTTAAACTGATATCGAAAGTACTTAACCTAATGAGTAAAATGGCCATAATAAATTTTTTAAAATAAAACGAGAAATAACCAAAAATGTTACATTAAACGCTCCCATACAATTTATTTCCCATACATTTTGTATTCATAGTAGATTTTCGAAGTGACGTCCTTATTGTGCAATACAATGAGGAGGTCTATTTACAGTTTCTAAATGAACTTCCCTCCAAATTTGCGAAGTAATTAAAGCAGAAAACCAAAAAAAACAAAAAAAAAGCTAAAATCTTTCATATTAAATGTATAGGTTGATCCAAAAGTAATGATAATTGGGTATTTCCTGTGCACATAAAAATATAATATAAATGTTTTATGCTTGCTCATGTAATCACTAAGTTATCACAAAAAAATTATATCTACAGGCCACGTTTCCAAGTATTAACATTAATTTTAATGTGAACAGTGCGAGCCAGAATGTTTCCCGACGAAAAGAAGAAACAACGATTCGACATTTAGAGGGTGAATTTCTAAATTTTTAATGAGTTCAGGATAATTTTTTGTCACGATTTGTGACCATGGGCGTTACCTGGCTTCACCATGTTTATGCTGAAACCAAGAAACAATCAATGGCCTGGATGCGAGCTTCCAAAGTGACGGTGAAGATTTTCAAAGTGAAAATTAGTGGGATAGATTAAAGCCGTAGTTTTTTGGAACGCTGAAGAAATGTGGAATATTTTAAGAAGGTACTACACAGGGCTCTTACTACACAGACCAAATTAAAAGATTGCGGGTAGGTTAGTAAGAAAAAGAGACATGGCAAACTTCGGTCTTGAATGTTGGTTCACCAAGACAACGCACCAGATCACAAAGCGTCAGTTGCGATGGCTGCCAATCAAAAATCGGCATTGAAAATGCTTGAACACCCACCCTGTTTGTAAGATCTAGCTCCTAGTTAATTCTATCTCTCCTTGGCACAAGAAACACCGTCGATACAAAAAATTTTAAGACGACAGCGAAGTGATGGCCGATTTTGAGGGGTTTTTGTAGATGAAGTCAAAGTTTTTTTCTATCTCTCCTTGGCACAAGAAACACCGTCGATACAAAAAATTTTAAGACGACAGCGAAGTGATGGCCGATTTTGAGGGGTTTTTGTAGATGAAGTCAAAGGTTTTTTTCTAAGTTAAGGAAAAAAAATATCGAAGTATATTATCTAGTTAGAAGACTATCTAGAGAAATACATAATTATTTTAACTGTAATGTTAACCTTGTTTAATATTGATTATCATTACTTTTGGATCAACCCATGTACATGGGATATTCATATCTCATACTAAATGTATGGGAGGGTTTAAAGTTAATTTTTTAGATATTTCTCGTATTATTTTTTAAAATTTATTATGGCCATTTTACTCATTAGGTTAAGTACTTTCGATATCAGTTTAAAGTTTTTTGATATCTGTAATAGTTACGGAATAATCGCCTGTGCACACTTAACGATTACACCCTGTATAGTAAATTTCAGCAGGACATTTTTGTATGTACAATGTACATACTTACTTGTTTTTGTTTTTTTTTCTTTATAGCACATTATATTTACACCTAACTATTATGTTAAATAGCACTCAGTTTATTCGAATAACTTGTGTTTAGAATATATGCAAATCCGTATACGAATGGAAAGAAGGTTGCTCTACATTTTTGGTGTTCTATGAACTCATCCGAACCATTTAATTCAAGGTTATGTTTTATTGTTTCAGGTAGGAGTAAAAAGTATTCCAGCCAGTCGCTTGACGCGGATTTGGAACCTAGCTATCGTAAGCAATCGATTTAGATCTCAGTCATATAAGTTTTTCTATATATTTTAAGATCATTTATAATTTATGGATAAACGTCATGATCCAGAAACAGTCATTGATATTAATAATAAATATTTAATTCATAATTTTCATATTAAGTGGTTATTTAATATAATTATTATTAATAAACGCTTTAAATATAGATGATAAACGTCATAAATGATCGACATCCTGTTTTTGATCGTCAAATGGAACATTATAAATTTAATTCGACCCATTAATGACTGATTAAAAATTAATGTCAAACGTCGCAATTAATGATGCTTCAAGGAAGCGACATGATGGTCACAGATAATTATTTTGCGTGCCGTATTGATTTTTTATGTAAATATATATCACAATATTAAGAAAATCCGATATGATGCTCCCAATTGATATTGAGATTTATAACCATAAAATATTTATAATTACCGTGCTATATTTTGAACTTAAACATAAATTAAAATAATCATCCTTAACATATTCGATATATTTAAATATAATTATTAAATCGTTAATTATACTACCTACCTATATTTAAATATTATATCAAGAACTAAATCGATGCGACATCATTTAAAATCGATTACTTCTATTTGAGAATGATAAAATAACGCTTTTTAAATATAATAATGTTATAGCGAATACTAAACCAGTTGAAATAATGTACGACTGCAATTCCTTAAACAGGAATCTCTTGGCAATAAAGTGGAATTATTAAATAGTATGGCTTGAATCGCATTTAATGTTTTTTATCCCCATAAAGAACACAGAATATAATTTATTAACGTGTCGTTCGAGTACCTAATTTAATTCAGTTCACGTTTTTATTTAATCAAGTTTATAACTTTTTTATTGAATCATAGACACGTAATAATCTGAAGATATCTGCGTAGTATTTGTGTCAAATATGCACAATTAAAAAATTATACAAAAAGTAATCCATCGTTCAGTCGTGCTGCCATAAAGAGAAAAAAAACTAATCCATCAGTATCCAATTAAAAAATGGAAGAATTTATTCTTAATTCAAATTCTGCACAGATAAAAAGCAACACCCAACTTTCGTTCTCGTTTCGTTCTAAACCAGACTTTGCCTTTCCAGTAAAAAAAAATAATATGAAGTAATTCTTAATTCAAATTCTGCACAGATTAAAAATGTGAGCATACGTTTGTGACACAGACGTGACATTTGAACTAACTACCAAGGCTGTCGCTTCACGCAATCTGCACATATCTGATTGCACTGAATTAGCCCTTACTACTTATTCTCATTTAGTTATAAAGTAATTACACTAGTTATTGCTTTATCATTAATTTTGAGATCAATTTGCTTTTATGCCATTCTTACTATTTAATTTTAGATGTGCAATTTTTAACGACCAGGTAAAATGTTAGTAACAAAATATATTTCACTGAAGATTTAATAATTTCAGAAAAAAAAAACACTCAGCTTTTATATAATATAAATGCGTAATTTGAAAACTATTTTTCAACTCAAATAAAAAAAATGTAAATATATTAATATCATAAATCCAAAGCAATGTTATAAGATCGAATATAATAAGAATAAAATCTCATCAGCTTCATCACTGCAGCTGCAATACAAAGAGTATGCATATTACTGTAGATGATTGATTTGATATAATTATATTATTATAAGCACATTTCGACATATACGAATTACGATAATACCTTGGTATGGGTCAAATTACAGGAGATTGGTATCAGAAATCAATCGCTTATCAATCCTTCATATTATATTGAAAAATATAAATTATAAATAAAAATAATATTCAAACATTATTGAAATAATTTAGTGTACTATTGTAAAATTCCATTTGTATTGAATAAAGATTATTAAATAATAATCCGTCTCCTGTAATTCTCAGTTCTCACGACATTATTTGATGAAGTACTATGAAAAACAAGAACAAATAATATTTACAAGACACCATTACCATTATCATTAAAATTATTCTTAAAGAAGATAGTTATACCTGGTCTATAAAGCAATGTATGCAAAAAGAAACCACTGATAAATTACCCTCTATAGCCTCTTGTAAAAATAGTACGAACAAATAAAATAGTCGAATTAAAACAACTAGTAGGCCTTGCCCTTTAACGTTCGTTTACTTTGCGTTATAGAGCATTGATCTACTGTAACAAGTTCTGTACATACAGAATAAGTGTAACCTTGTAATAGTATCATCAACTTGGTGTCAGGCATGAATGGCTGCTATAAATCAACATCACTATTCACTTGTTTTTGTTTGAAAGTATCAACATTAAAATGGGCAGCGTTGGCCCAATAAATTATCGTCGAAGTTTGCCTCCATTACAACGACTATGAATAAAAATCTTGAATGCCTCTACTCCCGCAATGCTGCCCAATGCTTTGCCGATGCTTAGAGCATGCCCATTGTAAAGAGGGCCTGTAAGAACTAAGAGGAATTATTTTTATTGAATTTTTAATGTGAAACATGCTTGAGTTTATGGTTAAATATTAAAAAACATTTAGATTCGTTTAGATTTCAGTAACACTTAAAATTTTGCAACAATTAACTTTAGTATTTTTAAACACACAGGACATGTTAGATTGACTTCTCAATCTAAGAAGCGTTTATAAAAATGACTATTTTTATCTGAACATGAACTTTATTATATCCGGTACCTATCAAGAACAAGTAGATATATAATTTGTGTACTTTGAACTTTCTATTCCTATAATTATTTCCAATTAAAAGTGTAGGAAGCGCAAACCCTGATCTTATTTTTCTTATACCATTGCTATACTTAATTCTACTAAAGCACGTTTACCACCAGGCACCCCCAGCACCATATCAAATAATAATAGGGACTAGTGACTACCCTATTATACAAAAAAATCTCCAAAAGTTATTTCTGTATTCGTTGAAATTTTAATCATTTTGTAACAACAATCAAATTGTTAACCAAATGGTTACAATTCCCTTGCTATGTGTACCCAATAATTGTGCCAATAAAATGAACTGGAATAGTTGTAGGCGGTTAGTATGCTATAAATCTACATTTTGCTATGTTCCTATACATCTATTAGTACATATTTCTCGTCTGAACCACTTTCCCTTACTTTCCTATTGTAGTGTAGACATGTTTTACTATTATTATTATTCGTTAACACGGAATTGATATAGATCGTAATTAATGGATACATAATGTCGAAATATATTTTGTTTGGCAACATTAATATAACTTTATTGATGAGCTTATTATCTTAATTCAACTTCTCAATCGTCTTTTCAATCTCATATACTTACGCTCCGAAAATAATATACCTAGTCATCGTACGATGACGATGACGAACATGGTGTGATAGATGCAATGATTTTAATAATTAAAAATCACCACATAGTATAAAACAAAGTCGCTTTCTCTGTCCCTATGTCCCTATGTCCCTATGTATGCTTAAATCTTTAAAACTACGTAACGGATTTTGATGCGTTTTTTTTAATATATAGAGTGATTCAAGAGGAAGGTTTTAGTATATAATTTATTATGTTTTAGACAAAGCAGGCGAAGCGACGGGCGGAAAGCTAGTATTATACAAAATACAAAAGTAATTACAATGACCATTTGAAACAAATATTTCGCAATATAAATCAATATATTCTTGCTAGTGGTTGTTAAACATTTATAAGTTCAAAGAGCTTCTACAGAAGCTTAATGTCTCATACCTTCCATGGTCGATTACCGCTCAATTGCTTTATCTTTCTTTGTGTTCGAAGACTAAACAGATTCTTACTGTTTCACTTATAGCATTGTAAATACATACTCTTATTGTAAAGTAGATAATAAATCAGCTCATCTTATTAGGTACCAAAAGATGTAACTTATAATAAGCATCAATCAATAGTAGAAATAGTATTGAGCAAGTCACTTACCACACTCAAAAAGCCACAAATCGAATGTAAGAAGGCACAGCAATGTATTATTATTCATTATTGATGCAATTTAATGTGCCCTCATAATCATTCCATATGTTCTCTATAATTTTAAGGATTTTATTGAAATTATCCTTTCAAAATTTAATGGAATTCCCTTATTTATGTCTCTTTTGTGTTCCGACAAAGTCCATACATGGTAGTGTAAATGTTTAATCTGATATTTGATAGGTTCAAGTTCAGGACGAATATTTCAGTCAATAACTTGGATTCTTTGTCGTGAATGTGTCGATAAATTCGCTTTAAGATAAAATTAATTGTTACGGCTTACGTTTCATGAAGGCGTGTATTGAAAATATAGGAAGGTTTAAGGAAACCAAAAACTAATAAATTCACCTGCAACATTAAGAAGCGTTTCTTTTGTGTAAATGCCCAGAAATGAAATATTTTATGAGCTTACGATATGGACACATTTTTATTGGGAGCGAAGTCTTGCTTCCTTGTTTGTTAAATACTCGCTATGATTCGCTACTCTACATTTGCGTATAAGGTTTATTTTGTAGAGATTAATATTATTTCCATATTTTCATGGGACACCTTGGTAAAAATTAAGATTATGGCTCCTACAATTGTAATTATTATCTACGTGGGTACTTATATAAATAATTTTGAATTTGTTAAACTTTTTTGCATATCTGATGTTGATTTTTCAACTTTATTGAACTTTATTGAAAAAACGTTTAAAAAATCGTTATTACGAAAGAATACACCAACGGCTCTATTAAAAGTAGACTCGATACAAGTGTCTATAAGAAAGATCTATTTAAGTTGTCATGTAGAATCTAAACATATGAAGGAAGATCATTGTCATAATTATTGCCAAACGCCAAACTAATCCCCCGTTAGGATAAAAGTTTAAATTGCATTTTCACGGTCACGTCCCCTCAAATCAATATAATACGTAAATATACTGAGTCAAACCTTGTAAAGGTCAGCAATGGACATTTGGTAAGCCTGGTTTGCGACATCTTCAGTGGTAACAACACGCTTGACCGCAAAGAATGCGGCTTTCAATCTGAAGGTTACATAAAGCTTGCTTATTTTATCATAGGAGGTGCTTAGTAGAAGTAAAACGCTCGAGACGAACGCGTGTTTCGAATGCGCGCGCGCGACGCCTAAAACATTTTTAGTGCTGGCAAGTTTTTGGGTGACTCATGAGGTTGACTGTGCATTTATAATCTTCTTTTATTTTATTTTTTTAATCTGTAAGTGTTACGCTTCGCCATCATAATTTAATAAAATTATACGCTATTCGATTTTCAAAAACTTTGACGTTTCTTCCCGCCTAGGAGTGACCTTGACATAAAAGTGACAGGACTCAAGCGATCAAATATTTCTTGACATGCAGCAACCCGCGGTTGAAACAGGTTTCATACATAAGTGAAACCTCCATAATTTCTATTCACTTTTACTCTATAGTCTGTGACTTGTGTTTTATAACCAATTTATAACGTTCACTTTTTGTTCAAACTCGATATTATATCTTAAAAATAAATAGATATTTGATATAAGTAATATAGTTAATGCTCTGCACGAAAAATAAATCTTTTTAAAATACTTTTGTACACTATGCATTTGTTTCAATAGGCTCTGAAATTAATATAGGTATCATTTCCTAATGTGATAATTAATAAATTAAATTATATTAATATTTTTTCATGACCATATTAGCTAACTAGCAACATCCATGCAGGTACATTTTCATCATTCTTTGCTTGCATCAACAGGTTAATAACAATGTAACGCAATATTTCATCTAATGATACAGTAGAGGATTTTACTGGAAAATCAGATTTAAGTATTCTTGATTTGTATCGCAATCGATGTTTTAATTTATAATATCAATTTATCCTTTCGAAAAAAAGGTTTTTTTCTACTCGTGACATAGAAAAAAAGGCATTGATCTATCATGCTTTAATCATATCATGCTATAAATTAAACTAATAAAAATATTATGTAACCTTTAGAGGATAATGTATTCCAAATTTTATAACAAAAAAGTACAAACAAAAAGTTTGATACATCCTAATAAGGTCAAGTTAATTAAATATCTTACCAACCAACAACAACATTTTTTTATGTAAATCATTCATCAATCAATCAATCTCAATAGTCCACTTACAGGCTTAAGTAGTAGATTTTGAGTTGTCCTATTTTTATTTTTTTCGTCAAATATCATGTGAATAAATAGTAAAATTTTCATAAAGAGCCTCCTTAGCTCTAAACTCTACTGCCTTAATTTATAATTCCAAAAGAAAAATAACAAGGTCAAAAGTTTCCAAGTATCCAAACTAGTCATCTTATGATCTTCTAACATATTATTATTTTTTCATTAATTTAAATTGCATTCAAATGTTGATTACCTACTGCTAAGTGCTAATATATTTTTCCGAGAAATACTTTTGTAATCTGTATTTAATTGATATCTATGACAAAATGTGTGTTAGTGATTTACTTCAATGCAGTTAATCTTTATGTAAGCGCAAAATATTACATAATTTGTAAACTAACAGGTAGTGTTGCCAGTTGCGACTATGGCGTTTTCAAATTTCGCAACGGAAAATATTTTCCTTTTAAATTGTCTGCTATTTGATAGAAATATTAAAATAAAGACAGATAAAACCTATCCTATGTCCTTTCTCAGGTTTCAAGCTATCTCTCTACCAAATTTTGTCCAAATTGGTTCAGTGGTTGAGGCGTGAAGAAGAGACAGACAGAGTTACTTTCGTCTTTCTAATTAAAAGAATCAAAGTAGGACTATTTTGAAAAAAAACGATTCAAAAGCTTCTTCAAGATTAAAAACCTGCAAATAACAGTGAAGTTGCCAATTTTCCTTGAATATTAGAAGAATTCAATATGCAATTATAATCTCCTTCACTTTTATACACGGATACTCTCTGTTGTAACTCTGACGTATTGATGCATCACATTATATTATACATTTTTTATTTTTTAATAGATAACTTGTTTTACCGGAAGGCGGGCGACGCTAAAATACATTAAAATGAATGAAAATATCTATTGAATAAAGACCTGAGATGGACACTCATGGACCTGAGACACAATATATAAAAAAAAATCATGCATGTAAACGTGGCTAGATTTCCGTGAAGTAAAATGTGCTTAAGTTTTCAAATCACACTCTAATTTGGGCCAAAAACTACAATATTTTTCAAGTAAAGGATTAGATAAAGGTAGTTAAATGAATAAATTATTAAAATTAGTGTTTTGACTGTAGAGAAATTAAATTTGTACCTACTAGCATCAGTCCACGCCCGTCCTTTCATGAAAACTGCCTTTACTTTACCTGTATGTCCAAGCCCAAATTTATATCATGTTAATAAGTAATTTTTATGTAATACATATAACGTAAATGTGAATATTCACATCAATACAAACTTTCGTATTTAATCTATTAGGAAGTAGAATACGACACGATCATATGACGTTACAAAAAGTGTTAATATATTTCGTGATAAGAGAGCAGATAGCAGATAATAGAGCAGTGGTGGCTCAGTGGTGAGACCTCGGATTCCGAATCGATAAGTCCGGGGTTCGAGACCGGGCGAGCGCGCAGGAAATAAATTGATTTTTCAATTTATCTGCGCATGTTGTAACATCACCACTGCTCGAACGGTGAAGGAAAACATCGTGAGGAAACCGACATGTCGAAGAATCAAAAGTTCGACGATATGTGTCATCCGCCAACCCGCACTTGGCCAGCGTGGTGGATTATGGCCTGTACCCTCATAGGAGGCCCGTGTCCCAGCAGTGGGAACATATATGGGCTGATGATGATATTTCGTGATAAATATTATTTTCTATGTAAAGTATCATTAATAATCCGTATCTTTATTTACAAGGAGAGTTAAATCATTAATTAAAAGTATTTTAACGGAAATAAAATTTTTGGTATAGTCGTTATGCGCTTTGCCCTTGTTCATTGTATGCAATACTTGAAATATGTGGAACCGGTAAATCGCGAGGTTTCTGAACTATTTTGAGTCAACAATACAATAGTAAATAAACTTCCGCGAATAATCATTGTTTCAATATAATAAATCAGTTTATATTAAAGTTAAGCTTTGCAATTATTAATTCAAATTGAATACTAATTCTAAAGATTTTTTGTTTGTCATACCAAAGGGTCATAACTCATAGAAGTAGGTGTCTATACGAAAAGAACGAAATAAAACGTGATAAGTTTTAACTTGCCTGTCTATGGCTGAAAAGGCTGCACTTATTATAGCGGTTCTATAAAAGTTTTAATTTATTTTAAAATTACTTTGGGAAAAATAGAGATGCCCATAAAAAGGACATTTACGGTAGACAAAATCGCGGGCATCAATTATTAACTTATTTATATTACTCATATCATAATAAATATAACAGGTTTGTGTAATAAGGAATTTTTTCAAGCCTCCGTTTATAATATTTATACATCGTAAAGAACAAGATTATTGTTAAATGAAGCAGCTTATTATTCCGTTATTTATAACATTAAGGTAAATAATGTCTTTATTCGATTGTAATTCATTTAAATCACTGCTATTTACACGCTCGATATTTTTTTAGCTCATATAAAAAGTGGTTGTTAATTGTATTACTATATGTACTATATCTACTTGTAGGTACTCATAATATATCGAAGCAGTATTATTTATACTTAATACGTATAGTTTTACTTAAGAAATTATAAATAACAAATTACATTCAAAATTCAAGCTTAGAGCCTTATGCCATCTGCTACTACTAACTATTTTTTCATTTAAATTAAAAAAATAATAATCTTATCAGATAATTTAAGACATAATCTAAGTATTTCATCATAAACTGTCCCATAAACAAATTCACAAGTAAGATGTTAATCAACACTCGTTAAATGTATAATTATATGCAGGAAAAAATTACTTAACAATGCGTGCAAGAGCACCCAAATAACACTTATTAATTATTATTATAACATTATATGGCAATGTTGCAAATATTTTTGAAACATAAATTACCTACATGTCTTCGTAACGACCCACAATTCTTTCTTGTGTCAGTGACGAAACTTTTTATGATGTATTGTTAGTTTTTAAATATTATCTCTGTATACGTTTGTGCTTTTATAGTAATTTTTTTGTAAGCTTTTCTATAATTCGTTTCAGTAAGCTGGTTATTTTCTAATAGAGAATTTAAAGAATTGATCACTCGTCAATTCGAAAGGAAGCTACCAAAACATAAAAATGCAGTATTTTTTTAGATAATTAAATGAAAATATTAAACACTAGCTTTCCGCCCACGGCTTCGCCCGCGTTTTCAAAGAAAAAACCCGTTCCCGTAGGATTTCCGGGATAAAACCTATTCCATGTCCTTTCTCGAGTATCGAAATATCGCTATACCAAATTTCATGCAAATTGATTCAGCAGTTTAGGCGTGATTGAGTAACAGACAGACAGACAGAATTACTTTCGCATTTATAATATTAGTATGGATTAATTATACTTTTGAAGTGTCAATTTCATTTAATTAAAATTGACACTCGCCTTTAATAATATTTTCATAAGTAGTAAATATTGCATTGAACAATAATTTAATTTAACACATAAGTAAGCGTTGTAAAATGTGACCTTAAATTATAAATAAGAATTACACAAAAATCGATATTTCGGCGATAAGACATTAATCACGGATTTAAATCGGTTCAAAAAATCTTAATTAATTATTTGTCCTTACCAATGACCGGAAAATATTATGTGATCTTAAATTCCCATATAAATGCATGTTACTCATAAAACACGTGTATGATTATATTTAAATAGTAAATAAAATTTTTAATTGCATACAATAATAGTAAAGTGCATTTCTTATGACCTTATAAGTTACAGATTTTATTACACATAATTATTACTCGATATGATATGGTAGTATTTAATATTTATAGAACTTTTATGATATTAAGACAAAATGTGATCGTTATTCTTAATACTCGATTTCAGTGGTAATTACACACAATAACAATTAATTTTATTAATTCCAAATCTGACATAATTAAGTCTGGAAATCAATTTAGTAATGTGTATCATTTATCAAATTATCGGCTTTAAATGCATATATATTAAGTTTATTATATACCAGAATAAGTCTGCATATTCAATAAAACAATTGCGTTCAATTTATAAATATTTTTCATTCATAGATTTCAAAGCTATGAATAAAAAATGTCCCCTCTAATTGTATATGTGAAGGCAACTCTTTTCTTTTTTACACAAAGCGTTCTCAAGTATGACAAACATTGAATGAAATTTTTAGACAATCTGCAAACTTTTCTTCAAAATAAATATAAAGGTTATGACACTGCATAGCGTTTCGCAAATTTCAAGGAACGATTAAATGCACAGTCACCTCATTAAATCCTCGACGTTTTTTAGAAGCAGTCAAATAGATTCAGTGTAATTTTGAGTGTAACAAGGTAAAGACGAAAGTTACAATGATCCACCAGTATTTGATTGTGTTGCTGTTGGTGATGAGCTGCATAGCTGACACGAAGACGGTGAACTACCAATCGCCTCTCGGAAACTTTGGGAAATCAGGTAAATAGAGGAAGCTTGCTGAATTTGTATGCTGCATTTTTATGCTTAAATAAAAACATAGAGACATTTCTATGATTGGCTATATGATGTTTTAAATTTATTCCCGTCTTATCTTTTATTTAAACATTGTTATAATGGAAAATAAACAGGGAAATGTTTCAAATTGTCTATGAAATTACCTACAAATACCTAAGTTAAATAGATTGCAATAAGATTTGCATCGTGAATACTGTATAGTTTAATAATAGCATTGTAGTACCAAGTTAGTTGCATAGCTTTAATGACTTTTTTAAAAGATTCTATTCTTATAAGTTCTTTAAATATTTATTCAATTAAAGTCGCGAGTTTCATACAACGATATGTTCCCATGTTACATAATAGTATATTCTTAGAATGGCGTCAAATAAAGAGAATATACAAACAACAAAAGCAGAGTGGCCTAGTCTTTGTTACAATCTTTTGTTGCACTTCGGAACGGGAACTTGGGTCAAGAATTTTATCTCAATTTCCTTTATCTTTACGATCCGATACAGTTATGAGGGGAGGACTGGAAAAGTTGATATAAAATGATACATCTATTTTCGTGGCAGCATCGTGCTTGAAGTGGCAGGATACGGCAGTTGCACTTTTATTGTACCCTATCTTTTTAGTTCTTTTTCCATGTTCGTTTCTGTAATCATTCTTAATAAAGAATAGTATTAATGTTGACTATAATACCTATATAAATTTTCTATCTAATAGATACCCTAACGGCCTAAACCCTAATCTATATAAGTAGATCAAGGAAGCGAAACTTGCTCTATTTTTGTACTTTCCTTACGTCGTTTATTATAAGAAATACTTTTCATGATCTATTGAATGATCTTCCAGATATCAAAATATTTTTTTTTACAGTAAATCCTAGGCTGAAACAGAAATAATGTTATTGTGGTATACATAAAAGCTCGTAGTCCGTAGTCAGGAAGTTGGTTGCGGCCTAGCTGCCCTGTGCAGCCGGTCATGTCGGATATCCGCCCCATCGAACTATGGCCTGGAATAGACATTGTTTGTGCATATGTGCTCTAAATATTATGCGCCTGGTGAAGAAAAAACAAAAAGTTTTTATCGAATTTTCAGTTACCCGTATAATACTCGCGAAAAATCACAGATAAAACATAATATGAGCATGGATTGTGATATGCTAATTTATTAATGTTTAACGGGATGTAGGGACTTTCCATCAGGTGACTTCGGTGAATAGTATGTTCTCTTGTCTGTTAATAATAAGTTTTGAGTCATAATCGATTTCAAGAAGATATCTAACAGAAGATCCGTGACATAGATTTCTCAAGATTCATACATTGAATCAGAGAGATGAATTTTTTAATCAAGTCAATTTCTAAGAAAGCCAAATGTGTTTCAGTAGAGTTTTGAATGAATGAATGAAAAATACTTTATTGCATTGAAAATACATAAATAAATATAAGAACGACAAGGTTACAGAAACAGCAAAGAGCGGCTTTATCGCTAGGTTTTTAAAATATTCACGATAAAGCTGTTATAATAAAGATGAACCGAGCATCGAGTATCTTTTACTTACGCCAACGAAGCGTAGGCTTTGATTTATTTAATTATATCCCTGACTCCTAAAACACCAATTAAAAGAAAAATATTAAAATGTATTGATTCTGAAGAACTTAAAAAACACTTCCGAAGGCGTTACAGATTTAAATATAACCTCGATAAGTGAAAGACAATGAAACGGATATCTTGAATTCAGTGTCATTACAAAACGGATGAATCATTGGAGATATCGCATTAAGGTGACGCGTGCCATACTGAAGTAGCTATATAATATACTACATTACTTGTTTGTTTGTTTATATATAACTAGCTTTCCGCATACGGCTTCTCTGGAAACGAGTTACGCGAGTTTTCCTACAGCTAGAGTTGTAGAAAAACTCGCGAAGTACTAGTTCCCGTGGGATTTCTGGAATAAAACATATCCTAGGAGTCCTAGGACCTTTGCATTTGTAATATTAGTAGAGCTACAACACTAACAATTATTTACTTATTTGTTTGCTTATAAATTATTGTACGGACACAAAAATAAATGTTACAATATAATTTTTATAACATGTAACATTGACCTTTACTACCTGCATTTGTTCTAGGCACACGAAGGTTAAAAAAGTAATAACTTACTTTTATAGCGATAGCCAAAAAGCTTTAAGATTTTAAGTGTAATTTATTCTGTTAAACAAATATGGTTCGTTATCAATCTGATGATGTAAATAAAATATATAGAGCGCTATTCATAGAATTATAATTAGATATAATCAACTAGCTGTGCCCCGCGGTTTTATCACACAGTACAGCACAGTGCTCCGCTCCTGTTGGTCTATGCGTAATGATATATAGCCTATGCCCTATAGCCTTCGTCGATAAATGGGCTATCTAACACTGAAATAATTTTTCAAATTGAACCAGTAGTTCCTGAGATTAGCGCGTTCAAACAAACAAACTCTTCAGCTTTATAATATTTAGTAAAAAATACATAATGAGTTATATAACAGTGCTATTCATAGAATTATAATTATAATCAATACGTCGTGTCTACAATTTACATAGGTATCATATTTTTGAATTCATTCGCTATCCGCAGTCACCCCTTTACTGTTAGGCTTTGGAAGCTTGTTCATTTAAGCGATGCAATTAAAAACAGGACGAAATAATACTTAAATTATATTTATGCAAATTCATATTGAAAATCATGATTTTCATCCCGGCTTAATTCTCAACACATTATAATCATTTAATAATTTAAGGACTTTAAGGAATGACAATATTTATGAAAATCTTCTATTGCAAAAATGCTTTGCATAATTTTGCGCTTTAATAATTGACACTCTATACAAAATTTACTTCACATACTAAACTACAATAAGACAGAACTATAGCAATTGAAATATACTAAACAGAGCTTATTAATAGTTTACAAACTCCGTTACGAAATTTTTAATAAGGCGAACTTTTGTTGTACCAAAAGTAATAAATCATAGCTGTGACCTTTTTACCAGAAATATCAGAGATGATCAAATTACTATTAGCCAATACGACAAGGAGGATGTTGTATGATTCATAAATGTAGATTAATATAGATCCTTGTATTCGTAAAAACAGTTACTTACAATTTTATTTTATCATAAATAGGTTTTTTTTAAATCCTTCATTTCAGCTTTAAATGCTATAAATACTTTAAAAATTAAGACGGGATTAAACAGAGGCTTTTTTTCGACTTATAGCCTCGGAACGCTAGCCTTGGTTCCTGTTTTAAACAGCAGTTGCTAAGCGTGATCAAAGTCTTTCCATAGCTAATCAACTTTGGCAATATACCGGCTTTTAACCACTATGGACCATCGACTAAAGGATAACTAAGTACATCCTGTATCACTTAACCTACAAAATGAACGATTATATTATAACCTTCGTGGTTTCATCCGTGGAAAATCAATTTCCTATAATCCAACGTTTAAACGTAATTTTGTAATATAATTTAATGATTCTCCGAAAAATAAATTCGTGATCGAACAAATTTGTTCGAGTGTTTCTGATAACCTTTAACTTAAAAATATCTTCTTTTTTTCGACATTGATGTACCTATGTGTAATTGAAATTTTTACCAATATATGTGTGCTGCCACTAAAAGAAAAAAAATCTCTGGCACGAAATTTTAAAAGAATTTCAAAATATAGATCGAGAAATTGATTTGAAATAAAAGCAAGCCAGGTTATTACTAGATTCTGGAGTCACAGCTGCTATAATGTGGGTTTTGCCACCGGTTTTATTAGGTAGGGATCCCACAATATGATCTGCATTTCCCCCAAAAAACAAAGTATCTTTGGAGAATTTCCTCCCCTTTAACAAACAAGATAGGTACAACCAGACTAAGTTCATTCAAGCTATTTCAGTACCTTCCTATAACATCGTGTTGAAAGAATACAACTCCATGTTTGTTTGTTATTATAAAACGAATTTAGATGAATCTTTGCATTATAATTTCATTGCCATAAACATGAGACCAACATATTACTTAGGGGGAGTCCGGGAGACTTGAACCGCTTTTTACTAAAAACTCTATAAAATCTGATTAGTGACCTTGAGAGCTTTAAGATCTATACCATATGGAAGCCTTATTATCTGGCTAAGATTTTATACCATTTTGAAAATAAAAATTGCAAGGAGAAGACAGTAAACTAAGTTTTAATGAAAAATGAGTTTTGATTCAAGTCTCCCCAACCGGCGGGACACTTGCCCATAAGGTGAGGGACACTTGCCCATACCTTTTTAGAGAGGAGAAATGAAGCAAATAAAGCATATTACACACATTATTTATGTATTATTTAGACACGTTTAACAATAACTAGAATATTCATAATCACCTTCTAAACAAATTAGTGAAAATAATTATCCAAATGTTTTCAGAGCAACTGCATAACATAACATTCGCTTTTATTATTAATTAATTTATACACGTTTTGAAGTACCTATCTACTGCTATATAAATCTACAAAACTAATTTAAAGACATTTTTTTACTATAAACTAAGAATAGCTATTAGTCTCAAAGATTAAATGTGGCACATGCAAAATCAACATAGGTTTAATAAGTGGAACTATAGGTAAATTCAATGAAATTGGCGTAGTCGAATGCTAGTTGCATTGCTTGTTTTCTGGTTAAGCCATAGTGCATTTTACTGCAGGTCAATAAGTAACGAACGAGCAATGTCTCTTTATTTACATTGAAAATCTGGGAGCATTTGTATTGGCTCCCCTTGTCTTGCAAAGGTGTCAACTTTTGTTCACCTAACAGGTAATACCGTCGTAAAATGGTTCTGTCTATCCCATACTTGATTGAAATTTGACGAATAGATTTGCCACTCTTTATTTCTCTGTCTGCACTTTCAATCTCAGACTAAGTAAACGGTTTCCTGTGACGACTATCTTCCTTAGGCTTATACTGAAATGGTATTTTCTTTCTGAAACAAAACAAAAACTAACTTAAATAGTGCACAAACTGCAAAGGGAGAGTTGAACCACTGTTTAAGTCTCCCGACTGCAGACTGGTTCAACTCTCCCACACCCGACTCAAGGCCATATCTTGATTTTTTCCAACAAATCCACTATCACCTGGAGAACAACACTGAACGTACGACAAAATATGATAATCTAGTAATGCAATAACGTAGGTGTTTGATACATACCTTCAGAAATGCGTGCATAGCAATTAAAACAACAGATCCAAAAAAATTCACTCCGCGACGATGAAAACACTTTTTCGTAACTCACGGTCGAACGCGTCTGTTATCACCCAAAATTTCGAGTTGCTTGTGATTGGCAGATTATGCGCGTTCATTTGTTTGCTACTTGGCGTAATTTGGCGCCTAATTTAAAAAGTTATTGAAAGTGGTTCAACTCTCCCACCTGGGCAAGTCTCCCGGACTCCCCCTACGTAAGATGTTTTTTATCGTGGTTTCGTTTTCGTTTATAGCGGTTTAAATCTCAAACTTAAATAATGTTGGCAGTTAAAATTGATTAGCTTTTAGCTATTTTCGTTCATTAGCATAGAAGTTTATTGAACGAATGGAATATACGTTTCTATATACCTAATGTAAAAAATAACAAACGACACTAGTCTGATAAAGATCCTGACATTTAAAACTACTAATGTTTTTTAATTTCTCATAATAAAAATAAGTGTGATAGGTAAATCGAATTGCCATACGATGATGTCATTATTATAGGTAGGCATTATAATATTCTTAATATATCAATCAACCTATTAATTTTCATTAAAATACTTATGGTAAGTATATAAATCCTGTTCTAATGAATAGGTTTTTCAAATCTCGTTCGCAAACATATTTTTTGCATTAAATTCTTTTATTAAAATAAAATAAAATGGATACGTGCTATTCGCAACTAACATTGATAAACTTTAAAACAAATGTATTATGGAATAATATAAAAAAAAATTGTACACGTTTAAAAAAATATAATAATTTTATTTTTCTACAATTTTGTAAGCCCATTATACAGTTCATTCACAGTTCGCAGTTCATAGTTCACCCTTGTGCAATGTGTACTGGCATATATTAAAAAAAACAAGGTCTTCTAACACGTGCAAGCTACAATTACATTTGCTAAAATAATATTATATATTGTATTAACATTGATGGAATGCATAATTGATTAAATACATAACTAGTTCTACCAACATAAATCAAGAAATATGAATAATTAATCACGTATGAGCGTATTTAAGAAATTGCTCGTAATTTTGGGTGTTTAAAATGTCATAAATAAATGTCAATTATAAGTAGAGCAACGTGTACTCGAAATAAATTATGTTTGATTGATTCATTAAATTTATTAAATATATAAATTAAATAATAATAAATAATGCGTGAAAATTCATTATTTATAATAATTATTATAGTTATAACAAAATTACTATTAAATATTTAGTAATCTTTGATCTAGATATTTAAGTCTACTCCTATCTAGATTTGCCCCCATATTTCTAGAAAACGTTGCAAATTGCTGTCGTAATTAATTTGGAAAGACAACAAATAATAATAAACAATTCTCCATACAAACTTTCAGATTTATAATATCAACAGGAAGTAGATTTTTATTTACGTTCTTGGCAGAGTAATAAGTATACAATTGTCTAAAAAAACAATTCAATACAAATGAAAGCTAGTTCTCTCATAATTTCCCATGATCAAATGAGGCATTTTATCTTGGCATTTATCTATGTCTAGGTTTAAAAAATATATTGTTTAATTGTTTATTATGCGAACTGCCTTTTTCATATTCAAGTGTTTAGATTATCGTTAAAAATGAGTTCATGTCTCTTGCAATTATTGAGTTTCACTTCAATTTATATGTTATTAGCCTATTTCTGGCTTACAAAGATTTCTTTTTTACTTTAGTACTAAGTACTGGTCTTTGGGGGCATTTAGCGTTATATAATACTCATTTATACTATCTGTGCCACACGGGTTCACTCGCGAACTCATTTGTTATTCTTAGACCGGACTCTCAGTGGAGTTTCGTTTGCAAAAATCGCGGACCTAAATCTGACTTCTGATATATATTGTATAGATCCCAGACATCCTATAGACAGATGTTGCCAACCAGTTTTGTGGTCCCCCTGCCCGCACCCCGGTAATTAAATATGGCATACAAAGAAAAAAATAAAAATTTCCAAAACATGCCGTGTGGGGTATCAAATGAAAGAGCTTATTGAGTAGATCACGAATATATAGCATACTATATACATTTCTTACACTTTCTCTAAGATTTTTTAGAAAATTTACGAAAATGGTCCATTTTTGAGTTAACTTTAAACCACTATAGATTGAAAACTCATGAATATATTTTTTAAATTATTATTTTAAATAATTAACAATAGTCCATTGTTTACGATTCAATATTTCGTACAGTGAAATAGTTGCATGGGGGAGTGGGAGCATTCAAAGATGGCGAGTATATTTTCAAGTTCATATAGTATATAGTTATTTTCATCAAATCCACCACATAGCTCACTTATATTATATTACGAACTATTGAATCATAAACAATGGACTATTGTTAATTATTTAAAATAATAATTTAAAAAATATATTCATGAGTTTTCAATCTATAGTGGTTTAAAGTTAACTCAAAAATGGACCATTTTCGTAAATTTTCTAAAAAATCTTAGAGAAAGTGTAAGAAATGTATATAGTATGCTATACATATATTCGTGATATACTCAATAATTGAATCAAAAACAATGGACTATTGTTAATTATTTAAAATAATAATTTAAAAAATATATTCATGAGTTTTCAATCTATAGTGGTTTAAAGTTAACTCAAAAATGGACCATTTTCGTAAATTTTCTAAAAAATCTTAGAGAAAGTGTAAGAAATGTATATAGTATGCTATATATTCGTGATATACTCAATAAGCTCTTTCATTTGATACCCCACACGGCATGTTTTGGAAATTTTTATTTTTTTCTTTGTATGCCATATATTTAATTACCGGGGTGCGGGCAGGGGGACCACAAAACTGGTTGGCAACATCTGTCTATAGGATGTCTGGGACCTATACAATATATATCAGAAGTCAGATTTAGATCCGCTATTTTTGCAAACGAACATCTCCTTGGAGCCTGCTCTATCTGGTGCAAAAGCCACATAACCGTCAAGCACCAACAAAATCCATTCTGTGGTTTTCATATCACAAAATAATAAACATACATTCTCATATAATGTTGTGTTTATAATATTAGTAGGACTAACATAAAATTCTTATTGTTTTCAGATTGTTCAAGCTGCAACGACGATGAATTAGGCGTAACAAGATGGACTATGCCTCTACTGAAGAGCGGAGAAAAACGTTATTATTTGGGCATATTCTTTAAGGTATTGTTCAATCTAATTTAATTAAATTACTTATTAGTTATTTTATTATAGATTTTATTCATAAAATTTTGAAAATCATTGTAAAACCATACAGTGAGATAGCCATGCTTTTTCGAAGCATTCTTCATGTTCTTCGATGTTTAAATATATAAGTATATATTATATGCAATTACCGAAATATTCGATAGTTGTTGTTTTTAATTTTTTCACTTCCTACATGACCATATACAAAATCACTTCTTTGAAACAATTACGTTAATAAATTTATATCTTTTATATTTTATACTGGATCAACCATTCCTTTTGTTATACTGAGTGCCGAAACTGACCATGAAGGTTTTTTTTTATATTTAAAATATAAACTGTCATATCAGTTTCTCTTCCATTTCGAGAATTGAAATAACTCGAAAAAATTAGATAATAATCGTAATTGTTTAATAGGTTCACTATTACCATTGTTGATTATCTTTAACGTTAAAGTTATTGCTAATGATAATAGCAGTGTAATAACATCCATGATTCATAATTTTGAAATAACTCAGTGACGATTATTTAATCCATTAATAATGTATTAATTATTACACGTGCTCAATTACTATGACATATAAACCAGTTAATTGCATTATCTAATAATCTATGTGCTATGCCACATACTTTGATAATATTTAAAGAATTCAGGATTGTCTTGTAAGGCCATGAATCCTTCTATTGTTTTCGCAAATATGTCCGGATTGGCATCACAGTATTAAATAAACTGCCAATTCTCCGGAATAGTGTAGCTTTAATTTTCAAGAGCCGTTCAGTAGATACTTAGGTACTTCTTAAGATTTCACCCTAGAATCATATAACGCTGGAAGTTTTTCCTCTTATATATTTATTGAGTAGAAAATCTAATTTTCTATACTAACTTAATTTATAATATATTATAAAATGTTATTGAACAATTTTGAATTTTTGAGTCTTGTCTGTTGTATATATTAACACTTACCTTCACACATCTGATGAACTCAATTATTTCTGTGGTATCTGGGAGACACCTGTTAACTCCAAAAAGTTAAATTTTCAGGAGAAGCAATTTAACATATTATTGGCTGCTAAAAATCGGATATAAGATATAAATGATGAATGAGATGAATTATGTCATATTATAATGAAATATCATATATTAACCCTTTTTTTGCTTGTACAGTTTACAAAATTGACGCAGTAGTTTAGCGAATAATGTGACTTATCAGATTATAACCAAAAAAAAAATATTGCAGTGGAATGGACTTATCTCAAAATGAGCAAAATAAAAATAATGATTATTTCATTGCTATTCATTTAATTAAAACAATTTTACGTTATTTTTGTTATATTTCTTTATTTATAAGTTAATTTCACAATGGAATCACTCTTATGGCTAATTTTAATAAAAGTATGGACTTAACAGGAGTGTACATGCAACGAAAATTTTAAATAAAGGCACATATCAAATAAATACCAAAACAAAAGAATCACTCATTTGGATACTAATCATAATCTTCTTCGCTATCTGAGTAGTTTTCCAAAACAAAAGCTGATTGGTTTAAATTAGAATAGAAATCGCGATATACTGGATCAATGAATTGCATAAGATCCATTAAATCTTTAAACTTTTTGGTTAAAGATTTAATGGAGCAATCGCCAATCCTCCGACATATGCCTGTTCAGGGAGTAATGTTTCTGAACAAAATATACTTTGCCTTCCTCTTCTTTTCATTGAAAATGTCCTAAAAGGCTCTGATAACTGATTTCTCCAATGAATACTTAAAACTTACTTCCGGTGATTTTTTTTCAAATTTTAGCCAGAAAATACTTTTCCAAGCAAAAGATTGTTTTGAAATGTCAATATTTTTTTTGACAAAATTCTTAGTAGTTTCGAAAAACCGTAAAATTCGGTTTGTGTCATAAATTTCACCGAGAAATTTTTGCTTGTCATTTTTATAACATTCAACTGCAATATTCGGGTTGTACTCTTTAACAAATCTTTCTATCAACGCATGATCACCGTCACACTCTAATAAAATGAGTGTGACCTGGCACGAGAAACTTGTGGTGGATTTCGGTAGATTTTTGAGCCAATGCAATACAATACATAACAGGTAATATACAGGGTGGTTCTAAATTACGTTGACAAATTTGAAAATAATAAATTTAAAAAATGGGACATGCTGCGTTGCTTTTGTTTTTTAATTATTATTTTCACATGATTTGGCGCCAACTTAAAGTTATTTGTGAAGAGAATAAATTAAAAATTAGTAATTTTTTGCAATAATATCCTTATATGGTAAGCGGCAGTGCGAGATACTGCGACTTTAATACGATGTGCTTGGCCATCTTGGTGATCGTCCGGGAAGAGGCAGAAAAAGAACTCTGAGGACGCCTAGGCTTCGACATATCGTCAAACAAAGATTGACCCGCAATCCACAAGCAAGGTAAGAAAAATGGCTCGAGATTTAGGTGTAAGTCATTCAACGTTGCAACGAGTTGTTAAAAATGAGCTCAAGTTAACAGCATACAAGCTGCGAAAAGCGCAGCGGTTGGGTGATAAAGATAAAAAAATACTCCTTGAAATAATATGTCGCTTACTGAAAGCGCGCTCCGCTGGTGAAGCATGGAAAAATATTTTTTTCACAGATGAAGAAATTTTTCCGATTGAACAGTCTCATAACCGCCATAACGATAGAGTTTACTCTCCTAGTCGCCCCGGAGCCACATCATGTATCCCCCATCGGCAAAATGGTGGTTATTTTGAAAATAAATAGATATTTACATTAAAATAACACTGTATTTTAATTATTTAGTAGTCACCGTTATATATACCAAATTGGAAATATAAATCCAAATCTGATAAGTTGCAATAATTAACATGTAGGTATCTCATGTTTTTGGTACATACGCGGTAACTGGGACTTAACAAGTTTTTGTCCATAGGCATAAAGCTTGGAATTAACATTTATGTACTTGTTATATTAGTTATCAGGTTTGGCATCAAAAGTTACTATGCTATATTAATGATAATTATAATATATCTTGATTGTAGCAAAAAATCTTGGATTTAACAGGAGTGTACATTTTTTTTTCATTTACTTCCCGTGGACGTAGAGATATCACGCCTGGATCAAAAAAATCTGCGCTTTCTGTACTTATCAAACATGTATCTAACAAAATTTTGCCAAAAATGGAGTTAACAGGTGTCTCCCAGATGCCACAGATTTGTTCTTGGGTCTGGGTGTTATTATCTATATATGTATTTATTAAATATTATATTTATCGTCGCCTAGTACCCACAACACAAGCCTTAATTGAGCTTACTGTGGGACTAGGTCGATTTGTGTAATAATGTCCTATAATATTTATTTATTTATTTATTTATTTATCTGTTCAGAATGAAATCAATGAACAAAAAGACATACCTACAGTAAAAAAACTAATTCATAAAATTTTATGACTGTATGAAAAACCAGAATATCTATCTAGTCTAGATATTTTTCACTTTTACATGCCCTCCTACAGCAGCACACATACCAATACCTGCGTTTGAAATTGTTTCTTTTTTTGTGTAACTCAAGAATTTAATGGCTGTAGAAATTATTATTTCTTGGGTCTTAGATTACCATAATCTATATATTATATAAAACTCAAAGGTGACTGATATAGTGATCTATCAACGCACAGCCCAAACCACTGGACGTATCGGGCTGAAATTTGGCATGCAGGTAGATGTTAGGACGTAGGCATCCGCTAAGAAAGGATTTCCCGAAATTCTTGCGGGAACGGGGAAAAACGGGGATGCACGTACAAAGTCGTGGGTGGAAGCTAGTCGTGTATATTGTTTATGTATTTTATGTTATTTTGCATTAAATAAATCATTGCCAGATATAATGCTATTAGTAATGTATATATTGTACATTGGGACTTCATTTTAAAATTAACTTTTTTATTATTTAACTAGGTATCTGAATGAATAAGTATTCATTCTTTGTTTTATAATTTTTCTTGTAATTCTCGGTCACATTCTTATAAATAATATGACAATCCATGCATGAACGCATGCTATGCACCATGGGTATCCAAGATATCATCAAAGTATGTAATAAGGTATTCTTTGGAAGGGAAGGTATTCTTTTGTTCATATTGTAAAGGAATAAGGTAAAGAGGATAATATAAATACATAAGTACATGTATACCTATTATAAAATATATTTAAACAGCGTAATGGAAATTCCTTGGAAACACGTAAACAAGTCGATAAAAATGTTTTAATTGATTATTTTGTTCTGAGTTGATTTGAGTTTAATTGAAGTTAGTATTTTTGTTGATTTCCTTTAAAACATCAAAAATACTAGTTAATTGAACTAATTACTGAAATACATCGGCTTTAACTTTAACAAATCATTTTATATCTAGAACTTTCAACCAGAACAAGAAAATATTATAATCGTTTCTATAAAGTTTTATTTAAACTGGTTTCAGAAGATTCGCATTTAATAAGCGATATAAATACACAAATTTGCAGACTAAAATTTCTTAAAATATTAGCATATATATCTCTGTTTGGAGGTCGAATAATTCTACAGCTCTTTTGAAGCTAAGTTCAAGAGGTTAAGTACACTTAATTTAAAGTTTTAAACTGTGCCCACTGCGCTTACTGGAAAATTAAAAACCTACTTTACGAATTGTACCGCTTTAAAATTAAAAAAAGTTTATTCTTATTGCCTTAAAAAAAACGAAAGATAAACTTTATTATTATTATTATTTGACACTTCATTACACACATTATTTTATAAAATATAAAAGTAAACAATAAATGACAAAGTAACAGCTCCAATATGTGTAACGGGGCGGCCTTATCATATATATATTATATATATTATAAACTTTGTACATACATAATATTAACTGTCATCTTATTCCCGCCATTACCTATCACAGATAATGAAAACACAATGAATAAAAAATCGTTATAAAATACGTAATGATGCGAGAACAATTTCGTTTAAAAAATTAAACATCATTATTGATACGTGGAAAAATATATCAATTTAAAATTAATTAATGAGCTATTACATAATTTCTGCAAATTAAAGTCTTGTACAAATTATAGTACGTTCACCGCGATAGCTTATGAGGCTTCTAGCTACGTAATATAAAACTATAGCTGAAAGTATGTGAGTATTAGGGCTTAGGATGTAACCTATTTAACCTAGTAGAATACAACACAATTTATATCATGCATAATGCCCTTAATTTTGCAATTAATTTCTTCAGACAGATGCAACAACAATAAAAATTGCTATTGACGCAATGACAAATTGATAAGCTATAAAGGTATATGTAGTTTTCTAAACAACTACCTAAAAAAACTAAAAAAACCTGACAAGCCTCGAAATCATTAACATTTTTAAATGCTCATTTTAAGTATATTCTTTTAGAAGAACACTGAGACTCAAAAAAAACATGTCCTCTTTAAATATAAATAACAATAATTTTGCTTTCATCTTTAGGTCAAGGATTTATTGGAAATTTGACAAGCGTTGCTTGCGATTTCATTCATCATATCGATTGTTTGTCCGTCCATCTTTGTCAACAGGCTAATTTAACGACCATATTGACACACAAAATATTTTATATTTATGTTTTAAGCTGTTAAGGATTTTGGTGTCCATTCCTGCGAATATAAAGCCAAAAAATGTTTAGGTATATTTCCTTCAGTGGGTGCTAATCTATAGAATTGCCACTAGCAAAATATGTAAATAAATCTAAGTATTGCCAATAGGTAGCATTCGCTTGGATGTTTAGTATAATCTCAAGGAACATTATAATATGTTGCCACTTAAAAGAGAATTGAACACAATGAAAACAAAAGTTTATTTTAATAAAAGATGATTACAATACCACCTATGCAGTTAAATTGATTTCCCACGAATTAAAAAGATTTATAGCTCCGAAATTGGTCGGAGCATGCAATTATTACTCACTACTCAATCACTTGTATTACGTGATGTGCATACGCATCATACTTGTCGCGTAGCTGACCCTTGCAACTTTCTCTTACTTAGAATCAATGGACCGCGCCTACGAAATATTATTAGGTGGGAGGCAATTAGAAATGTATAATTTTTTTATTTTCAGTTATTTTTTATCTGTCGTAAAACTATGAGTGTTGTAGACACGTAGGTACAGGAAGGGTGATACTCCCAGAGTGCACCCTTTCCTTTATCGGAGTTGAAGGCTGGCAGTTCACTTATAAAAAATATCTCTTCGCTTTTTATGCTGAAAATTAATTTACGATGTAATTTAAATTTAAAAGTATTAAATTTGCACACGGTTATTTTTTTATAAATATATCAAAATATTTTTTTTATATTTTTTACATCATTGTAATGTCAAAAATTACTACTTGTAGGCGTTATCAGTATTGCCTAAAGACCATCATGCAATATGTACAATATTTGTATTTTGTACTATCTGCATTGTACCTTGAACATTTCGCTGTCATATTAAATTGCGTGGGTTGAAAATAATGGTTTCATAAGCTGTAACTGTTCCGAACGGTCGCGCTCCAAATGCATGTAACGACAAAACAATAGCTTTGTAGCCATCGTTACAATAAAATGGATCTATTGTATAACTATTATACGTATCTGTAAACAAAGATTATATAATATGTGTTATGTTATGTTTGTTAAGGTCTTTGCGTAGGTATTACTTTAATAAAATGTCCTAAAGATCTTATAGAGTATACTGTCAAAATTTTGGTTCTAATTGGATAATCTGAAGTATTTTAATATCTACGCTTCCTTATCTCATAAATTTTTATAAGCAACACTGATTTTGCAATTGCTTTAGGTTTCTCTTTTAGAAATTACCAATGTACAATATAGGTATTTATGTTCTCTATATGATATTCTTTATTACTAAGCTTTCATAATATTATCTAGATTCTAGCCTTTATTGATTTATAGCGTAGATAATATAGAATTGTCGTAACAGGCATTTCAACAAAATTCGGTATTTATTATATAAATATCGATGTTTTCTTCTAAAATTAGGGACGTAATTTCCTTCATCGAAATATCAAACATCCGTTCCTATAAAATTAGCTCTGATATCAATGGACTGGAAGTAATGGGTATGCCGGCTGCAATGGAAAATGAAGCGTAAACTTCAAACTGATCACAATTTTACACCTTTTGCCTCTTAGGTATGATATTTAATATAATTTCTCAATATAAAACATGGATAACAAAATAGTCGAACGTAGAGCACTCTAATACGTCGCTTAGCAGTATAATATATTAAGTGATATAAGTCTATAAACTATAAAATTTTAAACATAATATACAATATATATTATATAAAAGTTGTTATTTAAAATCATTAATTGTATGTCATGCGAAAACTTTATAATCGAAGTTTAATAGCTAACAAATTGTGAAATCCAGAATTTCTAGAAATTTGCATTCATATTAATCAATTTACTCGAATATTATTTTGATCATTATCTAATATTTAAATTAGCCTTAAATATTATATGACAAAATCCCTAACAAGTTTGAATTTTTTTTATCCCGTGTGAATGACCTTAAAATATGTTGATTAATAGACCATTCACCCCAAAATTAATATTCTTTTAGATAATGTTATTCAAGTCTCAAATTAACTATAGGTATTTGTTTTTCCAATATATCACAGTAATAGTATCCCATTAGTATAGACCCGTTATTAATGATGTCTACGATTTGTTGAAATCTATAAAACAGGGTAGACAACCTTATAATTTATTTGCTAGATTGTCGCATTTTTATATTATAATCTTTATCATGAAGAATGAATAGGTACCCTTATTATTATTTTATCTTCTTCGTCATTCTTTACACAATTTCGAAGTAGCGCCTTCTAGTCATTAAACTTCTTTTTCTCAAACTTATTTCTGAAGAAGGTTTGGAAATTTCAATCGATCTAGTTGTTCATAATAGAAAATAGTTAAACGTTGGAAATCATTTTTGACTTAAGTGTATATCAAATGCTTCATACTTGCAGCTTTGTATTTTAATAAGCTCTACATATTATTTGCACTTCGGTCATTGAAAATTTTTCTCAATAACATATTACGTAATTACATTGTCACTAATGATACACAAGTAACTAGTTTTTTTAATGACGAAAACTAATCTTCTGCCACTGTCATAGACCGGGAGATACTGACACAAAATTTCGAGTCATTTGTAACAGGATGGCGGTTCTACAGGGGTCTTAGTACGCAATGACAAAAAGAAAAACGATGGTGTGAACACTGGTACCGGTGGCTTAGTCGCGTGGGCGTTACTCGAACTCGTCGTAAAAATAGCGAAAGTCAAACGATTTGTAACACAAAAATTTTAGAATTTACCGATAGCCCATAAAAAAGAAGTAGGCGGTAGTGTCATGCCATACTTTTCCGGTGTGACTTACAGCCCGCCATACCGACGCAAATGTGTTGATTTAAAAAAAAACAATTCAACCATTTGTACCAGGCTAACTTTTGCACAGGTAACCATCGTCGTGTAGCCATTTACGAAAATCACCATACCATACTTTTCGGACGATTCCAAATGGTCGCCATACCGCCGAAAATCTGCAAACATTTTTTTTTCGACAAACTTTTTGTACCAGTATTGCATTTGGATTTTTGGAGAGTATTTGATAAAATGTGACCATTATTATATTTGCCATACTTCTAGTAGGGGGAAAAAGTGCTGCCATACTTCATAAATAAATTTATTATTAATTTATAGAAGTGAAGATTTCTACCACCTAGATCTTTGAAATTTTGTATTTATATTTGTTGAACTTATAGGAAAGATTAATGCCATACTGTTACAAATCGTTCAAAATACGAATAAAATCATACAATAAAAAAAAATCTTATACACATTCGCCACCTCCCACAGGTATGGCATTATCACACTTCTATTTATAATCATTCAGGAGTTGTTGAAAAAAAATGTAGGGTGTTACGAATGGTTCGGCGAAAAAAAAAAATTTGCAGATTTTCGGCGGTATGGCGACCATTTGGAATCGTATGTATACGATTCCAATCGTATGTATGGCATGGCGATTTTCGTAAATGGCTGCACGACGATGGTTACCTGTGCAAAAGTTAGCCTGGTACAAATGGTTGAATTGTTTTTTTTAAATCAACACATTCGCGTCGGTATGGCGGGCTGTAAGTCACACCGGAAAAGTATGGCATGACACTACCGCCTACTTCTTTTTTATGGGCTATCGGTAAATTCTAAAACTTTTGTGTTACAAATCGTTTGACTTCGCTATTTTTCCGACGAGTTCGACTAACGCCCACGCGACTAAGCCGCCGGTACCAGCGTTCACACCATCGTTTTTCTTTTTGTCATTGCGTACTAAGACCCCTGTAGAACCGCCATCCTGTTACAAATGACTCGAAATTTTGTGTCAGTATCTCCCGGTCTATCAGTCACAGTGAAAGTGGGTCTACATAATTAGATATTTAATGACATTTGAACAACTGCACATAACAAATAATAGGAAAAACATAGCATTTTTTATTACATAACTCAGGTAATAGGTTATAGTTGGATAAGCCTATAAATTGTTTCCATTGTTGTCTTCATTTTTGAAATAAAATTTGACTCCTCGCAAACAAAGAAAATGCGAACAAACACCTACCTACATAATTGTATGTATTTTATACATCGTGCTACTATCATAATTTATTAGTTTTACAATTTCCATATTGATAATTTTCATTGGTTTATTTAAAAAAAATATCATATTTTCATGTGCATATAGCAATAGAGTAGCCTATACAGCATAGAGGAGGTATAACTCCCCAATGTATGCAGTAATTTCACAACTAACTGTTATTTTTTTATTACTTACAAGATTATAATAATTACTCTGTTATATCATGTATATTATTTAAGTAAAAATTAAATAATATAAAGTTATATAACATAATATAATCTATTGTTTCAGGCAAACTGGTTCAAAGCGCAACAATACTGCAGGTTCCACGGAATGCATCTAGCCTCGATTTCGTCACAAGAAGAGAACGACAGGCTTGAGAAATACGTCAGAGAATCAGGTAATATTTATTATTAAGATTATTATCAAATTATACATTGCAATCCGGATAATTGTTGTTTTACCGCTACATTATTGGTGGTTTTCGTAAAGCCGTCGATTGAGTTAAACTAAGATAGTAAGATAACACAATAAAGTGAATCTAATCAAATATCGATGAATGTAATTGTTGCAAATGCTTTCATAGAAATATAGAGCTTCCTTATGAAATTTTCTGAAATGTGGCAAATAAATTTAAAGGCACTTAGGTTTTCATACCTACATATTAATTATAGTATCGTCACAGTATTACCATTATTTCCTACAGTAGTGTGACGAATGTACTTGTGCAGAGAAACGGAGGGGAACTGGCGGGGGTCGGGCGACGCGGGCCGCGTAAAGCAAACACGCTTAGTTTGCTTTACCTAGCGCGAAAGGATGACGCAGTCGTATTTTTTGTGTAATAATTTTATTATACATAGGTACTTACATATTCTATTATGGCGCGCACAAACTGTTCGGTTTACGGATGTAAATCTACATTGAAATTCCAGAAGGAAACAATATTTCAGAAAGATTGTATTAATCGTATCTGTTGAATTAAAATCAAAGCTATGTATATATGTTGTCCTCATTATTTTCTAATCAGATTGTACATCCCAATGCGAATGCATTACTTAGTTAAATGTTATAATATACAATTAAGAACATCCAAAAATAAAGTGTCCACGTAAATAATATTTAGCAGTGCAATATCTGTAATTATATATTTATGAACAAATAATTACATCAGATTTAATAATCGCAATTATTTTGAATGTACATATGAATAAAGATTTCATTATAATATTAAAAATCACAATTGTTTTATTTCCCATTTGTTGCAACCCTAGTGTATTTTCGTGTGGCAGCGTAAGTACCTACGCTGGCGGCGGCATTGCGCGACATCAAAGGCGATTCCTTACTGTAGGAAATAATGGTAATACTGTGGTATCGTCTCTAGCAAATTTCAAAACAGCTAGTTTTTCTTTATTATATTTTTTCATACTTATCAATTAAAAAGTTTAAGGACTAATTGGTAATAATTACTGATCTATTTCCTCTTAAGTTTCATAATTCAAAGAGGATGCAGTATATTGATCTTTAATACGTTGTTACTTGTTATGACAGACATTTTTATGTTCAACTAGCGGTCCGCCCCGGCTTCGCCCGTGGTACATATTTACGTTTTCTCTACATAAAAACCATCCTCGTACTTCAAGGAATATAATAAAAAAAGAATTATCGAAATCGGTTCAGCCGTTCTCGAGTTATGCGCTTACCAACACATTTTGCGATTCATTTTTATATATAAGATTAAATAAAAGGTTAATTTCTTGTAATTGAAGAGATGTTTATGAAATATTTTTATTGCTGCAGTCTATTATAATTGTTGCATTTGTGTATGTATAAAAATAACTGTGTTATGAAGAACTGTCATATATAAAAAGTACTACAACTGCAAAACATCCAAATTATAATGCAACATGTATCATAATTTCCATGAAATATTTAAAAAGAGTCGGTTTTGTTTTTTCTCATCAAAGCATTCCCATTTACAAGAAGAAACTGACTCCTGATCTAGGGCCCCAACACAATTACAGCCATAAACTTTATTTCTCACTTTTACACCACACATTGTAGAGACTAAAATACCCTTTCAAATTGCAGGATATGGCCGCGAGCATTTCTGGACATCAGGTACCGATTTGGCTGAAGAAGGCAATTTCTTCTGGATGGCCAACGGTCGGCCACTAACATTCGTCAACTGGAACGCCGGTGAACCAAACAACTTCAGATACGAGAATGGAGAAGAAGAAAACTGCTTGGAACTATGGAACAGAGACGACAAAGGTCTCAAGTGGAACGACTCCCCTTGTTCCTTCGAAACGTACTTCATTTGCGAAGTGAGGTCCGATTGATAATGTCATAGTGCTGGACACGACATGTTATACAGGGTGGTTACATTTTTAAATGGAAGTTCTAATTATATTTAGTGGAAATGGTTGTGTCGTACATTTTTGTTGCCAATTTTTAACAATACTTTTTTACGATACTGTAACGTCACAAATTATCTTATACTGTTTTGTTAACTTTTACGTGCCGACTCGATTAATAGTTCTATAAATTACTTCTCAAAAGCTGTACATGTGTTCAAATAGTAATTAGGTTTTTATTTAAAGAAATCATGTTTCGTGTCCTAAGCACAATCTTATTACAGTTCATTGTTTTGTTGTGATATAAGAGTAGTGTGCTAGATGTTAATCTTCTATTTCAAGTAATAAATAAGATGGAATAGAAATGATTACGGTCAGTACTCAGTACATTTGTAATTATGTGATACAATTTCTTCGTAAAAGGTAGATGTTGTACGATTGTAGATTAGGTAGGGTTGTTATTTATTATTATTTGATTGCAAAAATACCATCTATTGACTAGGACTACCAATGCTGAAATGAGGATGTAATATGTAACATAACTCTTAAGACATAGACATTTTAAAACATTTTGGAATTCGTCTGTATTTCACAAAATTTCATGTATGCGTAATATAATATTATTATTTCGAGTATTGGTAGCAAACATTCGTCATGCAATGTATATGTATCAATAAAATTAGATTGTGGATCAAAAAAACATATATTATGATAAGTTGTAACGGTCACTGCCTATGATCTTGTTACCAGAGCTCTCGCAGCTCGAAGGACACGTGTGTCCATAGTCAAACTAGTGTTAGTACAAGTTATCTTGTGTAAAAATAGTTTTAAGGAAAAATAAACGAAACTTACGAGTTATTTGTGTTTTGTTTTATTGAAACACCCTGTTGTTAAGGCAAGTGCGAATGACCATAAGAATTAGGTTCCATCACAATTAGTGATTGCCTATTGATTAAGAATTCATTTCGAACAACAAACACATCCTATGCTATAATTCTAATCTAGAGTTCAAACAAAAAATAATTTAGAATAACTTAAAATCAATTGACTCTATTGTAGTCTGCAGTCCTGTACCTAGGTGGTCTTACAATTATTACACATGCAATTTTATTTATAAAATTAATTTAATTAATATTTGGGGGGGCAAGTATCTTGCCTCGCGGCGGTGTTGTGAACAACTCCGGCTGAGTGGCCAGACAGCCGGAGTCTAGGGCGACTGAGTGAGGAACCTACTGACTATCCGAGCGTTGTCCAGCAGGACTGCCCGCTGTATCCCCACTGTCATGGGCTTCACCGGTAAATCCAACCTCCTTAAATATAATTAATATAATTATTATAGTTTATGCTTATTGCAATAAACTAATTAAAGTACACACACACACACACAAGCAATTCATTTTTTTTTAATGTGAACAAGACAGAGCGTTATTCTAAAAAGTTCAGATCCTATTATAACATAAATAAATAAAGCATTAAACCTCCCACATAATAATCGTACATTGTACTGTAAGCCTATTTATAAATAAATGTACCGCGATATCGGCATAAGTTAAATCTCATTTGCGCGCCGGAAGTGGCTACTTACCGTGATGCCGCTTCAAGCTCGTCATTTCCGTCCTCGTAAATAGGTTACTTTGTAAGGAGGTTTCATTTTCCGTTTGTAGCTGAGAGCCTTTATTTAATTAGTTGCTGGAGTTTTTAATGCAACTCTAATGAATATTAAGTGAAACGAATCGGAATAGAGCGTTTTAATTATCGTCATAAATTGTGTTTGATGCAATTATATAGCCGTAAAATTGTCTGTTTTAATTTTGCTTGCAATTTTTTTTGTTATAATTTTTTAAAAAGTAAAATGATAATAAAGTTCTTGAAAGCTCTTGGTGTTTTAGAGGAATAATATTGTATATTGTTATATGATAGCTAGAGAATACTATTCTCCTGCTAAGTGCAAATAGAGAAGGCTTGCACTTAGCAGGAGAATAGTATTTAAGTAAAGGCTCTATAGTCTATGGTTTATGTAAAAATTTATACTATACGTCTATGAATTTAAAAGTAAGTCTGGTTCGTTACACCACTTACCCTCCAGAAAGGCTGAATGGATTTTAATGATAATAAGGCTGTTGGATCTGCCTCCGCCTGAACTTAAAAAAAAAATAAAAAGAGATTTCTACCTGGGTGAAGCCTGGTTATTTGTAAATTGCAGACTATATTATTAGTTACTAAGGATCCTTATAGTTACAGTATTTAAGGATTTTTTCGTTATTCTTAGCTAATACGTTATACATGCAAATAACATATTGGTAAGAGGGTACAAGCATCAAATATTTTGAATATTTGTTCTAGTTCCTCAATCAAACGCGAACAGAAGGGTCACATTGAATATCCATAGGTATATATAGAATGTATATTTGGGATCCGCCTTTAATATCTCCACCCTTGGCCAACATGACATGGGGGAAGAAATGTAAATATTCCATGTTTATTTATACCTTGGTTAGATGTGAAAGCTTGAATTGAAAGAAACGAAATATGTATATAGAATATATAGAATGAAATATGCAATTTCAAATAAATTTTATAAAAATTGAACGTCTTTGTACAATTTTATGTGTCGTACAGTAAAAGGGCTCTTAACGGTCATTTCCTTATCATGCATCAGAATGTAACTTCTTGTCAGAACAATATTACAGAATTTACAAGCAATAGCATTCGCGGTAGTGCTTACCCCATACCGTTCTATACTATCTTATATCTATATATACCTAGTAGTTGATCATCATAAGAATTTCATTCCATCAACACCAAAAACACGAACGTATCGCAATATTCTGTCCAAAACGAATCCGCGTCGACTATTAATTTCCTGAACATGCAATCTACGTCCCTCTTCCTCGCTCAAACAAATCGAGGGGAAGCCATGTGATATTCCGTCGAAATCCAACGTCCAATTCGATCCCTCACAGTCCGCTAGCACCGCATGTTGCCGCAACAAAATCGTGCGGAACGGAGCGTTGCGACTGCGTCATCGCGTCGTCACGTCGCGGCGCCGTGCGATTGGCCGCGGATTGACCCCACTGTCCTCTACTACTTCGACTCGCCACGCAACCGCTGAGCAGGACACTCCCTCACTAAAAATTAATCTACCAAACGCACTCTGTAATTTTAAATATTAAACTATATACGCACAAGTTTATTGTCTTCTTCTTTCGTCGTCAACATTTTCTGGACCTTCGACACCGGATCACATCCTGGATTTTGGAGACGCAATCGGCAAGGAAGTCGCAAAATTACAGTGCAGTTTGGTAAGACGGCCAGCTAATTTATCCAACCCTGTAAAGCTTCATCTGAGTAATACTGTGCTTTGTATATTCCAGAGCTTTTGGTGTTGCTTGCCTCCTCACGTGCCTTTACGCAACCGAAGAATCTGCTTCACGTGGCACGTAAGTACTTGTAGCTTTTTACTTCAGTCATTATGTCTCTTTCTGAGCAAAAGGAGCTTAAGGATTTGAGGAAGAAAAGGGGATTAATCAAATGTAGATTAACGAATTTTAAGAAATATGTTTCGTCTTTTGAAAACGTGGATCTTGATACACATCAAAGGGCAGAACTAAAATTACGTATACCAGGTGCACAAAGTTTAATGAACGATTTCAACCAAGTACAAAGTAAAATCGAAGATCTTGTCCCGGAGTCAGAAACGGATAAACTCATAGAATCACGCGTAGAGTTTGAGAGGGAATATTATGTTGTCCTGGCGATGCTGGACTGCATGGTAAACCCAGATAATTCCGAGGATAGATCTGTTAATAAATCCATTGACTGTTCCTTAGCGCACGACCATACGACCTGTAACAATTTTAATAACGATTCAGTAAAATTACCGACTATTTCTGTACCTAGCTTTGACGGTTCACATGAACACTGGGTAGAATTTCGCGACACGTTTTCATCCTTAATTCACAATTCGAAAACAATACCACCGGTTCAAAAATTCCATTATTTAAAGGCGAGTTTAAAAGGCGATGCCAAAATCGTTATAGAAAACGTTGAATTTTCATCCGAAAATTATCTGGTTGCATGGGAGCTTTTATTACACCGTTTTAATAACACGCGATTGATAGTGCAAAGTCACATTAAAGCAATATTTTCACTTCAAAACGTCTCAAGAGAATCGGCTATTCAATTACACAATTTAATTGATACAGTTTTAAAAAATTTACGTATTCTTAAAATCTTAGGAGAACCCACGGAATACTGGGACACTTTGATTATTTATATCGTAGTTTCAAAGTTAGATCCTACCACTGAACGCGAGTGGGAACAATTTAAAAACACATTTTATAAATTACATAAGGACAAAATTATTAAACTAAACGATTTATTAGAATTTATTAAAGAAAAAGCCGATTTATTAACTACACTATCCGTAAATCACAGTAAACCTAGTATTTCAAATAACTCAAATAAATTTTCTACTTACCAAAATAAAAATTCATCATCCAAAATTCATTGCAACATAGTTTCGGATAACAAACAATCTAAATCGCAATCCAATAAGTCGCGCAGCCATTACAAGTCATGTTTGCTATGTAGCGAAAGGCATCAGCTGTATTCATGCCAGAAGTTTCTCGACTTATCTCCGCAACATAGGGTTAATTTCATAAATGATAAAAACTTATGCATTAATTGTATGCGCCCAGGTCATTTAGTTGATACTTGTCTTTTTGGTCCGTGTAGAAAGTGTGAACAAAAGCACAATAGTTTACTTTGTGACGCAATTAAATTATCACCAATTAAACAAAATACAGTGACGTTAACTACGTACGAGCACCCCTCGCTTACTAATACGCATCCCGTTTCAGTGGTTTCAGTAGATAACGCACACATGCAACTTCAATGTATTAATCACGCACAAACCGTTATGCATACAAAGGATGACAATTCTTCGCAACAGATTGTCATATTGTCTACGGCGATAGTTGAAGTATATAATGAATCGGGTGAGTATTATTGCGCACGCGCAGTTCTAGATAGCGGAAGCGAGCGATCCTTTATAACGCAATCGTTTGCAAATAAATTAAATATACGAATATTACAGTCCACTCAACATATTCACGGTGTAGGTAATTCTATTACGCAATGTTCGCAATCTTGTAACATTGAAATTAAATCGCGCGACGGGAGCTTCACTGCCCGTTTTCAATGTTTGATTTTGCCCCAAATTACATCAAAATTGCCTACAACCACGGTTAATTTAAATCAATTTAATATTCCTCACAATTTATTGTTAGCTGATCCCAATTTTTACGAAAGTCAACCTATTGATTTACTGATCGGTGCTGATTTATTTTGGGAATTAATAACCGAAGGAAAAATGCGCCTGAAAAGTGGTCCTTTCCTTCAAAACACCAAATTAGGTTGGATAGTGTCAGGTGCAATTAAATCTTTTCCGTATACTAGTAATAAAAAATTATCACATATTAATTGTAATTATTCGACATTATCCACGGAAGATGATTCACTCGATAAGTTAGTTAGGAATTTCTGGGAATTAGAAGAATTATCCGCGCCTAGCAATAAATTACAGCAATTATCGAGCGAAGATAATATTGCTTGTGAGGAACATTTTATTCGCACAACACGTCGACTTTCCGATGGTCGTTTCTGTGTTTCAATTCCGTTGAAACAATCACCTGAGTTATTAGGTAATACACGCGCACAAGCTGAACGTCGTTTTTACGCATTAGAGAAACGTCTTCAGCAAAATACTAATTATAAAAAGATGTATTCTGATTTTATACAGGAGTATATTAATTTAGGTCATATGAGTCTCGTCAATACGTATGGGAATCCGCACTATTTCCTACCGCATCATGGTGTGTTTAGGGAGCACGCCACCACAACTAAATTACGCGTAGTTTTTGATGCGAGTATGAAGTCTAGTTCCGGCGTATCATTAAACGACATACAAATGATTGGACCTGCTATTCAAGGTGATTTAATTTCTATTTTATTACGTTTTCGCGAGAATAGGTATGTTGCATGCGCTGACATTGAAAAATTTTACAGGCAATTGAAGATTGCTGAAGATCAGCGTGACCTGCAGCTGATCTTGTGGCGGGATGATCCCTCAGAGCCGCTGAGGGTGTACCGACTCAACACCGTGACGTACGGAACGGCATCCGCACCGTATCTAAGTTGTAGATGTTTAAAGGAATTAGCCAAACACTCGAATATTCCGTATGTAGCCGATACTATTAATAATTGTTTTTACGTTGACGATCTCATAGTTTCATCGAATTCTATATCCGAATTAGAAAATATTTGTAGAGAAACTAGTAGTCTTTTAGATTCAGCATGTATTAAATTACGAAAATGGATTTTTAGTCATAATTTAAATTTAATTACGCCTAGCGTTAATGAATCGCAAACACACGATCTATGTTTACTGAATAAAACTTGTAACAATAAAACTTTAGGTATCGGATGGAATAGTCTCGATGATTATATTTATTATTTCACGCAAATTATACAAAAGAGTGAAGTAGTGACAAAACGTATTATTTTATCGTGCGCTTCACAAATATACGATCCGCTAGGATTATTAAGTCCGTTTATTACTATCGCAAAGCATTTATTACAAAGATGTTGGTTGTTAAAATTGACGTGGGATGAATCGGTTCCTAACGAAATTTCGCAAATATGGGATAAATTTATAAATGGATTATCTTTTCTGAGCAGTTTACGAATACCGCGTCACGTTATGTGCATTGATCCAGTGCGAACCGAACTACATATATTTACCGATGCTTCACAGGTCGCGTACGGAGCTTGCGCATACGCTCGTACGATCAATGCAACAGCTGATGTCACAGTGCGCTTGATATGTTCGAAGGGTAAGATCGCGCCGACTAAACCTACAACTATACCTAGATTAGAGTTGTGTGGTGCGCTGTTAGGTGCACGATTATATTATAAGCTTATTGGATCACTGCGTTCAAACTTTAATAAAATTGTATTTTGGACAGATTCAACTATCGTTTTAGGTTGGTTAGGTATGCCTATTAATTTATTAAAACCTTATGTTCAAAATAGGACGGCAGAGATTCACGAGCTGACCAAGGAACATCCATGGCGTCACGTCGCAGGCAAGGATAATCCAGCCGATTTAGTCTCACGCGGGCAAAGTCTAGAAGCGCTTAGCTCCTCATCTTTATGGTGGGAGGGTCCGTTATTTTTACATAATGTACATTTTGAATTGTCCGATTTAAAACATTCCAAATTAATTAATACAGATTTACCGGAAATTAAATCTACAAATATTTGTTGTCACATAAGTAATAATTTAAACGATAATTTAATTATTTTTTCTCGATTTTCACAATATAATAGACTTAAACGCGCAGCTGCATATGTATTACGTTTTATTAATAACGCGCGAAATAAAACTAATAAGTGGACAGGTTTATTATCAGTCGAGGAATTAAATCGTGCTGAATTAACGTTAGCAAAGTTGAGTCAACAGGAATCGTTTCCCGATATTTACTATGCGCTTAAAAATAATAAAAATATAACGAATATATCAGGCTACAATCAAATTTCTAAATTAAATGTATTCTTTGACGCAAATAATAATTTAATTCGTGTAGGTGGGCGTATTCAAAATTCGCCAAATTTTAGTTTTAATAAAAAATTTCCTATTTTAATCGCAGCTAATCATCATTTTTCACTTTTGCTTTTTCGGTTCGAGCATGAACGTTTACTCCACGCCGGGCCACAGCTTCTACTGTTTACGATCAGAGAGATGTGGTGGCCGGTCGGCGGCAGAAACCTCGGTAGGAAGGTGGTACATTCGTGCATGCGCTGCGCACGACTGCAACCGACTACGGTCGCGCCTATAATGGGGAATCTACCGCAGGAGCGTCTGGACCCAGGTTATCCGTTTATACGTTGTGGTGTCGACTACGCTGGCCCAGTGTTCACGTTGAATCGCAAAGGCAGAGGTGCTAAGTTGCAAAAATCGTACATATGCTTATTTATATGTTTTGTTACACGCGCGGTTCACTTGGAACTTGTTAGCGATCTATCGTCGGAATCATATCTATTAGCTTTGAAACGTTTTATATCGCGGCGAGGTAAACCCGTGACTATCTTTTCTGACAATGGGAAGAATTTTGTCGGTCTCATGAATGAGTTCAAAAAATTTTTAGCTACCTGTTCTGATGAAATTAAAGCATATGCAACTTCGCAAAATATTAATTTTAAAATGATACCTTTTTACGCTAGTCATTTCGGGGGATTGTGGGAAGCTGGAGTAAAAAGCTGCAAGCACCATCTCAAACGTGTAGTAGGTAACGCACATCTAACGTTCGAGGAGTTTAGCACAGTATTGACCCAGGTTGAAGCTGTCCTGAACTCCCGTCCTTTGACCCATCTTTCCACAGATCCCAATGATTTCCTTCCACTTAGCCCTGCACATTTCCTGGTTGGTCGTCCGCTGACTGCACCTGTAACGGCTGAGCTGCTATACGACGTGCCTGAGCTTCGTCTCCCGAGGTTCCAGAGGGTGGAACAAATACGCCAGCACTTTTGGAATCGTTGGTCCAAAGAGTATGTCTCCGAGATGCAAACGCGAACCAGATGGCACCAGCACAAGGGGGAGCTCAAGGAGAACACGCTCGTTCTCATTAAGGACGACCGATTGCCGCCGTTGAAGTGGAGCTTGGGGCGCATCCACGCGACATATCCGGGGAAGGATGGAGTAGCACGAGTGGCCGACATTCGTACTGCAGACGGCATCGTGCGTCGGGCGTTCACTAAAATTTGTCCGCTTCCTTCACCAGATAGCTGATTCTTCGCTTCGTGGTCGACAGTTCGTTGGAACCAGCACGTTCCAAGGCCGGGAGCATGTTGCCGCAACAAAATCGTGCGGAACGGAGCGTTGCGACTGCGTCATCGCGTCGTCACGTCGCGGCGCCGTGCGATTGGCCGCGGATTGACCCCACTGTCCTCTACTACTTCGACTCGCCACGCAACCGCTGAGCAGGACACTCCCTCACTAAAATTAATTAATTCTACCAAACGCATTCTGTAATTTTGAAAAATAAATTAATACGCGCAAATTTATTGTCTTCTTCTTTCGTCGTCAACACCGCATTAAATTAGCAACGCTCGCCACAAGGCACAAATTGACACGATGTTGCTATGATAAAATCATCAGGCGTTCGCAAAATTTGTTAGAGGTATAAATCGTAATCGCAAAAAGTTTTTGCAATAGTTGGAAGGAAATGATCGTATTTATTTATACGGAATGAAATTAATAAATTGTTTTATGACATATTTCGAATTAACAAACATATTAGCTGTGAATAAATAAATGAAAACGAACCGAACGTAAATTGTGAAGCTCAGTTACAATTTAAATTCATATTTGCTCGTATTATTAAAAAACAGTACAAAACCACATTTAACGTTTCACCGCGATTATTTTTAACCCACAGAAAGCCGTCTGGGCCGTAGGTGTAATTATTCTTGACGCCATTACGGGGAGGAAACAAACGCGGTTCCCAGTTACAATGTGGCCCTTATTGAAGTTATGACCTTTGCAAATTGTTACATTCTCACGAAGGTCAATAATTGTTGGCCAAATTGTTATGGCTTTATTGTTGCCTTTGTTCACGAACTTATTGTTTGCCTCTTTAATAACGGAAGAAGCAGTGAATTTTATTACATAAATGATGATATACTAATTTAATGCTAATAATTTATATATAAAAAAAATTGTAAGTGAACATTATTATCATCGAGTCAAAGTTAAGATTATTGCTTTTTAAAGAACAGATAGAACAAAATAGATTGGTGAAAGAATTATCAATATCGGATAAGTCGTTTTAATTTAATTAATTGCATAGAACCAAGCTGTAAATTATGTACTTTTGAAATTAAAATGATCCATTCTTTTTTTATAACCCCACCAAATCATTTTCTAAATCGTACCACTTTTGCCATACTTACGAAAACTACCTGTTTAGAAGTGTCCTCAAAAATCAAGGATTTAGCTGTAAGCAAGGACATTCATAAAACCCAACAACCAATCAAACCACATAGCACCGTAATCACAAGCTTGACCTGAAAAGGCAAAATTCAAAACGCTCATGTACTTCTACATAGAGTACATAGACTATAGAGCACAAAAAGTATGAGTTCCATACGACAATGTACTGAATAGTGCGTTACTGGGGGAAAAACAACCTCTTCTACACGTTTTGCCTGTACATTCAATGCTTTATGTCAATGAATGGGCTATTTTGATGCTCATATGTTCGTTTAAGCTTCAATTATTTCAGAAACCATGTTGCAATTTACGTGAATAGTTTTTAACAAAAGAATAGGCACTAAATAGAAAACTAAATAAAAGGTATCAAATGTTAATTGATGTCGAAGAATATAAATTCCAAAGTCCCAGGATTTTACAGAATAGCACCTGACCATAATGATAAATTGGAGTTTTTGAATTCAATAGACGGTATGCGCCATTTGTGATTTATGTGATTTATTCTAACGTGTGCAGCAATTTTGTGCCTCATTTGCTTCGTATTCTACTTCTTTTAAACAAATAGGGGAATCCTGACTTTAAACTTCTATGCAGCAAAAGAGCTATGCTAACTGAAGCAACATATAACGAAAAAACTATACACAAACTCACTTTTTTTTCAGTGTACATAACTACGTGTAGGTTCTGAAAGTATCTGAAGCAGCATTAGGGGTTCCCCAATAAATAGAATTATATCATGATATGGATAAAACGAGACTCTACATTCATATTTCTGTCGTACCTATTACTTATATAGTAGTGTAGCGCATAACATATAAGTACACTATATGTCTGTACTATCTGTATAACATCCAATTAAATTATTGCCCCCTCCGATACGTTACATAACTTCAACTAAATAGGTAACCTACATCACAAAGAAGTGCAATGTACGTTAAAGTCGCGTTACTAGGCGACAGGCATGGCATTCACAATGCACTACTGCAGGGTTCGAAACACTCAGCATATTGCATGCTTGTAGGATGCTCTTGTGGACGTTTTGCTGCTCGTATCATGATTTCGTTATAGTTGCTTTTTTTGTAAATTGTGAATGCAGTGATGTAAGGATTGAGGATCGATATTTGGTAATGGCTGAGCACAGGTATAGGTACCATATACCAATACCATTTAAATAAATAAAATTAAATGTAAATAGAAATACATAAATATATATATATACATAAAGGTTTAATGATGAGCAATACCTATGCAATGCGAGAAATATTTATTTTCTAATAAATTAAAAATGTAGAGCAAAACAATTCTCAAACAGTCAGATTGTTTGAGATGTAAGAACGAGGCAAAGCATTTTAATATTTTTGATATAAGCAAAGCAATAGTAAAAAAAAAACAATGTTCTATTTCTAACCGTATCTATCTTGAAGACAGCCCCAAATAGCCTATTCTAAATTTAAGCGTAAACTTTAACGTTCCCAACTGCTAAGTATCGATCACCTAAAAGTCGACCCATGACCTTTTCCTGTAGCCATGCAAAATTCAATCCCGCTTGTAATCCACGTACAGAATAAGCTTATACAATAATATTTAGCATTTTGTTTTCAATTTGTTTGAACGTGTATCGTTGACGCATCGCTGTCGAGTGGATTTGGGTGGTCACTGAATGTTAACAATTATTAGGCCTGATTAATTTAGTCCTTTTATCGGAGTAGTATAGAAAAATTCATTTTCATGAAGCAATATTAGGGAAACTCTATCCTTACTAATTTTATTATACATTAATACGAAATCAAGTGTTTTTTTGAAGTGAAGCGCGTTGAGAGTAAAATTTCAAAGTCACGTCATGGCAATACCATCACGTCATGGAGTAAGGCGACGATTTTGATATCTTTGAATCATACCAAATTAGTTTCATTTCTGACACGTGTGCTCAGCACTCACGCTCTTTTTTGGCACGTGGAGGCGCATGGAGCGATTTGATACAATAATTTAGTGTCTGAAAGTTGTTACGAGACTAGTTAGTACTCATAGACTATTTTTTACCACGATGGAGCAACCCCATTCCCATGGAAATTTCCTTGACCATATGTTGAAGCCGCGAACGGAATGCTAAAGTTTATTAATCTACCTATTAAGTAGACGAGTCACCTGATGGAAAATCGTCTTCATTTACATTCATAAACCAATGGTATTTTTATGTGAGCGCCCTTTGACAGCGGTATACCTACGCTATTTTCTTGAAGAACAAGTATGTTAATGTTGTATTGTATGCTGATGAAAAATTAATTTAATCTTACACATTTTGCCTTTGCTATGTTAAAGACAATTATTACATATATCGATATTTGGAAGCGAGATTTACCTTACGAAAATTCAAAATTTCAATAAACATTTCCCCTAGGTTATTGTGTATTCAAAATTAAATTTTGATCAAATGATTCACAGTTCGAAACTCTATGTTCTAAATAAATCTCTACTAATCGTTTTATGTTCATTTCTATTTCTAATGAAGACGCTGTTTAAACAACAATGCAGAAAGAAAATGAATAATACAATTCTAAAAGACAGCTCTTGACATTTCGTTCTATTACAAGTGACAAATAGCGCCGTGAACTTTCGCAACGCTAAAGTCGCCCCAAATTGCGCTACGTTATCCAATATACATCGGCAAGAGGGTACAGAGGCCGGCGCACGCGACCGCCCTCTGACCTTTAATCGTAAGGTAAATGCGGTGGCAAGCGCCATGTGCTCGTACCTGCCCAGTCGGACAGGCAGCGCGCACTGCCGTAGCTCGACTCTGCCGCGACGACGCGGCACTCGCGCATGCGTACGGCGCGGCTAAAATGAATTCCCGTTTCCCGCACTGTCGGCTGTACGCTCGTGATCGCCGCTGCGTTTCAGAATATCCGCTGAAAATTCCCGGGAGTGTTTGTGGGGTGTGGTCGTGACTGAGGTGGATGCAGTGATCGCTGATGCGCGGGGCTGTGGCGCTCCGGCCGGCTCCGGCTGGCTGCTAACGACGGCCGCGGCATGGCGCGCCGCGCCGCCCGCGCCCGCTCCCCCGATCTCACACCATGACCGACCTGCAGGCTACCTTCGAGTTCTCTATTGAACTGTACAAGTTCTACAATGTCGATCTCTTCCAGAGAGGGTAAGCTGCCTAGCCACGACGACCATGCATAAATTATAGCACCTACGTAACATTTGACTCGATGTTCAGGAATTTTGATAACGATTGATAAGAACGTCTTCAATGACTACACACCGCAACAGTCTTCGTAAATTATACACAGAAATGGCATGCTACAATTTATTAAAATAACCGCAAAATTGAATTTCCGCTACATAGGTTATGAGTTATGACATAAAATGTGTCGAATCGAATTAATAGCAGAAATAATTAAACGCTGAAACTATAATTGAACGCTTTAATTAGTAGATCCAGTCGCGTGTATTCAAAGCATTAAGCTTTTGACCTCATCTATTTTCTTGCGAGAGATTATCTTCAGAACCAGAGCAACAATCATTCAAACTTATCAATAGCTATAAATCCATTGAATTAAGAACAGTTTCTTTTCCAATAGTGAAATTTAAACTGAAAAAAAATTAAAAATGGTGGTTAATTGTTAGAAGTCGTTGCTAGTTGCTAGTTACTGGCTCAACAAATAATTCATCACACTAACATTTATTAAACGCCACTATAAAAGATTTCGGTATATAACCATATTGCTAGAAAACCTTGATAGGTAATAATATCTTTTCGCAGGACTATTACGTAACTAAATCGGTATAAATAACTGGAGTGAAACAAAGTTTGAGTCGGATTGTGTTAACTGTAACAATGATTATGACGTCAAATAGTAAACCCGACGGGATCTGACGTCCTCCCGGGCTGATATTCGGATTTCATCAATTATTAAGCCCATTAAGGATATATTCCCTTGTTAAGATATACGAAAGCAATTATTTCGTAAGGGATGTTGAAAGGAAAAACGTTGAAATAAAGAGATAACAGATATATATCGTAATATTATTTTGATTCTCATCTATATTTTAAAAATGAAACGTTAATGTTGCTATACTCTGTCCATTATATTATTTGCTTTTTGACAGCTTCACGCCTATGTTTAATTGTATTGTCTATGTTAAAATGTCATACAAATAATTATCGTACTTCATGGACAGGTCCCGCCCACTTAGTGATGCCTACACAGAATTATTCAATGATGGGTCGATAGATTAAAATAATCGATAGAAATACTCTGTAAAATATATCCGATACAGAAAAACTCTTCTATTATGTTATATAATTTAAACGTAAAGACAACCAAATTGTAAGATAGAAACCAATAAATAATAAAATATTAGTTTAGTTTAGTTTTAACATACAATGCATAGATATGTGGTCTTATTATTACATATCTTATTAGTACGTTTACGTTGTAATTATTATTTACGTACCTGATTCGATTTATGATAATATTTTGAATTTATAATTGAAATGGTATCACAATCGATAATCTTTTGAACATCACTTCTGGTATCACCCGTCGAGCTGTCAAAAAGCAATTCTTATAGTGGACAGACTATAAGCGAAAATCTCGAGAACATGGCTTCGTTAATTATTTTTTTATCAAATTCCTTGAAGTACGAGGATGGTTCTTATGCAGAGAAAACGTAAATACCGCGGCCGCGGGCGAAGCTGGGGCGGACCGCTAGTATTAAATATTTTAAACTTGCAATTAATGAGATAAAATGATAATTATGACATGAATGTAAAAGTGTATTATTAAAATATTTATAATAAAATCTATACAAAACATCTTAAATAATAATGACAAAGCTCTACATTTAGTACATCGTCATAATAATATGATATAGTTACTTAGGCATCTTAAAATATGCCTGTAATCTGTATTACTTATTTTTATCAATTACAATTAAATAAATACTTAATTCTTTACATTTTCAATTACGCAGCATACGACGTTCTTAATTATGGGTGTTCCATATGGTCATATCTTGGTATGTAATTAAAAAATAAATACAGCATAGAGCGTCTTTCAACACTCCTTAGTCTTCAAATTGAGAATCGTTTAAAATAGAATATCATTTACCGTAGAAAATAAAACACAAAAGATACAAAGCCATTGTGAGGTAAAGAATGTTACTCCAGAATCTTACCCTCACTTGCAATTAGTCGATTTTAAGTCAATATATTTACCCTGTATCTATGTATTGAATCCATCTATTTTTATTCATTTTCATAAATTATTCATGACTTTTGATCATATTGTATGACTAGATTGTTGAAGACCCCGGGGGCGGCTACTTTTTCCTTATTTGTGATATGAAAAGAAAATAGAACGATTTTAAAAAGGGTCGTCGAACTTTGTCTTGATGAAAGATAGATTGTGTGACATGGTAACCAGAATGAAAAAAATTCTTACTCGTATAACGGGCTACGAGAAAATTGCAGGCTTTAGCTTATTATGTAGCAGCCAGTAAGTAGGACATTAACTATTATTCAGATATCTCAATCAATCATATCAATATAATATAATAATTAATGCGTATTGGTATTGCTTTACAAGAAGTAATAACTGGTAGGCAACCCATAACCTCTGTTATGGTAGTCTATGGGCGGCGCAATTTGCTTACCATCAGGCAATGTGCCTGCTCGTTTGCCTCCCTATAACATAAAAAGAAGAATCATGAATTATGTTAACCAATACCTTATGAATGGAATGGAATTGGAATTTTCGTGTTTTTCAATTTAGTCTGTTCTTTCTGTATTACATCAAAAAGCCTGTATTTTAGTCTAGTCCATATTTCTGTACCGAATTTCCGAATATGAAATTTTAAAATCAAACATAAGTTTTGTTTCAATATACAATTATTTCAACAAGTTTTTTGAAAATAAGTATAGGAATTTCTATGATATCGATTTTATAAGAAAACAACCGTGTCTCTTTTTTATTATTTCACCTTAACTCAAGGACTACAAATATTCCAGCCTTAGAAACAATGCCGTGCTAAAAATAAGGAAACAACCACGAGGATTCATTATTTAAGAAAATTAAAGCACTGCAAGTTATAAAATCCTTTTTAATCACTGAAATATGAAGCATAAATTAAAAAGAAACACTGCACTGTTTCAAATTTACACAGAGTATGCTTTTAACCCTTAGTGACGTAATTACCGTGGTTCTACGATTTAGTTACTGAAATAATTGAGGTTTCTTTTAATGTGAGCGCTGAAAGCAATTAGCTTGATAATTTACTGTTATACATTTTATGTATGTGCGTATGTACTATTTTTACCTGCAATTATCGACATATGTAATTTGAATTCGTTATCCCCAATCCAAAACTAACCTTTTCCTTTTGTCGCGTATGAAAAAATACTGAAAAATATAACCTCTTCGTGGAAACAACGAACTCTCATATTCGTTGTTTCCGTTTTTTACAAAAAAATCCTTTGTAATAATAAAATAGGAAACAAAGCCTTGAATGAATCGAATTAAATACCTATTTTTGATAAAAGATAAAATCTGTGTTTTTCGTCCACTTTTAGGATTTTTATATCCATTTAACTATATAGACATAATTTTCCTAAGAATAAAAGATAGCTTCCACAACATACATTTACATTTAATCATTGATAACAGATAATTACACGAGTAGGTACCTACACGACCTATAATTTCATAAATCATGAACAGGATAGAAAATTTCATCCATGTGTTGAAAAATCGATAGTCTAACCTTAGTAGAGTAAACATATAGTTTACCCTCATTCAATAACACTTATGCAACCTAATCGTTTATGTAACACGTATTTCTTACAAGATAAATCATCTTTATGGCTCAGTTTGGTCAGAAAACTTACTTCTTATGTTGTTCTAGCTATTAAAATAACGTCTAAACGAGTATATTGTATAATATTAGTTGCAAAACAAATATCTTATTTATTTTTCAATTCCATGTAGCTGTATATGACTCTATTTCAGATACTTACCTTACTACATACTTGACTAATTTAGAACACATGTATAAATTAACAAAGGTGCGAAAATCTATACACAGAACACCTTGTCTATAAATAGTTACCATAACATTTGAAACTTTTCAGACGATCTATTCTTGAACAAGTAACATAGTTTGTAGGGTATTATTATTGTACATATTTTTATCTTTCAATGGAATTTTATCATCCACATACATAAAACTACAAATGGCCTTACAGCGCAGTCCTTGGGCGAACATATTATACGTATCTATAGATACTTATAACAGTTTGAACTAAAGCTTATAATTAGTAAATATATCGATCTGCTTATACTACTAGTGGTTCAACAACTCTATTAAAATCTAATAAACACATTCATAAATGTTTATGTGTGACTGTAATCCGATTATGATTGGCAAATCGCCCGTGAAACAGTCATGGCAACGTTATGTTGGAAACTTTACTAAAGAATCTAATTTATCTATTGCATAATTTGCTATTTTATTGTTGTCTTGTATTTAGTAGGTATTTATTATAGTGGGTTTATGCCAAGTGTTATAATGATATGATGTGGTATTGAAAATTTAATATGTAGGTACTTTCGTTTAATCTTAATGTATGAAATACTGAGGAATCCGCAAATAAGTATTAAAAAAATATAAATAGGAATTTAATTGTTTGAACTAAGTTGTGTATATTATAATATATATTTTTTTATAATATCCGTAGGCTGTAAACTAAAGAGTTAAGACTGCATATTGATTTTTTAGCACTAGATATTTGACCTCACCTCATTAATTATCAAAGCTCAACTCATAGTACAAAAAAAAATATTGAAATATTAATCCTGCAAGGTTTCATAATACAATCGTTCGTATTTTCTCGAAGTATTTATTCCAAAGCAATATTGAATAGTACCTATATAATTTAATGAGACTAGAAAGCTCCAGCCGCACTTTTCTCAAAGTATTGTTAAAATATTTTATCTTTTATTCAAAATTGTTTCAAAACATTAAAATCTTTCTGAGCTATCTATTATTAGATCTAGTCTTGTCGTATACAGTATCTAAAAGATCGACGTTTAGTGATGCTACATAATAAGTATGTATGATGTTTATTTTTATTACACACTAGCTTTCCGCCCGCGGCTTAGCCCGCGTTTTCAGAGAAAAACCCGGTCACGTATGATTTTCGGGACAAAACCTATCCTATGTCCTTTCTCGGGTATCAAAATATCTCTATACCAAATTTCATGCAAATTGGTTCAGTAGTTCAGGCGTGATTGAGTAACAGACAGACAGACAGAGTTACTTTCGCATTTATAATATTAGTTTTTACTAGCTTCCGCCCGCGACTCCGTCCGCGCGGATGTCGGTCTTCGCGTGGATGGTTTATTTCTATATTTTGAGTTACTCTGACAATAACATCTTATAAATATCTATTGGCGGCTAGGCCTTTAATAATACGCAACGTGTGTTCGCGGTTGTACAGAACAACGTCTATGGATAAAACTCAAAAATTAAGATTATTTTTTTTTCTGCGTATTTTTCCAGGATAAAAAGTATCCTATTTTACGCCCAGGATAATAAGGTATAATTATACCAAGTTTCATCGAAATCGAACTGTTAGTTTTCACGTGATGTCTTCACATACAGACAGACAGACAGACAGACAAAAATTTTTTTAATCACATATTTGGGTTTGGTATCGATCCAGTAACACCCCCTGCTATTTATTTTTTCAATATTTTCAATGTACAGAATTGACCCTTCTACAGATTTATTATATATGTATAGAGTATAGATTACACATAGGTAGTTACGTTGTTATGTGAAAATTTTATTTTGAATGCAAGTCACATCCAATAAGAAGGATGATTTTTGACTATACTGTGAAATCTAAGTACAATACTCTAAACTCATTAACTCTGTGAGGTAACGTGATAGAATGCAGAAAGAAATACTGCCAAGAAATTACTGAGATTGCAAATCTTTGGCTACACGTGTAATACCTTTCTTATCGATGGGGGTCCGAGTAAATCGCTTCCGTATAACAACAAATGTTTTAGGATACCTCATTATATATATCTTTAATTAATAATGTCGTAGCGGTAGCATTTTTTTAATTGTTTCTTATATATTGTGTTTATTTTTTATTTATTATTTATTTATTTATTACACTACTATGCTAGTAATGCTAGTATACATATTTCTATTATTACTTAAAACTAAACCTTATTAATATAAAAATAAATAGCTAGACTAGCACAGAGGGCGGCCTTATCACTAAATATCTCTTCCAGGCAACCCACTGTATGAAGTAATAAAGGAGGAGGTATAAAATCAATAAAAAAAATTTCAAGCACACTCTACATACCTAGTGGAAAACTTTGTAACCGATAGGGTATCGCAAATATAATTCACGGAAGAAACTCCGAATCCATACTTAATATTATAAATGCGAAAGTAACTCTGTCTGTCTGTCTGTTACTCAATCACGCCTAAACTACTGAACCAATTTGCATGAAATTTGGTATGGAGATATTTTGATACCCGAGAAAGGACATAGGCTACCTTTTATTGCGAAATATGTACCACGGGCGAAGCCGGGGCGGACCTCTAGTCTGAATATAATTCTCAGACGGTTCTAATGTTCAATATTAAGGTACCTAACAACTTTTATATAAATAAATAAATCTTTATTTTTGCACGCCTCATAAGCGAAGCGTTGAGGTGGGTATAGTCCGGGATACATCGCCCATTTTTGCAAGTGATTACTATCAAGCTAATTTTTCGTGAGTAGCTTTATTATGATGAGATGCCCAATAATTTCATGTACAAAACTCTCGATTGTGGTAGCTACCAGAGGAAACAAGGATAAAATATTTTGATTTGATGGTTCTCAAATATTAATTACTAACTGAATGTTTTTTTTTGTTCAATCTCAAGATAATTATCTAAATTATTCGAAAAAATATTTGTCCTACAAAATCTATGGTTTGATCAAAGAGTCCCCCTTTCCAATGTGTATCGATAACGAAGTCATCATAAATGATTACTAACCAGCTGATTTTTTTGTTTTCACTTATTTAATACTTATTTAATTCAACAGACATATTGTCCTACAAATTGCGTAATAAATATTTGAGAACCGTCAAATCAAAAATTTTTATCCTTGTTACCTCTGTAAGCTACCACAATCGAGAGTTTCGTACATGAAATTATTGGGCATCTCATCAAAATAAAGCTACTCACGAAAAATTAGCTTGATAGTAATCACTTGCAAAAATGGGCGATGTATCCCGGACTAGTACTATCTACTGTCACTTCGCGCAAAACATCTGATTTTTCAAACTTAAAATGTCTTTATGTATCATACATTGCACTTGTAAGATAATACATACACACACATATTAAGAAAAAACACTATTTTTAACGTTCATGATATTTTTGATGTCATTTTTGTTATTTAAACTAGTTAAAAAACAGTTTAAAAAAGTTCTGTCTTGGACGTCCGTGTGTCTGTATGTGCGGATCCTTTTTCTTGTTAACACGATAGCGACCGAAATAATTTACTAATCGAGTCTTTTTTTTTCTCTTACGCTTGAGTATGCTCAGGAATAGAACCCTTTCATTTTTCAGGGTCTGATTCGATGTGGTTTAATTGTTATTAAATAAACAAAAATAATAATTAATAAATATTTATTAAAAAAAAATTATGAGGCGTGCACTTTTGGATTTTCCAAATTATCTTTTCTTTAAATATGGTGATAATATTAATAAAGTACAACAAACATGTTCAGCCAATACAACATAGCATGCAAAAATTACGGCATTTAAATAGATTGATATGGTTTTCTGTGCATGATAGTTTTTAACAATTCTTATGAAGAGCAGCATATTCATGAAGGAACCGTGATATTAAGGTTTAGGTCTTAGACCTACAAAAGCTTATGAAAAGTGCAAAAGTAACTTTAGTACACAAAATTAAACCAGCTAGTAGCGGAAATGTGCCGGAAACTAATGTCTGCCTCTGCTCGATGATGGGATTGAAAATTTTGTTCTAATGCGTAGTTTGAATTTGAATCTAACCTGCGAAATTATAAACTACATATAGGTATGAAATATAATTTGTTAATTACAAAAGATAGGTGTGAAATATAATTTGACTAGTTATTTTTTAATCAAAACGATAAATAAGGGCTTTTCTCTGGATATTCAGACTGCACCATCATCAACTTCGGATTAAACCAAATTAAAAATGATTCTTATCATTATAATATACTTTTTACTGCCTTTTCAGATTTTCTTTTTTCTGTGAAGATGACTATTCACGCAACTACTAACACTATTTACTTTTAACTATTTTTAGAACAAAATCCTAACAGTCGACTGTCTTCACTTGACCTACCTAACCAGACTCTGTTATGATGGTACCTATATAAGAATAAAGAATCTGTTTTTAATAACGTTGACAAGTTTTTTCTTTCGTTGTTACCTTGATCCCAATGTAAAGAGATTCACAATTCACTTAAATTCTAACAAGATCTTGGTTAAATTTATGTTAAAGTAGTAGTTAGTTTCATTTAAATATTTTTTACATTCCTACAATAATTTGTTCAGATAATTATTTTTTTGTTTTTGTTGACAAAACAACATTTTCATTCCTTAATGAAGAGACTATGAATGAATGAAAAATTATTTATTGTACCTACACCATATAGGACAATTTAAAACACATAATAACTTATTTAACAATGTACAGAGGGCGGCCTTATCGCTGACAGCGATCTCTGCCAGGCAACCCAATCGACTAGGACAAATGCTGAGTATGGTGGACAAAGGTGCATAATAAATTAAAAAGTAAAAGAATTTATTATTGGAGAATTTATTATATACTTTCACCTTCTCAACATAAATATGTTTAATAAGTATATAATAAATGAGATAATTGCTAACCTTTCGTTTGAAAATCATTGGTTAGTTAGCTATGTCACATGGAAAATTAAAAAGAAGTAGGTACTAGGTACGTATCTATTTCTACACGAAAGATTAAAAAGTAATGCGTAGTGTGCAATTTTATACAGCAGGTAATGGTAAAACAGAACTTTCCATAAAAAATTAAAGCTCGTGTCTACTCAACGTGTATAGAATAATTCAACATTTTCACACGATAGTGATGAAAATTAATTCATTTAACACCGGGGTGGCAAATTGAGTTATAGCTGCTCGCCAGAGCGTAACTTTTAAAAATAAATCTTTTTAGGGTTCCGTACCGAAAGGGTAAAACGGAACCATAGGGTCCTGTCTGTCTCCAGGCTGTATCTCATAAACCGTGATAGCTAGAAAGCTGAAATTTTCATAAATAATGAATTTCCGTTGTCGCTATAACAGCAAATACTTACTAAAAGATAAAAACTATATATATTAACTAGCGACCCGCCCCGGCTTCGCACGGGTGCAATGCTGATACTAAATACACTACAGAAAAACTGTGAACGAAGTATATAAAACATGCGGCCCGCTCCGGCTTCGCACGGGTATAAAATATATAGCCAGGCGGCCGGCCGGTGCCGCCGCAAACGCTACGTCCCGCAATTTTTAAATCTGTTATATCTTCGAAAATATTCACTTAAATCATACGGTGTAAGGGGCCATATAGATCTATATTAAATGAACAATGTATTCAAGGTATTAAATTGGTTAAGGATTAATGCTGTATTGGTTAAAATCGCTTCGAAAATTAGCCATTATTTGTCGTAAAAAGTAAATGACAAAAAAAAGTTATTGTGGGTTTCTCTTATGAGATAGACATATACCACCGAGGACTTTTCTGTAGACCTTTTCAATGTGTACAATTATACTTAGTACATTATTTTGATAAAACACGTCGGGTTCAGCCTGCGTTTGCAATGTAAGCGGAAAAAATGTAATTTTTTACGACATCACATTACAAACCTCAAAAATAACAGTACTTCTCCACTATTTGATGGATGTTATTATACATATAACATCAAAATCCGTTGCGTAGTTTCAAAGATTTAAGCGTACAAAGGGACATAGGGACAGAGAAAGCGACTTTGTTTTATACTATGTAGTGATGACCCCTATAGTACGAAACCCTTCGTGGCGAGTCCGACTCGCACTTGGCCGGTTTTTTTATAACACATGCTTAATAACAACCTCGGATAAAGATGAACCATCCACTTCATCTTCAATCGAAGACTCTTCACAACCAACACATTGTTTTATTGGAGCCCTCGAGACAAAAGCACTATAGTTTCTCGTACAATATTTTTAGTGGGATGAAAAATATGCGCGATAGCTTTCGGCTTCAACAAGACAATTGGCAGTTTTAATTGGATTTGGTACGTTGTAATCTGTGATAAGTTGATAAACTAATATATTATTCGATATTATTGAAAATTATAGATACAATAAAATAGAAAAATAGTAAATAAAAGTACATTAACAAGAGAGTGAAAATTAGTTATGTGTATTAAGTGTATGTGTGTATTTCAGTTCTTGTGTGAAAAGGATGCTTTTCTTTTTTTTCACTGTTAGATTTTCCTGGAGGCTGCAAATAACACATCAAAACAATTTTTAAAGAAATCTATCTACCTGCATGAATGTATTGTACAGATTTTGAAAAGAGTCTGCTCACAATAAATTCTATTTAACCCAGACGAAGTAGTGGGAATCAGCTAGTATCGTTAAAACGCATGATACTTATTTGTCCCAACCATAAAAGCGAAGCCTCGGCAAAAAGGTTGTCTATTATAATAAGTACTGGCACAGTTGCTTTGTCGTCACACTTTTCCGTTCAAATATTCGTTCATTCATAGCTGGAAAAATAACTGCATTTTATCTAGGCTTAGTTATTATTCCCTGGTACCGATTTTGCACAATATTATTGTTATAGGTTCTATTTTTCATAGCATTTAAAAGGAATATAATGTGATTAATTTTATATGACAGTTATAACTAAACTCAAGTGAGAAAATCAAGAGAAAATCATGTTTAATCTATAGACAGTAGGTACAGTTTTAACTAGGTAGTAAGTAGTAACACATACAATTTTAATGAATAAATAACAATGCTTTAAAATAAAAATTTCATCCGATTGTCGTAGTCTAATTTTTATTTAGATTTGAAAACATAATCACAATTTTAGCCACATCAGACGAATTTGTATTTATTACCCTTAGTTATTACCATTGAGTTACATGTACTAGGTAATACCTCAATGTTTATTACCCAAAATTTTAAAAAATACGTTCAACTTTTCCTAGCGTATTTTTCTAGTTCCGGCGATGACCTCCTTTTCGCTGTCAAACTGAAGCCAAGCCAGGTGGAACGGTAGTATTCATTGTTAAAAAATACCATTCCAATGGGAATGAATCCAAAATATTGTAGCATTGAAATAGAAATGCTAATGCCTAGTATACGCTAGCGGCTAGCTCTTAAAATGAGACTGGTAGATAAATTTATCGCTCCAAAATTATTAATATGAATTTATTTATGCACAAAACCGTGTTTCATAACCCAAAAATAGAAACATAAGATGTTTGCGTGCTATTATTTGGCAAAATGCTTTTAGCCGTTTGAAATTTGAACCAGTGAATTAGTAGAAGAGGTCTTAAAACTCTTGAATTTTATCATGCGGCTTTATTTTAATCATTTTCAAGCATTTTATATCCAGTACAATTTTAATTTTCTGAATCAAAAAACAGGTAGGGTTATATGAGATTGTTTGTAAAGTCCGAATGCTTGTTGCTTATGATGCAAACTGATGCTAGTGATCCCATTTTAAACCAAACTAATATGTCAAAAATTGTATTATATGTATAGTGGTGTATAAAACATTAAATCGATTATTGATGAAATGATTAACATTGTCAATAAATTATAACAATAAAAAAGCGCTTTTCAAAGAAGTCTACACGAATAAAAAATAATTTTCTTTACAGGCTCTACCAAGTGCGTATCGGTTTACGCGTGTCACCGAAAGTGCCGGTCCACATCGAAGCCTCCGTGTCCAGCGGCAATGGGGCGGCGAGGACCGGCAGGCCGGCAGCCAACGCGTCGCTCATCGGCGGCCTGGCTGCTTCCAGAGCCTTCCAGATCATGTACAGGAACGAGGAGGTCACCTTGCGGGATATCGTGCATTTTAGAGCTCATTTGCTAGGTAATATCGCCATTTAGACCAATATTTTAAAGAAGAAAGAATGTATTGTTTGTTTCCGAAATTATTAAACCTTTTTGATAAATTGTATCACCAGGCGAAAGCTGCATTATTCCTGACTGACATAGAGGATATTTTATTTTGTTTATATTCCGGGTCAATTCGTAGATTCGGGACGAGCGGCTAGTTATTTTTATACCTAAGTATTATAGCAAAACACGTGGAAAAAGCTCATACTCAATTAAGATTTCTATCTTGAATGCTATCTTGACCTTCAAGACTTATGAATAGTTCGAGTGTCTGCACGAAGTCTACACATTCAATTGTGGTTCATTGTCTTTTATCGTGTCTATATTTAATTATGTTTATTTAGCTGCGTCTAATGGAATCAGCCATAGGCAACGTGAAAATTTTATTTATTCAAACATTAGCATATTTACTGATACTGCAGATACGATTCAATCATAGTTGATGTTTCACTAATTAACTGCTGTGTTGATTTCTTTTGATTCCTACGAAAAGAGCACAGTAAAAACAAAGACACCTAATACACAAAAATGTAAAGATAAATCAGCCTATGAAGTCTGGCATTTTGCCACCGAGGATGACCCAATATGCAAAATGCTTCGTGTGAATGAGGACAAGAAAATCCTAGTTCGTGCATTTTGTAAGACCAGATCGTTCGCGACTGGTACACGTCTCAAATGGTGCACTTCGCAAATGGTGCACTTTTTAAGATTAGTTGAGATTTGGAAAAATTGTGTAAAAATGAAAGAATTTTTAGTTTTGGATGTTTAATTTATATAATTATGTCAACACAATAATAATAATTAAACTATACAGAATCACCTTAAACACTATAACATTTTGGGTCATTTTTATTTTTTCAAAAATAAAAATGTGACTCGGATATAATAAAAATAATATAATTATGTCAAAAAAAAAGTAGATTTACAGTAAAAAAATATCATAATAAAGATATGATATAATATCATATTATATCAATAACCTTTGTAATATTATTATTTAACTTTTAACTATTACTAATTAAATAAAAGCTTTAAATTAAATCATAACCTGTTTCTTAAAAACAAATTAGTAAAAGTAATAATAAGTAAAACTTAGTAATTCATCATAAATAATAATTATAGAATAAAAAACAAAACTGTCAAGACTACGGTACTTAGAAATTTAGTTAAACGTTACTACCCGTTTTATCGTTTTATTCATTTATAATTATAAAAATTAAACATCCAAAACTAAAAATTCTTTCTTTTTTACACAATTTTTCCAAATCTCAACTAATCTTAAAAAGTGCACCATTTGCGAAGTGCACCATTTGAGACGTGTACCAGTCGCGAAGCGTACCATTTGAGAAGTGTACAAGTTGCTAAGTTCACCATTTGAGCATGGTGTACAAGTTGAGAAGTGCACCAAGTGCGTCAAACCCATATAAAACTCCGCAAAACTAAACAAATTAACATTAACAAAAGTCGCAAAAACAAAATTGTTATTTTACACACAATTTATGATTATGAACGAAAAACCAAGAACATACGCCCGAAATTTACATCGTACCTGAAAAAAATCGTATAAACATTATTTGATTTCCACAGTTGATAGCCGCAATCTAAAAGAGTCTCTAGAGAGAGCAGAATGGAGTCTCGGGGTGGAACTCTGGTGCAGCGAAGGAGCGCAGTCCAGTACACTGGCGCCAGTCTCCTGCCGCGTACTGAAGCTCCACTTCCAACCATCTAATGGCTTGCATTATCATTTACCAGTGCTGTTCGACTACTTTCATCTGTCAGCTGTCTCGATAACCATTCATGCCAGTCTGGTTGCTTTACATCAGCCGTATATAAAGTAAGTTTAAACAGATTAAAGTTTTTGGGATTTCCGCTTCTCTGTTATTAGTTTTAAACTAATCAGTAGCGACCCTTTGATTTATAAATGCTATTTTCCTTGTGTGGATTTCACTCATGTCTTAGTAATAGATAATATCACAACTAACATATAATCATAATTGTTATTTAAGCTAATAAATGTCAGGAAATTCGTTTGTTACATGTCTCTCAGGAAAAGCATCATGCATTACGTTCAAAGTTGGTAAGTTCCCTTATCAATTTTTATTATCAGTGATTAAAAGAAGTATAATATACTGCTCTTCATTTGTATAAACCTATGAAAATAAAGTTGTCTATCCTAAGAATAAAAAGTAATTGGAATAAGAGAACGATTGAGAATATCGGATTTCGAACAAGTTTATTCAATATTACTGTAATATTTCAGTACACCTCGCTCCAGCAAACAATGGGGGAAGTTAATGAAAAGTGCTGGAGCAAGTTTCAATGCTTCTGGAAGCTTCGAGAACATTCTATTCGGTTCTGGTGGAAAATGTGCGGGCGGTAACTCTAGCAAGATCGCGCATGCAAGGTAATATATGAAAATTGAAACATTTAGCGAATTTTAAGCTATGTGACTGTGTGAAATATATTTTGATTTAATGAGCTAAATGTAAACATACTTAAACCCTACGTGAACTTTCCTTTCCTCGATGTCTTAAAGCAGAGTGGGAAAATGATGAAATCATGGTACAGGGCCCAAGGGAAGGATTAAAAAAAGTTTACAACATATTATAATAGCAAACATTTCTAAAAGACCTTTTACCTATTAAGACCTTTTTAACTGTAACTACATTTGTTGCCTGAAATAAACAAATAAATAAATAAAATATATCTATCATTTTTAACAAGTTTTATAGTACTACGAATTGCCAATATTTTCAGGCAAGTGCATGCAGAAGTTTGCGGCATACTTCTTGGCTCGCTCGAAGGGTTGCAGAGCGCGTTAGCCGTGTGCGGTTCAACAGGTGTTACCCTTACCCCGGATGAGTCTTCCAATTCCATCGTCGGGGAAGTAGCACAGAGGATGAAGGATATTAGTGATTTGTGCAAGGTACGCTTTCTTGGTGAAAAGAATTTTTAAGCCATAGGTTGGTGTTACAATAGGGGTACCAGATCTGCACTACACAATGACAATAATAGCATTGAAAATATTAATCATAAATTAGGCAAACAAGCAAAATTAATTGCTAACATAATTCTTAAAAGTTCGTGGATAATATGCACATTGCACATGCCTATTTGAGAAAAAAAATCGGTTACTACGTAACTTAAACAATAAGCATTATTATTCTAATAGGCATTGTAGGTAAAAATTACGATTATGAAATAGCACTACATACTTCTTTGTAAATCTGTACAGAAGTCCGATGCTGGCGAAGAAGAAGAATGGGCGATGGGAGCTGCGCACGACATAGCGAGGTTATGTGCTGAAGTGACACTGAGATGGCGCGCATTCCTGCATCACACGTCAGACCGGCCGCACGTGCATCATGCGTTAGCTGCTCGGCATCACGCTCTTCGGTAATTTTTTTTTTTAATTTTGAAACACTATATTATAAATTTCGACGTTCTAGAAAGCGTAGTTGTCTCGTTTATAAGAAAAATAAACAGTAGAGCAACATTGTTATGATGACATAACTATAACCTTAACTATAACTAAATAATAAATAATACTCCGTTATATTTTCAGCATTAAGCGGTTCTCAGAATGCTTCTTCGTGCTAGACAATCCACGGCATTCCCTTGCTGGCTGCTATGATAGCAACTATCAGTCATATCAGAGTGTTGGTGACGTGGCGAGAAGATCTCGATACTTAGCGCTTCTTCCACCTCTGCCGGTCCACTGCATTGCGTTAGACGGAGATCCTCATATAATGCCGATTATTTTTGAGGACAGGTATTAAATCTATTAAAATAATTCATCCATAAGATAATTTTCTACTTCATTCAATTCATAGTCAATGCATATTACAGTATTCTACGATAATTTTTCAGATATCAAGATACAGCAGAATTTGCTAGGCGACGATCCTTCTTAAATTCGAGTGCTAGTAAATCAGGCAGCGGTATGTATTATATTATTAACAGCTGTTATGAGCGGTTTGAGAGCTTCTGTAAATGTTCGGTATATTATATCAATGAATAATAATGGATTAAAAATTAAAATGTAGGTCTAAAAGTACTAAATATACTATCAGGGACATTACTGTTTTGTTTAAAATTATAACAATAAATTCAATTTATGTTTCAGATCCATTTTTGTGCTCTGAACCCGCTAGAGATGACTGTGCCTGTAGTGTAAGCTCTATGATGGATTCACGGAGGCCTTCATCCGAAGCTTCCAGAGTGACTCTTACATTACCAAAAAATATGGTAGACGTAATGGAACCACAATACAGCACAGCTAAAGCCAATTCGAACGTAGTACAAGCAACTCTTACTCTTGCACCACAAAGTTCTGCTCGAGGGTCACCTAAAAGAACAATAGTAAAGCAAAACGTTGTCGAATTAAATAAACCTCATAATAAAAATTTAGAAATAACGGGAAGGAATCGATATATCGTTCAGAACAATAAAATAACTGAAATTCAATTACCACTTAACAGTGCATTTTCCTCTTGCCCTATTCAACAAGGTCAACAATTATCAAGGTATTCAGCATCAACCTTACTTGATATAAACGGAGCAAAAGGTCAAGGTAAAAGTACCCGCACTGGCAAAGAAAAAGCAGATCATGGTGAAGTATTTAGTCAAAAACATGAAATAACGAGTGGTGTGAGCACATTGCCTGCAAGACATAGTAAATCCCTTGATCAACTACGAGTATCTCAAATGACACCGCTTAGTGTGCAAACAAAGCAGTTAACAAAAAGTTCCAGAAACAACTCCAATGCTTCTGTTAATTATCAAAAACAATATGTGCCTCCACAGCAAACAAAACCAACGACTCTCCCAAGAAGTGTAACAACAACTTCATATCCGACAAGCACTACAACAAGGTGTGGATCTAAAGGTGATGAATATAGAAGAAATATTAATGAATTTAGAGAAAAATACAAAAATCCGTGCACAATGAATGTCGGTACCCATGGGTCAAATAATGAAGTATTCCATAGCGTAGGGTATAATTATAATGGATCGGCGAAAACGAATTCGAACCAAATATATGGTTATGCTTTCGGTAATCAGGGTACAATGCAAGTTAATAATGTAATTCGTAATCCCCTAGAATTTCAAAGAGGCTATACTGTAAATTTACCCCGTCCTATGTTGCCTCCGCGTAATTCTTATCCACCGGTGAGTGGAAAAACTCAAGTGACTGATCAAAATAATTTAGTATCTAGTAAACATGTTCATAGATCTAATTCTACACATGTGTTTCATCAAATTGAAAACAACCAAATAGACATCGAAGCAGCTCGCAATCAATTAAGGCATGAACTAAACTACTATTTACAAAAGGGCGACTGGAGTTATGATTTTAATACTGGAAGTCTTATTCACAATTATCAGAAAAAATCGAGTAAAAGTAGCGATGACAGTGGTTTCGTTATGACTTTAGATCGAAGTAGTGATGGCACTTCAAAGTCAACATACTCGAAAACACCACCATCAACCCCACATTCGACGATGCCATCAGTAAGACAGAAAAGAAGTCGTTCGAAAGAATCGCGACTGAATCATGCGGGAAAAGAAAATGCAAAAATAAATTCTAGTCGAGACTCATTAAGTAGTCACCATTCAATAAGATCAAGAGATAGTAAATCAGATCGGCATACATCTAAATCAGAACGTAGCACTCCAAAATCTGATAGAGCTACTCCTAAATCTGGAAAAGGTACACCTAAATCTGGTGGCGTAACACCGCGGTCTGGTCGAGCTACACCTAAATCTGGAAGAGCAACACCAAAATCAGGACTCACTACGCCTAAAAGCGGACGGTCTAGTGGTAGACCTGAAAAACGAACAAAGCATAAAGCATCCGAAAAAATGACGCAGCTTATGTCAGCTGCTGCTTCTTCGTCGAGTGATGAGAGCATACCTTTACAACTTCGACGATTAGAATCTTCAGCTAGCGTTCCATATAGTCTTGATCATGGTTCTGAGTTACGTCATTGTAGGAGCGCCGCGTCCGTTTTAGATGAACCTAATTTAAATAATACATTTGGATCTGAGTCCCTACCCAACCTAGCACCTCCGCCACCACCGGCCTTCGAATCTCCTCCTTTAGATATAGGTGATAAAGATTTTAAAATTATGCCGCCAGATAGCTTTCTAAATAAAGAGGACAGAAGGAGTAGAAGCTCAACGTCAAGTTTAAGTGAACAAAGTGGATGGGTATCGAGTGGACGCAGTTCGGGGCCGTCATCTCCTGATAATGCCAGCAGTGTAAATCAAAATATTGCACCGCCTAGAAATACTGTCGTCACTCAAGAAGCAAGCAAAACTTATGAACCGCCAAGCGAACCACGTAAAAGGGATAGTGAAAAATTAAGAGATTTTAAAAGAAGTATCCTTAATGGAGAACAATTAAGAGAGAGGCTAATGAAATTAGCAGTAAAAGCTGAAGAAAGTAATGATGAAGAAAAAATAGAGTGTTGTGATAAAGAAGTTTGTGAAGAATGCACAATCTGTAGTGACTCAATATGCACGGATAGCCAGTGTGAATATAATAAAGTTATGCACAGTAACGGTATAGATGCAGGATGTAATTCTGATACCTGTGTCGCAAGTTGTCTCCAGTGTTCCGATGCTAATAATAAAATTAGTCAAAGGCATAACTCATTTAGTGCTATACAAGGCAAATCATATGCATCCACATCTAAAACACCCAGTGAAGGAACTGTGAAAAAGTCTCAAACTATTAGTGATAATTTACATCCATATATTAGAAAAGAAATATCTACTAAAGCTCAATTAGTTCCAATAAAATCAAATACCTTAGATAAAACAAAACTGAGAGATAAGATAGAATATACAGAAAAGCTTATAGCTGCTGAAATACGAAGCTTAACCGTTGGAAGACCGTGTAAATCACATAAAGGTGGACCAATAGCTGCTGTACAACAATATCAAGGAAAAGCTAAATCTGAAGTGGATTTAAGTCACTTTGTTGGGGACAATGATTACGAACATTTACCACCTCCACAACAATTTAGAGATGCTCCACCGCCACCTGATCAATTTAAGGTAAATTATTATTTGAGATAAAAAAAATACACAACAAACACGTCTTGTTATTTCTAATATTCAAAACTATATTTTAGGATCCACCGACGAAATCACCAAAATTGAGCCGACAAAGCAGTAAATCATCAACGCCTTCAAAATCGCGAAAAGCCGAGCAACCAACGAGCTTGCAATTGGATAATCCATTATATCACGTTTGTGAAGGTAAATATATAAATAGTTTCTTTTACAGATAAAGTTTAAACGAACTAACAATTGAAATAGTTTTATATGAAAACATTTATCTCAGGTATATTGGAAAGGCGAAAGCTACGGCCACAAAAATCTTCAAGCGCCTCAGCTTCATCTGCTACAAGCACACTTAATAAAAGTAGAAGTACAGGAGAACTAGCATCAAGGAATGAAAATGGTAAAAATTTGAAATTACCATTTCAATATACTTACTATATTTTACAATAAAATCATAAAAATTAATACCAATATTGTTTTAGAACGAGAAAGTAATCTAGTCAGTATATTTGGACTCGCAGAATCAGAAAGACTGTTTGTAAAATGTAGAGACGAATTCAGACAAAGTGTGAAGTACCCTGGAGCGATATACTCTGACTTCCCGCCTGTTGAAAATTCGTTACCATACTTTCATATTAGTGATGAATATAGAATGTTTAACCCAGAAGGTAAGACATAATAGAATAATTAATCATCTCTAATTTAATACTGTTAATGAAAATATTTATAAAACTCTTTATTTCAATTTTTTAGGTCTACATCTAATAATATGTGTCCACGGCTTAGACGGAAATGCAGCCGATCTACGCTTAGTTAAAACGTATTTAGAACTAGGCTTACCCGGCGCTCGACTAGACTTCCTTATGTCTGAAAGGAATCAAGGAGATACATTCTCTGATTTCGACACAATGACAGATAGGTAAGTATACATTCATGTTTAATACAGTTCTTCAAAATATGTATAACTCAATAATTTTTATTTAAATTTTCAGGCTAGTCCAAGAAATTTTAACCCACATACAAAATTCAAGCGAACCAGCTAGAATAAGTTTCGTGGGACATTCCTTAGGCACTATTATTATTAGGTCTGCTCTGGCCAGGCCTCAAATGAAGCCATTTTTGGGAAAATTACATACATTCCTGTCTCTCAGTGGACCCCATTTAGGAACGTTGTACAATTCTAGTGGTCTTGTGAATGCGGGTAAGTTGGTTATAACAATGAAAATATTATATTCTGTGATCTAAAACTTAAACTTCTAATATAAAACATTTTCAGGAATGTGGTTCATGCAAAAATGGAAGAAGTCTGGTTCTCTTCTCCAACTTTCACTACGCGATGCGTCAGACCCGCGACGGTCGTTTTTGTATCGATTGAGTGAAAGGAGTCAACTTCATCAGTTCAAGCACATCCTCCTTTGCGGATCTGGTCAAGATCGATACGTTCCATTGCACTCAGCTAGACTCGAATTGTGTAAAGCAGCTGCCAAAGACACTTCGCTTCTGGGACAGGCGTATAGAGAAATGGTGAGCGAGTTGGTGTCATATTCACAATTTTACTTTTGAATACTTTTCATTTCATAAAATTTATAATAAATCGCATTATAACATTATTCCAATAGCGCTGGGACATGTTTCAAATTTTCCATTACCATCCATTATTACTTCAGAACAAACATTTTAATTTCAAATAAAATAAATAAATTATTGAAATTAAGTAACTAAATTTACTTTAAGTTTCCGAATTAATTTAACTACTTCATGATGTGGAACGAGCAAATCCTTACCTTGAAGCATGGAACATATCCTTACTTCTCCCCTTCAACAACACAAAACTTCAATCATTGAAACAGTTCTTCCCTGTATATCTTCACGAAACACAAAACTTCGAACAGGTGCACAACATGGTATCCCCGCTAGCCGCGCGAGCGTCATCCGTCTCCGTGGTGCGGTACGACGTGCAACACGCGCTGCCGCACACCGCAAGCGCTCTAGTTGGACGCGCCGCGCACATCGCCGCGCTGGACTCCGACCTCTTCATCGAAAAGTTCCTTCTAGTATCGGCTCTAAAGTACTTCAGATAAACAGACAGAGATACAGCGGCGCTAAACGTTCCAAAACAGCATTTTGTTGATTTTCAGGATAACTCTACACATAATTGTAATTTGAAAAATATCGTCGAAGAATGGAATTTTCTGGAAATAATGTTAGGTATAGTGCTATAAGCCTAGCTAGACATACAGACAGATAGAAGCTGGTGGGGATAAAAAAGACATTGCTTCTTGATATATAATTTACATGACGATTAATTTTAATTGAAATTAAAATATACTCACAGCTTTCCAAAATTTGGTCCTTCTCATTTATTAACAATCACACGGAATTTCGGAAATGTATTGAACGTTTAGACCGCCCGCGCCGGTGTTACAAATTTTTCATTACTTTTCGCTTGCATTTATGGAATTTTAGTGGCTAAGTATAAATTATTGTTTCATTAAAGTTCTAGTGCTCATTGGATTACCTACATCACGTACAATATACTTCGTTCCTAGTTTTATATTAGTATAGACTTATGGTTGTTGGGTGAGACGGTGCACTACTTTGTTACTATTTTGTATTACTTATTGGACACTAAGTTAACGTTTTGAACACTTATACAAATTCATGATTTCACAGCGAATATTGTCTCGCATTTATGGCATTTATTTTCAGGGTACTCCACCACGTTCAAACTTGAAAATTATTCTATCGCACTAAATTTCTCATCACTAATATTAATTCACGATACTTATATCTAGATGTAAACAGCAATGATTATTAATTTGTACCTTATATTAAAATATTCGAAATAAACTCGTTCTAGTTATCTACACAAAAATAAACCTTATAATCTACCTACTTATTTTAATCTTCAAGGAACTGTAGCAGCATAAATTGAAAATTTTAATTACGATTAATATAAGATGGATCTTTACACCAAATAAATTAAGACTACGTTAGCAAATGTAGATACTGTATTGTAGATGTTAGATATGTAGGATATTATATTTAAAATTGATTTTATTTAATGATTGTTGTGCGAACGGTGTCTTAGTCTGAGTGTCTTTACGTCGTTAATCTGAATACAATTTTATATTATGTCTATTAATTTAAACAACATCTCTTCGAATATTTTAACGATGTCAAACAATCGAAATTTATATTTTGGCAAAAAAACATGCGTGATTGATTTGTATTTATTTACAAGAAATTATTTTTTTGGTTGTAAAAGATATCACCAGTTTGTGAAAACCTTTTTTGTCTATCTGTTTACTACATATAAAATTTGTATTCATTTTTTTTTAAATAATATTTTTCTTTACAAGTAAGTATGTACAATTTTACTTTTTTAAAAAGAAATAACTACATAATTAAAAAATGTTACAGGCCTACTTTCCGTGGGCCACAGCCTTATTCAACACCGCAGTTAGAATTATAAATGTAAATTTTATCGAATGTTAGACTGATCTTTAAAATTATACGATTATTAAGATATCGATAAGTTTGTTAGATTTTTTTTAATTTGTAGTAATTATTATTTGATAAAATAATTATTGCTATCTTGGTCTGTCCATGTCTCTCTATTAATCAGTAGATTAAATTTTATACAGGGGCTTAAAATTTACAATTATTTTTAACTTTTCAAGTACTTACTTATGGCTGGTTCACACTTTGATTAGTGCGAGTGCAGGTGATGAGTAGTACTACGTGTGGACAGCGACTGTTTAGTGCGAGTGTTTAGTAGGCTGTGTAGTAAAGTGAATAGAAGCGTGTTCTATTTTTTTGCGAGTGGACTGCGAGTAGCCACGTCCCGCGCGCCCTCCCTTCCCCCTCACTCGCAGCGTGCCTGCACTCGCACTAATCACCTGCACTCGCAGTCAATTGGACACTACTCGCACTACACACCTGCACTCGCACTAATCACCTGCACTCGCAGTCAATTGGACACTACTCGCACTACACACCTGCACTCGCACTAATCACCTGCACTCGCACTAATCAAAGTGTGAACCAGCCATTATATGTTGATTGATGCCAGGCAACATCATATTCAATATATATTATATGTTATATAATTCTTAAAATACTCATAAAATAAAAGTAGAAGAAGTAGTAAGAATTACTATTATGTATTGCATATTCAACAATCCGCACTTATTACCATATATTCAATATTGTTTACATAATATGTATTATATTTATTATGAATGTGATGTTGTCTGCTTGATTTAATGAGTGAGTAAACATTGCTCATTAGCATGCTTAAATGAGAAAATATTATTATATGTACCTAGTAGATATGTATCAAGATAAAATTTAAAGAGTTTTGTAAATAGTCTAATTAATTTTTGTTTGTAAATTAAATTCGTATGTAAAATACATTTGGCATTGTGTCGATGTTATATACTTATGATAAAATAAATAAATAATGCCTGGATACTCATCTTTCATTTCCAGTCACCAAATAGGGGTGAGTGGTGCGTAATAGCATGGTAATAGCCAATGGGTGCGTATAACGCGTTACATTATAGAAACGAATCTTCAATGGCGGCCAAAGCTGACACTGACATAATATGATAGGGTCAGTAAAAAAGAAAATAAAAATAATGTAAATGGATAATTATTTTATTAATTATTTCAAATTGGTTATTGACAAACTTTTTTGTTATGGTATTTGTGAATTTATATGAATTATCATGTTTACGTATACAGAATGCAACAAATACCCCATAATATGTACTTGTAATGAGCCCATAAAACTGAACAACTTTTCCCAAAGAACATATTTTGTCAAATTCCAATAAAACATTATTAACTATCGCAAATACATAATTATAATTGTCATTGTAAATTTATGATAAAAACTATTATAGGGAAAATCAAATACATTTTAGTATTTGATTTTCCCTATAGTTGCATGCCGTACGGCCGTGTGTTAGCGAGAGCGAATGATAAACGCCGCCATTTTAGATTCGTTTCTATAATGAAATGCGATAAACTATGGTGCATACAGTAAGCGTACAGTATTATACAAACATAATATGACATAGTGGGGTTAGAATGGGCATTCGCTCGTTTAATGTAAATGCACCATAAGTAAGTAATTGATTATAATTACGCAATCATAATTATACGCGCATGTATGATATTGTAATTAATCTGCTTTCTTTTTTTGTAAATTCCCTGAAACAATGGAGATGTTTACGTCGGAAAACCTTTAAAAAACTTAGCCCGTAGCCAAACCTTTTTGAAGCGTTGCAGTTGGCCCGAGCCCCCGAACATGTGCAGAAATAATAAATAAACAATCTGAGACCAGTGATAATTGAATGTCGGGCGCGACAGCGGATAGTACCAGTAGTATCCATGCGCAGTAATCCCCTCCACCTTCGAGCGCTACAGTTCGCATTCAAACTCAAACTCAAATATTTATTCATTCAATTAGATTTCTTCTAGAAGCGCTTTTGAATTGTCATAAAACATAGTTTTACCAATTTCCACTGATTCGGAAAGCTGCAGTCTCTACGGAGAAGAATCAGCAAGAAACTTCGTGTTGCTCTTTTAGTCATGTAAATTTTACATAATAATAATATAATTTGATGTTTTTTTTTATATAACAAAAAATAAAATAAAATACAATACATAAACTGCTGTGTATGTTATTATTTAGGGCATAATTATTTATACTTATTTATTATACATTTTATTTTAGTTCAAAGCAAAATTTAAAGTCTGTTTAATGCATCACCACTATAATTAATGTAATCCTCCTAAATTTTTCGGGTTGTTTGGCAGAAATCGCTTACAGCGTTAAGACCGCCCTTTGTACATGTTACTACGTGTATAGCTCTTAGTTTCTAATCCATTTTCTAATCCTGTATTTAGTGTGCAATAAAGCATTTTTCATTCATTCATTCATTCATAAACACTGTATATTTTATTCCATTGTTCACGAAATTTTCTAATCTCCTGTTTCAGATTGAAGGAATACATATATTGCTAATTATTGCAGAACTACCTACGGATTGTAGGTAATTTACCAGCTGTGTTTAGTGCACAGAACACTACAAAGAGGATAATTATAATCACTACGTTTGAACACTATACCACAGAGCACTGAGCAAGTTAGTACATAAAAGTTAAAACCTCTCGGTAGAGAGTATAAGGTGTATAGACTATAGAGCATTTAATTAGAGAAGAATCTTAAATGGCGGCACTTCTCATTCCCTCTCGCTTACACACGGCCGTACGGCATGCAACTATAGGGAAAATCAAATACTAAAATGTATTTGATTTTCCCTATAATAGTTTTTATCATTAATTTACAATGATAATTATTAATTATGTATTTGCGATAGTAAATAATGTTTTATTGGAATTTGACAAATTAATATGTTCTTTGGGAAAAGTTGTTCAGTTTTATGGGCTCATTACAAGTATTATGGGGATTTTGTTGCATTCTGAATACGTAAATATGATAATTCATATAAATACACAAGTGCCATAACAAAGAAGTTTGCCAATAAACAATTTGAAATAATTAATAAAATAATTATCCATTTACATTATTTTTATTTTCTTTTTTACTGACCCTTCCATATGTCAGTGTCAGCTTTGGCTGCCATTGAAGATTCGTTTCTGAAATGAAATGAATGAAACGCGTTATACTTTACTACTTACCACAGATCTACTAGTTCTGTGCTACATAATTGCTCCGAGTACTTAAGCGTCTTATTCACGGTCAATCCCCGACGTACGTCGGCTCAAGGCCGCGGTGCTGGATGTATCCTACTGAGTACTGACGATCGTGCGCGCATCAAGCATGGCAAGGGTTGCCAACTTTTATTTGAAGAAATAGAGTATATCTGATTTTAAAGGAGGTAAATAAAGAGTAAATAAATATTTTTAAAAATGTATTTTTTTGTACTTTTTGCAGTAACTAAGTATTTTTCATTATTTTTAAATGAATTATATGAATCCAAACATTCCAAATCTAAATTCATATATTTCAAGAGCTCATTTTTAACTAATTTTTAATGAAGCTCGGTTTCTCTCTTCCCGCCACTTCACATTCATGACCGAAAAGACTCTTTCAGTAAATGCTAAAGTGGCGGGAACAGAGAGTATATTATAGCTAATCATTTTTTTTTAAACAAACAAATTCGTCAAGATATTTTTTTTTAAATAAATTGCCATTTTTCTGCAGTGGACTTTTGCATAAAATCTGTGTTATTCAACAATTCGCCTTGGAGTTCTTTTAATTTATTAACTTCTGAATATAAACTGTCCATGTGTACAAGGTTGATCCAAAAGTAATGATAATTGGGATTTCCTGTGTACATAAAAATCAAAAATAACCGTTTCTTGCTTGCTCATGTACTCACTAAGTTATCACAAAAAAATCATATCAATAGGCCACGTTTCCAAGTATTTACATTAATTTCTGTTGGCAACACTAATCTGCTGTACGTCCGCGCTATTCACTGTCCATCTGCACGACGTTCGCGGTGGTGGGGGTGCTTGCTGGATGAAAAGTTGGTCGTGCACATCCAGCAAGATAATAATAATAATTATTGACGTACGTCAACGCTATTCACTGTCGTTTTGCGTCGTGCATCGTGTATGACCTTGGCGGGACGTACGTCAAGATGGACCGTAAATATGACGCTTTACCAGTGTGGTAACAGACAAGACAACTTGTCTTGTGTCAAAGACAAGACGTTAGCTTTAATAAAATTGTAAAGATAAGAACCACATTATTCTGTTCTAAAAAAAAGGAGCGTAAATATAAATTTACAATAAATATAATAAAAAAGTCTTTACTGTTCAACGTAGACGGAGAATCCAATAGACACCGGCAATGCGTGTCGCAGAAAGAGATAGAAAAGATTACGTCACAATATTTAGGGTTACCGTATGAGGGAAAATTTACCCCACAATTTGTAAGATACAAATCTCTCAATATCATTTTCACATAAGTGGATAATAATGAGATATCCACATATTGATATTATGTAGATACATACTTACACGTCTATACTTAATATTATAAAGAGGAAAGGTTTGTAATTATGTATGTATGTATGGTTTTCACGCATAAACTACTGGACCGATTTCAAAAATTCTTTCACCATTAGAAAGCTGCATCTTCACTGAGCAACATAGGCTATATTGCATTTTCAAAAAAATTAGAGATCTTTACCAAAAATGCAATAATGTATCCTTAATAAAAATTCTGTCATCGCGTGCGCTGCGGAATCTATTGAAGATTTCTATCTTAACAACGCATTTAACAAAAAAATGTTCTACGGTATTATAGAATGGATCAATATCTACAAGAAAGTCCGCGATATTCCATTAAAAAGATATATAACGAATTTTTAAAAGTGTCAATTTACAGAAAATAGTAGGTATACTGTATAATTCAATGAGGAGGCGTAGTACGGGACGGGGTGAAGGTGAGTAGGGAAGGGATATTCGCAGGAACTACTTTGATTCCGATTTGAAAAATTCTTTCAGTGTTAGATAGCCCATTGATCGAGGAAGGCTATATTGTATCGTAACACTAAGACCAACAGGAGTGGAGACACGCGGGTGAAACCGCGGAGCGCAGCTAGTATATAATAAACATATTACTTTTAGATGGGTAATACATATTATGTATTTACACATACCTATATATTATATAATATGTATATATCATTATCATAATCCCATATGAAAATGTGTAAGTATGTAATGATAATGCAGATGAAAACTCGATTGTTTATTATTTTTTATAAAATAAAATAAATAAAATAATGTTTATTTTCGTAAATTAACAGATACACACTTTAATAATTATATAGACCAACCCGCGAAGGCGCAAAAAAAAACGAAATTTACTTAATAATAATTTATTGTAATAAAAAAATTACATTTAAATTATCTCTAACTTAATGAACTACGTCCCTCCGGTTCAATGTTGGAACCAAGAGCGTCCATTGACTTCGGCGGGGCAGCGTTGCGGTGGTGGTGATTGCCGTAATACTTTCTGGAACCGCAGGTGTGCGCGATGTCGCAATCGTTACTGGGTACAAGTCCTTACTGGGTGGCCTTATGCATCTTCCTATAATCAATGCGTGTTATATGTACTTAACAATCCTACCGGCTGCGCCAATTATATTGACCGACCCGCGAAGGCGCAAAAAAACCAAAATTTACTTAATAATAATTTATTGTAATAAAAAAATTACATTTAAATTATCTCTAACTTAATTAACTACGTCCCTCCGGTTCAATGTTGGAACCAAGAGTGTCCATTGTCTTCGGCGGGGCAGCGTCGCAAAAAAAAAGGTATTTCGTTTATTGTTAATAACTCCGAAATTATTAACAAGTTAACAAAAAACTAGAAATTTCTAAGAAAAAATTTTTTCAAGTTAACAAAACACTAGAAATTTCTAGTTTTTTGTTCAAGTTACTTAACTTGAAAAAAATATTATAAACAAAGTATTAACATTTTTTAAACTTTTATGGCGCGATCTTGTTAAGTATATTTATATGAAGGGCTCCAAAAAGTGAAATATTTTACCGACAATTATTTAAACATTTTTTTTAATGTGCAATAAGGACGGAAGTTCAAAAAAATTTCGTTAGTTAACATTTGTCTATAAATGTAAAATAATATATATAATAAAATAATATAATAATAAAATGTCTATAAAAGTAATAAAATGCACAAAATAATGTTTTTCTACAGGTGATTAAATTTTAAAAACATAAAACATATAATAGTTGAGACTTTAATTGATAAGATTAATATGCCACTAAATATTTACCAGAATAGGTACAGCATAAGGATATAGCATTGTAAGTTTTTTCTTTTGGATCAACATTTTTTTCTCAAAATGGTTGCTGCAAATTTTTGATGACGGTTTTGGTTTCCAAGCTGTTCGTCCTGTAGCTACAATCCAAATTTTTCGTAAATTATCCGGTCCAGGAAAACTGGAAAAAGCCATTGAATATTTCAGATATTTAATTAAATACACACTGCAGAATATATATTATTACTAGCGGTCCGCCCCGGCTTCGCCCGTGGTACCTACATGTTTTTAACTATCCTATCTCTCAAGTTGGATCGAACTGCACATGGTGTGCGAATTTTATTATAATCGGTAAGTGGTTTAGGAGTCCATTGAGGACAAACATTGTGACACGAGATTTATATATATTAAGATTTCCCATAATAGTGGGTAACAATTTGTAGAAAAGTTGGCAACACAAAATTTTTTAGGTTAAAATTTATAATTGTTATTTTTGTGGTTTTTAAACAATGTATTCAAGTCAACAGCACGTGATACACAATATATTAACACGCTAAAATATCATGAAGGTCTATTAACTGATAAAGAGTTGTATACTTACGAGTGAAAAGACAATCCAGGCATTTTCGTTCCACTATCACTTTTACACCCTTTAACACTACACCGCACCATGGTATTATTTTATAAGGTATTAACGGTAAGTTTAAATTATGCAAAACCAAACACAATGAATTACTTCTAACTTATAACATGTAAAAACTATATTTTTAGGGAAGACGATAGTTAGCTGTCAAACTTTGTTTAGCAAAGTAGGTTGCTTTTCTTGAAAAAAGTGGCACGCTGGGTGAAACAAAAAATTTTATCGTTCTCTCTCATTTCTTTACACAACACCGGCATAAGTTGCTCTTTTTCTTGTGTGAATGCGACATAAGATATCAATTTGTCTATTGGTTTCTCTGTCTACGCTGTTCAACGTCCACAGTAGGTAGTGCCAACATTAGAATCGATAACAACTTGAGCACATCGTGAGCACATCCCTTAAGTGGGCGGATACAAAAATGTCGGCAACAAACGCATGACGCAGTGTCAAAGAGAACTGTCTGTCATTCGTTATCGTTTCTTCGGTGGGGTATGTGCGTTAGAACGTTTATTGAAATGTGCTATAAATTCGGTTAAATCGTGAAAAAAATCTGATAATAAACAAATATTCCCATTGTGATAGTGTTTTTGAATTTGTACTATTTTTTATTAGTTCTATAACTTTTTTGAACGATATTTTCGGGCAATGATATCTCTGCCGTCGAGGAGGTATTTTTAATAATATAAATTGTGTTTAAATTTTAACAATATGGGTAAATTGTTGAGTTTGTTGGCCCGTGATGATTCCAACTGTTGTTCTTCACCGCGATACGATATATTCTTGGATTTCGAGAACGCAGCACCCACTGATACGGAGCGCGATGTTTACGAAGAAGTGCAAAGAGTTCTTTTAGATTCTGACAGAATATTAGAAGAAATACAGTGTTATAAGGGGGCGGGCAAAGAAATACGAGAAGCTATAGCAGATCCTTCGACTATTACACAGGAGAGAGCGTGGCGAGCCGTAAAACCTTTAGTTGACAAACTTCTTAGATTCTACAATCATTCGCTGGAACTGCAAAGGGTGAGTCATGTTTATAACAAAGAACCTAGTCAGAAAGTCACAAGGATGAAATTATATACAGGGACATACTGTCTGAAGATTATCATAATATTAATTAATAATAAACAATTTGATGCTATAGGTAATTTAGTTCTGCTTAAAAAATAATTTAGGCAAGTAAATATAATTTCTTATGGGAATTTGATGGGACAATTGAAAATAAGATTTTAATATTTTCAAAGTAGATAAGCATTTATAAAGTTCTATAAAATTGAAACCTAGTAATATTGTAGATCTAAAATATTGTGAGACATGATCTTATCCACCATTCATTGCTATTCTACTTGTTCCTGTTGAAGTAACTTCATTCAAAACTCCGCAAAGCCGTTTGTCCTGTATAGGGGACACAAAAAGTAGAAAAACTGTTATTAAATAATGAAGGTGGCTGGCCATAGCGAGTTGGCCATTGGCCAATTACATAATATTAAAATTATTTATATAAATTACCAAAATCTAAGCAAATCAAATATTTTCAGACATATTGTTTATATGAGAAACCTCTCATCGCCTATCTTATCTGAAGGATGTTTATCTTTATCACAAATGATTAATAGTATCTCATAGATAAGGTATACACATTACACAAACTGTATATGTACTGATGTGAACTTCCTCCTATATTGTTTAAATTTTGTTAAGCTTTTTATTGCATTGTCTTATAATTTATAGACTAGTCTTATATGTTGCGACAGAGAAGATGTAAAAGTGATAGCCATGTATCTTAAAAGTTTAAAACAGATATATCATAATATGTTTAAAAATATATTATTTGTCATTTTAACTATCAGATAAGCTAAATATAACATATGTTGTGGAACTGGCTAAATGTTATGAATCATATTAAATGAATTAACGGATGAATGTTTGCAAGTCAATAATGCAAAATGTCTGAATATTTATCTAGATTAAGTTATTTTTGAGTTTTATCTTAAATGATTGATTTTAAATCTTTAAAACTACGCAACGGATTTTGATGCGGTTTTTTTAATAGATAGAGTGATTCACGAAGAAGGTTTTAGTATATTATTTATTGTGTTTAGACAAAGCAGGCGGGTCGCTAGTATATTATAATTAATATCTAAACATTGACGATCCTCTCTTGAACACTCAGAATTATCGAGTAACAAATCCACAAAAAATACAGTCCATATGAGAACCGTCGTTTTTGGGAACATTTGTAATGAACTAACACAATATATAAAACTTGATTAGCATAGAGTGATTGCTATCAGTAAAGTTATTAACTGTATCATTCATATTTGAATTCAATTTATTTATTAATCAATTAATAATACAATTTTATGTTTACTACAAATCAATGTCAAACAGGACAGTCTATAATTAATACAGTTTATATATTATGAAAAGGTAAGGGTGTCTATTCAACCATGCAACTTTATACTACACCGCACACACTCAAAGGTTATGCGTCCGCAAAAATATACATGGCATGCAGTGTTTATTTATATTTTACACATTACTTTGATGTTAAGAATGTTTATTCTTCATTCTTCAAAAATAAGACATTTTGGCAAAAATACGTAAACATTTTTTGGCATATCATGGGAATTATGTTCTTTATAAAAACGATATTATGTCACGCAACGCAAAATTTAAGTAGCTAAATAAAATCGTAAAATTGTAGTGGTAACTACTAACTACACTGACGAAACTTCTAAAAAAAATTTACGATCCGCTAACTAGTGTATCTAGGAATCTAAATTCGCTTAAGTTTAAAAAGTTGTATGATATTTATTTATATTAATATATATAATAAATAACAAGCCACCCCTCAGTTACATTTAAGATCGATTCTGGACTTTCCCCCTTATAACCTTATCACGTAGACCATTAAAGTAAAGATCGATAATTGGAAAGTTTGTCATTATGGATAGAAAGCGTCCTTAAAACTATGCCTCAGTCTCTCCTCATTTGTAGAGACATTATGTGATAATTATCAAATCGGACGCGGAGGCGAGATAGTGATAAATTGCATATATATAAGAACGCCCATCGTAACTCAATCATCAACTCAATCATCAACCACTGTGAAAGACTGCGATAACTACAAATTACGCTCGACACAATCACAATATCACATCGTTCGAGTACCACGTGAATTAAATGGACAAAAGTGATTTGCATTAATGAGCAGGATATTCATCTGTGCGACGAAGACAAAAACTCGCGTGAGTAATCTACACAGCTATCGCTGTTTTCAGTAGCTACGCTAATTACTACCTTATGCGGGAGACATAGCTCATACGTTCCACAGTCCAATTACTTAACCGTATTCTATTATGCGGCGATTACACCTAACGAGTACAGTGGCGAGTCAGTGTCCTCGGCCGAGTGCTCGGTTGGTATAAACACTTCAACGAGTGCTCGGCCGAGTACTCGGCCGAGAAGAGCGGCGAGACAGTCACTAGAATCCCAATTTGTTTACTCGGCCGAGTACCCACTCGCTATTCCGCTCGGCAGGTATAAACACGCACTCGTCGCGTCACTCGGCCACTCGCCACTCGTTCGTTTCGTCATTGTATTTTTTCAAAGAATTATTATTTTTATTTATTATTTCTAATAAATCCCACAATTCGTTAATAATATCTGGTAACAGCCGATTTAAAACCCGTTTAAATTCTTTTTTTTTTCGATCCATTGCAGACGTCCGCGTCGTGATCAAAACTGAATTGACTCGCCACTAGCGAAATACGTGTAAACACCCACTCGGTTCGGCAACTGTCTCGGCCGAGAGCGTATTTACTGACTCGCCACTGTACTCGTTAGGTGTAATCAGCGCATCAGTTTACGATGTCTATCCAGCGTTCTCCGCCAGTTTCTTGTACTCAACTTAATACACCTAACGTCATAACGCAATATAATTCAGATTCGGCCCTAAACCGTCCATGCAGTCGGGATGCAGAGGACAATTACTTCAATATCACCAAACGCCAAAAACGAAGTCTTGCTGAATGTCCTATGCCGTCCCCTTCGTCGATTTTGGACATAAAAAATATGTTTACTGATTTAAAAGAACAACAGGATCGCAAGTTCGAATCTTTAACTAAAGCCCTCACTACGATTATCACCCAAAACCAAGACATACAAAAATCGGTTGAATGCATTACAAGCCAACATGAAGAATTGTTATCAAGAGTATATGAATTAGAGAATGAAAATAGGGAACACAAAAAGAAAATAGCCTACTTGGAATTTAAATTAGATCAACTCGAAAAATCAGCCCATTCCAGCACAATTGAAATAAGGAATTTGCCTATACAAACAAATGAAAACAAAGAATCTCTCTTCAATATTGTGACCGGTTTGAGTTCAATATTATGTTCTGATTCAACTATTAAACCAACGGACATCCGGGAGATATTCCGCACAAAGTCTAACGCCGTAATAGTGGACTTTACAACAACGCATCATAAGGAGAAACTTTTATCTAGTTATTCTAAATTCAATAAATCGAAACGCCTTACTAAAGATAAACAGTTAAATACAGAACATATTAACCTATCGGGCGCGCCTCGTAATATATTTATCTCGGAATATCTATCCTCTAAATCTCGAAAGGTTTTTTACATGGCTCGGCAAAATGTTAAAAACAATAAGATTTTTAGCACTTGGACAGCGCACGGAAAGATTTACATCAAGAAGAATCAGAATTCGACCCCAGTCCGGATAAACGAAGAGGCGGATTTATTGTCAATACTTGCATGACTAGTCTTCTTACACATTAGTTATAAATATTTTCTTTTAGTTTTATTTCATCTGTATAAGATTCTTAAAATATCTATTCAAGGATATATTATCTACTTGGAATATTGTACTGTTTTAGTTTTTATATTATACAATTTTTACCTACCAAATCACTTAAAATCAATTACACCACTCCTTACACATACACTATATTATACACACAACACTCATACTATCCTATATACAACGTTTACATTTACATCATTACAATCTCAGTTAATAAAACTCAAACATTGCCATATAATAATTATTACTAACACTATTGTGATAGCCGCTGCTAGTATGTCTGATCGGATTATTTTATTTTATTTTTTCTATATTATATGTGTAGCGGCCTATGCCGCTGACACCTAATGTTCATTTAAATTATAATGACCGCTATTGAGAAACTTAATTCCGATCTAGACAGCATCCGAGTGGCTAATGTTATTACCTGCAATGTTGAGAATATTAAAAATCATATTGGCACAAATAAATTTAACCTTAATATACTATCACAAAATATCCGCAGTATTAATTGTAATTTTTCTAATCTACTGACGCTTATACATAGAACCGAAATAACCTGGGACGTTATAGACCTATGTGAAGTTGGCAACTGACTGAATAAAAATGAGTGTTTCTCAATTCTATTCGATTGTACTAGGTTTGTACCGGATTGTACCGCTATTTATTTCGTTTGTACCCCAAAGGGGTGGGGAGAAACATAGGGTCGTAGTTATATGGCAACTAACTGAATAAAAATGAGTGTTTCTCAATTCTATTCGATTGTACTAGGTTTGTACCGGATTGTACCGCTTTTTATTTTGTTTGTACCCCAAAGAGGTGGGGAGAAACATAGGGTCGTAGTTATATAGTTCTCTGCTAACTGAATAAAAATGAGTGTTTCTCAATTCTATTCGATTGTACTAGGTTTGTACCGGATTGTACCGCTTTTTATTTCGTTTGTACCCCAAAGAGGTGGGGAGAAACATAGGGTCGTAGTTATATAGTTCGCTGCTAACTGAATAAAAATGAGTGTTTCTCAATTCTATTCGATTGTACTAGGTTTGTACCGGATTGTACCGCTATTTATTTCGTTTGTACCCCAAAGGGGTGGGGAGAAACATAGGGTCGTAATTAAACTGAATAAAAATGAATGTTTCTCAATTCTATTCGATTGTACTAGGTTTGTACCGGATTGTACCGCTTTTTATTTCGTTTGTACCCCAAAGAGGTGGGGAGAAACATAGGGTCATAGTTATATAGTTCGCTGCTAACTGAATAAAAATGAGTGTTTCTCAATTCTATTCGATTGTACTAGGTTTGTACCGGATGGTACCGCTTTTTATTTCGTTTGTACCCCAAAGAGGTGGGGAGAAACATAGGGTCGTAGTTATATAGTTTGCTGCTAACTGAATAAAAATGAGTGTTTTAGAAGTACAAAGTAATAGTGTGGTACAATCCGGTACAAACCTAGTACAATCGAATAGAATTGAGAAACATTCATTTTTATTCAGTTTAACTACGACCCTATGTTTCTCCCCACCCCTTTGGGGTACAAACGAAATAAATAGCGGTACAATCCGGTACAAACCTAGTACAATCGAATAGAATTGAGAAACACTCATTTTTATTCAGTTAGCAGCAAACTATATAACTACGACCCTATGTTTCTCCCCACCTCTTTGGGGTACAAACGAAATAAAAAGCGGTACGTTCTGGTACAAACCTAGTACAATCGAATAGAATTGAGAAACACTCATTTTTATTCAGTTAGCAGCGAACTATACATATAACTACGACCCCATATTTTTCGCCCCACCTCTTTGGGGTACAAACGAAATAAAAAGCGGTACGTTCTGGTACAAACCTAGTACAATCGAATAGAATTGAGAAACACTCATTTTTATTCAGTTAGCAGCGAACTATATAACTACGACCCTATGTTTCTCCCCACCTCTTTGGGGTACAAACGAAATAAAAAGCGGTACAATCCGGTACAAACCTAGTACAATCGAATAGAATTGAGAAACACTCATTTTTATTCAGTTAGCAGCGAACTATATAACTACGACCCTATGTTTCTCCCCACCTCTTTGGGGTACAAACGAAATAAAAAGCGGTACAATCCGGTACAAACCTAGTACAATCGAATAGAATTGAGAAACACTCATTTTTATTCAGTTAGCAGAGAACTATATAACTACGACCCTATGTTTCTCCCCACCTCTTTGGGGTACAAACGAAATAAATAGCGGTACAATCCGGTACAAACCTAGTACAATCGAATAGAATTGAGAAACATTCATTTTTATTCAGTTTAACTACGACCCTATGTTTCTCCCCACCCCTTTGGGGTACAAACGAAATAAATAGCGGTACAATCCGGTACAAACCTAGTACAATCGAATAGAATTGAGAAACACTCATTTTTATTCAGTTAGCAGCAAACTATATAACTACGACCCTATGTTTCTCCCCACCTCTTTGGGGTACAAACGAAATAAAAAGCGGTACGTTCTGGTACAAACCTAGTACAATCGAATAGAATTGAGAAACACTCATTTTTATTCAGTTAGCAGAGAACTATATAACTACGACCCTATGTTTCTCCCCACCTCTTTGGGGTACAAACGAAATAAAAAGCGGTACAATCCGGTACAAACCTAGTACAATCGAATAGAATTGAGAAACATTCATTTTTATTCAGTTTAACTACGACCCTATGTTTCTCCCCACCCCTTTGGGGTACAAACGAAATAAATAGCGGTACAATCCGGTACAAACCTAGTACAATCGAATAGAATTGAGAAACACTCATTTTTATTCAGTTAGCAGCAAACTATATAACTACGACCCTATGTTTCTCCCCACCTCTTTGGGGTACAAACGAAATAAAAAGCGGTACCATCCGGTACAAACCTAGTACAATCGAATAGAATTGAGAAACACTCATTTTTATTCAGTTAGCAGCGAACTATATAACTACGACCCTATGTTTCTCCCCACCTCTTTGGGGTACAAACGAAATAAAAAGCGGTACAATCCGGTACAAACCTAGTACAATCGAATAGAATTGAGAAACATTCATTTTTATTCAGTTTAACTACGACCCTATGTTTCTCCCCACCCCTTTGGGGTACAAACGAAATAAATAGCGGTACAATCCGGTACAAACCTAGTACAATCGAATAGAATTGAGAAACACTCATTTTTATTCAGTTAGCAGCAAACTATATAACTACGACCCTATGTTTCTCCCCACCTCTTTGGGGTACAAACGAAATAAAAAGCGGTACCATCCGGTACAAACCTAGTACAATCGAATAGAATTGAGAAACACTCATTTTTATTCAGTTAGCAGCGAACTATATAACTACGACCCTATGTTTCTCCCCACCTCTTTGGGGTACAAACGAAATAAAAAGCGGTACAATCCGGTACAAACCTAGTACAATCGAATAGAATTGAGAAACATTCATTTTTATTCAGTTTAACTACGACCCTATGTTTCTCCCCACCCCTTTGGGGTACAAACGAAATAAATAGCGGTACAATCCGGTACAAACCTAGTACAATCGAATAGAATTGAGAAACACTCATTTTTATTCAGTCAGTTGCCAACTTCACATAGGTACGTTATAGTACTGAACTGAATGTTGGCTCCCTTCTGCGCGACACATTCCAAACCTTAACAACTACAGCCATGCATCATCTACTTCTCATAAAACTCAAAATGAAGGAGTCGTTATATACTTTAATAAAAACCTTCCCATAACTCACGAAGAACCTTATATATGCGATGCTAATTGTTTAATGTTATCTGTCAACTCTGAAACTTGTATAATTGCTATTTACCGCCCTCCAGGCCAAACCAATACTTCAAACTTTGTCAATTCACTAGAATCACTTCTAACCAGACTTAACTCTTTCAAAAATATAATCATATGCGGTGATATCAACATTGATATCACACCGAACACAAGCGATAAACGTTCATTTGAATATCTTAACATTCTAGCTAGCCATCGAATTCTGCCAGGCCATAGTGTTCCCACTCACGGACGAACATGCCTAGACCATGCCATGATACGCTCTAGCTTAAATGTAACATGCCTAATAATTGAGTCATCTATTACAGACCACGAATGCGTTGTTATAAGTCTAAATTTCAACATATCTAATTATAAATCTAATCATGTATGTCATTCAATTGATTTTGATGGGCTTGAAAATGACTTATTAACTACTAATTTTCAACAAATTTCTACCTTCTCCGACGTTAATCTAGCTACAGATAAATTTGTATCGCTTTTATACCAACATATAAAAAATAACACGCGTAAAGTCAAAATCCCATCAAGGCAACGGATCTTTAAGCCATGGATCACAAAAGGGCTTTTGCGTATTATGAGAAATCGGGACAATCTATACATTAAATCAAAAAAACATCCGACTAATGAAACTTTAAAACTCATTTACAAACGTTACAGGAATTTCTGTAACTCTTCCTTAAAAAAAGCAAAGCGCAACTATGATAAGCAAGCTATACAAAAAACTAAGGGTAATACTAAAAAATTATGGACAACTATCAAGGAAATAAGTAACTGTGATAAATCTGGTAATCATAATTCTGCTCTTTTAAATTCATGTGATCCCCAAAAAAGCGCCAATGACGTTAACCAATACTTTTCTCGCGTAGGCGAAAATTTAGCAAAACAAATCATCGACTTAAATCATAATGCGTTTCCACAGCAGCCACCTAACCACCTTCCTGTTTTGTCCCCACCTGTAAATTCCTTCGTTTTACTTCCTACAGACAATGACGAAATCTCTCATGTTATAAATGGTTTAAAGAGCGACTCTGTAGCTGGTAGTGACCTAATTTCAGGAAGAATTTTAAAGAAGTACAGTAAACTTTTGACACAACCTATCCTACATATCTGTAATCTTGCCATGGATTCGGGCACATTTCCGAGAGCATTTAAATCAGCCCTTATTACTCCCATTCACAAAGGAGGCGATAGAGACTGTGTCAGCAACTACCGACCTATATCCATTTTGCCAACTCTTTCCAAAATTTTAGAGCGACTAATCAATAAAAGACTAATTAATTTTCTAGAAGTAAACCACCTACTATCATCCAACCAGTTCGGTTTCAGGCGCTGCAAAGCTACTGGCGATGCTGTGCATGAATTAGTTGACTCAATTATCACAAATTTAGACTCTAAAAAGAAATGTTTAACAGTATTCCTAGATCTAGCTAAAGCATTTGACACGGTCTCTATCTCTCACTTGTTGTATAAATTGGAACGATTGGGTATAAGAGATAACTCCCTAAAACTATTGACTGACTACCTATCTGATAGACGACAACGCGTGAAGCTCGGTCATGACGTGGTTAGTGGGGAATTATCGGTGAATTATGGCGTTCCTCAGGGCAGTGTCATCGGCCCCACCCTTTTCTTGGCGTACATAAATGATTTGTGTAACCTACCTCTTTTTAATGGGAAGATCGTATCATTTGCCGACGATACCGCGCTATTTTTTGTTGGTGACACTTGGGACAATGTGTTTAAATATGCTCAGGATGGATTTAATAAGGTCGGGCATTGGCTACGCCAAAATATCCTAACGCTAAACATTTCCAAAACTAAATATATGGTCTTCGCTCATAAGGTCAATCTACTACCACCTCCTACACTCGTCATCTCAGCTCATACTTGTCCCCCAAATCACGTGAACTGTAACTGTCCTGTACTAGAGAGGACTAAAACTATAAAATACCTCGGTACCACTATCGACCAACTTTTATCTTTTAAACCCCATGTAGACACTCTAGTCTCCAGACTGCGAAAATTGATTTATGTTTTCAAAAGTCTTACACATGTTGCTGACAGAGAGGTGTTAAAAATAGTATATTTTGCACTTTGTAATTCACTGATAGATTATTGTATTACATCTTGGGGCGGTTGTGCAAAGTCACACCTTATTGAAGTTGAAAGAGCTCAACGTGCTATCCTTAAAGTGAGTGCTGGACTTCCATATCGTTACCCCACGTTAGAGCTCTATAGAATGTGGGGTGTGCTTTCGGTCAGACAAACATTCATACTTCACACCATTATGAAGCAACATTCAAAGCTGGTATTTGACCCCACTTTACTCAAAAATAAGCGCCGTAATAATAAAATTTGTTCATCTGCCACCTTTTCATCAACTCATTCACATCATTTCTTTTGCTTTTTGGGACCCTTTCTCTATAATAAAATAAATAAGGAATTAAACATTTATCCCTTGAACAATTACAACTGCAAAAAGACAGTTTCTACTTTTTTAAAATCACTGGATTACCAACAAACCGAAGACCTTCTTAAACAACTCATTTAAATTTCTGTGGGCTTATCTTTCTACTGCAAATTAATAACGCTTTATGTAAACTGATATAAACATATAATCACACCTACACATATACTTGCGCACACACTTACTTACACACACACACACACATGCGCTCACACACACTAGCATACTAGCACTAACACACTCACATTCATACCTTTTAGATTTGGTAGGATTAAAATTAAATATATATATACATATATATATACATATATATATATTTTATTTTTTTTCTCTTTACTTTTTTGTATTAGTGTTTTTAAGGTAAAGTTGTCTTCTGATAAAATTTGTAAAACTTTATGCATTTTGTAGGTACGTAAACTTGTGTATTCTCGTATGATATCCGCGAGAGGGGCTGGTGACCTGTACCTCAGACTTCTATGTAGTCTATTTCAGGCACCAGTTTCTCACAACGTTATCTTCTACTGTATACATTGTGTAGTATTAATAAGTTTTTGTAACCTTTCTAATGTTGTGAGAAACAAATAAAGACCATTTTATTATTATTATGTTTCTCATTTCCATAATACTCGGGTACCACCAGAAGGACAGTACCCGGATCTTTGGAAGGCTTACGTGGGGACACGGATCCAACACGCAGAGGCCCTTTCGAGAATTTTAATGTGTTGTGGGACACCAGCCGCAGCCTGCCCATGACTGCACTATAGAGATACAGCCCTGGGCAGTCCGCGGCCGATGTAGGACTATTGCAGGGTATGGAAATTTAATGATTGGGCTATGGATTGGGATGCTAAATGGACTGGTACTGAGGACTATGGGAAACTATGGCACCTGCCTTTCTACTAAAAGAAAGTAAAAATATGTTGGCAGGTGGTGACTCGCCCTCTCACTGTATGGGCCCCCGAAATAAGTCGCTGCAATAGTGCGACAAGGGGGCAACATATTGTGAGCAGCTAAGGGTGGAGAGGCGTCCCTGGACTTTAAACTACGATCACGCGCTCCCTGAGGGTCCAGCATCACGTGCCCACTCGCCACTTACGCTTCGCATCCACCCTTCGAGCTAAAAGCTCTCGCGACTCCACTCTGGCCGGCCGGTTAAGGCAAGCCAGAGGTGGGGGTCCTGTCCTCGTCAGGCTTCACTCCGACCGGCCGGTGAAGGCGAGCCGGAGATGAAGACAGGGGCCTCCCCCGGGAGCACTCGGTTCCCGCGGGGTCGCTACTCCCCGACACCCCGCCACAAGGTGTCCTGCGGGTTGACTGATTGCACGGGTGGAATATCTATTGTCACGTAGACAATAGATCGGGTCGTCACATCCCTACGCCCTTATTATTATTATTATTAATATTTATATCCTATCAGATCGCAATTTGCATGCAAAATTTACTATTGACAATTTTATAGGCACAAATCACAATGTATCTTAAGCTACAAGGTTTAAGCTGCCTTTGATTTAAATCTGTTACTCCATAAACCTAGTTCTTTTCGCTTCAAAAGCAGTTACTCCATAAACGCATATGAACAGGCCAGTGCTAAACCAGTAATAATAGACGATCAACTCAATTTGTAGCACTGTGGTCTATGCTGTAATATCACTTTACTTTCGTGACAGATCTAATTAGGAGTGTAAATGCAGCGGTAATCGGTATAAATACCACAAGCCCGTCACTTGTAAACATCAATTGATTCCAACATTTGAACTGATTTCGTGTTGGTTTTGTGCCCGTGAATACTTTCAGCTCTAAATACAACTTGGTATGAAGTAAAGTATGAAATAGTGTGGAAATGGGACTATATGCCTCAGAGTTAATTTGTTTATGAGAGGTTGCTTTAAATGCAAAAGTGATATTATATTGCGAATTAATAATATTGTATAAAATCATGTACAATGTGAATAAACTCATCAATAACAGCAACATTCTTACCCCAAAATGCTACGAAATATGCTCAGAATTATGTAATGTCTGATAATCTCGCTTTAACATTGCGCTATTCAATTTCCTTGTGACGCAGCTAATTTCCATTGTTTTGGTTCTTATCGTCGGACGATCGTCTGCTCATTTTTCTCCTTGATAAAAATACAACATAAGCACAAACGCTTATTAAGGTCCTTATAAGGTATTACGAGTCTGGCATTAATAAACAATAGGACACTCCATGCATTATCTTCACGGTTGGAATGCTCTGAAGTGCACTTAAAAGTTATCGCTCAAATTATTTCACGTTGCAAAATGAACCTGGGGGAAAATATATTGTATTTGTTATTTAAACACAAATAAAAACAAAAATTTAAACATAAATGTTTAATTTACTAGTCAAGAAGAACTAGAAAGGATTAAGGAAGTATGTAAAAAATAAGAACGTAGCGTAGTATAGGTCTGTCTCTCTGGCTACCCGTTGTTGATCCCAACTTTCATTACCTAAGACGCGGACGTAATGAATAAACATAGAAATCCCGTAGGACGAAAAACCTTCTTAAATTGTGTTTTAAGGAAACCGGAACGTGGGCTGTTGGTGAACACTACTAGTTTCATTATGCACGTGTTTAGACTCTAAATTGTACTAGAGAGACACCAATTATAAACCATCAGGATATACATACGTTTGTGTTAATTAAAACCAGCCTTGTAAACAATAGGCCTTTAAATTCCGCCCTTCAATACTAATCCTCTGTTGTGTAGATACCTCATATTGTGTTCTAGGTTATAATCCTGCTCTGAACAATAAGCTATCAAGTTAGCTACGCTTACATATTATGATATTCATGTTTTAATTCATGCATTGCTCCACAAAGCCTATGAAAATTAGGTTGCGTTCTACCACAACTTTTCATATTTTTTGCATAATACATCCGTTAATTTATTTAAAAACTGGTTAAGTCCTCATGTTAACATGCCTGACGTCGTGATGAAACATAATGTGTAACGAGCGTGCATTTTCTTTCTTTTCTTTTCTTTCTTTTTATGTGAGTTGTCATCATTGTGCATACAAAATCCGTACATATTACTAGCGGTCCGCCCCGGCTTCGCCCGTGGTACATATGAAAAATAGATGTTGGCCGATTCTCAGACTTACCCGATATGCACAGAAAATTTCATGAGAATCGGTCCACCCGTTTCGGAGGAGTATGCAGACTAACATTGTGACACGAGAATTTTATATATAAGATGATAAATAATGACATAAGTACTGTGTTATGTCTGTGTTATGTCTAGTCCGTTTACTAAATGTACTGACTGCACTAAGTCTGCTTTGATCTTTGTCATTCTCAGAAGTACCTTGCATGCTTTTCTTTTGTCTAATCTCGAACCCTTATCGCAACATCATCATTGAAAGTTTTGAGTTGTTGTACTATAATTGTAGGGATAAAAAGTTATGAATACACAAACATAGTTTAATTTTGAAATCAAAGATCAATATCAAATAAAGACACATAACAAAAAGGCTTATAGGCAAAGAACATTAGATATCTTTCAGAAAACAAAGACATAAGTTTCTTGTAATATCTGAAGCATATGATCGTAACAAATTAATAGTGCGTGTAGGACGTTGCACTCGGAGTATGCTTTCTTGTTCTCCACACAATTGCACTTAGACACCTACGCGTCCCGACTAATGAAGCATTACACTGGGCTTTAAAATAGACAAATATTGAGATGGTCTATACGAGAATAAGAGAAACAGGAAGATTGGACGAAGAACGTAAATCTAAAAAGGACTTTGTGCAATAGCATATGAACGGAAATACGCTTTCCAGACATCGGTAATAGGCTCAATCTGGTCAAGACTATATCTTAGAGTATATAGCACTCCACCTCTAAAGTAGGTCACGAAGATAGTTGTTAATAAGATATAATAACTATAAATAAAAATGACGACCGCAGTAACCGCATGCTTGCCGCCAACATCTGCCTTTATTTATTGCTCAAATCTCGCAATTGATGTTAATTCAATTAATGGGCATTACTGACAGATGTAGCTGGAGAGTCTAAAGATGATCAAATTGAAAAGAAATGCGCGTTCTTTCCCAATTAGAATAACAATATGAAGTCTACATTTTATGCGGATCTTTAAAGTTAATGCAGATGAGGAATTATAACTTGCATAAGTTTAGAATAACGTAAAAAAAATCGTTTAGGGTTGTCATATTTTAAAGTTTCTCCTCGATCTTACCTGTAATTCTCACGGTTGTGCAATATAACTTCTCGTCATTATCACGTTTTTCTGGAGTCATTCGTTAACTTCAAGTTTAAGACTTAACTAACTACTAAACCTACATTACTATAAAATTATAATTGACTTGGTGTAATCGTTTTAGTTGGTTTTTGGATAGCATAAAATAATATTACCTACTTATTAATTTTGACCGATTTTGTTCATTATTATATATTTCTGCTCATAAACATTTACAAAGTCTTTCGATGTTTCCCTCGTACTTCCTTTGTATACAATATTTCACATTTCATTCAAACGCATACACGTAACAAAGGTAATGCACATTTTATTTTTCAGCCTAAACGAAACGGTTATAAAAAGTCTTTGTTTATAGCTTTTCGCATTACAAAGAGATGAGATGAAGCAATCCATCATTGTAATCGTTTTAAAATACCGAGCATGTACTGCTGATTTAGATTTGTACAAACTACAGTGTACTGAATTTGACCGAATATCTATGCGAAATAGTGTATTATGATTTCAATCATTTCTGTACCAAATACCAATATTTGGATACTTCCAATATCGTAATATTGGAAGCTTGCGTTTCAAGTGTCCAAGGAATTTGGAAATCCTCGTTTTGCAGTATTGCTGGTACTTTGAGATTGATTGGTTTTCTAGCTTATACCAACAATTCCTGGAACGTGTTTGTTAGAATACATGAGCGCTCAGAGCATGTCGATTTAATTATATAGGGATGGTGACTGCAATACTTTTTACAGCGCTTGCACTGTTAATTTTTACGCTGACTGCACATTACTGTTCATCTATATTAATTGGCAGCTGTTGTATGCAATATCAATAAATCTTCACCCATTTGTATAATAAATAGATTGTGTTTTTGTACGTATTTTGCTTTAGTTCATTTAACTACAAGAAACGTAATAGCATGGTTTGTTCTTATTTACAAAGTACAGTAACTGTTTCTTAGTTAGAAATATTCGGTATCTATTACGATTAGCTACTTACTATTAAGTATTCTGTGCTATTACCGTGTACCTAATGTGTATGCATGTGAATATATTGCAAAGCAAAAAATAAAACAGATTTTAATGTTACATCGTAAGGATAACATAACATAAAGGACCGCAGTGTGGTCTGCATTGGAACTTTCACACGAAATTTAGCGAATCGCAACGATATCGCCGCATTGCGTGATTCTTGCACCATTGTCGCTATGTAGGTGTAGACTATGTAAGGAATAATATAAGAACACTCATAACTGTGAAATAAGGATATATATATATCAGTTAGAACGATGACCTTGCTTACTGCACTTTGAACTGAAGACACATCGAACGAATTCAGGACTATCGCAGTGCAAAAGAGGAAATAATGAAACATATTCTTGTTCAGTTGAAGTAAACAGTGAATAACTAAATACATTTTAGTGAGTTATATTTTGGTATGATATATTAACCAATCACGCTGGTTTTGATATCATTGGATGATGTTGCTTGTGTAGATATTCAATGCTGACAAATTGTACGCCACGCTACAATTGTAACATGATTTTAGGAGCGCCCCCATGAAACATTAATTCCTCCATATAAATTATACAATATGATCATAGATATAATTACAGAACACGTGTTCTTGTATGTGAAGCACCATGTATGGATTATTACGTCACCACAAGTGTGAAACGAATCCTGCCTCATCCTGTGAGGAAATAGGGCTACCACCTGAATATTAATAAGATTTTTTTATTGTGTTCATTTGCATCTAGACTTAGTCTGAAGTCTAGACCTTCGTACGCAGAAGTTCGATATTGTCTGAGGTCACACTTGGCTATTGTACTTGGGATTCAATGAACTGTGTGTTGGGAAATTATTTTGTTATAGTTGTCGATTAGTGGAGTACAGTAGGTGTGTCTTCGTTCGATTAATGATTTGCTTTTTCCAACGCTTTAGAGCGTATACGCACTATGCGGGTAGCCGCATTGCGGGTAGCCGTCCGGCTGACCGCAAGCACAATAATTATGTACGTAATATTCATTTCTATGCGCACTGTGCGGTCTGCGGTAGCCGCATCGCAGTGCGCATAGAAATGAATATTACGTACATAATTGTGCTTGCGGTCAGCCGGACGGCTACCCGCAATGCGGCTACCCGCATAGTGCGTATACGCTCTTAAAGTTATAAATAAAGTCTTTTGTTGCGTAAAGGACATGCCATTTTCTCTGAGGTCATTGGTTTAACGTTCAATGAGGACAATTAACGTAAAAGTAACGCACATAACGCTAGTAACTCAACTTTCAATATTACTTTTGAGAAGACGTTTTTGGTACAATTTCCATAACATTTTTATCCACGAGAAAGTGCTTACAACTCAGCATAGCGCTTATCCCTCAACAGAAAGGTAAAAAGTAGCGACTTTTATGGATTCTAAACGCATAAAGATAACAAACTTTCTTCCCCGATTTGGTACCAAATAGATTTCCATACTATCCTTTGCCTTCACACTTTCCTTGTCTAATGAATGAATTACATATTTACAAAGATGATACCCGCGTTGTTACAACCATTACGCCTAGTGATTCGGCGTCTTAATCTATACAAATATTATAAAGCTGAAGAGTTTGTTTGTTTGAATGCGCTAATCTCGAGAAATGGTCCAATTTGAAAAATTCTTTCGGTTCCCTTCCTCGATAAATGAGCTATCTAAAGCCCATTTATCGAGAAAGGCTATAATATACAGGGTGGCCGGTCAATTGACGTCACAAAAAAAAATGTAGGTCCGGTATGTTGTGGAGTATCCGAATCACCCCCATGTATGTTCCGCGATTTTTTATAGTTTCGGAGTTATGATTTTTTTTCGATTTTTTGAGGAATTTCGACTTGATCATCTTAAAAAATTTCTAAAAAAAAAAGCATAGACTTTTTAGAGTTTATTTTTTTTGCAACTGAGTTCCTATGAGTTGCACTTTTATGCCTAAAATAATCAGCTTCGTAACTTTGATGAAAGTTATGAAAATGTTGGTCTAAAGTTAAAAATTTACGTTCCGTGAATTATGACTTAAATTTTCAACTTGAAATTAAAAATCTAAACAGGTGACCTTATGATTTCTTAGTTAGTCTTAAAACTGCGCCAGACTCTCAGCTTTCATAATAATAATAATAAAGTGGTACTTAATGGGGGGAATTTGGCTAAAATTGGTCTTCAAAGACAGCAAGGTGGAAAATTCTTAAAATTAGCCAACTGATTAAAAATAAATTTATCATTCCTACGGCTAATTTAATGATTAGAGAATGCTGAAAACCTATCGTGTTGGTTGGATAAGGAAAGTTATAAGTAAGAAGTAAATCATAATGTAAAAATAATTTAATATTTTTTAAATTTACAATAGATTTTCAAAGTGGCCACCTCCAGCAGTATTACACATTGTACACCTTGGTAAGAAACGGCAACTTTTACCTGCAATAACAATGGGCTGAAAGGATAAGAGACCGTATTGCTATCTCTCTCACTCTCGGTGGCGTGAGGGGCCGAGCGCAACCGACCAAATCTAATGCAAAACAAGTTTGTTAGTTACCGACCTCAGTTGTGCTCACATTGTGTTTATTGCTACTCGTGTCGCCATTTTATTACCCACGGACTCCGCCGCTGCTTACTTGTTTGACTACTTAGCTCGTTTATTGGACTGTGTTTTGCATTGTGATTTGGACTTTGTTTACTTGGAAGTGTAAGAGATGAGTTACACGTTAAGTGAATATGCAGAAATGCATTATTTTTATGGAGTTGCACGAGGAAACGGCGTTGAAGCAGCGAAACTGTATCGCGAACAACTTCAACGCCGTGGTGGACCACAACCTCTGCGATATCCCGACCATCGTGTTTTTATTAACACACACAACACCTTGATGGCAGGCCGCATTCCTGGCCAACGCGGCAATCGTGAAGGAATCTTTAGAGCAGACCTGGATCGCACAGAAGTGGTGCTGGAAGCAGTTCAGCAAAATCCGTCTACGAGTACGAGAGCTATAGCTCGTGCTTTAGACATCCCAAGGACTTCTATCCAAGCCATACTACACGATGAAGGATACCACGCGTTCCACTTTCGACGAGTCCAAGCTTTACAGCCGACAGACCACCAATTGCGCATTGATTTTTGCCAAACCATGTTAAGAAAAGAGCAAGATGATCCTGGATTTTTTAATAAAGTTTTATGGTCAGATGAATCAAGATTTGAGCGATCTGGAATATTCAATATTCATAATTACCACACGTGGGCGATGGAAAATCCACACGCTGTGAGAGCTTCAACCTTTCAACATCGTTTTAGCATTAACTTGTGGTCTGGTGTCCTCAATGGCGAACTAATTGGTCCGTTTGAATTGCCGACTAGACTTGATGGAGCAACCTACAGAAACTTCTTGGAAAATGAACTTCCATTGTTGCTGCAAGAAGTTAATCTCGAACTTAGACGCACTATGGTGTTTCAAAATGACGGCGCACCGTGTCACTACGCAACACAAGTCCGAAATTATTTAAATGAAACATACCCCAACAGATGGATAGGACGCAGTGGACCAATTAGATGGCCTCCACGCTCACCTGACCTCAACCCCATCGATTTTTTCATTTGGGGCTATTACAAGGAAATAGCATACGCCCGAGAATGTTCGAGTGAACAAGAGCTGAGGCAGAAGATTATAGAAGCCAAACGTGTTGTCAAGGAGAACAGAGAAGCATTTAGACGATTGAAACACAATTTCTTACGAAGGTGTAGAATGTGTATTGCTGCTGGAGGTGGCCACTTTGAAAATTTATTGTAAATTTAAAAAATATTAAATTATTTTTACATTATGATCTACTTCTTACTTAAAACTTTCCTTATCCAACCAACACGATAGGTTTTCAGCATTCTCTAATCATTAAATTAGCCGTAGGAATGATAAATTTATTTTTAATCAGTTGGCTAATTTTAAGAATTTTCCACCTTGCTGTCTTTGAAGACCGATTTTAGCCAAATTCCCCCCATTAAGTACCACTTTATTATTATTATTATGAAAGCTGAGAGTCTGGCGCAGTTTTAAGACTAACTAAGAAATCATAAGGTCACCTGTTTAGATTTTTAATTTCAAGTTGAAAATTTAAGTCATAATTCACGGAACGTAAATTTTTAACTTTAGACCAACATTTTCATAACTTTCATCAAAGTTACGAAGCTGATTATTTTAGGCATAAAAGTGCAACTCATAGGAACTCAGTTGCAAAAAAAATAAACTCTAAAAAGTCTATGCTTTTTTTTTAGAAATTTTTTAAGATGATCAAGTCGAAATTCCTCAAAAAATCGAAAAAAAATCATAACTCCGAAACTATAAAAAATCGCGGAACATACATGGGGGTGATTCGGATACTCCACAACATACCGGACCTACATTTTTTTTTGTGACGTCAATTGACCGGCCACCCTGCATCTCGCTAAGAGTAAGACCAACACTAGCGGAGCACTGCGGGTAAAACCGCGGAGCACAGCTAGTCTATCATAAACGATAAATTCCAAGTCCCACAATTTTACTGGTATTCCATTTGTAATTAAACCAATTAGTAATGAATCCTTAAATCTAGTATAAATCTTAATTTAATAAATGTAAACCCTAACAGCGATCAGACCACGAGCCGCACGGAATCTGAATACCACGTGACTCACTTAAGTATGCGTGATTCACCGCAATTAATTCAGCCTCATGGTGTCACTGGATCATATAAACATACAAACAGAATGACAGTATCTGAAATAGAGGGTCAAAGATTGTTAGGAAATATGATGGACGAAAGAACGCATTGGTTTATCGACTATGGCAATCGAAAAAGACATTGTATTGTATGAAACCTTTAGATAATAATAACTTACTTACCCTGTACCCAATACACTTTGCGATGGGTAATATCCGAGTAGTGAAGGTAGTCAATACAATTTCTCCGTTCACAATAGTACAAAAAGTTTTGTTTTTGAAGATCTCATGGAGGTAATGATAATTCTTATAATTATGTCCATAAACACGCAAGTCTCAAGTAAAAATTCATTTGAATTTCAAATGAATAAATAAATAAATTTAAAATATAAATTTGTTAACCAATGCAAGGGAATGTCGTGAAGGAAATAACAACTTTGTTTTCAAAACATTGCAATGAGAAAATATCGGTTAAGCTTTTGTTATGTAGGTACGTACGTAATCAAATATTTTAATGATTTCCTGCTGGGGTATTATCTGACTGTACAAACATAACTATGATTATTATTGTTAGAAGTAATATTCCTTACGTTGCAACTAGTGATGCAACGAATACTACTTTTACGTATACGAATATCAAACCTACTATTCGGCGAATACGAATACTACCTAATAAAGACTTATTAATTTAATGAATGTTTACTCTTCTAATAATTAAAATTTACAATAGGCAAATTTTTATTTAAAAAACATAAAATTCGTAGATTTTTTTTGGTTTTGGGCGATTTTTTTTTGACTTGTTTTTAAATATTCGTATATTCGCCGAATACGAATATTCGGTAAATGTCTACTATTCGGCGAATACGAATATTCGTATTCGTATTCGTTGCATCACTGGTTGCAAGTTGCAACTATTGAACAAAATAGTATTCAAATCAGAATTCAAACTGAAAATCCACCCTGTGAACTTTATAATGCTGTAGCCTGTAGGTACTAATTGGATAAGTTACTATTACAGTAGGTACAATTCACTTTTCAAATATTTATCATCCAAGTTTTATAATGTTGTTTCTCATAAATACTTTTATTTTTACCAAACCAGTCATACATTTGTCGTGTTATGTCATTGAATTCTTTAAATAACAACAAAGGTTATTTAACTGACCTCTTTAAGTATGATATCATCGTAATTAAATCCCAGCTGAAAGCCCTGACTTTTCATTTTTATCCTTTTGTCCATAAAAGAATTGAATTTTAATGAGAACAGGACAAAGGAATCTCTGCTATTTTTAGTGGTGATGTTAGTGCTTTAGACAAAGGCACTATCGTTTTTGGGGACTATATTACGAATATATACATACAAGAAAACGTGTCGTGAAATTGCTAGCACCAGTGGGAATAATATTTAATTATTTAGTTAAAAATAAACCGCAAACAATAGGATTATTCTGATAAGTTTTACTTGCAGATTGTTTTAAATTAACTGTGAGCGCAATTTCTACTCATATTTATTCACATTTAGATAGAGGCGCTAATAAATTATAAATATTATCAACCTATGCCACATTATTACTATCGAGGAATGTACCAATCCCAATAGGTGGGCGTATTTGGGCATCATTTGCATTTCTAACTGAGCTAGGATAGGAATTAGACCAAGACAATATGGTTGCTAACGTGCACTCTCGCAGCCATCGAGCTTAATCAACTGCTGTAACTACTTCCTGATATTCTGACGATTTACAATCGAGTTCAATTGTTATATTGACATATCATTTTCTATTGGTTCAATGAATTCGCATATCGATTGATTTAATAATAAAGAGCAGCAAATACTGGCTGCTCCGTTATTATGCATTTCTCTTCCTTACCTGCCTTTAAAATGAACCTTTAATAAATGCGATGATAGCTTTTATCATTTAGCATGACGAAAATTTGGCCAAAATTGGATATTGCAACTATTAAGTCAAACGCTGGCAACGAACCAAAATCATCTTAACCTATATTTGTAATTACTGAAATTGCTTTGACTGTTAATAATGAACGGAAGTTGAATTCTATTTAACCTGGAAGATTTTTTTTATAAACAAAAAATATTTATTGACTCGAAACAGTTTCAAAATATGATTACAGTTAGCGTGTTTACGAAATATTAATTCGATTAGAGTTCACGCTAGCAATAGTAAATAGTTTGGAAAATCCAAAAGTGCACGCCTCATAATTTTTTTTTAATAAATATTTATTAATTATTATTTTTGTTTATTTAATAACAATTAAACCACATCGAATCAGACCCTGAAAAATGAAAGGGTTCTATTCCTGAGCATACTCAAGCGTAAGAGAAAAAAAAAGACTCGATTAGTAAAGTATTTCGGTCGCTATCGTGTTAACAAGAAAAAGGATCCGCACATACAGACACACGGACGTCCAAGACAGAACTTTTTTAAACTGTTTTTTAACTAGTTTAAATAACAAAAATGACATCAAAAATATCATTAACGTTAAAAATAGTGTTTTTTCTTAATATGTGTGTGTATGTATTATCTTACAAGTGCAATGTATGATACATAAAGACATTTTAAGTTTGAAAAATCAGATGTTTTGCGCGAAGTGACAGTAGTACCCACCTCAACGCTTCGCTTATGAGGCGTGCAATAATAAGAAAGACCCCCAAGATAGATATTATATCCACAAGGGGACCAATTAAGTTTACATGCAATTTTAAACTATGTATTGTAGAGGGCGATGCCGACAAAGCATAAAGGAACTGTTATGGAAAACAAAACAACAGATGGTTCACGTTTGACCGGGTTTACTAGAAACTAATATTTTATTCAAACCGTTCCCATTTGCACGGTCGTTCAACTGCATGCGGATCTAGGGAATCGGTAGCTATCGCGGCACGTCACGTTTCCTTCTGCATTTAGCAAGTGGTTATATGACGCTAAACTTCCGTCAACGTTTTGTGACTAGGGACATATGACCGGTAAAGGTCTTGAGGTATACGTAAAACTTTTATTACCAAAGCATAAACTTCGCAAGCCTTCAAGAAGTTGTTCTAAGTTAACGTGAAAATGTCCAGGCAAAGACCTCTTTGTAAAGTTCCTACTTTTGTTTTAACCAACTTATTACATTGTACATTTGTGTCATTGGCATTGCTTCTAAAACAAGTTGTGTTTCCGTCACGTAGCCACTGTCGTCTGTTATTGTAAGTAAAGAACGTTGGTGTTTAATATATGTAATAGCTTTTTTGTTTATAGTAAAGGATTTTTGACGTGACAACGTCTTATAATTCGATACAGCAGGCTGCACGCACGAAATAACATGACTCATGCGGCGTTACCTCGCTCTGAGGCGTTCCATGTAAGGCTTGAAGTGCAAGCGAGAGCGCGGAACGAGCGACAAAGAAGCATAATCGGACGTTGTCACGTTCAACTATCGTCAGTAAACCGACTTTACTGACAACCAATTTTTTTTATGTATAATTTGATCACTATAAGCACTTTGATTTTACATCTTTACGTGCATGGAGTATATACACCACACTTTATACGCATGGTGATCAGCAATATGGCGCGAAATTTTTTCATCAATAGCTTGGCTTCGCGCCAGTTACACATAATGCATTTATTGAAACGTTTTGCCCGTTCGATGAAAATTATCATCTCGTTAATTATGGATTTCTATAATTTTTAATTATTTGTTTTAAATAGTACTAGTTATCGTAAGCATACAAGCTTTATTTACTGAAGCGTATTTTCATCCAAATCTAAAAATTTAGCTAATTTGGCAAAAGGTCATTTTCAATGAATTGCTTTTCTTTTTCTTGCTCCTGTATTATCTATAATATAAAAATGAATCCCAAAATTTGTTGGTATAAGCGCATAACTTGAGAACGGCTGAACCGATTTCGTTAATTCTTTTTTTTATTATATTCCTTGAAGTACGAGGATGGTTCTTATGTAGAGAAAACGTAAATATGTATCACGGGCGAAGCCGGGGCGGACTGCTAGTATGCTAATAATTATAAATTTAATTAATATTACTATATTTTTAAATATAAATATTATTTGCATCGTTATAATAAATACGTACCTACGTGGTATACCTGAAAACCAATTCGACCTTCGTCTAGCCTTAACTCTCATTGTTATAGTATACGCAGCTCAGCTTTCATGATCCTAAATTGCATTTAATAGGTCATATTAATTCTTAGATCATTACATGTCAAACAATTAAACATAATTCAGTTGAATACTTCAAATTGTTCCATAGGTACTTGTTGCCCATTATTTGGTTTCTCTTTTATACGTGTACTAAATAACTCTTATATGAATATTCATTCCTAAATCATGACAATCAGTCAATCAGTAATAATTTGGCTTTAAATATTCAATCCCTCCTTTACTATGCTTATTTCAATTCTTCACGTTTGAAATACCAGAAATTAGTATTACCTATTTCGAATTCTTAGAAGAGGTGTACTAATATTCATTTTTAGAGTATGACCCTATGTATAAATTCTGAAAACTAAGCTTCGATGTTTGTGTTTCAATGATTTAATGGCAAGCAATTAATTGACTTGAATTCAGCTTTGTTAATTTTGTATTGCCAAATATATTTATTGTATATTTATTTGTTTGTATATTTATTTTATTGTATTTGCTGTACCAGATATAAACATGTTATTTTTCCCCGGTTACCATAGTGAGAAGCTACTATTGATTTCAAATGCTTCAATGATATTTAAGCATGTTTTTGACTGTGTCCTACTTTAATATTATGAATAATTGTTAATGCATAGTCATTTAGCCTCATGTGCAAAACAATAATTACATAGTATTTGATTGTTTAGTTTAACCTTATTGATTAATGTAGACGATATGCGGATAATAAAGTTTCTCTACTGAAAATAGTTCATCTTCTACTTTTGGATCTCTTTTAATGTCGTTTCTTTTGTTGTAGGTTGTTCCAAGACTACTGGGGTCACTCGTCGGCGGTGGTATGAGTCCAACACAACATTTGGAGCAGCAGCAAGCCCTGGTGAAACAGTTTGCGGAAATACTGGAATTCGTTCTCAAATTCGACGAACATAAGGTACTGTGAAATATAGTCCTTTCGGTATACATTGAGTCATACAGAACCAAAATAGGCAGTTTTAGAATAATGGTGACAAATCAATGAAATGTTTTATTGTTAATAATAGTACATCGTTTAAATATTCTTGAGTCACTGCTGCAAAAATGTAGTATAAAACAGTTACGATAATAGTTGACGGAGTTTAGGAAACTATGCATAATTTCGGCAATTCAACGTTGAAAATATTGTTCAATACTTCGGTTCATATCAAGGAAATATTTTATTAAGAAGAAATACACTTTAAACTTGTTTACGTCTAACCTCTGGTACAAAGCAGTTATTTCGAGTACTCGGGAATGTTCCTTATGTAATAGGACGCATTCTGGAAACGGACATCTTCTCTTTTGTGCTTTGTAGATACAAATTCCAAGGTACAGGATGGGTAATCATTGTTTAGTTTGTAATAAATTATATACAACGTGTGTAACGGGTCGAAATAAGGTATTATAAGAAATTACACGCGAGGCTGCGTTAAATATTATTTTGAATGTAATAAGAATGTACTGCGATTCTACACAACTGCCTAATTGATGTAAGCAGTTGATAACAAATCACAGCAAGTCAACGACTATTAATAAAGTGAGGGTAGTTGGGTCAAACGTCGTATAAACAACGTCCGAGCCCCTAGGCACGATTCGGAAGGCGGCATTTTATAGTATTCGACAGCTAAGCATGTTCTGACAGGACATAGTGACAACTATAATGACAACTATTCATCCACAAAAATATTAAATAAAAAGTTACGTCATAGTATTGTTAAAAAAATGCCTTGTTCGCATCGAGATAGTATGTACTACGTACTAGAGAGGCGATCGCTACTACACTCTCTTTAACACGAGCTAGAGGTAAGAATCACAAGTCTCTTTAGTCTGTGTCGGACTGTGCCCCCCGCTTGCCGCGTCAACACGTGTTATTGCTCTGTTCAAAATGCCTTCGTGTGTGCTTAGATATTGTTTTAACAGTTCCCATAATACAAACAAAGCCCGAGGAGTGACTTTTCACCAGTAAGTTTCCTTATTATGAGTAAGTCATGCATTTTACTAATATTGTTATCATTTTGCGAAAAATCACCACGCGTTCTGCGTTTCGCGCCATTTTTCATAGACTAACAGCACAGACGTGACACTATCGATGAGTCTGTTAAAAAAATGTAACTGAATTTTTTAACTATGAATATACAATATATGTATACTAGGAAAGATTACCGTGGTGTAGTACCTAAATATTTATACTTTTACCCGACTACGCAAAGTAAAACGGTAGGTTATATTAAGTAATATTTATTTATTTACCTATTTTTATTTATTAAAAAAAGGTTCATCAACAGTTGTTCCAATAGGATTTATAAATTATTATGCACAACAAAGGCACAACAATTACAAATAAACACAACATTCACAGAAACTAATACAGTAAAAGTTCCTTAATCGCGCTTCCTTTATTCGAGTTTTCACTATGGATTAAAAAAATGCGACCCAATTTCTATATTCGCGACTAAAAATTTTTTTTATTCGCGGATTTAATAAGTACATACATAATATGTAATTAAATTATTCCAATAGGTATCTTACCCAATATCCTTGTCAAATGGACTAATAAGAAAGTAAAATAGATCTTATTACAAGTTTGCCTAAAGTACATAATATTATGTTCTTAAATGATATCGCCGAGGCCTTTGACACAAGCCGCCTTTGTCGCAAGCCGCCTCTGCGGCGATTTATGTTTTTGAGAATGTAAATAAACAGAATGGAAGCAAACTTATAACTCAATAAATAAAGTCGACGCCCCCCGCGAATAATCCGGTAATCGTAAAAGTGAAAATGTTCAGGAAAAATAAAAAACCATTTTTCCTTAATAACTCCATTAAACAACAAGTATCAGAGACTTTTAATGTCGCATATGGAAGCTAATTTTTTCAGCTATCTGGTTATTTCAACAAAATTTAAGTAGTCCCAAGGGCTTCGTTATAATTTAGCTGGATGCATTTTACTATACTAGTGTAGGTCAAGCTCTGGTCAGTAATGTCACTTACGATATTGTTCGTGTAAATTTATATTTTCGACGGCAACAGTAATATCTTGTTGCGCTAATATTCGTGTCATTTGTTTTGTATACTGAACATTTGTAAAAATCTATTATTTGGTTATTCGATTGTTTAACAGTAACGTACATTTTATTGTTATAACTATTACTGTTTATTCGAATAGTTTACTTAAGTATTATTTGATGATTATTATAGTATATTTTATGAAATACAGGACATTTTAGTAAATGAAACAACTTTGGATTGTTTCACAAAACACGATAGTTATTATTATTATAAAAAATAGACACTGTACTGAAGATACGACTATTACACATGATTACATAATCATGAAAATTATACTATGGTCCTATTACAGTTAAAAATATAATCAGAATCCTCATCAGAACCTCACAGACTGCGAATCCACCGTGATCAGTCAGTACTTGTATGGTGTGGTGTGTGATGTCTTTTTCCCGACTACCTTCTATGCAGCAGCAGCGCTTGGGAAAAAGAGCTTCGTGACTCCGGCCGTTCCTCCTACATCGTATCTCCTATCCCATTCGCTGATCGTAGCCTGTCTCAAAATACGCTTGACGAATGAAACAGGACACAGATCGTAATCCGGTTTCCTCCTCAACCCCAGAGCGGCCTCCTTGGCTAACTCGTCTGCCCGTTCGTTCCCCGCCCTGCGTGCGCCTTAATCCAAAACAGGGAGACCTCCCGCCTCTGCAATGCAGCTTTTCGGAGGGCCGCCTGTGTTTGTACAGTCAGGGGATGAGAGGAACTCAGGGTAACCGCCTGGAGCGCCGATCTGGAGTCAACAAGGACACCGACCTTTGCCGCTCCACTCTTGCAGGCTATGTCTACTGCTCTTTTGAGCGCTAGGAGCTCAGCCTGATAGACGGTACAATACGGTGGCAACGCAAGCTTAATGGCCTTTGTCTCGGCATCACCTTTCCATACGTAAAAGGCGGCTCCGACTCGACCCTCAATCTTGCTGCCGTCCGTATAGACCCTGTGGACGTGGCTGTTAACCACGTCAGCATAGGTGTCCTCATTTATCAAGCCGAGCCCCAGCTCTACCTGCTCTGCCGAATGTGGGTCCTCAATCGCAAGAGCCATTCGTTCCACCTCCCTGTCCCTCAACACCGCCGGGTGCGACACACCCCTCTTGATCTCATAAAGCCTCGAAGCTTCGAGTATCCTGAGGTCAAGAGGGAGAATCCCAGCCAACAGCATCGCAGAGTTCAGGGAGACAGTCCGATATGCTCTGCAGATCTTCTGGGCAAAACCCCGTTGAACGGTGTTAAGCCTCTTTTGGACCCCCATCTTTTCCGTAGTGGGTGCCCACGCTGCTGATGCATACAAGATAGTCGGTTCTATAACTGCGATATATATAGTCTTAACTACTTGGGGGTTAAGCCCCCAATTTACTCTAGCTGCTCTTGCTAATAGCTTATAACGGGCGATTGCCTTTTTGCAAACGCTCCCGACGTTTCGGTCAATGTCAGGCCGCCATTAATAGTAAGGCCCAGTATCTTAATACTTTCGAAATATTGGATGTCCACACTCCCCATTACAAGTCGTGGCATGGCAAATTTTAATTTTCGTGTCGAGAGCAGGGCACATGTCTTGTGTGGTGCGAATTTTTGTTTATTTCTGACACCCCATTCGTCAATTTTCCTCAATGTGCAGTTTGTCTTCGTCTCTACTTCTAAAGCAGTATCTCCATCAAACACTAGCACAATGTCGTCGGCAAAAGCCTGACAAAACACATCCATCTCCTCTAACATCCACAGCAGAGGACCCACAGGAGCAGCCCACCTATGGAACCCTGCACGCACCCCTTGTTGGTCTCTCTACTCACTTCACACCTGCAGGTATGCGGGGGACAAGAGGTGTGAAAGTTAGGTAACTTTCACACCTCTTCCACTCAGGTATCTGCTGATCACCCGCCTTACGTTCCCCGGACACCCAACTTCGGCCAACCGCACCTTTATGACTGGCCACCAGGCGCTGTCGAAGGCTCCCTTTATGTCCAGAAATACCACAACAGAAATCTTCTTCTCCTCCCTCTTATTTCTGATGTGGCCCACCAGTATATAGAGGGCGTCCTCGGTGCTCCTCTGTGACATGAAGCCATACTGATGGGGGCTTATAATTGTGGGCAGCAGGTAGAACCTGAGTCGGACGACCAGCATCTAATGAAGATGAAGATGAAGGTTTCGATGTGGTCTATTCTGATGCCTGCCTCGTTTATCTATATCAAACTTTCATCTCTTTTAATTTTTCTAAGGCCGTGTAAATCATTTGCTCAGTAATAGAAAGTGTTTATACCTTGCATAATACCTTACATACCAATACCTTGCATACTTGCACTCCATAATTAATGTATCTGGAAATCGATTTCTTAATAAAACCCCGAATAAGCCTGTACTAGCACTTACCTATATAATGTAGAAAACTATTTACCTGAATAATATCGTAACAATGTTTACTGTCGAAGCATATTGATATTATTTTTCGTAAAGATCTAAAACCATATTATTCGTTTAAAATACATTTTAATGTTATTTTATGGAATATACGCGTAATTTTTCATATCTTCGTAAATAAAGATAGAAAAATTCTGAAAAAAATTTACATGGTGTATTTTAACTTCTAGATGCCGAAAAACGCATAACATGAAAAACCCCGTAATAGGTCATTACCGGATTATTCGCGGGGGGCGTCGAAGTATAGTTTTAAATGTAGTTCCGTTTATAGTAAAAGCCGCTTTGCGTATTTATTGTTTCGTCTTTCACATTCGTTACAAAAATTGTGATCGAGTAAGGGGGCGTCCATAAATTACGTGAGGTGTTTTTTAAAATTTTCTGCACCTCCCTCCCCCCCTGGTGAGATGTCGTGAGAATTTATTCAACCCCTCCCCCATCCTCGAATCTCACGTGAGATTTTTCAAAATGTGAGTTTCTTATACGTAAACGCCATCAACATTGAATCATCGTATACATTTAATTAGGGCTATTATAAACCAATACTCCAAAATTCGATTACATCATGAAGCAAAAACTGATAAAACTATTGATTACTACACAAAACGACAAAAACTTACTAAATTGATATTATTTAAAGGAAATTAAAATACATAGTTTAATATAAAATCCTCGTTTTATTAATTCCCTAGTATCAGTACCACCAGATAGTACCGAGTAAACAGATTGCACAATGTGTCGCATCTGCACGCATTGCTTAATCTTTGAACTTGAAGCCACGCCTCGCTCGTTCCACACGTACCCCACCACATCGGCCGCGCGCAATGTTTTTGTTTGGAATAACCCCTCTAGTAGTACATATATCTCGATGCTTGTTCGTGCATAATTTCTGAGCAGTTGCCTATAGTCTCAGACTAGATTAGCCGCCGCGTCTAAGATTCGGTTAGGAGGGCAAGACGGACCTATCTATGTTTAATTTAGTTGTTTTTGTTACCTGTTACTGGATCAGAAAGAACACACTAAGAACTTTTTCCTCGTCGTCATTATATTTGTCTGACGTCATCACGCTAAGGTGTCGTGATAATTATGCAATTACTGGATTGCACTAACTCGTACGTATATTTAACGAGTCGGATCACTGAATAGTATGTTTGTATGCGTTCTATCTGGAACTACTGGACGGATATGTCAACATTTCGTACACGAGATAACCTAGTTCTAAGAAGGTTTATGGGCTTTTTACTATTAACATCTGATTAAATTTTAAAAATATATCAGCGTAATGTTATCCCGAGTATATGAAATATCCAATTACCCTCTTCTCGAATTAACGTTTACCTCAACCACAGATTAGATATTCCTCAACTATCCTCTCGTTGAATACTGTTTACATTGTCCCAATTAGCTGCAATACATCATACTATTATATGTATATATTTTTAAACAAAGCTGTATCCAATTTGCGTAGAAAAATTCGAGCTCCACAAAATATTTTCGGAATCATATCAATGTTATCAGTTGCATGACAATCGTGTTCCAATGACGTGCTTCCTACATCAACAAGGCGCAAGTGTTTATTGAATATTTCCACTCACACGCCTATTAGCTTACAATGAAATGCTCTTTATGATATTTGCTTCGTTATTTATGATTCAGTGTAGCTGCGATTTGTATTATCTCTAACCCGTTCGTGTGAAGATTCGCATGAAAGAATGGTTCAAGACTGTCTTCCTTGCGTAATGATTTAGTATGAAAAGTTACACTTAAAACGTAGGGTCAAAGAAAGGCATTCTATAAGGTACAGGATATGCACTTAGATGCAATAGGTACAGTTTGATATTCAGAGACTTTTCCCACTAAGATAATATGTATCTGATAAAAGTAACAGTGATAATTTTATACCAATTCTAGCTTCCCAGGATATAGAACTTAACACAAAACAGACACAACAGAATTATATTAATTTTAAAATACATAGAAGTACCTACTTATGTAGTTAAAGAAACTAGAGAGAACGCTTCGTAGAATTAACTTAGAGACTACATTCAATTTGCTTACTTACTGTTCCTGTTAAGCTAAATTGAAATAAGAAATAGGTATTCCGCGAAACAGTTTACAGAGTAAGCTGTATGCAAATATAATATTAGAATTAATTTTCCTTCATACCTTATTTGCGACTCCTGTGGTCCACATTTATATTAATTGACGTATCAAAACAATACTGACTCCAATACTTTCGCCAATAGTTAACTAACTGAAATAATGTTTATATAAACAAAGCGTATCGAAGTTATTTAACAATTGAGGGCCCTTTTGACCCCAACCTTGGGCCATTCGCACGACGTTGATAGCCATTATGCACTTTATGGCCAGCAATTTAATAGAAATTGCTCTTATATTTACAACTTCCCGTATAAAACAAGTAAAACAAATTGATTTGTGACTGAAATAAATTTAATACTTACGTAGACCTTTTGGTATTGAATTGCTTAGCGTCACAGTTAAATACTTATGTTTTGATTCTTCATTATTAAGTATAAGGTAGATATTTATCGATAAAAGAAATATTTTAATTTTTTCACGGAAGAAACAGTCTGGAAATACAATTGAGTATTTAAACCCTGATGTAGTTTTATAATAATTAAACTATAGTGCACACTTGAAAATTTACTTCATTATATGTAATAAAGACAAGGAAAAAAGCAAGACCCAAAATCGATTAACATTCTTTCAATACATACACAGAACTCACGTTACATCATAAAATACCAACAATAAGTCATCACCAATGAGACAAACATGGTATCGATTGAAATAAATTGAGCATTGTAGAAAGTAAGGTTTGGCCCGACCTCGGCTGAATAAATGTGAGTCATGTTTCTCCTCATAGCTTATTTATTTACTTTTGTAAAGCGAAAGCGCCAATGAAATATCGTATTTGCGTGTACCCATCTAGTAAATGTTTCATTTCAAAGTGGAAACGTTTGTTATTGTAATTTAATAATTTTCCAAAAGCACTCAATTAAATGCGGAGTGAAATTTTAAGAGAGTTGTCTTGTAATTTAATTTTCAGTATACGGTTTTCTGATGGAGCTATTTGTAGCCTTCATTAACTATATTTATGCGAAAGTTAGATGAGCTAAGCTCATTTCTCAAACTATGAAGTCTTTGCATTGCGAGATTTTAATGATATCAAACGTAGATTGCACTTAAAGTAATAAATTCACCGAGTAACATACCTATAGGTTTATAAACAGTTGTATTCTCGAATGTTCTAGATGAAAACGCCAGCGATCCAGAACGACTTCAGCTACTACAGGCGTATAGTGTCGCGAGGTGGTCTGATCAACGCGGAGCTGCCTCCTGGCGAAGAGCCTCACATAGGGGCAGAAGTCGCGAACCGAATGTCATTGTTCTACGCACAAGCGACGCCAATGCTCAAAGTACTGTCAGAAGCAACAAGCCAATTTGTGAACGACAACCAACAGGATTTAGAGAACACGACGGAGACGCTAAGCACGATGGCCAAAGTCTGTTTGAGGATGTTGGAAAATCCGTAAGTAGTTTCGACTTCTTGATAGAGTAATCAGCATAAGAGAATACATTCATACCAATAATTCTTCTTCTAAATATTAACAAGATTGTATAGGTCTACCAGAATCTGATGGCATATTTATATTTAAGAAATAAAAGATTTTCATGTGGCAACTTATTTGACAACTATCAAATTGGTTGTCAAATTATTTGTCTTTTTTGCAGTTGATGAATAATTTTTAGGATTTTGTCTAAAAAATCTTCGAAAATGTCGAAAAAGCCGCTGTGATCACAAGCAAGAGGTGTTGTTTATAATGTGTATAGAAAAATATTTGATGAAGAAGGGTCAAACACATCACAATTTTCAATTTAGAAGATTTTATTGGTAAATTGGACTTACCCGCTTTGATACTTTCAATTAAAAAATATTATATGTAGGTAACTATAATATTGTTTGTTGATTGGAATATAATTTTATGAAAACTTATTACAGGAGTTTCCAATACGGCTATTCGTCAAGTCCAAGCTGTCCAAGTAAATTTTATAATGTGTGTATCTGTTAATACTTACGAAAATAAACATAGTTTTATTTTATTTTTATTTCTAGTTAGTAGCAGTCTAGTTTTCTATCGATATAAGATCGATATAACATCGATATTTTCACATGGCATAATGATAATGAACATAAAAATATAGGTATGTGTAAATAATGATGTATTACCTGTATAAAAGTAATATGTATATAATACATGTAAGTATGTACCTATATAATATTAAGTGGATATCTCATTAATAACAGTATTGTCCACTTAAGTAATGTGACTAATGATATTGAGAACAAACTAAAAAATAAGCAGTATCAAGATCGTTCAGTCCATTTTCCCTAGGGTTGCACACTCAAAATTTTGATTTCCCTAATTGCCATCAGATTCTGGTTTACCTATAATAATTTCATTCAAACAATATAGTTCTTTTAAACAGACTTTCAACAGAATGAAATGTGCTTCAGTTTTTCAAACATGTATTTTCAACTATTCAAAATATGAGAAATTCTCGCATGTGTGAAAGCAAGATACTTATTAAAGGTAGGCTAATTTAGGTCTCGCGAGCAATCTTACAAAAATATAGAACTTACAAAAGGAGGTCTAAAATTTTTCGCGATCTAGGTCAGGCTTAGTTACAGCGAATAAAAGAGACTTAATGACCCATTTATTATAAAAAAACAAGGCTTGAATATTCAAAAACTTAAAATGAAACTGAATATTTTTCACTTTATAAGTCAGGAGTAGAGATTAGTTTAAATTAAATGATAAGATTGTATAACTAATTTATAAGATTACTTCGAAATAGAATATTTTCAAACTTTAATCAATCGTGATTCATGTTATTTTAAAATGTTTGTGTTCTTTATTTATTCGAAATGAGTTTCAGAAGATTGTGTCTAGTAGCAGTTACTGCCTACGGATATCCTGTGTATTATTTTATTTTTAAAAACGACACGTTTACATCAAAGAGATTTTAACTTGAAAATATTTCCTAAATCTATTAGTTTAATTTCTTCTTTAATAGATTGTGAAGCGTTTATTGATATTCCAGTTTTTCCTGTAAAATTGACTTAGTAAATGAAAGATACTATGCTGTATTTACTCTATTTGCTTGACAGCACGCACAAAAGGGCGTAACTTAGGTGCTTCTAATGAACGATATAATTTTCTCTAAAGCTTTATGGTATTTGATCACGTAGAAACTTCCAATATAATGAACAATCCCGCAGTATTTAATAGTCAATGCAAAATTGACTCGACAAATGTTTGCACTCGAGCCGGCCGGCGCGTTATTGGCGCAAGGGCAAATTTATTGTGTTACGAGGTGTCACATTACCACCGCACGGACACCAATGACAAATGTCATTACGTGGACATATCGATTACTGTTTACTGATTTCCGCTAGCTATGTATTACCACAGAAGATATGTAACTGCACAGTTTAAAACAAAGTCGCGTCCCCTTATGTCTTTTCCTTTTTAGGATTAGATCTTAAAAACTACGCAACGTAATTTGATGCACTTTTTAGATAGAGTGGTTAAAGAGGAATATTTTAGTATTAATATTATAATATTTATATATATATATTTATATTATAATTATTATTTACTTATGTTAAGTTTAAGACAAAGCTGGCAAAGTCACGTGCGGAAAGCTATTGTATTACAATAATTATTGAGTTATCTGTGGTATTAATATAATCGCTTGGATAGTTCGTGGTATATGGTAAAGGCTTGCAGATTACACATATTGTTCTGCGCATGCTATGGTTGCAACTTGCTATATCGACATGCAATTAGTGTTGCCTTGTACATATCTACGCCGTTTATCCCTTTTGAAGAAGATACAATACCTATATGTAGTTTAATTGAGATTATAAGATTGAATACAATTAATAATTAAGATTAAGGTTTTTGATTGATATTCATTACTGTGCCAAGATTTTTGTAGCGAGCTTATAAAAATAAACATCGAGAGAAGAGTTTGCCATATCACACTTATAATTAGTAATATGTATTTGCAAAAAAACGCAGTGGTTATCTCATGCTAATGTCAGTCAACATCATAAAGGTGCATACTATATAATCTGAAAGTACGCAATGATTGTTATCTTACAATTACCTGAATCATAGGTATTTTATATCATTTTTTGTATTAGGTAGTATGAGTTATTTTTACACGAGTTCCTTCAGTGATAAGTCTGTCCAATTATTTAAATATTCAGTTCAGAATTGAGTGAATGAAAATTTTTTAATATCGGACAACAAATCACGTTCAGGACGCGTTCACCGTCCTATGACGCTACACCCACTTCCTTATCAAAACGTATTCGGGAGATACAAAGGAGCGAACGTTGATTCATTTGTACAATTCGTACATGCTAATATCAGCGTTGTTTTAAAGTGATAAGAATGAATATTGCGTGTAGTGTTTGTTGTTTAGTGTACGTTACGCGCAATCGGCTCGCGCCATTGAAAGTGACAATAGCAACGTGCGCCTTGAATGACAATAACATTGGTAGTTTTTAATCGATGTTAGAGTTTCGTTTCTATCACTTTGTATATGATTACTTGATTAGTAATATTCATATTTTATTAAGGGCCGATTTTTCAATCCATGGTTAAAACTTATTCGCCCAATAAGGGTGCACTCACACACATCAGTCACCGTCAAGTCACCGATGACTGATCGGTGACGGTTTGTGTACGTATCCACAAACACCAGTCACCGTCATGTTGTCCGTCAGTCACGTCGCCGGTTTGACTGAATCATTGAACACATACATCAGGTTAGTGAGTGATTAGACGTGTGTCACGCTAGAGAACATGTAGCAATTGACGGTAGCACGACGCTGACTGAACTGAGACGTGACGGCACCGGGTGAGTGGGGATAAAAGTATGATACATGTATGGAAAGATTATTTGACGTGCCTGACCGGGGACGTCACTGATAGATTTCGTGCCGGCGACTGTCGTGTGGGAACAGAGTCATACTAGAACTATTGATACATATTTTTTTTTAATCCTGTCCGGTGACGTGCCGTAACGGTGACTGATGTGTGTGAGTGCACCCTAAAGCATTACACGATAACATTAAAATGTCACCCGTAAACTGTCAAATACAGGCAAAGAATACATTTTTGAATTGGTAGTTTACGTTATTTTACGAATAAGTATTAGCCAAGGATTGAAAAATCAGCCCTCAATGATACAAAAATCGTATTGACAAAGCAAGATACTTAATAAATAGGATGTAGAAGTAATAGATGATTGGGTGGGATCTGATGAAAAGTCCAAGTTTTGTAGCAATTACAATTTTATTAACTAACGGTTTCTTGACCTAATATTCCATCATAATAGCCATAGCCAACGTAGATCGTCATTAATCAAGACCATCAATGAAGTGGGCGGAAAACTTAAAAATATAACTAACATTAGAATACGTAATAAATTTAGAAAATAGTACAGACGCAGAATCAGAAGTAGCGGAATAAAGTAGGATATTATGAGTAATGAATGCCAAAGATTTTTTATTTAAAACGAATTATTTACATGTCAATTAAATAATGAATGAAAAACTTACTAAACATAAGAAACTGAAAGCAATACAATTAAAAACATTAGAAACTGAAAGCAATACAATTAAGTCATTCTAATTAAAGAAAATAGAAAACGATAAAATGCAAGTCAATCTACTCTACTACTAATGAAAAAAAAAACGACACATACATTTTGGTGTACGTAATATATTATGTACAGGAAAAGCTACTTCCACAGTCGAAACTAATTATATATTTTCATCAAGTACAAAAAGCTCTAATTAGTTTTATTGCCTATGATTGGCTCGCGACTAACGGATGTCGGATGCACTGTGGTTTTGCAATCAAATAGATGGGAGCGAATAAATAATTTTCCTGTTCTAACTATACGGTTGTAAATCGAGCTGTTTAGAGCAAGCGGGTTAACGATTTCTGCAGTCTTTGTTTGTAACTTTATGTTACGTAAATGTGTGCACTGTTTTACGATTAACTATAAGTTGTAATAGTTGTGAAGTATAATTATCTATGGTTCAATATTACGTTGGCTGTGGTAATAAATTGATTTGGGTAGGTTATTGTTAATAGAGGTAGGTGGAGTAATCATGATTCTTGAGAATTGTTGGTACCTACCTAAGAGAAATATTCAAACACATGTAAATTAGCTAAACATATAGCTATGTAAATAGATGGTTTGCCGTTTGTTTTGATGGATATTATTAAGGGGAGAAGTCTTGTGACATGTAACTACAATAGAGAACCCTAAAACACAAAATATGTTGATTAAAATTGAAATTTATAAGTAACATACCGGCTACAAATTACAATCATGGTTAACCAACACGTTTTTGAATTCCAAAATCAATTACAAACAGATAATGCAGCCGACAAATCTTTTCAGAGATTACAGACTAAATACAGAAACTGGGCTTTAGTAACAAGCTTTATTTATTTACACATAGTTGTAGCCGCCGTTAAAATATAGGAAACGGCTAACTGTACATATTTTATGTACGCTCCAAATGTGTATGTAGGTGAAGCAATACGGAACATGTAAACCTTAATTTATTAGAGCTAATTTTTAGGACATCAAAATGTTACGCTTTTACTGGCTTCCGCCTGCGATTGTGCGGAGTTAAAGATAAAAAATTATGCGTTCAGAGTCCAGAAAATTATATGAATATTGTATTGTATGGATGTTTGTAACTGTGTAAAAACAGCGGAATTGTTTTTGGTAATTTAGGAGCAGGGAGTCAGTTATAAAATGTAATAGGAAGATACAAAAATGCCTAAACAGTAAGATATTATATCGTACACTTTTTCAAATTTTGGCTTAAAAATACATTTAAAAATTAAAAAAAGCAGTTCTCTACAAAAGATTGAGAATTAAATATCTTCGTAATAAAGTATTCGTGATATTATAATATTGACAGTACGAGCACGATTAAAACCCTACAGAATATTGAGATTAGAGATAGTTAAGTGATATTTGAAATCGATAAGCAAATGGTCAGTTTCGCCGTTCCCTTGGCTAATGTGTGTGATAAGCTGTTGTGACCGAAATTCGATCAGGACACTGTTTCACAATGTAGGACAGTATACATACCTACTAAAGGTATATGTACCGGTTTCACTTTAAAAATTGATCAAAATCACCATTAATTAATTAATATTACATATTATTAAAATTTGTAATTTCTATGATCTTTAAATTATTAAAATCTAAATAGGATGATTAAATTATTAAAATAATAACAGCTAATTAATTTGACAATATTTTAACGTGTCCCTTATATCTTTTCAGCAAACTAGTGGCACAGTTCAGCCGCGAAGAAACGTCATTGCTCGTGCTACGCGTGATGGTCGGTTTGATCATTCTTTACGACTGGGTACACCCCTCCGGCGCGTTCTGTCGTTCCTCCTCAGTAGATGTCAAAGGCTGCGTCAAATTCCTTCAACAACAGCCCCCACCCAAAGCCGAGCCACTCCTAAACGCTCTCCGATACACGACAAAACACCTCAACAGCCAATCCACGCCCAAGAATATAAGAGCCCTGCTAGCTGCGTGAGGACAGCATTCCAGCCTTGCATGTTGTTGTGGGGAATGATGTGACAATAAATATGGGGATTTCTCGTTGGCATTTGTTTTGCGTCGTTAACAGGTTGTGGCGTGATCTATAGATTCCAGTTTAACAATCGAGCGTCAAAAGTTCCTCCATACGAGATCAAGCCACAACCTTTATTCTAGTGAAATAGGTTAAGGTTGAGAATATGTATAAGGTGTGACGTTTTCCTAAGTTTCCTGTTTCTACGTGATAACAGATATTCCGCGTGCGTTTATTGAGCTATATTTATTTTTGATATTTTCCGCAACACTTTTCTGATTCCGGCAGCCCTAGAGTGGTCTATGTAATTATTGTTGCTACGATACAACGCTGCACGAACTAGTGACACCACGTAGATGAAGCTTTAAAAGCAAATATATATTTTTTGAGAAATCATTCCCTTACCCCACACAAATGCAAGGTTACTGTACTTTGTCACAACTCTTTCAGAATTTATAATACCTATTTGCAAACTGTTAGATTAAGATGCTAGTTTAAATTTATCGGAATATTATAAACATATTGTAATAAGTGTATTAATGAAAACTTCTAATTGGTTACCACAAATATTGTGCAAGCAATACTAACTTCCAGTGACTTTTCCCTTCGTGTATAACTTATGAATATATTTACTGAAGTAAGTGGGAATAACAGCAAAATAATAATAATTAAATATATTTAATGATAAAGATACACAGTAAGGGTGGAATAAAGTAAAACTAGAATCTATGAATAAAATATTTTTGGTAACCCAACGAATTAACACTAACCTATTTCTAAGGCGTCCAAAGAGGCAAGAACAAACTATAATAGTTTGTCATAGAAAAAATGTAAGGAAATTGCACTATTCATAGTTACTATTTGGATATATTTAAAATATGAAGGATAGAAAATAATATGTGGTATCGAAGCAGACTAGTGTTATTGAATCAAAGTTGCATTTTAATATAAAAAATATGGTCAAAAATGTATTTTATGGTATGCCTTATGACTTCTGATTTTAAATAATAATCAATAAATAAGATACGTGTACACTGCCTCAATGTTATCAAGTGATTTTTTTAATATAATAATGTTTACTAGTACAATATTATTATTTGAGAAATTTTACAACTGATATTTTTACATAATATTATTGTTAACTACTTATAAAATGCTGCGTACGCTCAAATTAACCCGATCAAAACTTTGATTAAATATACAAATATATAAAAAGTCATTAATTAAAGATCCAAGACTGTATGAAAACAAACAAATTTTAAAAACCTTAGGAAGTTTTAAAAAAATTCATTACCAAATACAACACAATGGATTCTTACGTATGATTCCGATCGCGATATAGGGTCATTGCGCCTGTTCGCGTCCACATGCCTATTCGCGTCCACTTTGCGGATATCTTTTAGAAAATTCACGAAAATAAGTATACTTACTTTAAGTAAAATTGTAATAAGAAAAATTTCCGATAATACCTCAATGTATAAGAGACATGCACACATATTCAAAATATGCCTGCGCACCGCCTATCCTATTAAAAAAAATTATTTAATTTTGGCTATTAAACGAGAGAGCTAAAACGCGCGGTATTTTGAGAAAAAAATAGTGCGCAGCGTCGCGTTTCACGGTAAGTATCTTATTGTTAAATGTGAATTTTTGAATATGTAACTGTTTCTTTACTTTGCTAACAAAACATGGAATAGTATGGATTATAAATCAGCTTATTTCTTTTACAATTAATAGCTAAAATAAGGTGGACGCGAATTACTACACCGAATTTGTACAACTTCCATTTTGCGTCCACGGTGGGCGCAAACTATACCTATAGTGCATAACAATAGAACAAATTGCGTCCACATTGTTTTTCATTAAGTAGCAATGAATTGTTTGTTAAAATATGTAATTTAAAATAGATTGTAAATTTTTGACTAAGACTACAAGTTGATAATTTAAATTTTCATTCAAATTAGCAATTTTTTTTGCTATTTTTTCATTTTAAAATGGGTATTCTAAGAATGAGACCTAGTATCTTTGAGAATGAGAGTGAGAGTAATATAAACAAAAAATAAATTTAATTCATTAGAAACTAAAAAATAGGATAGGTAGGTAATCTTAATAGAACTGATTATTATTTATTTACATAACGTAACTTTGTTTTTTGTGAATTTTTAGTTCTATTAATGATGAGAAGATAAATATAAATAAGTTTTTCCAGTTTCCTTACAGTGAATTATATTAATAATAATGTTGATTTTAGGGTTCCGAACCTCAAAAGGAAAAACCGTAATCCTTGTAGGATCACTTTGATATCCATCCGTCTGTATGTCCGTGTGCCGGTCTGTCTTTCGGTCAAGACCCTTTTTCTCAGTAACGCGTGGAGGTATAAAGCTGAAATTTATATTGAATACTCAAGTCTACGGTTCAGCAGTGAAAAAATCAAACTTATAAGCCAAAGCAATCAAAAGATACAGCCGTTTATGCTGCAAATTTTCGCAAATTTCGACATTCGCAACTCGCAAGGGAATCAAAACCTACAGGGTACTTTACGTGAACACAGACACTTGAAGTTTGGTACGAAGCAACGTCTTATAGCAAAAATAAGGGAAACATTGAAAAAATAATCATTTACAGTTAAAACATATGAAAAAAAAACAGGTTAAAACGGAACCCTCGGTGTGCGAGTCCCACTCGCATTTGGCCGGTTTTTATTAAATAACTATATTCGTAAATAAATAATTTATTAAAATCTAATTTTTATTTGCATTTATCTGATAAAATATCACCCAATACACTCTTAATTCCTTTTCTGAGCTGGTGGACGCGAACTGGTCCACGGGTGGACGCAAACTGGAATTTTTGGACGCGAACTGGGTAAAACGCCTAATTCTGCTATTTGTCTAGATAAATAAAAACCACATGATATTTCCAACACAATTGAAAGTAAATCTTAAAATAGACTATGTAATGAACACGTTACATAAATTTTGCGTTGAAATTTGTTCTGGAACATTTTTATTTTCTCCTTCAAACTTTCCAACTGCACTAAGTGGACGCGAACAGGCGCAATGACCCTAGTTTGGCATTCTAGTCTTCCATTTCAAACAATTTCCTACCAGTGATTTTATTTTATACGAATTTATATTAACCACAAATCCAATTTTTGTTGTCACAGGGTAACGCACAAAATAATACTTTCTAATAAAATAAAATCAAAACAAATATCTCATACAGTTATCTGTATAGCATTTACAAAATTTTCCTTCATGCATTTAGTATTAAAACATGTATTGAATATATTAAATCGATTTAGAACGTTAGTTAATTGTATTACTTGCACAAATAGCACATTATTGTTATTTATTAGTGTAGTGAATATCTTGTTGAGATGTTTTCGTAATTATTATAGTTATGTCCAAATATGCAACCCTTTACTTTAAGGAATTGTACAATCGTCACTGCCCAGTTGATGATATTTTTGAGATTTTTTCAAAGGCAAATTGTAGTCGAAATAAATATTAACTTTAGTATTAGAAGAGGAAATTTTATACATACAATATAACTTGATTACTATTGCGTTAATATATTATGTAGTCAGAATTAAAATGATATCGTGTGTATAAAATCCTCATATTTATGAGACTAAGGGTGCACTCACACACATCAGTCACCGTCACGGCACGTCACCGGACAGGATTAAAAAAAAATATGTATCAATAGTTCTAGTATGACTCTGTTCCCACATGACAGTCGCCGGCACGAAATCTATCAGTGACGTCCCCGGTCAGGCACGTCAAATAATCTTTCCATACATGTATCATACTTTTATCCCCACTCACCCGGTGCCGTCACGTCTCAGTTCAGTCAGCGTCGTGCTACCGTCAATTGCTACATGTTCTCTAGCGTGACACACGTCTAATCACTGACTAACCTGATGTATGTGTTCAATGATTCAGTCAAACCGGCGACGTAACTGACGGACAACATGACGGTGACTGGTGTTTGTGGATACGTACACAAACCGTCACCGATCAGTCATCGGTGACTTGACGGTGACTGATGTGTGTGAGTGCACCCTAAAAAGTCCGGAGATTAGAAATAAAATACTAGATGAAATGTTTGAAATTATAAGTCGCAAATTCGAATATTACTCTGTTATAATAATTATTATTGTCTATTTGAAATGCACTGTCATTATTTATATTTACTTAATATTAAACTTGTGATATAATTGCGCTATTAGATTGCAAATAAATACATATTTTAAATTTCCTATATCTATTTCTATGTAATAGTGAAAATGTATAGTGAAATATTGCTGCTTCTTAAATGTTTCGATACCGTTACGTCGTTTAGGGTTAATTTTTTAAGTTTTCAACTATTTATTGTATATAATAAACACACCAAAGTTATAAATAATAAACATGAATAGTATCTCATAAATTGTTTTATTTGATAACCTTAATGAATAGGATAGAAAACAATTGGAACTTAATGGAACTAGTGACTAAGACAGGTCATGTTGTTTGCTGGCCGAGGTTTGAGGATCAGTTTTCCTGTTTCATCGCATGACATGTTGAAATCATTTAGCACTGAACGAGTCCTTGCTGTTATAATACTGGGCGCAATCACTTTCCTATGTACTCCCATCATGAATAACAACACTGGAAAAAATAATTAAACATCATTAAATAAAATAGTCACCATGAATTTTGGTTTTGTTTGCACAAATTAACCCATTGACCACCGATCGGGCCGAGACACAATAGATTTTCTATTGTGTCTGTGATCCGAGGACTGACGGATTAAAGGTAAAAGGTAGTTTATTGTGTAAAAATACACAATGTATGTCTGATGTCACAGGACAAAGGTTGATCAATTAATTATTATTATCAAATCTAATTATAGTACAATAATTAGAATTTTCTAACCACAAAGAAATAAAATTAAATAATTTTAATAAGTAATTACAATTATTACTTATTGCCCTAATAAATCAAATGTACAATTGCTCATAAAAGGACACACACTTTAATGCATAGTATTATTTGGAATGTAGGGTTATTTCGAAAATATGCCCTTTTAACACGAAATAAACTTATGAATATAAAACTATGGAACAATGCGTCGATTATTATAACAAACACCAGCTTTGTATCTATACATCTATACAAATATTATAAAGAGGAAAGGTTTGATTTTTTGTTTGTTTGTTTGTTTGTATGAATTGAATAGGCTCCGAAACTACTTGGCAGATTTGAAAAATTCTTTCACTGTTGGAAAGCTACATCATTTCTGAGTGACATAGGCTAGGTTTTATCCCGGAAATCCCACGGGAACGGGAACTATGCGGGTTTTTTTTTGAAAACGCGGGTTAAGCCGCAGGCGGAAAGCTAGTTAATTATAAATTATTAAATCCAGTCTTCACATTTTTCTGAAGCACCTAGTTAATATAAAATGTAAAATTCATAAAAATTACCTAGCAGTGTAGAAGTGACAGCGAAAAAGGGGTGATTCCATAGTGACTGTGTGAGTGACACCACCGGAGTGAGGGGGTCCGTGAGCCAATGCCACGCGGCAATTGCAGTACACAGTGACACTGCCGCTAATACAACTGAAACATTTGTTTATTAGCATTGAGATATACATATTATGGAGACGACACCGCCTACATCACTTATGTTCCGCTCAACATACGCCATATGGCGTAACTGCATGCTCATTTTTTATTTGTTTTAATGTGAAACGCATCAAATATGCCTTCGTGTGTGTTACGATATTGCACAAATAATACAAATAATACGGAAAAGTGCAAAGGAATAACTTTCATCGGTAAGTACCTAACTAGATAATAATTCTTAAAACTTAGTTAGAGCAAAAAAATGGTGCACAGATTTTGTTTGTGGTGTCTTCTCCATACGTAGTAATATTATTTCAATGTTTATTAGTCACCTTCAAAAAAGATACATAGCATAAAGCTAAGCCAGTTCCCGCATGTCTTTATGTATGTATGCTTACTTCATTAAAACTACACAACGGACTTGGATACTTTATATTTAATAGATAGTGTTTCAAAGGGAATTTTTAGCATATAATTTGGCTGAAGCTGCGGGCGGAAGTATAAATAGTATAAAATAGTAACTAGTAAAAAGGATATGCAAAATATTATGACTGTGCTCAATTTCATTCAGAATGAACATCAATCTATATAAATTTTCACAAATAATAGTAGGAATTTACTTACTATGATAATTAAATTATTATTTTTCTTTTTTACTTAAATGTTCTAAAACTAAATGTATTGGATATTTTTATGAATATTTTGTCTAGAATAATTTTGGATTTTCTTAACAATATTTTTTTTTGTTATTACTTCACACAGACAAACAATAGTAATGGCATTGAACATGTATTAAACTAGTAAAATTAGTGAACTTACTTCTCCATCTAGTGGTAGCAGGCTGCAAGCAAGCTATGACTTCAGTAAGCCGCCTCTCAAATGCCTTTAAGTCTGTAAGAACGGCTTAGAAATATTAGATTTTGTTATTATTGCAATGTCTTCAAACAAACGACAGTTTAGGGAAATACATCATTTTCTTTTGTATGGCAGATCACGAAAAACATTTCAATTATTTGAGAGTCTTGAATATAAACTAATTACATGGTAATTAATATTTTAGAAGGCGTTTTAATTTGAAATGAATGTAAAAACATCTTACCATCACATGCAGTTTGTTCTAACGACATTCTAACTTATAAATCGTAATGACACATTATCAGAAAGTGGTATCCTTACATGTAATTTGATATATAAGCTTTATTTTATCTGGTTTTATAGAAATTTTTGATCTGATAAATCAGAAATTAATATTTATTCGATTTGACATCGGATAAGCGACTTGACACTGATTACTGATACCTGACAACTGACAAGTGACAGACAGAATGAAACGCGACGTGACATTGAATCGTACCTAGACCACAGATAATTGCAAATTTGCATTGGTTTGCAATCTTTTAGCAATCATTCATTCGCCATGAATAGAAAATATGTCATAAAAACTAAAAACTAAAATAAATTAAGTTGTGCGGTCATAAAGTTGCATACAATCACAAAATCACTTGGTAACAGAACTTTTAATTTACTTGAACGGAAGTGGATCGGAACGGAACTTAAACGTAAACAATATTTGACAAAATGCCAAGTAGATAAACTAGATTAAATTGTTCCAATTTCAATTTTCAAGTCCAAAGGTTTATTTCAATTTTTTTAAGACAACAAGTACATACCCGTAAGTACCTATCTATTTTATTTTAAAACAGGTATATTCACTTGAACATGTTATACTTTAATATATTTAAATTTTAAAGTTAATCTATATAAGGTCAGGTGGGGTAAGTGAAACTCAGGGGGAACTGAAACGCTCATTCATAACTATAAAACTAATAAGTGTATCGATACTTCGCTCTTAGTTGGTAAAACAGAATGGCGATGTGGTTTTATTGATAAAACATAGATGTCGCTATCATCATTTTCTACACCAATACACAAAAAAGAATTTTTTCAACTGTCAGTTGTCAAAACACGAGTTGGAGGAGTGATGTTTTCGGTTTTCGTAAAAGTTTTAAAAGAAGTGTTTTAAATGTACCTAATGGTAAGTACTGAGTAAAAAGTATGTACTATCTAGTCCAATGATTATATTTCGATAAATCCTACGGATAATTGAGTTTTGGCTTTGGTAAAAACTAAACCTAAAAAAGTGTCAAGTGGGGTAAGTGAAACCTAATACACGGGGAAAGAGAAACGTATGTTTCACTTCCCCCGTATCAGAAATCACAAACATTTTTACGTGATTAAAAATGTTGGTGATCATAAATTTACTGTTTGTGTCTAAATGATATTTTTATTTGTTATTAATTGCTTTAATTGCTTAATAACGTAAACCTTAAAATTGGCTTGCATTTTAGTATAAAATTGGGTAACAAATTTGGTGATCATTTAATATTTTTGAACAAAATTTTTTCTTAATTTGGTGATCAGTTAAAAATTATGCCTTTTTGATAAATTTTGATAGATCAAAAATAGGAAGGTATTTTATGGCAAATTGTAAAAATTACGCTTAACAATCGGAGATCGGTTTTATTGTACTCACATTATATTATCTTTTTTCAGGTTACTAAAAGATGCCTCGAAATTATATACGTAAAACGAACAAAGCTGCCTACTCTACAGAGCAACTTCAAGAGGCATTTTAACTTCTATGTGAAAAACATGCAACAACTGAATTATTTCATAGCTTTATTAATGTGCCTGATGCTTGTTTCCGTAATTGTAAGCAAACTTTTAAGTCAGTAAAGAAATTTATTTTTATTTTGTTTTTCATTTCACTACCTATAATTTCTGTTTTAAATTTTATACAAATGTTTGAGACATCTGACCATGGTAACTATGTTTCACTTACCCCAAAATACCTTTTTTGTTTTCTTTTCTAAAACTAAGCCTTATATTGATTGTAGAATATAGACATTAGAGAAACAAACTCTGAATTGTTGCCTTAGTCAGGTAATCGTTGCATAAATACAACATTTAAGTATATTTCTGACGTTTGTTTCACTTACCCCTTTCCAGGGGCAAGTGAAACAAAACCACACTCTGAAGATATTGATTGTTTTCTCGCTTATGGTAAGACTAAAGAGCTGTTTGTCATAACTCCATGAATCATTGGCTAACGGAGAGTACTGTGCAAGAAATGCTACTGAAATTGATTGTCGCATTACTGCGTCAGATGCCGTTACGTTAAAATACAAGTAAAGTATGTTTCACTTCCCCCACTTGACCTTACAGAATAATTGATAGTTTATAAGTTAAATAATTATAATATCAAGATTCAAATAGCAAAACAAAATAATTTTAAATAAAAAATCCCCTTGGTTTAAGTATAAAATGTAGGTGATATAATATTATATTCCTCGCAGTATTAAAAAAACAATTTATCGGACTACTGGTATATTATATTACAATTTTATCAAAAACAATTATTAATAGGTGTTACTCTTAATTTGCGATGTGTATACGATCGCAATGAATTAACTTATCAAAATTAATCAAATATTTACGTGAAAAATATATATTTATGGATCTGTAACAAAAACTATTGTTTATTCCTGCAGTTACCAGCAAGATGATAAGACAAGGAATAAGAAGTTTAAAGCAAGTCGCGCCCAGCGTTAGGGCTATGTCCAGTCAAGCAAACCTAACATGCTTGAATGCTGACAATGAAGGTATTGCAGTCCTAACGTTACAAAGACCACCCGTGAATAGTCTTAATTTGGACTTGCTGCAAGAAATAAGCAAATCGCTGGATGAAGTTGGCAAGAATAAATTCAAAGCCCTGATTCTGACTTCTGTAAGTATATTTTTTTAATAAATTAACCATTTCCATTCTCAATATTTAAAATTTTTTGCTGTAAAAACTAATAAAAAAAAGTTAACAATAATAATTTAATTAACAGTGCAGTGATAGGGAGCTATTATAGAACTCGTATGCAGGATTGATTAGAAGATTAAAACTTATACCTCTTATCTAAGATGCAAACTAAATATATTAAAAAACATTAATTTAACAAGAAATGTACTATATATAATGATATAGTAATGGTCAGTTTCACTACTTCCCAATAATGTTTCTTCCTGATATTTAACAATTTTAGACACAATACCTTTTCATATACTTTTCTCTCAGTTAATATTAAAAAATCTCAGATAAAGCAGAATATACACATAAGATATGAAACCAATTATGTATATTAAAAACAAAACAAGCTACCACTTAAAATGCCTAGGTATCCTTTATCTTAAAAGATATTTATTCCTTACAGGCATCACCAACAGTATTTTCAGCTGGTCTTGATATTATGGAGATGTACAAACCTGATATGAAAAGAGCGGAACTTTTCTGGACAACATTGCAAGAAGTTTGGCTAAAACTCTTCGAATCCAGCTACATAACAGCTGCTGCGATTAATGTAAGTCATATTATATTACATCAGTTATAAACTTATAAAACAATAATCTATTGTATCTTTTATTAGAACTTGATAGGAAAAAATTTTGCATTTGTAAGGAGGGGTCAACAAACGTTCTTGCTTAATAAATTAAAATTAATTAGTAAGAAGAGCATATAAATAAATAAGTTTATGTAAATTCATTGTGAACAATGTATTTGATTTGCATTGACTTAGAATAAATAGTATTATCAGTTAGATTTAATATAATAAGTGAAACCAAACCACTGGTTTCAAGGATAACAGTGTTTACACTAACATCCGTTGCTTACTCATTAAGTCATTAATATTTATTTCTATAATTCAAAATGGATTTAAGAAATGCTAAATGATTTAAACGAAATGATTTAAAAATAGTAACCCATCCAATTTATGACTGTACCAATTGTTGCTTAACCTGAATTTATGTTATTTGTTATTATAGTGGCAATGGAAATAATTCAACTATGAACTATCTATTGCTATTTATCTATCACGGTTCATGAGACACAGCTTGGTAACGGACTAGTAGACAGATAGATAGCAAAGTTACAGTAACAGGTCCAGTTTTTATCCTTTGGCTACAGAACCGGAAAACTTTTTAATTTCCAAATAATATGTACTATGTACACAAAAAAAAGACGGGTTGCACTCCGGGAGTGCCGGCAGAAGTGAAAACTTGATTATTAACGTTGAGCATGTTTGATATTTTGGAATGGTATCCGTCTTACGCTTTTTCGATCAGGTCACGTGTCCTGACGCGAGTTTAAGATTTTATACCCATTACAGAAAAAATGCTCAATGCCGCTAAAGAAGTTTTCACTTCAAAAACTCTATACTAACCAGATTTTCATACTATTCAAGGGCCACGCACCAGCTGGTGGTTGTTTACTAGCCACATCTTGCGAATATCGAGCTATGGTGAGCGGCAAATACACAATAGGGCTTAACGAAACGGCCCTCGGTATTGTAGCCCCGTCGTGGTTCATGGGCACTCTATGTAATACAGTGCCTAGTAGAACGGCAGAATTGGCACTCACTACGGGAAAACTGTTCACTGTTGATGAGGCTTTGAAGGTATGTTTAAAAATGTAGTTGTACAGCAGTGCTTTTTCTTTCCTGGTTTTATAAGTTATAAAGTACGCGTTGCAAAAAAATTAATCAGGCGTGATTCGCTTTCTAAGCTGGGTACTTGACCCACTCCGAGTTATAGTTGCTTTTATTGATATTGTTGTTTTTGTTGAGTTTGATTGTTATATTTTTTGCGTTACATTTGATTGTTATTTATTTTTGTTAATTTTTTGTTACTTACAAACTTTAAAAACAAATGGATGAACCAAAAAAACCGATGTTAGTTTAATTTGCCAACCCTACCATAAGTACCCGTCGCCATCTTCAATTCTCTATCTGCTCGGGTTATTATTATAGCATAGAAATATAATAATATTATACTGTTAATTGTTATTGCATTTTATGTAATCCAACATATTTTAATTCTAATTTGAGATGATGCTTATCAGTCATTGGACTTATTGCAAGTATAGTGAATAGTCTAATGTTAATTAAATTAATTTTAATAAAAAAATTCTTCAGGTGGGTCTTATCGACGATGTTGCGACTGACAAAGAGGACGCGATAAATAAATGCAAAGAATTTATAAAGAAGTTCAACAGGATTCCGCCATTAGCAAGAGCGGTTACTAAACAAAAGTACAGAGCCAGTACAACCCAGTGGTTAAAAGACAATAGGAAAGCTGATGTCGCAGAGTTCTTAGGTTTCCTAAGTAACCCTAAAATACAACAATCCTTGGAAATGTACATCCAGTCTTTGAAACAGAAAGCCAAATAGAACTTTTTATACCTTATATATACCTTGTAGTATAATATAAGATCCTTTTACCTGTAAAATGTAAAAAACGCATCCACGTGAATGTCAATTATTATTATATAATTTTAGATATACATATATAATATATATACACGATTGAATATTTTTATACTGTATGTTAAGTAAATGAATGACGTTTCTTTGTTAGACACAAAGCTTTATCTGAATAAATGATAGTTAATTTTTATTTTGGTTTCATTGTAACACTAGGGTAGTTACGTACCTAACTTTACGCGCAGATTTTTAGTAAAAAAAAAATTTTTGAAGCTAGTTATTTTCGTCTTTCGCAATGTTACCCAAACTGTTTTGATTGTCCTTGATCTCAACAAATTATTATTTTATTTAATGAAAGTACTGTTAAAACCATTGTTGACTCAGAAAAAATAACATCACCTGCGGCGCAAAATGCGGGAATTATCGATAGTTTTTAATATATCGAACGTAGGTATTAAAGAGTAGATGTAGCGAGATTTTTTATGAAAACAATTTTAAAAGAAATTAAATTATCTTAATATCCATTACCTATAAGTAATCGCTCCTACCCAATGTAATAAAAACGTGCAACAATTTAAAATACCTACAGGATATGAATAGGAACGCTAATTAATACCCTATCTACCCAAAAAGATTCGTTTTCATTATTAATTTCCATTATTTCAAGATCTTTCATAGAACAATAGTTACGCGCCAAAACGTACATACGTACATACTTGTAAGCATGGACGTATAAAAAAAGACGGACGGTATATCGCCTAAACATTGAGTGAAGCCTAGTAATGACTAATGGCGGCGACACATCCATGTGTGTGTGCCATGTTGCCATGGCAACAGCTGTCCTGATGACAATGGCGGCTGTATTTTTTTTCTATAAATTTTGCCGTAATAATTTTGTCATTAAAACATTAATGAAATAACTTGCTTCCCTGTGGAATATAATCCCTTGTGTTTTGTTATTTAAAATTGTACTGTTGCGACACCATTTAACCACGCAAGACAGCATTTTAAATATTTTTTGTGAAACAGTGACGCAGTTAATCGGTCGGTAGTTCACGACGTAATGGCGGCCGACTAGCTTACTATGGTGAGAGTGTGTGCGTGTTCATTGTCTTTACACGATCGCTAGCTTACTATTGTGGCTTCACGTTGTTTGTTCGTAATACGGCGTCCGTCTTTTTTTATACGTCCATGCTTGTAAGTATCTATTTTATTTTAAAATAGGTATAATCATTTGAACATGTTATACTTTAATAAATTTAAAGTTATACAATATACAGAATTATTGATAGTTTAGAAGTTAAATAATTATAATATCAAGATTCAAACAGCAAAACAAAATAATTTATCGGTATAACTACTGTTATGTATTGCAATTTTATCAGAAACAATTAATACGATCGCAATAAATAAAATTATCAAATTTAATCAAATGTTTACTGAAAAATATCTATTTAAGGTTCTGTAAAAAAAAATATTGTTTATTCCTGCAGTAACCAGCAAGATGATAAGACAAGGAATAAGAAGTTTAAAACAAGTCGCGTCCAGCGTTAGGGCTATGTCCAGTCAAGCAAACCTAACAAGCTTGAATGCTGACAATGAAGGTATTGCAGTCCTAACATTACAAAGACCACCTGTGAATAGTCTTAATTTGGACTTGCTGCAAGAAATAAGCAAATCTCTCGATGAAGTTGGCAAGAATAAATTCAGAGCCCTGATTCTGACTTCTGTAAGTATATTTTTTAATTAATGAACAATTTATTTTCTTGATTTTCTATTGTTCTTTTGTGTATTAATTAACAACAATAATTTTGCTAATTTTTTTATCAGTGCAGTGATAGGGAGCCATTATAGAACTCGTATCCAGGAGTGATTAAAAGATTAGAACGTCTTATCTAAGACGCAAACTAAATGCATTAAAAAAATGACCTTGAGTCTTATTACAAAACAGTTTTTGTATTTTTCAAATTAAAAATTTATCTTCAATAAAAGACTTTCACAAATAAAAATGATTGCTCATTGTCTGGCTGTTAACTATATACACACACACACACACACACACACACGCACACCCACACAAACTGCATGCCCGAAATGTTATTATTAACCTTATTTAAAAAATCAATTTGTTTCTAATTATTCTGTACTTACTTTATAAAATATGTAAAGTCTACTAGTATATAAGTTAACTAAACAATACTGGCTAAGTCTAGAGAGGAAGGCGTCGATCGTCTCTAGCACAGGTATGTTCCTAGTTGAGGCGATCGTCGTGTCTAATTTGTTTTGTATTTATGTATTGTTTCGAAATAAACGATTTTTATTTATTTATTTATTATATATAAGTATTTATTTAAAATTATAAGTAGTTATGTTTATCAGCCATCTGGTTTATTTATTTTTCATAAATAAAATTATATAACTAATTGTAACTGTGACTTTTCTCCTCTATATCTTAAATCTTAGACTTAGAAGATATTTATTCCTTACAGGCATCACCAACAGTATTTTCAGCTGGTCTCGATATTATGGAGATGTATAAACCTGATATGAAAAGAGCAGAACTTTTCTGGACAACATTGCAAGAAGTTTGGCTAAAACTCTTCGAAGCCAGCTACATAACAGCTGCTGCGATTAATGTAAGTGATTTTATATTAAACTAGCGGTCCGCCCCGGCTTCGCCCGTGGTACATATTTACGTTTTCTCGACATAAAAACCATCCTCGTACTTCAAGGAATATAATAAAAAAAGAATTATCGAAATCGGTTCAGCCGTTCTCGAGTTATGCGCTTACCAACACATTTTGCGATTCATTTTTATATATAAGAGAAGATCTAATATTATATGCGTGTGACGCTTGATTTTAAATTTTATTTAAATGATACAATGTCGATAATAGTTTGACAGTAAAAAATGCGCTGCGCTGCGCTCCGCCATATCCGCGCCGGCCCTTGCACATTAATTTTAATTTGCATGGTTCAAGATGGATTTAAGATAATATGATAAACGATTTAAACGAATGATTAATAAAACCGGCCAAGTGCGAGTCGGGCTCGCGCACAAAGGGTTCCGTAGCAGCAAATATAATAAATTACAGTTAAATCAACCTATCTCAAAAACTATAAGAGATACTTTGATCAAACCAAAAATCGTTGAAAGAGTTAATTAGCATGCATCACCTCTATTTTTTTTAGAATTTTATACCCCGTAGTTATAAAAATAGAGGGGGGGGGACATACTTTTTACGACTTTGAGAGCTGATATCTCAAAAACCGTTCACTTTAAGAAAAATGTTTTTTAGAAAACTTTATATCATTTTAAAAGACCTTTCCATTGATACCCCACACGGGTATGTACATCGAAAAAAAAAATTTCATCCCTCAGTTACATGTATGGGGGGCCCCACCCCCAATTCTTTTTTTTACTATTTAGTGTCATATTTTTGTAGCGGTTCATACAACACATATTCCCATCAAATTTCATCACTGTAGTACTTATAGTTTCCGAGTAAATCGGCTGTGACAGACGGACAGACGGACATGACGAAACTATAAGGGTTCCGTTTTTGCCATTTTGGCTACGGAACCCTAAAAAAAAGATACCCATCCAATTTATGTCCTCCTCTGATACCCATCCAATTTATCTCCTCCTCCTTATCCTCCTATCTCTTTCTTCGGCACAAGAAACACCTTCGAAAGCAAGAAATTTAAAGACGACAGCGAAATGATGGCCGCTAGTGAAGGGTTTTTGAGGATGTAATCAGTTTTTTTTTGTGGAAATTCTGATTGTAGAAAAAAAGAAGTATATTTTCTAGTAAGAAGACGATCTAGATATCTCTAGCATAATTATTTTAACAACAATCACGTTGCTTATTGTTGATTATCATTACTTTTGGATCAACCCATTTATACCCTAGAAAACATTATAGGTATTCATTCAGTTTTTACATTCCAGGGTCACGCACCAGCCGGTGGTTGTTTACTAGCCACATCTTGCGAATATCGAGCTATGGTGAACGGCAAATACAAGATAGGGCTTAACGAAACCGCTCTGGGTATTGTGGCCCCAATGTGGTTCATGGACACTATATGTAATACATTGCCTAGGAGGCAGGCAGAATTGGCACTTACTACGGGAAAATTGTTCACTGTGGATGAGGCCTTGAAGGTATGTTTAAATTAATATAGGTTGCGCTTGCGCCTTCGTTTGCGTGGAGCAATCCACCTATATTATAATTTTGTGAGGATGTTTGTTACACTTTCACACAAACACTACTGAACCGATCACAATGACTCCAGACACAAATTATTATATGTTACGATCTTTCCGTTTTACTATAATCGCAAATATTTTATCAATCTAAAAAGGCTATTATTTAATATTATTGCATAGTAATATAATTTTATTATATTGTTATTGCATTTTATGTTATCCAACATGCTAATTTGAGATGATAATAAAAAAAATTTCTAATAAAAATATTTTCAGGTGGGTCTAATTGACGATGTTGCGACTGACAAAGAGGACGCGATAAATAAATGCAAAGAATTTATAAAGAAGTTCAACAGGATTCCGCCATTAGCACGAGCTGTTACTAAACAAAAGTACAGAGCCAGTACAACCCAGTGGTTAAAAGACAATAGGAAAGCTGATGCTGCAGAATTCTTTGGTGTCCTAAGTAACCCTAAAACGCAACAATCCTTGGAAATATACATCCAGTCTTTGAAAAAGAAAGCCAAATAGAACTTTTTATACATAGTATATCTATGTAGTTAGTATAATGTAAGACTCTTTTTACCTGTAAAATGTAAAAAAACGCATCCACGTGAATGTCAATTAATTACTATACAATTTTAGATATGATTAGACACGATTGTATATTATTATAGGTACTGTAAGTATGTTAAGTAAATGAATGAAGTTTTTTGTTAGATATATTTATCTGAATAAAATAATAATACTTAATTTTTATTTTGGTTTCATTATAACCCTAATTACCTACCTAACTTTACGTGCAAATTTTTTCGAGTCTAAAATAATTTTAAAGGCGTTTTCGTCTTTCGCAATGTTAAACAAACTGTTTTTTATTGTCCTTAATCTCAACAAATTATTATTTTATAATGAAAGTACTGTTAAAACCATTGTTGACTCAGAAAAAATAAATAACAGTTGTGTACGGTTATTTTAAACAATAATGATAACCCATGTTGAACATTCTCGCCCGAAGGACGACATTTTTTTAGATAAAGCATTAAAATTTAAAATGGTTATAAATATTTTGAAGAATTTGTAGGTAATCAAGGTCAATTGCTTTTCTTTAAAGCGTATATTGTATCATTTACTTTAAAAAAATCGTTTATTGCTTTTCTTAAAATAATACATCAGATCAATGGGTTACTATTTACACAGTACATATTGTTGTTGGTTATACAAAAATGAAAAAGAAAGGCTGCGTCTCAGCCTGTCCAAAACTCAAAAGAGCGCTGTTTTTTGACGCCCTTATAATTCTTATTAATTACCTTAGGTATCTCCCCATAATAATATTTACAGGCTCCTGAGAAATCAGAATTCATCGACGAAGTTGCCACAGACAGAGAAGACGCAATAAATAAATGTAAACATTTCTTAATTTCTGAGAGCATTAGGTACTCCCTGAGGGTACTCCATTAGCGAGGATTGTGAACTGTCACAACTCACAAAACAATAGTTTCGCGCCAAAACCTAGTGGCTAAAAGGCACACAACATATATACTCAGGGGAGCAAAGGTAACCGTCAAGCTGACGTGAATGGTTTTATTAAATCTTTGGAAATGTATTTGAAAGGGAAACTTGATAAATATTGTACATAAGTACTTAAATATTTTATTTTAAAATATAATATTTATTTTTTAATTTTGTTCATTATTATAGCTGTTAAGTCTCCAACAAAAATATACACTAAAGATAAATCATTCATTTATTCGTTCATTCAAAATCATAAACCAGGGAACAATAATCAATAAACTATAGTATTTCATGTTATTAAAGATAAAAACATTATGCGAAAAATATAATCCGTGTGGTCAATGGTCACAAAACAGAAACAAAGTAAATATATAATTATATAATATTTTTTCGTTTAATAAGTAAATTTTGGGGAGAAAAAATCTACTTATACATACTTACTGACAAAAACTCACATTACCAATATTTGTTTTAGACCCACTACTAAGTGCAAACTACATTCATAGATATTTCTGCAACTAAGGAACACACAAATATACTTTTTGCTCCATATTTCAAACCCAAGATCTATCAAATATCAAAACTCATCAGCCAGCAGCGCAGCCGTTTCAGGGTCCACGGTTTCCGTCATGCTCATTTGCATGTCCGTCCATTCTTCTCTTTGGTTGTCTATGAAATAATAGATCTCGGCTATGCGATCGCGGTTGCGTTTCACTTCGTTGCTAAAAAATGTAATAAAATATTTTTAACAGACGGTGACATTTGGATTTTTTATTTTCGTAATTTTTTTTTTAATAAAATTACGATAAGATACGGACTATGTGAACACCAGATTTGTATGAAATAAAAAAAACCTGGCATACATAAAACAAAGAATATTATTATCTTAATTATTGTGAAATCAAATTAACGGATCAAATGCCGGATCAAAATAACGGTTACATACCTACCTACTTAAATTGCATTACTTTTAGAATATAGAGTTATAAAAGATAGAGCTTTTTTAATATAAATATTATCAGTAGCCATAGCTTTATTAGTGTATCATGACTAGTGTTTTTTTAGAAACTGTCAATTTTTTCTACCATACTACTTACTACTCACTCATTAGTCCCTTGCACGAGTTCATCGCGCCAGTTGTTAGCGCGAGTCATGAGCAAGTCCTCGCGAGCGTCAATAAACCTCATATGGTTATCTGACGATTGTGCTACTAGATTCATCATCGCGTCTCTGTCCATCATTACCTGTGATATAGGAGATAATAATTTGCTTTAGGGCCGATTTTTCAATGCTTGGATAAAACTTATCCGTCCATTAAAGATTACACGAGAATATTAAAATGTCACGTGAACTGCCAAATACGGGCAATTAGAATACGATTTTAAAATGGTAGTTTTATACATTATTCGACGAATAAGTTTTATCCAAGCATTGAAAAATCGGCCCTTAGAAGTTTTAATATTACTTAGATAAAAAAGTGACTAAATGAATGAAAAACATTCGATATTTTTTTAAGATTGTTTGACACTTCAACCTAGTCTACTTTAATTATTAAATTTTTTACAAGAATATATCATTTAACTGTGGTTTGGCAAAAAGAAAATCAAAATCTATTCCCCTCTAGCGTTTCGGTTGATACAAATTACTTAAAAACACAGTAAAAAATAATCATGCTGTTGGCCTGTTGATAAAATTTATCATTAGGATCACAAAAAGACTTCCTACCCGCATCCTGTTTATACATTAAAATTTAAATGATTTAATTATATCTTCAATAGTCTCACATTAAACTAAACATAATATTACAAACCTCAAACAATTCCGGCGGCGCATCACCCAACATAACTTTATTACCCAAGAGTTTGGACAGCGTTTCAAACTGTCTCATGGACCAAATGCCTTCATGTTCCCGCCACGCACCGAACGCGTTTCTAGACACTTCTAGAAGCTTTGTTATCATTTCCGTCATGTTCACTGAGAATTGGACCCTGGATTCCTACAAGTGTTCTTACCTATACTAATATTATAAAGAGGAAAGGTTTGTAATTATGTATGCATGTATGGTTTTCACGCATAAACTACTGGACTGATTTTGATGAACTTTGTTACAGACAATCTTTTGACCCTGAGAAAGAACACAGGCTACCTTTTATTGCGAAATATGTATCACGGGCGAAGCCGGGGTGGACCGCTAGTTCATCAATAAAAGAAAGAAGATGAATTGATGGAACAATAAACGATATGGAGCCAAAAATATTTTATTGTAGAAACCAGATAAAATCAAAACTTCCAATAATGATAATTTATTTACCCTTACATAAATTCAATATCTAGTAAAAATGTCTTGAAAAGTAAAATACACTATTAGCAAAATACAAGAGCTTATTATGGATTAGAAAAGCAAAACCATGTTTTTTTATTGTGGTGTTTTTGCTTTATTATGTTGAAAAGGAGAATCATTTAAGTTATATAAATTATCGAAAAATAGTGCTATATTTTTCGATAATTTATAACTTAAATGATAAATATAGCTCTTCACTAAAAAAGTGTTGGAAGAAGAAGTTGGATCTAAGTCACATTTCGCAATTTATGCTAGATTTTTCAAAACAAAAATTTATAATTTATGTACCTCACAACGTTCATACAATTGCATTTCAATTGACATGAGTTTCTTCCACAGATCATAGACAAGCTCATTGAACGCCTCTCCCGCGTCTATGATATTTGGCTCTACTTGCTCTATGGTCGCTTGTTTCGCTGTCACTTTGTTGATTATTTCATTCATTTGTTCTACCAACGGTTTCTTTTTGGTTTCAAATTCTTCTACTACCCTACACATTTCAATTAAGAATAAAGTTATACAGAGATAAATAAACGAATTGTGTTAAATTCTGTTTTTTTGTGCGTTTTCTTTACAACTGATGAAGTATTTAACGTGGACGAGGTAGGGACTAATAAAATTGAACTTTATATGCACTAGACTTCCACTCAAATAATTGCATTATAGTTTCCTCTATAACTTTAAACAATTTTAGTGTTATTAAAGTAATAAACTTCACTTACTGCTTACTCTTCTTAACACTTTCTTCCAAGGCATTATCCACAAGGTCTTTGAAGAGTTTTATTTCGTGCTGCCTCGCGTTATACGCCCCTTGTGCGAATTCCACTAGACCCGCCATTGTTTCTACGTATTGTTCTTTGTATCTGAAATTCAATATTAAATTAAAGTTAAATCAAATTCAATAACAATATGAAAAGTAGAGATTGGTACAGAAAGAGACGATAAGTTTAGGATCTTTAAATGCAATAGGTAATGTAAAGAAATAATCAAGTACCAACCACAAATACAAAAAAAAATCTTTTATTTGTATAAAATTACTTACTTAATGACGAAGAATAATATTGGATTATTATTTTTTATAAGTACCTACTCTGACGAAGAATAATAAAATTTAAAAACTATTACAATTTTATTTACGTTTTTAGGAAAAATACCCACTGTTCATAAAAACCAATAAGCTCTCCTCCGATCTTCAGAAGCAACGCACCATCTGGATCTTTCTCGAACATGGATTCGATCAACTCCGGCCCACTCAAATACTCCACAAATGATAGTGCGTAGAATTTCACTTTAGCGTCGTATTCTTCTTTCGCAATTCGTGCTTTTTCCGATTTTTCATCTGCATCGTCTAACTTACGGAGGAGACCGCTAAAATTGAACGTAGTGTGAAAAAAAAAAGAATAGGATCGATTCAGCGTCATATTATGATTGTAATTTGATTTAACAGTCATACATAAAAAAATGAACCGTTACGTTTTTGATCACATTTGTAATTTGACACAATTATTCTAAAAGGTCATTGGCATAGTTAATCCGCAACTTGCATAAATTAGATTTAACGAATATCCTTTATTTTTTCAAGGGGCAAAAAATATTTGACGCGTTATAAACGGTCGGTCGGTAGTTATATTAAGATGGTAATGTATTATTTCATTTCAAACTTTTGTCAACTATTTATATAAGGGAACCATAAAATATTCTAGGCTCTAATAAAATTTCAAGCAATACAATTTTCTATACTTTTACCGAAATAAAGCTTGACCAGCTTCTCTCTCTTCTTCCGTAATAAGTTTATAGTCGAGATACGTAACTCTTGTTAGAGCAGATTTCAAAAACTGATTGGTCATTGGATCATCACAGCATGGATTGCCTTTGAAACTAACTGAGCGGAGTTTGCGAAATCTTCGTAGATACGACATCTATAAAGATGTAAATAAATATTCACTCATTTATGAAGTAGTAGTACATGATAATACAAGAAAATGCACATAAACTTTATAAATCCGACCTCTTTATAATCTTCAATCAAATTATCGCCAATACTAAAAACCAATAAATTCTCAAGCGTCTCCATATTCTCCAACTTTCGTATTCTATTATGGAATAAAGTAAGAACTTCCAAATTGACTAATTCGTCTAAATTTTCAATCTTCTCTATTTTATTAAATGACAAATCTAATTCATTTAAACCAGTCAATTGTTCTAAGTTTTCTATTTTTTCAATTAAGTTGTGAGCTAACGTTAATTTTCTTAACGATTTTAACATCCATAAATGATCAATTCTTAGAATATTTTGAAACTCTAATCGTACTATAGGTGCTTCGTCTAAATGAACACCTTCTTCAGCAAAAAGTCTTCCTGCTTCTTCAGTTGGACCTAGAGAAAAAAGTAGGTACATTCTCAATAAAAAATTTGTTTAGTCTGCCTACCAAAAAACGTTTGCGATTTTTAGAACATAAAATTATTTCGGGCACAAAATAGTTACATATAAAATAAAAGTTTTTCGTATATAATTATTATAATAATATAGAAAATATGCTGTTATCAATAGATGAGTAACTAGGAATATTTAATAAATGTACCGTATTCGAGAATGCATCTGGTGAGCATTGCATTATCAATAACTCCTGGTTCAATAGCAGGATGTATGATCAAACTGTTTAGAGACTTTTTCTCAGTCATATTCAATCAGGGTCGATTAAGTTAAACCGTTACTCCCAGCGTTACACAAGAATGTCTATATTAAATAGAAAGAAAAATAGATAGTACGTTGATTAAACTCTACACCGCGGCCGTTTCTAGGATACCAAATTGAATTGTTTATTTATTTGACCGATATGACCCGTGACCACAGCCCGTGACATAATATATTACTAAAAAATAGTGACAAAATATGTAGAATTTATTAGGCATATCTAAAAATATTAAATTTTCTGAAAAGAGCAATAATTTCAAAGGAGGATGGCCACATATGACCTGAATGCGAACATTAACCATCGGTGTATCAAAAAATAGTAATTTATGCGTGCTTTTACTAACGGGGTCTAACTTATTTTTTTCGGGCCGGGAAAATGTTATGTATTATTAATAAATAAACTCAAATTCATAACATTGTTTGAACGCATCCAAACGTCTTTCATTTTTACCTGTGTTATGCGTTTCGTTTTCACAGCGCAGCGGGAGTTAATTAGCGATTACGTTTAAAAAAATACTAGAATAATAATATATATTTCTTTGTTTTATTTCACCTATCATATTTAATAGCAAAAACAGTAAGAAAGATATAATTTATAGATTTAAAAAATATTTTTTGCCATAAATACATTTAATAATATACCTAAAATATGTAAAACGGAACGTATTTTTTACCGGCATAATAGACACAAACTCAGATGACACATGACATGACTGACGCGTAGCTGAAAAACATGATTTTGTTTATTATTTGTCACTACAGTGTTGTATTGGCTAGAGCTAGCGCGCACGAGCAACTTTGTCTCCGCAACTATTTTGTCTCTCCACCCATGGGCTAGTATGAAAGTGCGCGCACGTAGCGACGCAACTCCCCATACAATTGATGGGAGAGACAAAATAGATGCGGAGACAAAGTTGCTCGTGCGCGCTAGCTCTTATATAACAATCAAATAAATAACATAGGCTACGTCGTCCACCCTTAGAGCCAGCGCGCACGAGCAACTTTGTCTCCGCAACTATTTTGTCTCTCCTACCTATGGGCTAGTATGAAAGTGCGCGCACGTAGCGACGCAACTCCCCATACAATTTGATGGGAGAGACAAAATAGTTGCGGAGACAAAGTTGCTCGTGCGCGCTAGCTCTTAGAATTTAGTTATGGCTGTAGGTATAACTCTAAACCATATTCATTATATACGTAGCCATAACCTCAAAAATGGCAAACTATGTAAAAATTCTAAGCTCCACCACTTTCAAATAATATATTTGCAATGTGGGATTGCTAAGGGTGGTTAGGCGAACCATTTAAGCCCTATATTAATCATGGTCGCGACATTTCATAGTCAGGTCTTGGTATGTATGGGCAGTGGCCGATGTCCTTTTCTATGTTATTTATATTTTATATGCGCCCATTTCCTCTTCTCCCTTTCAAATTTACCGCTCGAATTCAAAACACAGATAATAAAATTGCATCGCATTTTTAAATTATTATTACGATACCAATTAATTACTTTGTAAACAATGTTAAATGTACTTAATGTTGAGATTGTATAATTTTACATAAGTGTTTAAAAGGAGTTTTTTTATAGATAATTTTTTGTTATGAAAATCTAAAATGTAGCACAAGTCTGTGTAGCGGAACGACGTTTACTTGACGTTTGCACGATAATGAAATTATGACAAAGTGACAAGTGAAATCGGTGAAAAATATTGATAAATACAAGAATAATTAAATAAAAAACAAAAATGTCTTTCTTTGGAGTAGGAAACCCTTTTGCTACGCCGGTTGGTCAAAAAATAGGTAAATAGAATGAACTGTGACCTGAATATATATTCCTATGACATTTTAAAGTTGTTGCGCATTTAATATCAAATATCATAATTTCTTTGTTCCCCTGAAATCTTTAGTACCCAAAACTAAACATTAAACAGATCCTTAAAAATCCTGGAATAAAAGCGTCTAAAAATGCTCATTAAACGTTAGCAAAAGTTTACAACTTGTGATTTTTTACAGAACAAGCTACTGATGGCTCACTTCCTTCAGAGAACTGGGCTCTTAACATGGAAATATGTGATATTATAAATACTAGTGCAGATGGCCCTAAGGATGCAATAAAGGCGATAAGAAAAAGACTAACACAAAGTGCTGGAAAAAACTATACCATTGTGATGTATACTCTGACTGTACTTGAGAGTTGTGTAAAGAATTGTGGAAAGCCTTTCCACATCTTGGTTTGCAACAAAGAGTTTATATCTGAGTTGGTGAGTTGAATAAATTGCTAAGTCCTTAATAATTAAAGTATTTACCTACTAATAATTAGTAGGCAATATTTAAAGTAGACTAATGCTAATTATATGTCATCTTGACGGTTGACCATAACTATGAGTATTAGAGAATTTGATATGATGTAACATTCCAAAGAAACATGTAATTTATTATACATGTAACTAAACATTATTATTAATAACTTTCTGTATAAATTCCATTACAGAATATATTAAATGTAGGTAAATGGACCCTATTATACTATATGTATATTTGATTTACTATATTCTCTAAATTTCTTTGAATCAAATCATGTATAGATAAAATTTATATTCATATCTTATATTTGAATTATGAGTAAAATGAATATTACATAAAGATTTACAATATAAACAAATCTTATCTGATAAATGTCATTCACATGCCGTCTGTGCCTTGAATTCACATATAGACAGATATATGTGAATATTCTTTGTACATATAATTCAATTAACAATTGTATACAAATGGTTATATTATTTTGCACACTGAATTATCTATATTCCATATAACTCTATTTTTACCATAATATTTTCAACAATCTTAAACTTACATGGAATTCAAAATTCAAAAATTGAAAATTGTGTATTTGGAACAATAAAAACACACATTACAAAAACTTTATGAACAATGGCACCCATAAAAGCTTAAATAAGCTGTGGCACAGGTGCCAACACCAGCCTCCATACATTAAAAGTTCCACTAACCAACTTTTTCACATTCATATCATCTCCAAAAGAGAAACACAAAGTAATGATAAAAGTAAGTAAGACAATTTATACAAATTTAAAAAGACAAAAATTTACATTAGAATCTATAAAAATAGAAACCTACATTATACACAAATCTTTAAAAGAAAATCCTAATCCATACTAATATTATAAATGCGAAAATAACTCTGTCTGTCTGTCTGTTACTCAATCACGCCTTAACTACTGAAGCAATTTGCATGAAATTTGGTATAGAGATATTTTGATACCCGAGAAAGGACATAGGATAGGTTTTATCCCGGAAATCCTACAGGAACAGGTTTTTTTTTGAAAACGCGGGCGCAAAGCTAGTATGAGATAAATGTATCCTGTCTTCTAGCTTTCTTTAATATCATTGTACATAAACAAATATATAAGGTACAAGGTGTTTTTGATAAAAGCATTAATTATGATCAAGTTTTGTATCAGTCTCTATAAGATAAAAAGGTCAACATACAAATAATTTTCATTTATCAAATATATCTCTTACTAAATAAGTATATAATAGAATATGATTATAGTTTTATGATGTCATCTCTGATAATGAGTACATATTCTACCTCTTGTTAAAACATAAACTGGTTCATTTACATACAAGAATAACAAATTATATTTAATAAAGATGTTAATTACAGATGTTTATAAACATATGTTCTAACTTTTTTTAGAATGAGTATTTTTTCAAGACAAAGAAAAAGTTTTACGTTCATGAAAGTTAATAAAATGTTAAATTATGAATAATTAGAGAGAAAACCTTATGTTGTAATATTGTGTAATATAAAAACCAGTTTATTGGGTTGGGCGACTAATAGTGTATAATTATGTAATAATGTTTAAGAGAATATTTATTTATTGAATTCAATTAATTGATAATTCAATAAAAAACCATTGTACAATTAATTTAATTTATGTTTAATGTTTGTAAAATCTACAGATGTTTATGGAAAAAATATTGATAATACATACTTACATAAAACAATTATTTTTAACAGGTAAAAATAATTGGCCCCAAAAATGATCCGCCAACAGTTGTACAGGAGAAGGTCCTTAGTCTCATACAATGCTGGGCAGATGCTTTCCAGAACCAATCTGAATTACAGGTTCGTTATTTCTATTATAATTTAAGTTTTTATATTGATAACTTCTCTTTTCAACCTATATAAATCCACTGTTGGACAAAGGTCTTTCCTATAGCATGCCATTTATTGATTACCTTCAGGTCTAAATTAATAAATACAAAAGATAGTTTTACTATGCATTTGTACAAAAACAAGTAAATTTATTAGAAACAAAGATTATTATCATCATTTAGAATTTAGTTGCATCTTTGTCTTACATAATATGTAAATTAATTATAATTATACTTACTAGATAGTAGATACAATAGCATAGGTTTATGACTAAATTATAATAGGTCAGTATTCAAGCTTGTGGGTCTTCAACACAAATAAACACATACTTGCATGATATGTATATGATCTAGTTTGTTCGCATAGCCGTGGATTGGATTAAATTTTAGCTTCGCATCTGATTCTAGAAGTCTATGTTTTACGTTTATCGTGTGTGAATACGTTATGTTTATATTTTATATACAATTGATTGATTGATTTTTCTAAAGATTATTTAAATACAGTTAAAATATTGAGCAAAACCACTGCATTTATTGTAGTATCAAAGAGATACAAGACTACAAAAAAACGAAGCCTAAAATCTTATATATAAAAGTTATTTTTTGTGTACGCTGTATATATATTTATTAATCTACGATCACTATTAACCTTTCAGCGGTCGCACCCTTGCGCCGAACACAAGCAGTCGCGCGCGGTCTGTGATTCCGCAAATTTAAGTGTCTCGTTTGGGAAAACAAATGATTATTTCGACTTATAGTATAGCTTATGATTAAAAAGAGGTCTTAAACATGTGAAATAAAATAAAAACAACTTAATTACTCATTACTTCTTTTATTTGTACTTAATAGAACAAAGGTCTATAAAAACTCAAAATTTTTGACTCAGGGTGGAAATCACCGTTATAAATCAACATTAAACAAAACAAAATAGAATTTTCTTTTTTACAATTAACAACTTATAAACTTGACTATAATTATCTTAAATAAATCACATTCATCATCAATTGGCACTGTGTAATAGAAACTCTAAAATGACATCTATTTTTGAGATTATTTTACGTAAAGTTCTAGAATAATCTAATTTATAAAACGACTAATTTTTGTTTAGAATAACTATAATAAACTGTTCGTCCTTAGTGTCCATAATATCTACTCGAAGACCTCATCTTCTGATTCCACCTCCTCTAACATGCGAGATATTCGACGTTCTAATAAGTCTTCGTAATTCATTGTCTACAACAAAAATACATTGTTAAAACTATACTTTAATATTATTATAGTCTAAAGCATAAAAATTAATAATAAGATACGAAAAACATAAAGTATTTACCTCGGCTTCGGTTTAATTGCACTGGATTGTTCTGGAACACAATCGGTCGCGCGCGGAATCTGAGACCGCAAACACAAATAAGAAAGCACGTGTACATGTGACGTATGTCACAGGGCTACTGAGAGGTGCTACTTGATCCCCTCGAAGGTATCACGGAAGCGCAAGCGTCTATTGTTTACAGTTTCAGTATATTGACTAAAACAAGTTCGTTGCGGACTCAGAGACCGCGCGCGACCGCTGGAAGGTTAAATTCTTATCTAATTGATGTGTATTGTACGTTAATTTGATTGTCTTTTAACATGCAATTTAATTATAAATGGTAATTGCTATCATATTATGTCTATAACTGATAGCTAATTAATGTTTGATTATTCTACTTTGAATTTTGTAAATATATATTATTATGTGATATTTTGTTATTTTGAATATTATATCACAAAGCACAAAATATGGTATAGGTGAACTTTGAATAAAAAGATTGCTTGTTCACATTTGTGCTGCTGCTACTTAGAGAAATAAGATTATCAACAACAATGTTATTAGTTTATATAAGACCTTATAAAACTATCAAGGAAAGAGATAAAAAAACTTGCTCCAATCGAGCGGAGAAGCGCCTTCAAATGATCAAATCTCGATTTCACAGATAAGATTGATAAAATCAAAGCCATTTCAAAGAAAATATTTGTTTATATTTTTATTCAACTTGATTTTGTGGATATAACTTGTTTTCTTAAATAAAAGTCATCGTATTTTGTTCAAATATGAATTAGTTAGTACATATTATGAAGATATTAGAGGAATTAGATCGTCATTAAAATTCCTAGGATACGTTGGAATTTATTCAAAACTCCGTTGGATATTGAATAACCATTGATACAATTTCTATAATTTAAGTAATTAAAAAAAAACTACCTTAGAAACTTCTTCCGGCTTGAGTCATACCTATTATTACTTGAGTTGAATTACTTTTAAAAATTCCCCAACCTTTATAGTTTTGCTCATATGTTTTTTTCTCTTGTAGGGTGTAGTACAAGTGTACAATGAATTACGGACTAAAGGTGTTGAGTTCCCAATGACTGACTTGGATGCAATGGCACCTATATTTACACCACAAAGAGTAAGTACACTCCAAATAAACCCTTATCTCGTTGAAGTTAAGTCTTAATTTACATTAAGGTTAAAAATATTTATTAAGTGTATTTTCTGTTATGTTTTTATTGTTACGGCTTGTATTGTATTTGTATGTACATACTTAACTGTCTGTTTATAAAGTGAAAATGTACAATAGAAAGCAGTCACACAATACTTTTAGCCACTTTTAAGAAGCAGTGGTTAAAACAATTGCCTACTTATATACATGACATTTGACACCCGGTAGTATGGCCTCTGTTTAATCTGTGACACCTTGTTATTTGATACGCTATGTGTGGTGGGTGAGGTCAACAATGTACCTAATGTTTGTCACACGTATCGTGTAAAGGAATGGGGATTTCATACAATTAAAATAAACAAACTTTAATTACTTTGGTTTAATTTTCGTTATGTTCTCTAACTTTTTTTCTTTGTATAAACTATAAGCTATAACGTTTCTCCTAAGCCATATAAACACTAGGTATTTAAGTTGAAAACTATTGTTGAAAAAATCTTTATAGATAGTTTTGTTTCATTTCTTCCAAAATCTAGGCATAAAGCAAAAAAATCACAGAGTAAATATTTCAAAGCCTCCTAAGGCTAAACAATTTTAAGTGAAAACTGTATGCGACTCTATCAAATTTTTATTTTTTTTCATTTAAAAAATTGAACCTAAATGCTCAAATCTTCACAGAGCATAAATTTTCAGAGTGTACCAGATAGCGGAGAGCCGGTTGTCGGTTCACCACAACGCTCTGTGTTGCCGCAAACCTCGCCCAGTCGGATTCCGTTAGAAAATAATACAGGAACGGTAAGATATTAGTAGTATTTCTTGTTGAATAAATGATTATATCAAGGTAATTGTAGACGGCCTCCATGGTCGAATGGGTTTAGTATTGATATTAAAAAACAGACACAATGTGGTAGAGTTCAAGTCCAACATAAAAAAATATACTTGCTTATAAAGAAAATCAAGTAGTAATTAATCTTTCAAATGTGTAATGTTCCAGAAAGTTAGCTTTCGTTTTATCGAAAATGGCACTGTCACGCTTGATTGATCTCGCAATAGAATTTTAGAAAGTGTGACACTAAAATATAAATATTCGACTACAAACTTTCTTGTGAACAATGAAAAATAAGGGTTTTGCTTGAAGATATGCGATTCACCTAAGAATAGGAAAGTCCTTTATGTGTAAAATTTGTATTCACTTTCTTTAAAAAGAGACGATTTACTTGGAAATCCATTTTGCATTTCAATAGCGGTTTATTTTATTTTGCCTAACTTAAATCAAATTAAAATACAAAAGTTATTTTATTGTGAAACTTCTTTAGACTTCAAGGTCCCGTCACGTCATGGAGCAGGGCGACGATTTTGGTATCTTTGAATCTTGCCAAAGAAGTTTCACTTCTGACGCCCTTTTTGAAGTGAAAACTTCTTTAGCGGCGTTGGGTATAAAATCTTAAACTCGCGTCAGGACACGTGACCTGATCGAAAAAGCGTAAGACGGATGGATATCAAACATGCTCAACGTTAATAATCAAGTTTTCACTTCTGCCGCGGCCGGCACTCCCGCAGTGCAACCCGTCTTTTTTTAAATTTATTTATTTAATTTCAGGTGACGCTCTCAGAGAGCCAAACAGCGAAACTTCGCGCGGACCTGGCAGTTGTTGAGGGCAACATGAGCGTGATGAGCGACATGCTCAACGAGCTCACTGCGCAGCCGTACACGCAGCATCATGACTCCGATATACAATTGTTGGACGTGAGTGTATTTCTTTTTGTATATTTTTAAGCTATTGCATAGCTTCTATCGCGGGCTTTGAGCGCGGGGACCGAATCCTGAAATTCCGTAACGAAAAAACCTCACGCTCCCCACTCCGACGGGCACGGAGGTGTGGCTTGAAGCCATGCTATGCAATAGCTTTACCGCGGCAGTCTTCGAGTGCCACTACTCTTTTTTTTAATTAGCTAGTGTAATATTTTCCACTCCTTTTTATCGGAAATAATTATTAATTGAAATGCTACCATATGACTAATGAATGTATTGATGATATTTTATTTTATATATAAACAGACCTATAGTTTCATTTCTTAAGGGTGCTATTACAGATTTTTAACAAAAAACGCTATTTTACGGTACCATTTTAACTCAAAGCAATTACACGTGAGAACAAAGTAATATCTTAATTGAAAGATAATATATAAAGTTCTACGATCATATTCTTATAAAAATTGTATGACGTCATACAAAATTATCGCTGAAATACGATTTTCCCAGCAAAAATGCAAAAAATGGGGTATAAAACGGTACCATTTTAAGAAAATTAAAAGCCTAATCTATCTTCTTACCTATAAATTATTGAGGGATATATAGTCCTTTATAGATTCTGATAATTTTTTTGTATCTAAATCAAAATTTTATTTCAATTATTAGCTAAATTAAAAATACTTGTCGATTTCTTCATACATTTTGCTCTCGCGGGTCGTCAGACCGCGCTCAGAAGCGCCCTTGGAAGGACGGGTGTATCGCTCCTCGTCCCAAAAATAAAACGAATTAGAAAAAGATAATTGTGCGTGCACTGTCGTTTTCGTGATTTGAAATATTTGATACTTTATAAGAGTAAACTGTATAAGTTTCATATTCCGATTATTTGTAATTTAAAATTATGTTTTAAAAATTACGTTGACTGAGATCCTCATTTTTTTGGGTTGTTGAACGGATTCGTGGGGTAAAGCAATTTGACAAAACTTAAATCCAAGATGGCGCCGACGAAAATTTTACATCTTTTCGTCATGGGTGTCCTTTTCATGGTTTTTGGGGTAGCTATTAACCAATATGAGGTCAAAACTAAAATTTAAAATGGCGCCGCCGTAAATTTTACATATTTTCGTGATGGGTGTTATTTTCATGGTTTTTGGGGTAGCTATTAGCGAATATGAGGTCAAAACTATAATCCAAGATGGCGTCGACGAAAATTTTACATATTTTCGTCATGAGTGTCATTTTCATGGTTATTGGTGTAGCTATTAACGAATATGAGGTCAAAACTATAATCCAAGATGGCGCTGACGAAAATTTGACTTTTTTCGTAATGGGTGTCATTTTCATGGTTTTTGGGGTAGCTATTAACGAATATGTGGTCAAAACTATAATCCAAGATGGCGTCGACAAAAATTTTACATATTTTCGTCATGGGTGTCATTTTCATGGTTATTGGGGTAGCTATTAACCAATATGAGGTCAAAACTAAAATTCAAGATGGCGCGGACGAAAATTTTACATCTTTTCGTCACGGGTGTCATTTTCATGGTTTTTGGGGTAGCTATTAACCAAAATGAGGTAAAAACTAAAATCCAAGATGGCGCCGACGAAAATTTTACAACTTTTCGTCACGGTTGTCATTTTCGTGGTTGTTGGTGTAGCTATTAACCAATATCAGGTCAAAACTAAAATCCAAGATGGCGCCTGGCGATGGCGTTTATTTTATATCACTACATAGTATAAAACAAAGCCGCTTTTTCTGTCCCTATGTCCCTATGCTGCTTAAATGTATGCTTAAATCTTTAAAACTACGCAACGGATTTTGATGCAGTTTTATTGAATAGAACGAGTGATTCAAGAGGAAGGTTTTAGTATATAATTTATTAGGTTTGAGACAAAGCGGGCGAAGCCGCGGGCGGTAAGCTAGTATTAAGATAAATCTAAATTGGAAATGTATGTGTTTAGGAGTTGGCGGAGACGCTGCGTGCGATGCAGACACGTGTAGCCTCGTTAGCGGCGCGCGTGGCCGACGAGTGCCCGCTCACCGCCGCGCTGCTGCTCACCAACGACCAGCTGCACAACCTGCTGCTGCGACACGCGCGCTTCACCAGCAACCGGTAACACACGTGTAGCGTCGCTAGCGGCGCGCGTGGCCGACGAGTGCCCGCTCACCGCCGCGCTGCTGCTCACCAACGACCAGCTGCACAACCTGCTGCTGCGACACGCGCGCTTCACCAGCAACCGGTAACACACGTGTAGCGTCGCTAGCGGCGCGCGTGGCCGACGAGTGCCCGCTCACCGCCGCGCTGCTGCTCACCAACGACCAGCTGCACAACCTGCTGCTGCGACACGCGCGCTTCACCAGCAACCGGTAACACACGTGTAGCGTCGCTAGCGGCGCGCGTGGCCGACGAGTGCCCGCTCACCGCCGCGCTGCTGCTCACCAACGACCAGCTGCACAACCTGCTGCTGCGACACGCGCGCTTCACCAGCAACCGGTAACACACGTGTAGCGTCGCTAGCGGCGCGCGTGGCCGACGAGTGCCCGCTCACCGCCGCGCTGCTGCTCACCAACGACCAGCTGCACAACCTGCTGCTGCGACACGCGCGCTTCACCAGCAACCGGTAACACACGTGTAGCGTCGCTAGCGGCGCGCGTGGCCGACGAGTGCCCGCTCACCGCCGCGCTGCTGCTCACCAACGACCAGCTGCACAACCTGCTGCTGCGACACGCGCGCTTCACCAGCAACCGGTAACACACGTGCTGTAGCCCAGTGACACGTCACGACACGTCATAACACGTCACGTCACGTCACGTGTTTTTGGGATATATCACGACAGGTGCATCAGCGACGAGTGCATTACTCCTGCATTATAAGTACAATAATTATTGTTCACAAGCAACCAGTGCTAATAGGGTAGGTGCATCAGGTAGGTGTAAAATTTTCTATGGGCGGGAAACGCAGTCAAACAAGCGTTTCCATAATTCCGCCTAGAGCAGCGTCATAACGGAAAAATTCGACATAATATACAAGATTTCCTCGAAAAAAAAAGTAAAAAAATATGTATACTTTACTTTTCTCACGACTTATGATCTTTTTTTTATGAAATAATTATTATTTTTAACAGAAACGCAGCAACAGGCGTCGCAACACCGTCAGCCATTTTGGGGGCCGCCATGGGAGTGCCCGGAACCGTCTCACGTAAGTTATGAGCTTGAAACTTATCTAAACTAATATCACAGAATACATAATAGTAGCTAAACGCTACAGAACGGACACTCTCCGCCTCCCGCCAAAATTAAACACTTACCTCACCCCGCACGATCAGGCTATAAATGGTCCGCATTTTTCTGCAAGGACGATACGCAACGAAGATTGACAACATTAATCAAATTGACTTAAAGTAGTTTTATTATTTTGGATTTGTGATTATCGTTTTTCGTAGAAAATGGTTAGATATTGTGTTGTTTACGGATGTATTTCATCAGAAAATCGCGAATTTTTTTTTACGCTAGTCACAAATGTACCAACCATAAAGCGTTAACACACACATTTGCAATCTCTACATTGTGACTGTCAAAACTATAATTTTGTATGGAGTGTCCAGGGTGTGCTCAGTGCTAATATTATAAAGCTGAAGAGTTTGTTTGTTTGTTTGAACGCGCTGATCTCGGGAACTACTGGTCCGATTTGAAAAATTCTTTCGGTGTTAGATAGCTCATTTATCGAGGAAGGCTATAGGCTATCATCACGCTACGACCAACGGGAGAGGAGTCACGGGGGTGAAACCGCGCGGAGCAGCTAGTAAGATATAAGTGTCAAAGACCTTCAAATACAGACTAGATTTATATATTTTGACCAATATTGGCAATTTATTTCAGCCCCGAAACAAGATGAGGATGCCTTGATCGATCTAAGCGATGACGTCCCTGATATTGCCAAACTAAGTAAGTCATCTACATTATATTTGCTATGCCATTATATAAGAAAATTGTTACATTGAAAATTACATAATATTTTTTTTAATGCAGGTGTGAAGGATAACCACGAAGAAAAGTCTCCGAGCGGCTCTAAAGACGAGTTCGATATGTTTGCGCAGTCCCGTAATGTTTCCTACGAAACTACTAAAACTGGGTATGTGTACTCTATATAATATTAAACAAAAAAAAATAATAATAATAAATCTTTATTTTGCCAAAAACATTAACTTTACAAAAATATGTACGCTGACTCTTGAACTAGAGTAACTCTGTGTCTCAAGAGCCATAATTTCCTTTTAGTTTATTTTAAAATTTTCGCGTAATGTACCAAAATACCAAAAAACTTTTTTTTAACGTTTCAATAAATAAAAAAAGTACCCCTTGCAATATATAAATTAATGCTTAGTATGTATTAGTACATAATATGTAATGATTACATAGTTTGTATCATTTTTTTTAAGCTATTGCATAATTCTATCGCGGGCCTTGAGCGCGGGGACCGAATTCAGAAATTCCGTAACGAAAAAACCTCACGCTCCCCACTCCGACGGGCACGGAGATGTGGCTTGAAGGCATAGCATGCAGTAGCTTTACCACGGCAGTCCCCGAGTGCCGCACGTCTTTTTATTTTATTAATTTATGAATAAAATAAATACTTTCAGCGGAAGCAGCTATGCGGATAACTTGGAAGAGCAAGCCACAGCTGGTTTGGCGACAATCGCCAGCACTAGACCCACTCAAGCACAGGCTCTTGTAAGTTAAACGTTATGTAAAATAGTAAGTAATAATAAAAAAAAGACGGGTTGCACTGCGGGAGTGCCGGCAGAAGTGAAAACTTGATTATTAACGTTGAGCATGTTTGATATCCATCCGTCTTACGCTTTTTCGATCAGGTCTCGCGAGTTTAAGATTTTATACCCATTACAGAAAAAGTGCTCAACGCCGCTAAAGAAGTTCAAAAAGAAAAAACACATATTTATCTCGTACAGAATTTAAAAAAGCCTTCCAGTTGTATCTCCAAAAGAAAGACACGGAAGGTCGCGGTACAATAATGTATTATGTCTCTTTCCTTCGTGTAAAGCACGGAAAAAGAACATTTTGGTCTTTCTTTCTCCAGGCCGTTTTTATGCACTAAATTTTTAGGGCGTACTTTCTAGAAACAAAGAAATTTATTTAAGCAGCCAAAGTTCTCTAGAATATTCTATATAGTTGATTATTCTTATTATTAACGCTGAATTGATAATTCTTCTATGTGAAGTTAATTTTTATTTTATTTTTTGAATTTTTTTATTTCATTTGAAGCATTGCTTTGTAAATTTTGTTTTTAATTTGTTTCTTATATATGTATATAATTTATTTTCAACAGCCGTCGGGAATGGATCAAAGAGAAATTGATGAGATATCCGCTTGGTTAGAACAAGAGAAGGTGAATTTTGCTTTATTTTAATTTTTTTTAATTTTGACGAACTCAAGGCACTGTAAAAAACATTATACTTCAAAATTGTTCTATTTGCTTTGCTACTGTATTCTGTGAAACAAATGGTTTTTATTTTTTATTTATATTTTAATATTACAAATCATAAATCTGTACCGAAAACTAAGGTTTCCGTGTCAGTCAATGACATAGAGATTTTATATACTATTGAAATCTTGCAAAAAATTGAAGAGGGTTGTCCATAGTCAATAGGAGTTCAAATGCACAAAAAATATAATCCTATCGTATAAAAATATAATAAATCCACGCACTGCTTGTAAGTTGCAATGAAACCACTCCTTTATCTCACAGTTATTATTTTTTTGTTTAAAACTATTTTACACAATACTGTTCCCTCTCAATTATACCCCCATTTAATAAGCAAATTATCCCTTAAAGAAACAATTCTTGACCTTCTATAAAAATATTCTCATATTATTTCTGATAAAGTATTGTTTTTATTTATTTATTTTTGATTTCTTTTTCTGTTTGTATTGTGTGGTGCTAAATAAACATTATTTCTTTTCTTAATTTATAAACAGGCGGCAACAGAAGCGACCGGGCAAGAATCGGTAACAAGCAGCGACTTCGAAAAGTTCCTCGCGGAACGAGCCGCAGCCGCTGACACTTTACCACCAGCTAACACTAACACTAACAACACAACACCGACACCGGCCGCGAGACACAGGCAGATTAACAAGGATCAAGACTCTATGTTCGCGCTATAAACCCATATAATATAACTACGGAGTCCTGTTATAGGAATAAATGTGTCTAAAAGATCAAGGATCAGGACTCTGTATTCGCGCTGTAGATGGCTGTATCATCGAATATATGAATTGGGGGATCTAAATCAATAATTAACAAATACAAATGGAAGATGTAGTGGGCCGGGCTATTGCTGAATCAATAAATAAGTATATAACATGTCACTGATGGATTAAGGATCAAGACTCCATGTTCGCTCTATAAACCCATATAACTACGGAGTCCTGTTATAGAAATAAATGTGTCTAAAAGATCAAGGATCAGGACTCTGTATTCGCGCTGTAGATGGCTGTATCATCGAAGATATAAATTGGGGGAGGGGGGATCTAAATCAATAATATAATTAACAAAGTGGGAAGATATAGTGGCCCGGGCTATTTATTGCTGAATCAATAAATGAGTAAATAACATGTCACTGATACATGAAGGATCAAGACTCTATGTTCGCACTGCAAATAAAATAAATCGTTAAAATGTCACTGGCTGATAAATTTAAAAAAATAAATAAAACATATTTGCGCTATAAACTGCAGCATAGTGTTTCTGTGTGTGCATTGTGCAATCTAACCATAATTATTATAAATACCCACCCACAGATTAACAAGAAACAATTGAGAAGACAAAAAATAAAGTTATATTAACTTGATGTCCTCTAAAATACCAAATTAAAATAAATATATCGATAGATCCAAATGAACAACGATCACAACTCCATATTCACGCTATAAAGTTTACTATTACTTATAATTATGTTTTTGTTTACTCGGGGCCCTGGTATTATGTGTTTCATAGATAATATTATATTATTAATAATACTTTATTCAATACAAAATACCACCAATTTTAGACTCCATTATAAAGCATTATTCAAACGTGATAATAAACTTTGTAGCCGATGACTACTTTACTACACAAAAGTTATAAGCGTTAATTTTAATTTTATTTTTTCTAGATTTAAGGCAATACGTTATGTATTAATATTTATTTAACGCACTGGGAAACTATTTATAAATGTTAATAAATACCAATCAATCAATGCTTTTTTTCAATCAATTTAATAATTAATTTGTTTGGCAATTTTTTACTATGAATGTATTATTATTTAATATTTATTAATGCACTAATAAGTTAATTTTTAACCAATAAAGATTATTATATTTAACTTTTTATTGTTATTATAATGTATTGATTAGTTTGTAAAAATATTTAATAAGAAAATACAGTTATAATGAAGTATCAATGTCCCATGCTGATCGATAATCAACTGATCATTATTTTGTCTCTTTCTTGCTTAAACCAAAAGTCTTGTGAGCGAAAGAGACAGAGTATTGAATCGATTAATATCAAAATATATTCTCAAGGGGACAATCAAATTATCACTGACTAGCTTTATTGTTACCATCTTTGATAATATTATTATTATCTAGGGTTCAAAACGACGCGGAAACCCATCTCCATTTAAAAGTCACTACTAATTTATTATAATTAATATAAACAATCGATAGATTAGTGGCGTTTTAGATTTAGAGTGAAAATCAATAATCCAATATATCGTATAGTACTAAAGGCCTTAAATATGGGACCTTACAAGTTCTCGACATGCTTGCCGACTCATAATAATAGCTTACCGTTATAGCCTTGCACTTAGTATAGGTATATTCTAGAGTTTTTCAGCTTCATACAATTTTGTCTATGGCCATTCGACTGGACACAAACAACAAATTGTTTCACACAAACAGTTTACAAGAACACTTTGCCTTTGTGTGAACGTACACTGAAATAAATGTGATATTGTATTGTTTTTATATGTAATGGTTTTTGAAAGTGTAGCATTTTTGTGAATGAGCAACATTTTAATGTAATACACGTATATAATATCATAATATCATGGGGTTTTCTTGATTTATATTGAACTAATTATTGTTTGGTAATGCATTTTTAAAAATTTATTGAAATATCAATGTTTCCATGTGTATGAAATTAATTATTATTAATTAATTAATTAATGTTATATTATAGTCATTGGCTTTGAAATTTTAAAAACAATCAATACGGTTCGACAATTATTCAGAGCATAATAAAAATTATTTATTTAAAATAAATTGCATTTAACTGATTGATGAAAGCGCCATGCTGTGTCGTCGTGCATTATGTCTTCGTTCCTCGAATCGTTTTGTCTCCATTATATAATTAAAATTACTTTTTCCTTTAGGACGAATGAATCTTCATATAACTTTGGCGATTTGCAAAGTCAAAAGAAAACTAATAATTTAGGAACAAACATTTTGCATTATTTCACAACGTAGATCTTGTGTGTACACAGCCTAAATATTTAAGCGTAAACTATTGTGCGTACAAATTATACCATATTATAAACGCCTGCTCTTTATCAAGCCAATGGTTATTTTTAATTAAATAAACACATACGTTTTATAATTCGAAGCCATTCCATTCGACTCACTTGTATGGTTAATGTGATAATTATACATGGAACAAGCTTAATGTTAATAATTTAAAAGAGTTATTTTATGTTTTAATCGTTGTATGTAAGATAATAAATGAAATGTGCGAATTTATTGTTTTATTTTTCTTTCCTTGATAATATTTTAATTTCCACTAACCACTCCCCTAGCTTCATTAGTCTTGACACTGATAAAAACAAGCACACATCTCGGAAGTGAAATTTCTTTGGCTAGATTCAAAGAGACCAAAATCATCGCCTTACTTCATGAGGTGACCTCGAAATTTTACTCTCAACGCGCCTAAAGAAGTTTCACTTCAATATATTATCTCAAATTATTCAGGGTATTTTGTTGCCAAAACCAAATAGTCCAAGATCCCAGAGCCGTAAGACACAATTTAACTTAAGCATTAATAACGTGCGGTTCACAGTAGTCTCTAGTGTACTTTTTAATACCTGAATGTTTGTGGAGCTTGCCCGGTGACACCGGTGACCACCTACCTACTTAATTTATTTTTAAATGTCTGATTTTTTAATGTTATTAAGATAACTATTACTATGTTTTATTTAATCAATCGGACAAATTGCAATGGCTGAAATGATTCCATGAGTGCAAGCTTTATTCATTGTTTTTACCCGATTAACATACAGGGTTGATTATGCTCTTTCTTGCATTGCAATATTTGAATGTAAATTTTTGGATAAGACACGTATTTAACGGATGCAGTTGCGTGCCCTCAGCTTTGAGAGTGTAGATATTATGTAATTATTTTTGACTAATGTGTTATTTCGTCTTGTGAAATAATAAATTTCACGATGCGTTTAACGCTCGCAGTGTCGGTATTGGGCGTTTTTGTAGATCGAGGTTTGTCAGTTAAAAGATGCAGTGGTCAGTGTTGTAAGAATCACATATGGCCTACTGGCCTCTTGTTCACACTTCATTATGTTATAGTGTTTTGTATTATTTCTATGTAATAGGGTTTTGCAGTTCATAGGTATATTATAGCTAGGAAAATAAAAGGCAGACGTAATTTAATATTTTTTATTTATCAATTTCTGTATCCACAATAAAGACAACAATGCGGATTTGATTCAAATTAAATTATTTACATTTAACAACCAAACTTGAAAAACACGATCTTATTTTTTTTCAAAGCACCTTTGATCTATTTTATATAAAAATAAATGCCAATTTGGCACAAAACCATTTTACTTAACCGAATGTCCCTTGTGATGAAATAAAACGTTGCTATACAAAATATAAAAAATAAGAATTAAAAGCGACGTACCGCTTGTTCGATGTAACTCAACTTTGTACTTAGGAATGTGAAATAATTCCATTATGATACAGAAATTATAAATATACACACATACATAATCTAATGCTGCTGATTATGTAATAAATTATGCTTTACCGAATAAATTACTGAGATAATTGTTCATCCTAAACGGATCAAACTTTAGGATAGAGTATTAATGGAAAAAGAATATCATAGACAATTTGGCCATTGAGAATAGTGGGGCCATCATTAATAATTAAAAAATTTAATTCATTATAATTAATCTGTTATAAAAAATTGTTTGTGTCCAGCGACATTAAAACGTAACGAAATGAAGTACAACCTCAACACAATATAAAAATTAACAGCCTAGCTTACAAAATGCACATGTTAAGTGTTAATTCATAATAATTATAATCTATACAGTACAATATAATCTATGGAAGTCTCAAAAGAGCGGGATGTTGACAGCTTATAATTCGTCTCTGGGCGCCGATTCGTCGTCTTCGTCTTCCTCCGACTGGAACAAAAGAAAATAAATTAAATTTTGTTGTTAAGCAATTAATTTTGGAAGATAATCTAGATTTTAATAAAAACGACTGTATGAATACTATATTTCTAACAAATACTTGAAATTGTGCAAAAATGTAGGAGCCACACTCAAGTTGATAGAATTTGATAAGACATTCTTTATTTTAATAAACAAATTCTGTTGCAATACTTGTTTTGGCTTATTTTTAAAACGACTAGGCTGTTTATACATAGTTGATACAAAAACTTTTATCAAAAGTGATTTTGACAACCTCATAAATTGTAATATTATGAGTTACCTAGTATTAGTATTAATTTTAATAATATATTGATTAAATAACTCACCACAGAAGGAGTGGGCTCAGATCCCTCACCGTCAGTTTCAACGAACTTGGTCATGGCGGCCAGTGATCGCTCACCGTTGTAGTCTTTCACCTGTTAACATTAAAGCAATATTAATAAATATATTTTCAATATTTCTTCTAATTGCACATCATTTAAATGTATAAAGAAATAGAGAATATACAATTTTATAATTAGTGTTATACATAAAGAAGCATATATAGTACTCATCGATTTTTGTTTTACACTTTCTATCATGAGATACAAATTAGCCAATTTGGTAGAAACATTTGTCATTAGAATTGGTAAAATTTGTAGGACCAGTAGAATCAGTAGGGTTCATTGATATCAATAGGAACAGTTAAATTAATGATGTCAATAAGCAATACGGCTTATAAGTTTAATAGAATCGATGGAAACACTACTGTTACACTACTATTAGTAGCGGTAGGTTTTAAAAATTACTAGCTAAGCTGAACACTTTAGAATCACTAGCACAAAATTAAATTTAAACAGCAGGACCATTAAAAAAATCAATAGAAAATTACCTGATTGTCCTTAGTGTACAGTTTAATAGTGGGGAAGGATGTGATCTTGGTGTGTTCTAATTCGTTAGCGGTCGCGTCAATCTTGGCAATAACAACGTCGTCGTCCTTCTCAAAGTGTTCGCCGAGTTTGTCGTAGATCGGCACTAGTTGTTTGCAGTGGCCGCACCTGGGTTACATTTAATATTTATATTACATACTTATTTTATTTTTAATACTTATTAATTTTGATTAATGTACTTATGCTTAAACTAATGTGTTGAATAGAGATTGTGCATGTATAAGTGGAGTTTTATTTATAGTAGAGAAAAAGATTAGATCTTTTTGTATATGGAGAAAAACTACCTTTTCTCTATTTTAATTGAAAACTTCTACGGAATTTCGACCATCAATGGATTTAGATATTTAACAAAAATCTAATTTAACTCTAGTAGTATCAGTTTAGATTTTACTTATTACGTATTCTAAATTATTAATGTAATTAAGCTTAATATTTAAATTTTTATCCGTGTTTAATATTCAATAACCATATCATTCCCCGTTTGAATAAATAGTAACCAAATTGAATCTATACAATAATTAATTACACATATTCAACGATCGATTCACTTTGAATTATTATTCTTTAAACACTTGAGTAAATAACATTACATCACACAAACGACAATAAGTTTACGCAATATTTGTTTTGTTAATACTGCTTTTGTTTCAGTGTGTCATATTTTTAAATGTCACGGCAATGTCATTTCGTAACAAATTGATTATGAAACAATTATGTAAACAAACTTTATTTTCCTTTAAAATGCAAATTAAAGTAGAAAAAAATCGATATCATACTTATAAATAAATACAACAACGACCAATAAACAGGCTATATTATTAAACAGATAGTTTCATAAGTAAAGTAGTATCTTATCATTTTGTTTAAATTACTTGAAATATGATAATTGCTTAAAATGTCCAAAAAATCGAATCACCTGAAAACTTCCATCGAAAACGCTATAAAATAACATCTACGTTACACAATACATAAAATAAATAAATAATAAAATTCATTTATTTCAGGCCACATAGCCCATATAATATTAGTAAAATCTTATCCTAATTCCTAGTGTTAGTATTACAAATTACAATCACCTATTAATTACATAAACCTCATTACTTCACCATAACCACATACCCTGAAAAAAAAAAAACACGAACCAAAAAATCAACTCACCATGGAGCATAAAACTCAACGAGGACCTTCTTGCTAGTATCAAAGACGACCTCGTCAAAGTTGGTAGCGACGAGCACCTTCACGGGCTTCGCGGACCAGTCCTCGGGGAGCTCCTCGCTGAGGAGGTGCTGCTTCAGCGTGCCCGCGAAGAATGATTGCACGAATTCCTGATGGTCGAATGATTTTTGAAATTAGAACACGAATAATTTTTTTTTTAAGAATGACAAAGAGGTCAGGGGCAAGAAGATTTGGAGGGATTTTTGTTTTTTTTTTTTAGAATGGACTCTTGATAACTTTTGCTTTTTGTAAGATTTCATGTTGGAGAGCTCAATGTGAGATGCAAGGAAATAGATACTATGGTTTTAATAGAATTAAAAGTTGATATTTAAAATTAAGTTTTTGTGTATTTTTATGTTATACGCTGTGTATTCATGTAAATTGATTGTATGTATTTCAATATTTGAGATTTTAGTAAATTTTATTCAAAATAATTGACAATTTTGTACGCTACGGAATACGCTAGTTACAATATATTTTGAATATGAAATGAGAAAATGCTATAAATACAGTATTTGCACTTGAATGTCATAGGCTGACAGTTGACACAGATTGCATATCAACTTTTGCATAGGTAAATAATAATTGCTATGGGTGCACGGCATAATGTATCTATTTCATAGACTACAATAACATCATGCGAATATTAAATAAAAAAAATATTTCTATTTTCCATAAATCTATACCGTTGAGAGTACTTATAAATGATAACGTGGCGTGGTAAATTATGGTTAACAAAGGTTAATGTCACAGTAACCCTATCAGGTATCAAAATAGAATATTGATACACTTATAAATTAGATAAAAACAATATCGATGTATATAATAGTTAGTGCTTAGTGACATAACATTACAATTAGTAACGAATAGTGCGTTATCAACGTCCGCCACAACGCGCGATATGATTCGTGTCGCGTTCGATTTGGCTACTTATACATTATAATCGTGAATGTAGTTATGAATACAAAATATATATAACTCCTATTTAAGGAGACGATAGTTAAAAAAATAATATATAAGTACTATATTTTATAGATATCATTAAAAAAGGAAAATATCGTCAAAAAGTTATATTTGAAACTTTAAGTTCGCTAAAATTATTTAATAAGATCCGGTTTAAAATAGTTAAGTTAGTTAAAATAAACAAATTTATCAAGATCAAATAAGTTGTTTCGTATATATACTCATAGTCCATTGAATAAAAAGTTCTAGAGTGCGTGAGTTAGTAACGTAAGATGTTTCTTCGGAAACATGTCAAGAGTCCCTAGGTAATAAACATACTAAAACCCCGGGCCACTAGGAGGAGCCCCGGAGTGGGGGGAGGGGGAAAATGGGTCCATTTTTTCATTTTTCGCTTAAATCTCAAAAACGGTACATGTTAGAGGAAAACTTTCAATGAAAAGTTGAAAGGCCATAAAATTATCTACAAGTTGTACCTAAATCATTTTTTCCTATATCCTACCGTTTCTGAGTTATACGCAGTAAAACATGATTTTGGCTCAAACAATTTCCACATCAATCGATCATAAAATATTTCTTTCTTCCAAAAAACTAAAATGTGCAACTTGTGACCGGTACTGATAGATTGCTCTTAATTAGGTCTATAATTGGTAAAATAAACACATTCCTCCATGGAAGCCTTTAGGGGGAATCGATTGTCAAAATATTATATTATGGTAGTTTGAGTTACTGAACTTGATCTTTTTATTTTTTTTCTTCCAAAAAACTCAAAAGTGCAACTTGTGACCGGTACAGATAGATTGCTCATAATTGGGTCTATCATTGATAAAAATACCAGATTCCACCACAGAGGCGTTTACGGGGAATTGAATTTTATTAGGGTAGTTACGATACTTGAACTTTTTATTTTTTTTCTCCAAAAAAACTCAAAAGTGCAACTTGTGACCGATACTGATAGATTGCTCTTAATTAGGTCTATAATTGGTAAAATAAACACATTCCTCCATGGAAGCCTTTAGGAGGAATCTATTGTCAAAATACTATATTAGGGTAGTTTGAGTTACTGAACTTTATCTTTTTATTTTTTTCTTCCAAAAAACTCAAAAGTGCAACTTGTGACCGGTAATGATAGATTGCTCTTAATTAGGTCTATAATTGGTAAAATAAACACATTCCTCCATGGAAGCCTTTAGGAGGAATCGATTGTCAAAATATTATATTAGGGTAGTTTGAGTTACTGAACTTGATCTTTTTATTTTTTTCTTCCAAAAAACTCAAAAGTGCAACTTGTGACCGGTACAAATAGATTGCTCATAATTAGGTCTATCATTGCTAAAAATACCAGATTCCACCACGGAGGCGTTTACGGGGAATTGAATTTTATCAGGGTAGTTTCGATACATGAACTTTTTATTTTTTTTCTTCCAAAAAGCTCAAAAGTGCAACTTGTGATTGGTACCGATAGATTGCTCATAATTAGGTCTATCATTGATAAAAAAACCAGATTCCACCATGGAGGCGTTTAGGAGGTATTGAATTTTATTAGGGTAGTTACGATACATGAACTTTTTAACTAACTACCCTAATAAAATTCAATTCCCCGTAAACGCCTCCATGGTGGAATCTGGTATTTTTATCAATGATAGACCTAATTATGAGCAATCTATTTGTACCAGTCACAGGTTGCACTTTTGAGCTTTTTGGAAGAAAAAAAATAAAAAGTTCATGTATCGAAACTACCCTGATAAAATTCAATTCCCCGTAAACGCCTCCGTGGTGGAATCTGGTATTTTTAGCAATGATAGACCTAATTATGAGCAATCTATCTGTACCGGTCACAAGTTGCACTTTTGAGTTTTTTGAAAGAAAAAAATAAAAAGATCAAGTTCAGTAACTCAAACTGCCCTAATATAATATTTTGACAATCGATTCCTCCTAAAGGCTTCCATGGAGGAATGTGTTTATTTTACTAATTATAGAACTTATTAAGAGCAATCTATCAGTACTGGTCACAAGTTGCACATTTGAGTTTTTTGGAAGAAAGAAATATTTTTTGATCGATTGATGTGGAAATTGTTTGAGCCAAAATCATGTTTTACTGTGTATAACTCAGAAACGGTAGGATATAGGAAAAAATGATTTAGGTACAACTTGTAGATAATTTTATGGCCTTTCAACTTTTCCTTGAAAGTTTTTCTCTAACATGTACCGTTTTTGAGATTTAAGCGAAAAATGAAAAAATGGACCCATTTCCCCCCTCCCCCCACTCCGGGGCTCCTCCTAGTGGCCCGGGGTTTTAGTATGTTTATTACCTAGGGACTCTTGACATGTTTCCGAAGAAACATCTTACGTTACTAACTCACGCACTCTAGACCCCCCTTGGAGGGATTCATTCAATGGACTATCAAGTAATTTTCATTAAATTTTCTTATCAAATTTTTGGAAGTTAAATTGTTTTTTTATAATATGCCTCTTGAGTCTGATAATAATTAACAATTTATTACGCATTATGGTCCTAACGACTTCGCCTACGTATATTTTAAAACCATTACGGTAGAAGTATTAATACCTACAATATTCTCAACGTATAAGAAAATACATTATCGTCAAATATGTTTTCGCATATCAAATATGCCTATACAATTGATTTTATACTCCCGATAAGAGCGTAACATTTGCAATAAGTGCTTTTCATCCTTTTACACGTCACTGTGGCGAAATTCAATGACACAGCTTATAATTTATTGAACTATGTATTTATAATTGAAACACGTTATTTCTTCTATTGCACGCCTCATAAGCGAAGCGTTGAGGTGGGTACTACTGTCACTTCGCGCAAAACATCTGATTTTTCAAACTTAAAATGTCTTTATGTATCATATATTGCACTTGTAAGATAATACATACACACACATATTAAGAAAAAACACTATTTTTAACATTCATGATATTTTTGATGTCATTTTTGTTATTTAAACTAGTTAAAAAACAGTTTAAAAAAGTTCTGTCTTGGACGTCCGTGTGTGTGTATGTGCGGAGGATTTTCTTGTTAACACGATAGCGACCGAAATACTTTACTTGAGTCTTTTTTTTTCTCTTACGCTTGAGTATGCTCAGGAATGCCCTTTCATTTTTCAGGGTCTGATTAGATGTGGTTTAATTGTTATTAAATAAACAAAAATAATAATTAATAAATAATTATTTAAAAAAAAATGATGAGGCGTGCACTTTTGGATTTTCCAAATTATTTTTATTATATAATCTATTTCTGCTTAAAATTTTATCCAGAAACGGTGAGCAGATCAGCGGTTTTCCAAAATTAAAGAGATAGGTAAAATAAATGATCGTCCAAAACTAGTATTTATTTTGTGAACAAACAAGTTTAAAGTCCAAAGCTCAATTATCTCATACAGAATATCATTATATTAGGATGTTTGCATATTTTAAGAAGATCAAATATAATTATTATGAAAGTTTTATGAAAGTAATTTAAATTCCTGCATAAATAATTGAATATTGATAAACTTGGATAAGTCCATAGTTATATATGATAATTAATAATTATATTTATGATTCAAAGAAAGACTAAGATTTCTATTCACTGTCAAAAAAAATTGAAAGTTAAGACATTGAATATCTCCCAAACGGCTGTACCAATATCGATGCGACTCACCTCAATAGCGTTGGCGGTGAGCTCGTTGGTGGGCGGCTTGTACTTGGCCATGTCTTGTTCCAAAGCGATCAAACGCGCTGATGGGACCTCATCCTTCTTCATGCCGAAGAACTCCAAGATTCTGGTGGTAAAACAATATATTATAATAATGTTTTTTTAGCTGAATTTTAGACAAAAATATCCAGGCTGAATTTTGGAAAAGGCTGGATTTTTTTGTCTAAAAATAACGTTTGAAATACTTAGAAGAAAATGTAAAAAAATATAGTTACTTAAAATACTATTTATTAATACAATTTGAAACCAATCATTAAAAAACAATAAAACCATTAAAACCATTTAAATAAAAACAGGGTTTTTTATTCTAAAAACTACTCTTAATAACATCATATGAATCTAATTTTAGTATCTAATATATATTATTAATAGATAATATGTATAATAAAACAAAAAATATTACCTCTGGTGGTCATCTTCATCGGTGTCAATGGCGACGGTCATGATCTTCTCGCGGTAAGTCTTGGCGACGGGCTTCAGGACTTCTAGGTACTTGTCGAAATCGCCATTTTTCTGTAAATTATATTAAACATTTATATGTATATCTACATGGATAGATTAAGTATATGCAATGGAATTTCTTGTTTGTGTATTTAAAGTGTTCTATTCACATATCGCGAAAAATTTGTCGAAATAATATAAATCGCCAATGTTCATCGCGACAGAATATCGATTTTTAGTTCAAATTGTCTCTCATCAAGGTAGTAAGGAGGTAAGATATTAAATTAGATATAAAAGTAAAGAAATAATATTTGCTAGAATTTTTATCTATTAGTGTAAATATATTTAGTGCAGTTAACAACGATTCGATACAGTGATATGATAATATTGCCTCGCGAGTCGCGACATTCGACACGACTTAGAATTACGTAAACTTTTCATACATATACTGTTTTCAACTTTTCATATGATAATTTCTTAATGCAAATGCGTGGTAAATCAGGATACAAATTGCGTGCAAGCGATAATTCTGTGACTATATGAATAACAAACTTCCTTTGTATATTTTTTAACATTATTTTAGTGACATTATCACTTCCTTTTATTACAATTTAAAAAATAACGGGCCCGCTAGTAAAAAAATGTCGAAGATGTAATGTTTACCGATTAGGTTGCGTCGGGGCAACGATCTGTATAGTTCAATGACCTTTACTATGGTCGTGAGGAATACCGAATAGTGATTTTTTAATTTTCTATAAAAAAAGCTATAAGTAGTTGTTTTATTATGTGCTTTATTACTACATTAAATCAATATTAACATTGAAAAAAAAAATCTAAATCAAGTAATTGACAAATACTCGACTATTAGACCGGGAGATACTGACACAAAATTTCGAGTCATTTGTAACAAGGATGGCGGTTCTACAGGGGTCTTAGTACGCTATGACAAAAAGAAAAATGATGGTGTGAACGCTGGTACCGGTGGCTTAGTCGCGTGGGCGTTTGTCGAACTCGTCGGAAAAATAGCGAAAGTCAAACGATTTGTAACACAAAAATTTTAGAATTTACCGATAGCCCTTAAAAAAGTAGTAGGCGGTAGTGTCATGCCATACTTTTCCGGTGTGACTTACAACCCGCCATACCGACGCGAATGTGTTGATTTAAATAAAACAATCATTCAACCATTTGTACCAGGCTAACTTTTGCACAGGTAACTATCGTCGTGCAGCCATTTACGAAAATCGCCATGCCATACTTTTCGGACGATTCAAAATGGTCGCCATACCGCCGAAAATCTGCAAAAAATTTTTATTTCGCCAAACTTTTTGTACCAGTATTGCATTTGGATTTTTGGAGAGTATTTGATAAAATGTGACCATTATTATATTTGCCATACTTCTAGTAGGGGGAAAAAGTGCTGTCATACTTGAAAACTTAATTTATTATTAATTTATATAAGTGAAGATTTCCAACACATAGATCTTTGAAATTTTGTATTTATATTTGTTGATCCTCAAACTTACAGGAAAAATAAGTGCCATACTGTTACAAATCGTTTGACTTTCGCTATTTTCCGACGAGTTCGACTAACGCCCACGCGACTAAGCCACCGGTACCAGCGTTCACGCCATCGTTTTTCTTTTTGTCATTGCGTACTAAGACCCCTGTAGAACCGCCATCCTGTTACAAATGACTCGAAATTTTGTGTCAGTATCTCCCGGTCTATATTATAAAACCCAGTAGTTTTATATGATAATCGGATAAGATTAGATTATTTTAAAAGCGTCATATAATAAACTAACATAATAAATAAATTAAGATGACTCATGAAATTTCATGAAGTCATGCAAAAAAGTGATCAACTTTCACAAATCGTGAGCTATGCTCCAATAAGTAAGCCTCAAAAAGCATAATCGAAAGCTGGTGTGACAAGATGAGTGTTCTTTTGCAGTTAGTCACTCGGTTACTTTCCTAAGACTGCGTCCGGTTATGTTTTTGTTCCCACTACGCGTACTGTTAATGATTTAATTACCGTTGCGACAAGGTTAAATTGTAACCGTTAAAATTATTATAATTGAATGAACAGACATGTCTTACAGAATACATGATAGTGTATATCTGAATATTGCTATTAAAAACATCGATAATAATTACCATTTAGAACTTGCAAAGAACAGTTTTAATACAAAATAGAAGCAAAAATTCAACAAGTCTCAAAAACCGGTTGACCTATTCGATTATTTAAAGCTTGTTTTTTTACAAACACTTTAGTCAGGTGGTTTTTAAGAAGAATTCAATTAAACAAATTAGGAATCGCATAATAATACGAAAGCTCGAACGAAAACACGATCAAAGCATTATAACATATTAGATTTTGACCTCATAATATTGACACAGAAATATTATCTCAAACTTATTGATAAATGAGACTAAGTTAAAAAGTGGGTTACTTTTTGCACACCACTAGTTACTTTCACAATTCGTGAACATCGTCGTGACCTGTTTAATGTGCCGTAAAATGTTTTGTGATAGGATGGAGCACAGATTATAATAAACATAAATGAATATTAATATAGTCTGTAGCTGAATATAGATACTATAAATATGTAAATTGTCGCCCGCGCCTTCATCCTGTGTTTGCACAAGACTTGGAAACAATATATTCGTTATAATTAAATTGTATTATAACATCGTTTGTTATAATGTTATTTATTTATTTTAAATAAGTTTCGAGTACTTTCAAAATTATTATATTTAAAAGCATTTTTTAGTTCTCTTAACAATTTTAACAAGATAAGTTAAAAATGTAATATTCACAGAATTTTACTTTTCCTATCCAAATTAAAAATGCATTTTTATCAACACTACCAAAAAGACAAGTTCCTATTTAATAGCATATTTTTTAACACACTTAAACTATATATTTATAATGTTGGCAATAAAAAATAAATAACTAACCTTGGACAGGAACAACAGGAGGTGGTACTTGATCTGTCCGCCGAAGATCTTGGAAGCTGTCTCGTGAGAGAACTCAACAACAGTTGGCATGCTCTGCACAAACACCCAGTTCTTGAAGATGTCCTCTGTGAACTCCTCGCCTTCAAACTTGACGCTTGGCTCTTCAAACTATATGTGAAAAAGAAAATAAATTTAAAAAAGGCAAAAAAAAAGAAAAAATGTTTTTTTTTTTTAACTTTGAAATCATCTATATCAATGTTTTATTATTTTTGGTAAAAGCAATGATTAAAATTTATATTAATAGCTCATAGATATGTCACGGCTAAAGGTAGGTGAGAACATAAACTTAAGATTAGCCGGCTAAACTTAGGTTTATTTTCGACGAGGTGTTAATGTTAGTTTATTCTATCTTTAGCCGGCTAAACTTAAGTGTAACCGCAGGCCCGTGGCTAAAAATGTCGGGGTGGGTAGATTTGGTTAGCGCCGGGCCGGTGGAGGGCTTGAGGGGCCCGCACAGTGCCAGAAAACACTCGCCCTGTTCCTTACATGTATTTTAGTAACCAAATCTACCCACCCCGACTCAGGGCAGAAAGCTGGTGGCTAGGTTAGGTTAGGTTAGAACTCTTAAGACCCGCACGAGCCGAGCGAGCGCAGCGAGCGTGCTGCGGCAGCAGCCGGCGAAGTGCCAGAAAACACTCGCCCTGTTCCTTACATGTATTATAGTAACCAAATCTACCCACCCCGACATTTTTAGCCACGGGCCTGCGGTTACACTTAAGTTTAGCCGGCTAAAGATAGAACAAACTAACATTAACACCTCGTCGAAAATAAACCTAAGTTTAGCCGGCTAATCTTAAGTTTATGTTCTCACCTACCTTTAGCCGTAACAGATATATAAATTATAAATACATATTAGAAGTTCCATTACCAATGGTGGCTAATAATTTATGATAAAAAACCATTTTTTGCATAGTTTGTACAAATATCATTTAACTAATTACATATTTTATAGTACTTTAATTCAAATTACTACAATAATTATTCCATTCCATGTTCATGGTAATACTATTTTTTTTTAAATAATGTATACCTGTAAATATGTACCTTAAAATCAATCAATTTCATATTTAAATTGTAGTTATAAAATTGAATTTATCTCAGTACAAACTATCTAAAGATAAGAATAGTATTATGTGAATATTGAGAGATAATGTTCATGACCGTTGGGGTCATAGTCAACCTAAAAGTTTCACATTTATCATTATAGATAAAAACATGTGCATATTGAACAAATTATTATTCAAATTCGGAAACCGGTTGATACTATCTTTTAATGAGTTTTATTATAAATAACTTATCTTTTTATTTTAAAACTTTTCTCTTCAATTAATTTTATAAAAAAATATTTAAACTTTCCGATTAAAAAATTCTTATAACAACGTAAAAAACACATTTAAATTAAATTTTACTTACGTTCTTATACATGACAACATCTTCAGGTTTGGCCTCCAGCTCCTCAATGACCTTCTCGTCAGTAACAAGAGCGAACACTTGGTCGTCAACCAAACCAGCAGTGTTGACAAAAGCGACAGCCTTCTGTGTAGTTTGGTCGGGGAAGAAACCGAACACAATTACATTGTTAGCAGCAATAAGTTCCTTAGCCTGTTCTGCGGTAGCAACAGTGGCGGCCGGAGGTCCAGTCTTCTTTTTCAACCAAGCGATGATGTCATCAGCCTGACGACCACCTGTTATGAAAAATTAACATGTGAAATGACTTTTAAATGATGCAATAACCTTTTAATTTGACAAATCATTTATGTTTTATAGCCCAGATCTATTAAATGCAGTCACATATTTCAAAACATATTTAACAGCGGTTGCAAATGGATATTTATAAAACAATCATTTACTGGCTATTTGACTTGAACTATTATCGTGATTAGAGTAATAACTGTAACGGTGATAAGAACTTACCGGAGTAATCAATAGGGCTACCGTTCTTGAAGAAAATAAGGGTTGGGTACCCCCTAACTTTGTAGTTTTCGGCCAGGTCTTGTTCTTGCGTGGCATCAACTTTGGCGAGTTTGATCGGGGAGTCTTCCTCGGCCAATTTTGTAGCTGCCTTGGCGTACTCCGGCGCGAGCGATTTGCAGTGGCCACACCATGGTGCATCTGTGACGTAGACATATACGTAGAAATAAAATGCCGCCCGGCAAGTACATGCCGATTGCCGACAAACAAAGTGAAGCAAATTTTTTATTTTATAAAATATATATCCGTTTACAATTATATTTCAAATATTACAATGAATTAAAAAATACTTACAGAATTCCACTAAAATAAATTCGGTTTTGGCAATAATATCATCGAATAGTGGTTTTGTTAGGACAAGTACGTTGTCTTCTGTTGGAATCTCGTCTCCGAGCGCGGCACCCAAAAGGGCTATCGCCAAAAATGATAAAACAATCCTCATGTTTAAATATTCAAAGTCTCCAATGCTGCAACTATCTTCTGCTCGGAGGACGAAACTCAACAAAATGCCGAAAATGCCACTTCTTTCACACCCGCACCGACTGTCTCACTCGACGTGGCAGCGTCGATCGTGTGTTTTGCTGTGATTGGTCGATCTTGTTTTTTTATTTTTGTTTGTCACTATCAAGTCATGGACAATAAATTATCTATAATGAATCTATGATAACCAACATCAAAAATTAAGTCAATTAAGTTATTTCGTTGGTTAAAAGATGAACTACTGTATATTTATTTACAGTCTTTGTTTTCATTAGTTAGTCTAAACTCATATCGTCTTCTATTTAAATAAACATTTTATCGGTGGATCTGTCACGTCCAAAATTTCAGACTCTCACACACAATAATTCATTGAGCATTTTCATAAAGCTCTAAATTAAGTTTTGTGTGACATGAACTATGAATTATGAAAGTTGTGTAAAACTTTTATAAACTTCCTTGTAGTGCTAAAAATTAAGAACTCAAAAAAAAAATCAATTTGCCAATGCCAATGTCAATGTCAAATTGTCAATCTGACATCTGTTTCTGAGATATGTTTGGACTTTGGAATTTGAAAATTGAAGTAATAATTTCGTTTATTTTGTTTAAAAATATTGCAATAATTATACACTTTGCGTTCAGACTTTTATGTTGTGTAGCGCCTGATAACATTTTATATGATACAAGAAGTAGTGCTGCAAACTTATTAGAATGCAAATATGGAAATTGAAAAATTAGAAAGGTATGCAACTAATTTTCATTAAATAATAATAATTGGTATCTCCAATTTTATTTTCATTTTATTAGACGTAAAATCCTTAATGATTTTTCTGTAAATCCGAACGCCTGTCTTAATCCATCACATAACTGGCCTTCAATCTAAGACTAGTAAATTTATTTTAGAATTTTAAAATTGGACTCCATCCAATTTTTACACTACTTCCTCGCATCAGTTGGAACTTGAATCATATTTGAATTAAAATTATTAATTACGGTAATACCTATTTTATAGAAATAAAACATTTTAAAATGAATATTTGTAATCAATGTACTTAGTTCAAATTTTGTTTATTGAAGAAAATTCCTCAAACAATGGTGGCTAAAAAACATTTAATTTTAATTTTTAAAAGTATTGCATGTTAAGGTTATTATTGCTGAATGTTTTTCATAAATAAAAAATATTCATAATGTTTTTCTTAATTCCTATATAATTTCAGATGTCGGAGATGACGGTAGTGTCAGAGATTTATGATGAATATAATTATAAAACTGAATGTAAACCAAGTAAAAATGGAAGTATGTTATCATTATTATATTTTAAATCAAGTTAAAAAGTTGAACCTTATGACATTTCCTTGTATCTTTTTGTAGATGTAATATCACAGTTTCCATTCCTACTGCCAAGAGGAAAAAGTAAAGCTAATTTTGATGAAGATAATGACTTAGATTTAGACAGGCCAAATAAAGAAGTTATAAAAATTGGTAAGTCATAAATTGATAGTTTTGAACTACATGGCTTTTATATACTAGCAAGCTTAAATGTGATTGATGTATTAACATAAGCAAGTCTAATTAAAAAAAAATGTCTATGTTTGTTACTGATTCTGTAACTTTCCACAAGTTGAATATACATAAGTTTTTAAATTTGTTTGTAAAAAACTACAAACATGCTACAAGCTGTATGTGACTGAATGTGTTTTTATATTTTAAGAATGTAAATTTCAGTGGTATAGGTTTTTTTTTTAATTTTAAGAAACACTATTGTTTGTTTCCCAAAGACAAATAAATAAATAAATACAAACGCGATCAAATATTTGTCTTAATAATCTTTAAACAACAATTTGGTAAAAACAATAAGAGACAAAATAATAAAAAGGTCTAATAGTCAAAACATTCCAGCATCAATCAACTTTTTATTTATACTTTCAGAGCACAGTGCAAAGACAAAGATAGCGTTAGTGGGCCTGCAAGTGTGGCGAGGGGCTTTCCTACTCGGAGATCTATTAATACATCTGGGTATTAACGGGGATTTAAATGGGAAAACTGTCCTAGAACTAGGTGCCGGTACAGGCCTTACAAGTTTTGTTGCAGCTATATATGCTAAGAAAGTTGTGTGTACTGGTAAGAGATACCCGTCCGATTAGGGCCCTTCTGGCCTCCTCCACTCAAGCGACAGCTCAAGCCGAGGTTCGTGGTCCCCGTCAAGGGGGGACGCCCTTGTGCATGTCGCTACCAGGGTGAACCTTCAGTTCACCCCCGCGTCCGCGTTAAAATGTAGAAGCCCTTCTGGCTAACATTGAGAGACACCACACAAAAAAAAAAAAAAAAAAAAAAATGGTAAGAGATTTTATTATTTTCTAGCTCATTATGACATAGTAAGATGCATGTCGTGGTAGAAAATATAATTTAATTTAAATATGAATACCCTAAGAATGTGAGAAATACATCAAAGCTTATAGAATGTTATCCATACTTATTTATTGAGATGCACACAAAAACTCTATATCTACTATTTTTTTAATTTAAGCAGATACAATGTATTATGGAAGTAGTAAAGTTTTTAATAAATTCTTACAATTTAAAGAGGTTATTTTATATTTATAATTGCAGATATAGATGTAGGAGGCATACTAGAGCTCATTAAAATCAATGCGAAATGTAATGAAAAGCTGATCAAATCACAATTCAAAGTGTTGCCACTTGACTTTATGGACACAGATTGGAATTCTACTCTATTGAGAGAAATCCAACAGACTGATATTATTATTGCTGCAGATGGTAAGTTTATATGATGAATTAAAATAACATAATCAATTCTAGACCTATTGATAATCATTTTCAACCAAAAATAATATTGTTAATTTCGAGCCAATATAAACTTAGTAATTGATTAAATTTAGCATCGCATTTAGAGTAACGGTTTCAGAATTCAGACGTAGAGCATTCTTTCGTTGTTCTTATTGCATTCGAAAAGATTCTATGCAATGTGCTAATACTGAACAACACTGAATACGAGTTTTCGTTTACACTAAAAGCTCTCTAGCTCTAAATAGCTCTATGTTAGTATGATGTAAATGCACCATTACAAGAGTTTTGTACCAAGAGTTCATTTTTCGATTTCAGTAATTTACGATGACGACGTGACAACAGCGTTTGTGGCGACGATACAAAAGATACTCAATACAAAACCACCAAAGACATTGTACATTGTGCTAGAAAAACGCTACGTTTTCACAACAGAGCATATGGACTCTGTAGCACCGTGCTATGAAACATTCCTAACTTTACTAGACAAGGTTAAAATGGATCCAAACTCCAATTGGACCGTGGAACAATTACCTCTCAATTTTCCTAAATATTTCACGTACGAGCGCGTGAAGCAATTGGTGTTGTGGAAAATTAGCTCTAAATGACACTGTGATAGATGCGATTGTTGAATAAATTTATTCTTGTTATGTGGTCGTTTCATTTGTGAATAGGTCAATTTTTTATTGATTACATTAAGAGATATCGAATTTATAAACGCATGTTAATACTGATTGTAATCTTATCCTAAGATCGAGGAAAGAACTTGAGAATAACATGAATGAAAAGGCCGGTACTTGGTAAAAAAAACTTTATTTCAATTTAGAATACATAATTTACAGTTTGCGGATAAGTTAATGTAGAATAAATAAACGTAGACAAAACGCGACGTTATTAATACAATAGTACAAAATAAAATTAAACGTGTAACATTTGGGACACTATTTTTGCGTGGGCCATAGTTCATTATACTTCGTTAGATACGTTTTTCTAAGTTCAGAGTTTCGCGCTTGCTGGTCTTTTTCCTTGCTCAATGTTTCGATGCTCTGTCCAATGCAGAGGTCGCCTGTGAAGTGAATGATCACGACTTGTGTGTTAAAAGACACGTTTTTGTCTGGGCCTTGCTTCGTATAATTTGGTCCACACTCCATTTGGTAGGCCAGCATGTCGTCAGCTGTAATAATAAAATTGTAGGCTGAGATCGTGATAGCTAACTTTAAACTAGTACTATTAGGAATAGAGATAAAAGTAAAGGAGGAGGATATAAAAGTAAAGGAGAAGCTTGATAAGAAAGAAGATACTTCTAATGCACATACATCATACTGCATGAATAATTATTCTAAAGTAAAGAGACACTTCACGGATGATATGGATAGATGGTTTTTATGGATAGATAGGTATTTGGAACAGCATATTATATTTAGAATATTAAATATTTAATTAATAAAATAATTTATTTAATAAAAAGATGTAAAAATATATTACTATAATCATCTGTATCTTGTGCTGTAGAGTCGCCCGTGCATTCGGGACCACATCTACCATCTTTCAGGATGCCGCGCATAGTTGTTAGTTTACTGATTGCTTTTTCACCGCTTTTCGTATTTTGCTCATTCTTATGTTTGTCAATGTTGCGTAGGAATTTCTTCATCTGAAATTTTATATAGATTACATGTGGGAATACATCTTCTACCTAAGTAACATAAGTTTCAAAATGTGAGTAATAGGTATACCTATCTATAATAAACAGAACTAACCGTCTTAGATATTTTTTTAGGAGGATCTTGATAAGAGATTTTAGGTTCTCCAGGATTACTGCCTATCACATACATAGTGCTTTTCGGAATATTGTAATCTGAGTATACAGAAGATTGCGCCTCCAACTCTTTTTCTCGCCCTGACATAGTTGACGATTTACTATTCGTAGGGACATAAGGAGACTTGCCAGTACTTTCAGATTGGGATTTTTGTATTGCTCCTCTGTTTTTATTTTTCTTCCTAGGCACAGGTGCATCTTCATCGTTAGACAGGCTTTCTTCGGAGGTAGAGGGAAATACCTCATTCAAACTTAGCACTTCGACGTTACAATCTTCTACATTTGCTGGATTATCAATGTCTGCCACTTGACAGAGGTGGTCTGTTGAATGAATGCTTATAAATGACTTTTGGCCCGCGCATAGTGCTTCGTCTTCACCTGAGCTTGAGGATTTCTTTGATACTGTAACTGCAAGTTCATTGTATTCAGTACTGTACTAAAATTAAGTTTGGTTTAGTACTTAATGTGTACATACCCGCATAAGTACGGCTTTCTGATGAATTACAAGCTATTGATTCATCTAAAAATATATAAAATTCGTATTAATTTGTGTATAGGCATTGTGTATGTGGAAACGGCGTATTTCAACCTACCTCCACCTTCTACGCTATCATTAATCGGAGTGTCTATTCTACACTTATCAGTTAATTTATTAGCATTCTTCGAATGTGACATTTTTAAACAGTAAATTTCAGTTTGTAAATTTGTCAAATGGCTTTCATTTTTTACTTTAATTCTGTCACTTGACAATTCTAATTTTAATTTTTTATTAGCCACGGTTGTAAGTTTTTATGAAAATATTTCCTTCTATGCTATAAAGTAGGGGTAGTACTACACTGAGGTTCCCGTTTGTTTGAGACTGTCGTGTAGCGCATAGTACAAAACATTACTTGCAAACGCAAACATAGTTTCAGAAGGCGAATTTATTTAGGTATTTTCTAACCCAGCATTTGGTTTGTTCGTCACTTTGGACTAATTTGAAACACGGTAATTAGACTATCCAAGTAAAGACATAAAAATCTGGAAGCCTGGAAGAGATCGCTACCTAGCGATAAGGCCACCGTTTGTACATATTATTTTTCTCTTATCTGTTCTTTATGTACCTATCTCTATTTATTTTGTGCGTGCAATAAATAATTAAGATAATAAATAAATAAAAACAAGATTAGTTCAAAATAATCATTTAATATTTCATTTATAAGTACAAATCATTATCGAACATTACTTATAATGGAACAATACAAAAAATAACAAAATTGATGGAAAAATAATCAATACTTAGGATACATATATCCTATGTTCGCGTCGTGTGGGTAAAAGTGTAAAGTGTTATTATTAATCCTTATGCTAATATCAGAATCTTTGAGAATTGTAAGGCAATGAATATTGCAGTCTTGTCGTATTCTGGTTATGACTCGGGGACTACGTTCTGGATATTCTAAGCTAAAAATAGACTATGATTCTAAAAAATCTTATACAACGAATCATGATAAACTGCAGTAGATTTAATATTATTGCGCGAGGTCGAATCACATCTCGATAATACTAAGTAATGTTATTTTATTGAACATTAATTACATTCGGTTAAAACATTGATTTAGTACACTTTATATTGTCGTCATCGTCTATTTTCAACAATTTGAATTGAAATTACGCATCAATTCCAATTTCACAAATAATTTCTCCTTTTCACTTTGAATTCATTGATATAGTATTAACCTAATGACTTTAAGATTTCAAAACCAGCTTGTTTAATAAACCACGTTGCCTAAAATAAGACAAATTCAACTTTATTCTCAAAGGAATACGATCTAATTTACGATTTATTCACTCTCACATACTATATCAATGCATATTACAAACAGCAAAACATTTACTTAATTAGTTATAAGGGTAAAATGCTGAATACGTTTTAGTTTCATAATTCGAGCATTGTTTTCTATTTACCACAACAGATGCGTAGCTATAGCTAAGTATATAATGTGCATATAGAAGTACATATATAAATGTTTAGATAACTATACGATTATAGGCAAGATTAACTTGTATAATTTCAATACAATACTACAATTATTTACAATATTTTCATGCAAAAATATTCTAGATTCTTGAACACAAAATTTCATTTTAACAATTTTGATATCCCTTATAGATATTCGGCGGGAAATTGAAATATAATAAATTCCCCTAAAAATTATCAATATCCCATTTGATAGATTTAGAATTTTATTGTATCCAATACATGGTAATACCATTGTATTTTTTTTTAATTTCTACCCAGTATCTCTTCTACACTTTAGGCAAGCAATCCTTCAAGCTATTTACGCTTCAGTGCGTTCCTGCATATTGCATATACGCATAAAAACATGATTTTTAAGTGCATTTGGATAATTTTTATTTGCCCCTTGACTAATAAATACATTGGTAGACCTATAGCTACGCAACTGCATCACATTCAATTCACCTAAACACTGACATACATTACAATATTAAAACTTATTACGATCGCACAAAATTATCTACTCCATTTTCCTACGAATTTCATCTAAATTCAAACATTTCTTCGACTATTTCTGTAAAATTGACTTTTATTGAAAACTAAATACTTTTAAAATATTTAATGCAAGTCTTCGATCAGTCTATTGAATGGATCTGTAATTGCATTTCACTTGAGCGGAACACTGTTATTGATTTATAAAATCCAACTGTACTCTAGTAACAATTGTAATAACAGCCATACTTTCGCCGACGAAGTGAAATAAAAAAAATACAATGTTATTGCTTCAAAGTATCAAATAATATAATGAGCGAGAGATCCACGATCGAGAGAAGATAGAAATACGTACTATAATTTAGCAAACTTAACTATTGCCATCCATTTAATGGACTACTTAAATATAACACAATCGGGCAATAAAAAAGCATCTATAATTTTGACGTAATCGATGAATTTTTTAATCACAAACAGATCACTGGAAATAAATTATCGCGTGAAGTTGCACTAGAGCCTCAAAAGGGCCAGTCCTTTGATCAAAGGCTGAGTTTTCGCTATACGGAGCTTTTTCTCTCCGATATAGAGGACCGTTTCCTGCTCTGTATGCTTCCGGAGGACATTTTCCGTTTGCTCTCTCCATTGGGAGCCGGACTTGCCGACTTGAAATTAGAAGAAGTACTAGCCATTCTATTGGCATTTTGCAGGTTCGAAGTTTTCCTTCGCACTGACGGTGAAGCGTCTACATTTAACTTGGCAGTGCTAGTTTGCGGTTTTTGTTCTATGATCACTGGTTGTTGGAACTTTCCCACCGCGTTCCAATGTTCCCGCTGCGCTTTCAACGACTCCCTCATCTTTTCTTTGGCTTCCGCGTTATCGGCGAGCATTTGGTTGAGCATCTGAACCGTCTGATACAACGCCACCGAGCTTATCAGACCGAAATCGTGCAACGAACTCATGTGGAGTATAAAATTTCTATAGAGGTTCTTTTCTAGGAGTTCCTTTCCCTTCATTTGTAGGAACATTTGGCAGGCGAGCGGTATCTGGCAGTCGCCTACATAGTTGTACTTCATGACGTGTAGGTTCCACATTTTCATGAGTTCTTTCTCGCCTTCGTTAACGTCCGTGAACTCATCTATCATCATCATGGTTTTTTGTTGGAGCCATAGTGGGTCTGTTTCGTTTTCCGAGTCTATGTCTAATTCATTGGGATACACGGGCAGGCATGTTATTGTGTGGTGATATAAACTGTAATTAAAAGCAAACATGTCATTGAAGTAATTGTAAAGGTAAATTAAATTTATTGTAAATTGTAAATATTAGAAAGATGCAAAAATCCATTGTATTAGGTATTTTAACATTTTTACTTTACAGAGGATTTTTATTCTAAAATAGAATCTCTCCATTCACGACAAAACAGCCATCTCCAAATACAGATAATACAGAGTCATCGTATAGAACGTGATTGATACGTCTTTTCAACTACCTACACAAAAAAACTTACCGATTATGCCCCGTAATATACGGTCTTTGCGCATCCAGTATATCATTATCATCGAGTTCCAAGAACTCAGCCAAGCTATGTCTTGTTTGGCGTCTTCTGGCCCTGGGCCTCCAAATCAGCAGGTGTGTGAGTGAGGCCCTACGTGTGGGGCCCGCGCGGGGCCCACTGGCTGAGGAACGGCCCTGGGACGCTATGAGATCGTGAGGGGAACCCGTGTAGGAACCGTCGTAAAGCTCGTTTATTGATACGTCGATGCGTGCACCGCCGGGGATCGGCTGTAGATTAAAAATTAAAATTACAAACATGTATTGATGTTAGGAATATAACAGATTATTTGGTGCGGTTACAGAATTGTAATAAGATAAAAAAAAATGTGTACGTGTACTAGTGTACACACGTAAGAAGTGAAACTTCTTTATGACCTTATTTTTCAAAAAATAATTTACTATATTCAACTTTACAGAAATACGTCGAATCACGCGTTGTAGAAATAAGAAAAAGACGGCGCGTAACGGAAAAATGTCACGCGTAACGAAAAAATGTTACACTAAATTTTTTTCCAACCCCGATAAAGAAGTTTCACTTCAATAATTATTGCAATAAGACATGCCTGAATTTCACATAACATTGACAACAAGCTTTAATGCGTCTATAATTACAATAATAAATTTTATTTAGAAATCAATTCTGCACTGCAATTTATATAAAATTTATTAAAAATACGAGGCACTATAATAAATAGCCCATAAATAAAAATTTATATTAATGATCAAAAAATGTATAGCTACTTGTTACAAGAAAAAAAATCACTTCAAAAATTTCCAAATAAAGTGTTATAAAATAAATAAATTCGTTATAAATTTAAAATAACACTAAATAAAAAGAAAAAAAGAGTTCTCTCCGGCGGGGAATCGAACCCCGGTCTCCCGCGTGACAGGCGGGGATACTGACCACTATACTACCGAAGATTGTGATTGATGTCGCGAAATAGTCGGTCATAAGAATCGAACTAAGATAAAATTACGATAAATAAAAATGTAACAGAAACGGGAACATAAGATGAGTCATGATTATAAAGCATATATTTTCCCTGTGACAAAATTTATTTTCGTATGCGTAATCACATGGCATGATATGAAAAAGGATAAAAAACCATTTCTTTTTATCTTTATTTACTGTAAATATTATTCTGTTTGGATATTAATTATTTAAGATTAAATAAAAAAATTACCAATTTCGCAAGGATTGCACAACAAATTAAGCTTTTAAAACTACATAATAATACTTTTAAACTATCAAAGTACTGCAAATTTTTTTTTTCATGAAAACACATATTAACCAAAAACAGCACTACTCACAAAGTATGTAAAGTTGAATCTCGAATGGCACAGTTTCAGGTGTTTCAACAGCGAGTACAGAGTCCCACAATCCAATGAACACCAGGGGCAATGTAAATCATCGCACGCCTCTGTCTGTTGTCTTGAGTTGTTGTTGTATAGGAACTGGTAGATAATCTGTTGTCTCTTGCTTTCGCCTTCACTTGTTTCCGATTTTATTTTATCATCTAGGAAATATAAATGGATTTTTTTAGCAGAGTATATACATTAGAAGATGCAATTAAACAAATATATGTATGTGTGGAATGACAATATTTTGATCTGTATTCCAAGGATATTAAGTTTAATTAACAGTATCAATATCTTTAAAATTTATTTTACAGGTGATAATTCTTTGAAACCATTTTGCATTACATTATTGGAAAGAATTGTATGGATTATGATTTTTATTAGGCATTAGATTAGTTAACAAGTATTTTATAGCCAAGATATAGATGCCACAGTTATTTGAAAGTACACAATAGGTGAAACAATTTTAGCAATAAAGAAAATATTAATATGTTAATCGTACTTGTCTTATTATCACTAGCACCACATTTACTTGTTGATATTCTATCTTTGCTTGTATTGGATTCCTTCTTAATTCCATTAGTCTCATTAGCTTGGTACAATTTTGGTCTATTCACTAGTCCGTTTGTGGGTTCTTGACTCCAACTCAGCTTGAGTTTTAATAGCGGTCTGACTTTGAATATGTCAAACGGATTTGTTTCCGAGTGCAATTCATTTTCCTGTAATAAATGTGCAATATGGGTTATCTGTATTTTTAAGAATTTATACTGAGATTTGTTAAACAATTGCATTGAACTTTTTTGTAACTATCTAATGACAATTAGTAAGTTTTAATTTCTTTACTTTGATATTGTAATTTTTTATGAGGGTCTTTCATTAAACATTGGTTGTTGTTTTTGGCCTGTGGTGACCACCTTCTGTGAGTGACATCAATTGAAAATATACTTTATTGTTCAGCCAATTCAATTTAGCATGCCAAGTTACATGAATGCCACTACAGGCCGAAAACATTGACCCATGCTTAATGAAAGACAATAATAGATACAATAAAAATACTCTTCATATTTTTGAAACTTATCCAAAAAGTTAATACTTACTAGTTACTAGATTTCTTATATAAATTAGAGGCAACTGTTATTTTTGTTACCAACTAAACTGAGTACTTTATTAAACTGATACTTGCCAATTTTTCCTTTTTACAGTTACCAAAATCTTACTTATAAACTCATGCTTTATTTATAAACTAGCTTTCCGCCCGCGGCTTCGTCCGCTTTCTCTAAAACCTAATAAATTATATACTAAAACCTCCCTCTTGAATCACTCTATTACAAAAAACCGCATCAAAATATGTTGCGTAGTTTTAAAGATTTAAGCATACATAGGGACATAGGGACAGAAAAAGCGACTTTGTTTTATACTATGTAGTGATATTACTTACATTAGGTATAGTTTCCCATTGGGCCATTAAAGCCTTATGCGGTGATCTAGCTATAGTCGCACTCCTGCCTCCTGGTGTAGCATCATGTAAGACCAAATCATATTCCCCATTTGTAAGAAGGCATCTATTGTGCTTGTCATAGACAATCAATTCACTTCCATAGAGCTTGCTCCATTTATTATCTGTTGGACTTGAGTTTATGTCAGAGGACTTTATGCGCTTTGTGAGTGGTTCTGGAAACATAATTTATGTGTTAAATATTAAATGTATGTAATATATGTAATATTAAATATTAAATGTACATATAATATGGGAATTTGATAAGTTATAAACACCCTGTATAAAATATCTTGTTATAAATGCAGGTGCAGTTTCTGATCTCCAACTGGTCATCATGACAAAAAAATGGAATAGCCTGAGTCTTTGTTTTTAGTCAAATTTTCATAGCATTTTGTTCAAAAGATGTTTGATATCCTTCTATTGGGTGTGAATGTGCTAAGTGGGCTTTTAATGAATAATCTCTTTGAAGTCCATTAACATTTCTCCACCAAATATTTCCACTAGAGTAACAGCTTTAATGAACTCACATTATTGGGTTAACAATCAAGAATTTAACATAATTATATTAAAACAGATATGACAATTTTGTTGGCCTTTTTACTGTAGTAGAATATATGCTATAGTTACATTTTATGAGAATATAATTGCATATGTTATAAAGAATAGTATAAAACAAGTATACTTACCATCACTATCCCCATTGGTTATTTCTGTGGTATTAGCTGTCCCATTAGTGTTACTTGTTGACTTAGTTATCGTTACTCTTAGCATGAGCATGTATGACTTGACATTTGGACCCTGGGATGGACTGAATGTATCGCTCGCTATGCTCACTGCAGATGCCATCGCTGGAGGCTCTGATGATGAAGGATTTAGAGGCACAGAACAACTGCCAACCTTGATTGGGAATATTGAAAATAAATATTGGTTTGATACAAAGAGGATTAGAATGTTGCATATAAAATGTATAAAAGATTTAATCTATTACTGCTACAAATACAAAAAATAATAATTTGTAGAGTAGCAAGCCTTCAAATTAGTTAATTTAAAAAAATGAAATCTTGATTTCCAGTTTCATGGAAAAATTACACATTTATCAGTGAGAAACTATTTCATGTCAGATGTCACAGAAATAGTAGCTTCATTTTTCATTAAATAGAAATACAATTTGCAATAATTCTATAGTTGTATGTTCTACTTACTGAAACTTCAACAATGGCTGATGAGCTTTCTTTCCTTTTCTTATGGCAGATCTTTAATAATAAAGTTTCTACTTTCACTTGGTAATCTCTTGAATCATCTAAGCTCTTGTCATAAAATCCTAGGAAAGTTAATGTCATGTAACCCCCAAGGCTGTTTGGTTGTAAGTCAGTACTTTTCTTCTGTGTAATTTTTTCTAACAACGAATCTACTTTAAAACCTACACGACTTTTATTACTCCGAGACATCCTTCTTTTCATATACGATAGCGTTCTATTTAGAAATATTGGCTGTAAAAATAAATCAATGCTTCATAAACAAGGCCAATTTAATTATAACAACTTCACTGAGGATAAAATACATACCGATAACATGTTACGAGTTCGTAAAAACCTGTAAATTTGTGTTGGCTCTGAAATTTAAAATAGTTTTGTTAACTTCTGTTGTGTGCAAATTAAGGCTAAGCATAGCTCAATGAAAAAGCTCACTAAACAGCACTTACTTTCGAATGCTTGCAAAAATAGCTCATGGTCCGCTTGTAGGTGATCTATTTTGGTATTTTTGTTTGTTTCGTTGTCTTTGTCGCGCTTTTTGGGAGGCATTTTGTTCTTTAGCTAGTTATCACAAATTGGAACCGCCAAGTTCAACAGTTCGTTGACTTCAGTTGACAGCGTCAGGTCAAGCGACGCTAGTGTCGTAAACCATGCGTTTTTTTTATAATTTAATCGATAAAATAGCGAACAGAAATACCGATTTTTTTGAGAAAATAAACTAGATTAAGAATATATTATAAGAAACATTTGTTGAGGAAAGATTAAATGTACGTGGAGATAAATAAAATAAAGCATTGAGATACATATTCGTTTCAGCCGTGGGACGTCCACTGCTGGACAAAGGCCTCCCTCAGGGTTTTCCACCACGACCGGTCACCGGCGGTCGAGATACATATAATATAAAGAAATTTTAAATAAAGTAGTTAAGTTATATTTAAATAATTCTGAATTTGATTTAAAATATGCCTTCTGCAAGCCTTCTGCTCGTTAAATTAATCAAAATTTCAATGCACTATTAAACAAGTTACCGATTTTATTATTCATATTAAATATTGATTCGAAGCATCACTAACTGTCATCGCTCTTGCTATTTTTGTCAAAACCTGTCAAAACCAAAACTTTGTGTTGTGTGTTTTCGAAGTAGAAATTGTTTATTTCAGTCTCAATTATTATTATATAAATCATGACATAAATACCATTAAATATGAAAAGAAAATGCAAACAACTGATAAGGAGTACGAGAATTTTCAGTACAAACTCGCAAACATTCAACAAAATGCTATAAGAAATGGCCTGAAGTTCAGTGTTATTGAAAACTATGAATTAATTTTTAAGGATACGGAAGAGCTATTAAAAAAGCGATACAATACTAAAGTTATTGTATCGGCGGTTTTTGCACTTTTGGTCTCGATTGTTTTCAGTATATTCACAGTAGATACGTTTGTAAGTGCTCGATGCTTGTTACCAAGCAATTATCTAGTGTGGGAAGCAACTCGTCCTTTGGCTAACTGCAGTTATTGTATTAATGTAACAAAACCTATTATATTACACAATGTAACAAGAAGCAAATTTGATGTAAGTTGATACAGGTTTGTCTAGTTACTGCTAAAATTGTGTTATTTATATAGAAGATTGTATATTTATGAATCTTCGTATATAAATATCGTTGTATCATCTAAAAATCTGTATATATACATAAGTACATTTCTTATAAAGAACTACTAAACGGTACCTACTATCACTTGACATCTGATTTTATTGTTCGCTATAGTTTTATTTTTTCTTGTCATTTAAATTTAAAAATTCTTCTCCAGAAATATGCATATTCATCAAAACCTATGATAGTTAAAAATGCAATTGGCCATTGGAGGGCAGTTAAAGAATTCAGTTATGATTTATTTAAAAAGCTGTATGAAGACACAGTTGGCAGCTATGAAAGTTTGGATGAGGGTTGCCAATTTTTAAATTTTAAAAGTGACCTCTTTACATTGAAGGAAGTCTTCTCAATGCCAAAGGAAAGAGTTAACAATGAACCTGGACAGAAGCCTTGGTATGTGGGATGGTAAGTGTTAATTTGGTTTTATTTAGTATAAACAAATTTTGTAATAATCCACAACGAAATTTGATTGGTGTGTTAGGAATTATCTATACTAATATTATAAAGCTGAAGAGTTTGTTTGAACATGCTAATCTCGGGAACTACTGGTCCGATTTGAAAAATTATTTCGGTGTTAGATAGCCCATTTATCGAAGAAAGCTAATAGGCTATATATCATCTTTCTAAGACCAACAGGAGCAGAGCACTGCAGGTAAAACCACTGAGCACAGCTAGTATTTAATAAGAAATAATGTTCTAGCTTGAATGAACAGAATATTTGTGATTTTTTTATTAACAGAATATATAGACTATACGGCTATTCATAAAGACTTATTAAAATATTATATTCAAGCAAATATTTCTTGTTTATAATCAATGATGTTGTTTCTATATTTTTTAGGGGCAACTGTCACCAAGGAATACTTCGTAAACTTAGGAAATATTACAGTGTACCCAACTTCTTGCCTAGTGATGCAGAATATCCAGCTACGGAGCACATTTTTATGGGCTATGAAATAGGAGCTGTTATGCATGTATGTATAAGTTCATTAAGCTATTGTTACACTATTATAGTAGTGATAAATTTTATCAAACTAAAGTGTGATTTATCATATATACACTGACATAATATATTATAATAAAAAAGACGTGTGACACTCGGGGACTGCCGCGGTAAAGCTATTGCATGCTATGCCTTCAAGCCACACCTCCGAGCCCGTTGGAGTGGGGAGCGTGAGGTTTTATCGTTACGGAATTTCTCGATTCGGTCCCCGCGCTCAAGGCCCGCGATAGAAGCTATGCAATAGCTTAAAAGTACTCTGTGACATAGACACTTATTATCAGTAGTATATTAGAAAATGTAATATTTTGTAGTTTTCTTCTATTGTTTGTTAGACCTTGGTTTAAATAACATATTAGTTCTGCATTCTTATATCTTCAATAAATAATTGTAAGATTGCTATCAATAAATGATAAGCTTCTCAAAGTATATTACATTCTTCAAAATGCACTTTTTACCGGATTTAATGACGAAGACACCACCTAACATGAATTCACGTAACTCCAAAATAAGTGTTAGAGTGTATTTTGTATTTGTCTTTTAGTTTTTAAACTTTATTTTATTTTATTCTGTTATAGCTGGATTACATAGAAAGGTTAATGTGGCAAGGTCAAGTCAAGGGTATGAAAATGTGGTCGGTTGCACCAGTGCCTGAGTGTGAGAATGTTTGCCATAAGTTCAAGTTTTATGTGGAGCCTTTGGATATTGGTAACTATTGCTTTTCATACTGATTTATATAACACTAGCTTTCCGCCCGCGGCTTCGCCCGCGCAGTCAAAGAAAAACCCGCATAGTTCCCGTTCCCGTGCTATCTCCGGGATAAAACCTATCCTATGTCCCGGGGTAAAACATAGCCTAATGTCCTTTCTCGGGTATCAAAATATATCTATACCAAATTTCATGCAAATTGGTTCAGTAGTTAAGGCGTGATTGAGTAACAGACAGACAGACAGAGTTACTTTCGCATTTATAATATTATAGTATAGTATTTGTTATATTGAAAAAGTTCGAATTTGAAAGTCTTGAAAATGTTATAAGCTGGATTCAATTCCTGGCAGAGATAATAAAAGAAGCTGCCCCCCTAGACAAGTGGCTTTCTATTAGCGTTATGTTGAATAGAATAGATTATGAATGTATGAGATTGACGTTTGATTACGACGACGACGACGATTGATTACGTAAATCTCATACATTCATAATCAATTCTATTCAACTTTACGCTAATAGAAAGTCTAGGGGGGCTGGTCTAGTATATGACAATTCACAAGACGTTGCTGTCTTGTCAACTGAGTTATTTTTTAACTAACGCCTATTATATGCATGATTTTAAAATGTTGCCATCTAAAATGTATGCTAATTCTTTAATTTCCCTTACAGTGTTGTTGGATACTCGTATCTGGTACCATGAAACCAGTATTCCTAAAGGACAGTTCTCCATAACAGTGCAATCAGAATATGGCTGAAAAAATATTTTTGCAGCTTTTTATTTTTATACAAACAATCAGTATTATTTAGACATATCTTAATGCCAAAAACACAACTTTATTTATATATAATTTAATTTTACAAGTTTTACATGTTTTTTAATTATTGTGCCATTACATTATATTTTTATATGTGACTATTTATTGACTGTATGTCTGACTATTTATTGATGTATAATGTATTCATGAATACAATTTTTTAACTATAAAGGATGTTTTTTCATTGAGATTAAAACAAAATGATCATTTGAAACATTTTATTTTATCTAACTCTATTATCCAAATTGCAGTGAAGGATTGACAGGAAAACTTAAATGTAATTTATAAAATAATTATTTCCAAAGCTTATAATAAAAATTATATTAAATAATTTAGCAGTCGAATTTGCTTTCGAATCAATCCTTTGCTGAATAAATATTGTAAATTTAAATAGAGATCAGGATCGAAATAACGGGATAATAAGCTCACGTATGACTTGGCTCCCTATATAGCAAGTTACAGCTGTTGAGTTTAGTGCATACAAATATCAACCAAGATCATTTGAAATCCAGCATTTCTGAAATGGCAATCAAGAAAATAATTGTGTGAAACAGCAAATATAATCAAACACTAGGTTTAATGTACAATCATTGACGTTGTATCTAATCTTTATACCCCAACCACAGATGGGTATTGTAATATTACAATGTTATAAAATAATGACTATTAGGGTTAAAATTTGACATTTAGATTTTTTTAAATATTGCAACTACCCAAGTAGCTTGTTAGTAAGTCGGCAGTTATGTGGACATTTAGAAGAATTGCCATACGCCAAGTACGGCATCTTTGATAGCTTCGATGTACTGCGCGGGCACCCAATATACCCAATAGCGAGATGCTTCTGTCGGTCCTAATTGAAGACCCTGCAAATTAAATAGTACATTACATCACCTAAGCTTGGTTATATTTTATTCTTTAATTGAAATGTATTTCTAAATACTTAGCAATTATTATTAAATTTCTTATTAGAATTATATACACAACTTAGTAGCCTTTAGTTCAATAATTTTATATCTTACCATAATATGATATTCTTCATGATCCTTTATTGGTTCTGAAGTAATACCTGAAATAATAATACTAAAATTATTTAAGGAACTTGCATCGCTAATATATCTATACTATAAAAATGAATCGCAAAATGTGGTAAGCGCATAACTCGAGAACGGTTGATCCGATTTCGTTAATTCTTTTTTTATAATATTCCATGAAGTACAAGGATGGTTCTTATGGAGAGAATACGTCAACATGTACCACGGGCGAAGCCGGGGCGGACCGCTAGTACTTCATAAAATTGTTTGTCATCTTATTTTCATAGTTGCTGTGTCAATTTATCAATTAATAAATTAAGTATGAGTTTTCTGTTGATAATTTTTTAAATATAAATTTATAAGTACTCTTAATAGATGTCATGGCAAGCTTCTCAGTTCGCTCCTTGGTTCCAAGCCACAGTTGGTCCTGTTCTGGTTTGAATGTCAGCCGCACCTTCCCACCGTGCTTATTTAACATGCCACTGAGGGGAACTGGTGGTAGGGGCTCCTGTATTAAAAAACGTTTGTAAATGTGTAATAAATATAAATAGATTTTGTTTAAGAGCAGCCTATGTATAAAATAAACATTTAAATATAAAAATAATTAAAGGTTTGGAATTAATTTAATTATACAAGAATGTTAGACCATTAAATTTAAGCGAATACAATTAATTGGTGAAGAGTTGCTTAATTCCGATAATATTCAAATATTGTGTGTTAAAACACAATAAATAGTCAAAGAATAAAGTAATTTTTACAAACTTACCTTTACACCTTTTATTCCGGGCATGACATCTGGTGGAATGCCTTTGTCCAGAACTTTCCTATGGATTTTTTGCATACAAAGCGGTTCTTTACTTGACTGACTACTATTTTTTTCTTCTTGAATTTCCTAAAATACACATTAATATAAATATTGTGATGAAATATCTTTGGTTAGTTGTGATGTAGTCAAAACATTATTATTAACACTAAGTATTCACCTTTGGTGCACTTTTCACAGCCAGAATATCATCCATTTTTGACCCCACAAGCATGACCTTTCCTCCTTTAACAACGCCAGCTTTTCGAAGGGTCACATCATCTTTTGCCATTCCTTTTATAATTAATTTTTGAGCTGATTGCGGCACTCCACATATTCGTTCCAAGTGAGCTTTTAATTCTAATACAGTTGCGTCGTAGGCGAATGTGATGTCATGTTTCATTTTATTAAAAACTACAGTAAATTCGACTTGTTCTGGTATTTCACATAATTCCAAATCTTCGGTGGACTCTGATGTGCATGCGGCGCTTTCTTGTGGTGTCTCTGTGCTGGGTTTATCATTGTCAATACTGCTTTTGCTTTCTAAACATGCCTTAGACGCTCCATTTGCGACGTGTGAGTTAGGATCCCTGTTCTCTGCTGTATCTCCTTTTTCTGATGCTAATAAACAAGACACGAGATGAGTTAGCAATATTCTAGAACAAAAGGCTGCTTTTGTGCCTCGATAAGTGGACAAATATGTCGAGAATTGTAAAACTTATGCATTTTACAAGGTTTTTATTAATACTCACTTATATAATCCATAATTAAATGCTATAAATTTCTAAAATTTTTACTCGGTAACCAATAAATTGAATCCAATAACGAGTTGTTTTGAAAAAAAAATTAAAAATATAACTGGCTGACGTGAAGCAACAAATTTTACACCAATCGTCATTCCGTCATGTCATTGTCTCATTCTACAAAAGAATCGTTCAGAAAGTAAGAATGAATGAAATAGAACGTAGATAATAAAGTTAAATTATAAAAAAAAAATACATTCAATTATGTGAAATATTAGCGTACTAAATAAATAAATAAGCGGTATATTCCTAAAATTTTTATACTTGAATAATTATCATGATAATTATGTAATAGCTGCATGCACATAATCTGTTAATAAAGCTATTCCGTTTCCATGGTTTCCGTGGCGCCGAAGTTTGTAAACAAATACTTAGTAATTAGTTGATTTCAAACGCAATCGCTGGAGGATTCGATAGGATCAAGTAACTGCAAGTTATTTTACAAGTCTTCATACCTTTATATACATAATGAGTCTTGACCTCGATGATCCATTAGCCGGTATTTTAAGTGATGGTAGTGATGATAGCTTCTTTGACGATGATATTATGGGAAAGAAAAAACCAAGTAAGAAAAAAGATACAGTAACCGTTGATAAAAAGAAAGCTTTATTTGATCTCGACGGTACACAGGCCACTAAAACGGCCAAAAATCTTTCTAATGAAGTGAAAGATATTTTTGAACCTTCAAATAAGGACAAAGAAATAAATTTGGCATCACGAAAACCTTCTTTCAAAATAGATAACAACAGCAAAACGATTTCGTCCCCAGCACCGATGAAACGAACATTTTCAAAAGATTCTATCCCTCAAACTAAAGATTATAGCAATCCTGACAATTTTGCTAGGTCTCCAAGTAAAACAAAAATAACTGGTAAAAGTGTTGAGAAGTTGAATTTATTGGACGACCTATTAGAAGACAAGAAATCTATAAAAACAGAAAAAGGCAAAAGTTCTCAGTCACTTCTTGACGATATTTTGGGTGGACCTTCTTTAAAATCATCAGGAGTTAATCAACAAAAGCCAACTACTTCTGTTAAGAATTCAGATGTGGATTTTGATTCCTTGTTGGGAAAAACCGAATCGAAACAAACCTTAGTTTCCAATAATACTTCTAAACCTTCGACTTCTCAGAAAAAAGAAAGCAAGGATGTTGAAAATACCAAACTCAAACAAGTAAAACCAAAAAGTTCTACTGATGACTGGCTTGGAATTTTTAAAGATAAAGATGAAGTGGTCGATGAAGATGAAGCTGATATGCCTTCTTGGTTGACTGGAGGTGTAAAGAAGAAAAAGACAGATCAAAAAGCTAAACCAGCGGTTGAATCAACCGAAGAAACAAAAGTACCAGAAACAGAAACACATACAATTCAAAAAGAGGACTATGTATCAAAAGATAGAAAATTAGAAGAACTTGTAAAGCCTGAACAAAAGTCTACGTTAGAGATTTCAAATGATGACGTAACACTAGAAGGAGCTGCTTTATGTTTGCAACAACAGGAGGCACAGTTAATGGTAGCACTACAACTAAAGGCACAGGATGATAAACTAGCAGCTATGCAAGGTAAGTTGTAATACGAAATTCATGACCTCGATTTCCGAATGATGAATTTTCATACATCAACAATAAACAGGATTTTTTACGTTTAATATTTTTAAGAATTCTTCACTGTTACTGCGAAAGATCATATTTTTTTAAATAGTATTTGGAGCTTTTAGCTTTTTTATACGCAAAGAAAGTCTATTTACAAAAAAATCATATTATGTGTATCAAAATAGAGCGGCAGAAGGAAACTCAACGTGTTCAACGCGAAACAACAATGGCTCATCACGAACAATTAGATGCGATGTTACGCCGACAAGCCGAACACAGGCAACAGATGCAAGCGATTATCGCCTCACACCAGGATAGAATTAACCAGAGGATAAAGGTTTTTTTCGTTTGTATAATATCACCACCTACAATAAACCTAACAGAAAAAATATATCGAATTTACTTACTAATTCTGTGGCAAGACAAAAATTTTATGATTACAGTATGCGCTATTTATAATTCCTCTTGTTTTACGACATCTTAGTCAGAAACCTGTGATTTTGGCTCTTCTCCAGAATGTAAGGGTTAGTAACAAGATATGATGATGTTACGCAGTCCCAACATTGTCTAGAATAAAATGATTTATAGATAAGCAAAATAAAACCAGAAAATAACAATGTGTATCACCTTGGTCACCAGAGTATTTAGTTTATTTTGATACTAATATTCTTATTAGGATGAGACGGCTTGTTGCCATTTTCCTATAAGTAATCGTAGCAAATTTTCAGGCTCTATTAATAAATTCTAACGACAATGATGCTACAGTCAACGAAGAAATTGAAACAGGTGATGGTTGCAAAGAAAGTCCCTATACGAGAGAAAAGAAACAGTTATTGCAATTAGTACAATCGTTGCAAGAGAATCATGATAAGGAAATTGATCTAATGGAAACGTCGTACAGGTAGATTAAGATTTCTCTAAATAATGCTCAGAACATACTTAGTTATAATTAAAAAAAAAATCCATTGTAAATACAAAACATCGGGTTTTATAATAATTATTTTCATTGTGGACTCTGAGGAAAAATCGGGGTTATGGGAAGTATCAAAATAGTATCTGGGAAATTCAAATAGATCGATAATTAGATTTTTTTCAATTGCAGACGTCAATTAGATTTTCTAGAACTATCGTATACTCAAGCTGAAGAACGCATGAAAGAAGAAACTGAGAAACTGGTAAAATTCTACTCGGAAAAGATAAGTTGGTTGGACGAACACCATCAGCTGTATAAGAAAATGGCGGAAGATAATTTGCACGAATTAACAGAGAGACACAAAGCAGAAAATGATATGCTGAGGCAGCAACATTTGGATAATGTGAAAGTGTTGCAAGAGCATCATGCAGCACTTATGGAAAATATAAGGTACATTTTAAAATGTGTCGTAATGTTAGTTGCCGATAAAATTCCGATACTTGCTACTAAACTTAATTCAATTTGCGGCATAGGACACCATTTACTTCTTATCTCAATTAATATCATGGGATGGGATGCATTTATAAATGAAACTTTCGTAAAATTTCATCCAGATTTATTTCCTTAGCAAAAGCTAATTAGATTTTTTTTGTTTTAACTACAGAAATGCAGTAAAACAAGAACAAGTCCTTATAAAAGATTCGGCAGGATTCTCGTCAGACTTACAAACTCTTGTAACTGATGTCAAAGAAAATAATATAAAATGTGAACAGTTGTATGGTAAAGTGGAAACATTGGTACAGGAGTCTCAACATGAAGCAGTGAAGAGTTTGCAAATAAGGGAGAAGCAGATAAATGGTAAGGAGATTTTTAGTTTCCAGGAAATTTTTAGTTAAAATTTGGTCATGGCTTGGTTCAGAAACATCATATAATATGATGTAAAGATATACGTAATCATTATGTTGCAAATATTTTTACTACAGATATCATAGAACAATTAAAGAAAGATCGAGAAGATTTTGAACGCGATAAAGCAGAGAGTAAGGATATTGTTAAAATGCTTGAATCAAGGCTTCGGCAGATGACAACGGTAAGTAGGAACCAATATCAATAAGATTATTTTCGAATAAAACTTGTAACTCTGGAATGGTTTGATTTAGTTTGTTTTAAAATGTGACGAAAAAAACCGGGCATTGTTCTTAAATCCAGAATCGATGTCGATGTCGATGACCTAATAACTTTAAAATACATTTACTAGTAATATTTACTTTTGGATTTATTCAATACTTATCAATTTGATTTATTTAATACTTATCAATTTGATTTATTCAATACTTATTGATTTCAAGATGATGGAGGAAGAAACGGCATCGTTGCGACAAAAGAAGATGGAGTTTGAATTCGAGAAAGCGACTTTCAGTAAACAAACTGAGTTCGCTAAAAACGTGCTCAAAAAGCAGGATGAAGAATTAAAGGTAGGTGGGGCAATGGGAATGATTTCTTTTCAATAATATATTCCGATTAGTGTGCTTTGAAGTTGTGAAACTGACCAATTAATCTTGAAAGTTCTATATAGCTGCTATATTTCTATAGCTGCTCTCCGCGGTTTCACCCCCGTGGCTGCACTCCTGTTGGTAGCGTGATGATATATAGCCGATAGCCTTCCTCGATAAATGGGCTATCTAACACCGAAAGAATTTTTCAAATTGGACCAGTAGTTCCTGAGATTAGCGCGTTCAAACAAACAAACAAACTCTTCAGCTTTATAATATTAGTATAGATGAAATACGCAGGAATAAGAGATTTTCTGATTTGAAAAATTCTAGATGCAAAAAGAAGAAATTCAAAAGGAATTTCAAGATAAATTGGCACGAATCGAAGAAGAAAAAGCGAAAGCACTTAAGGATTCTGCGTTAGTCGCCAAAGAAAAAGCGTCGATACAAAGCCTAAAGTTGGAGATTGAGGTAAAATGAAATCCTACAGATTTTTTTATCTATTTAATAAACCTTCTAGATTACGATAATGTTTACATAAGGATCGAAAAAGGTTAGATGTGTGGTAATTTCATACTGTCTTAATATTATCGGGTGATCGTGTATTTAAAGTCATTTAATTTTTTAATAATTATTTTTTCTAAGAAAACGAAAGCTGAGTTAGATGCGCACCTTCAAGAAGTAACAGAAGAGAGATCGAAACTAAACGCTGAAAAACAAGAACTTCACATTGAAGAACAAAGAATAATGGCCAAGTATGATGATTTTCATAATATTAAAGTCAAAGCAGACTTGAATATAAAAACAAAATGAATAATTTTCGTGTTTTCTAAATGTATTAATTTAACTCTCTAGTACTTGTTACATATTGTTAAGTATTACTTGTTGAAGTCATAGGATGGGAAGGTAAAATATAATCGTGTATTTCTTTCAATATTTTGCAAGTCTAAAATAGGTAATTCCGAATACTATTATACCAAATTTTAAACTAGTAACTACCTAAGATGTTTTGTTTTTCTCTACAGGAGTCGCGACTTAGACCTTCTCGCAAAATCGGCAATCGAGAAACAATCGCAAGCAGAAAAAAAATCATCCGAAGCAAATTTCATACAGCAGAAGTACGAAGACAGAATTCGCAGAATACAAGAACACGTAGTATCTTTGAATATGAGGGAGAAACAGATTGCAAAGGAAAAAGTCGCTTTATCCAGAGAAAGATTGACCTTACATAATGAGAGGAAGGAATTAGAAAATAAACAGTGTTCCTTGTGTCGTGGAACGAATCAGACGTACTTGCCTGAACCAATAATGCCAATAATCCATGCGAATAGAGATTATAATATGCCAAGGGATTATAGGAGAACGTATGGCAATTTGAACTCTAACATAAATGACATAGAGATGGAAGTGTCGCAATTGATGAGAAGACCGTTTTTAGAAGAGAGAGAATTAGCAGGGAATCATATGGATAATATTGGACAAGAAAATCAGAATCAGGATTCGGGTCGTTTTAAGGTTTGTTATATCGATGACGTGAATTTTAAAGTGAAACTTCTTTAGGCGCGTTAAGAGTAAAATTTAAGGGTCTCGTCATGGCAATACCGTCACGTCATAGAGTAAGGCGACGATTTTGTTATTTTTGAATCTTGCCAAAGAAGTTTCTCTTCTGATACGTGTGCTCGGCACACACGCTCTTTTTTATTTTTATGATAGGTATTTTAGTTAATAAATGCCAACGATTTTTTCAGAGTTACATGGATCCTAAATTCATGATGCTGCGGTTAGATGTGCAAAGGGTCATCAATAATTTGGATCGAAATAAGAAAGAAGACGCTGAACATGCGGAAGAAGAAAACGAATAACTTGAGTCGTAACAGACATGTTCAGATTTACACAACGGATTTAGAGGAAACTAGGAGCGATTTTTAAGGGATTTACAACTATTGGTTTTTTGTGGTTTTAAAATATATGAAGTAATTCTTCTGTGGTAACTTGTAGCGGAAAAAGTGAAATAAATATAATATGTACGTAATAGGTACTTGTTCGTTTAAGGTAAGAAGGAAAATAAAAGACTGAGTTTTATATTAGAATGGTTTTATTTTGATATAATATGATTAAATTTCATTATTTTCACAGGTGTATTATCAAAATGTACACAAATGCCTATAAGCTACGGTCTTACATTAGATACATCATTGTAAAAATACACAATAATATTTCTATTTTAAATTATTTTAGGTACTATAACGTATGCTATGAAATAAAATTTAGGAATACAATTCATAATGGCTTTAATTCATTCATAAATAATTAAATATTTTTATATACTCTTAACTTTAAGAGTAAATTTGCACCGATATAAATTACTACCAACCACAGTCTTGAATTAAAATTATTGAGGGTAGTAACACATTATAATAAAATCTATGGACGGCCTGGCCTTTATATATTTATTTATTCCCAGATCTACATAATACTAAAAAAATAATTTCCTTTATTACCTACAGCACTGATAAAAGCATGTCTATGAGATAATAAAAGGAACATATTTCTATACAATTGGATCTAATCTACCTATACAATATTTACATTCATAATAATATATTTAATATCTTGGATATTTTGTGGCACTCGTATTTAAAGTTAACGCCATTAAGTATAACAATTGATAGAATATTTTTCTTCAATTCAACATATTAAGAAAAATTAAAAAATAATTTGGTTGCGTGAAAACAAGAAAATAAAAAAAATTGTAATTTAAGTACCACTAGGTATAGGCCAAGAGCGAATAGACATAAGGGTTATCTTAAATTTTAATAGACATAAGGATTATCTTGAAATTTTTATCCGAAACGCATGAATTAATATTTGTGTATAATAATATAACATAAATATAATTTAAAATAGATTATTTTTCACATTATCACAGTGTTAATTTTGAAATGGAAATGTTTAGTGTAACTAAAGTACTTAGAATTCGCATGCAATGCATTTTAAACGATTTAAAATTATAAATTAAGTAATATTATATAAAAAAATATAAAGAGCGATGGATTTTAATTCCTCACAAAGAATACCTATTAATGTATTTATTGAAATAAGGAGTTTTTTATTTTAATAAGGCCTAGTTAAAACTTAGCGACGCGCTGCGTTGCGTATTTTAGCAGCAAAAGATGCATTGTAGTTCAAAACGTCATAATTATTGAACATTTTATAATCTGTGCTAATAATTTCGAGATAAAAATGATTATGCTATCTCATTCTATCACACATAAAAGAGACAATTTAGAACGAGATGGCGAGAGGTGCTCATCTCTAATTTTTAGTTTACAGAATATTTTAGACACATTGGCGTTATGATTTTAAATCTGGTTTCTGATACTTGACTTCGAGTAGCTGTGGGTAATTCTCGACTATGGAAAGAAGAATTCCATCGATGTAATTTCTTAGCTGCACGTTGACGTCTTGCTGTTCTTTTAATGCCTTTTGTAACTGAAAAGAAAGGTTCCAATATGAATTTCAAAGTTTTCAGTTAAATTTATAGTGCAAAACAGAGGAACAAGGGTGTTTGTAATTCATGCCAAATAGGAAAGGTTTAGTTAGAATGTTCTTTGCGTCTGTTTAAAAGTTTATCAAAAAGAAAATTGTTAGTTGTATCGTTCCATATTTAAATCCTAAAATGTAAAAAAAAACTTATTATTAGAAGGAGTTTGAGTCATGCAGATAGTAATTAAATACATGCATAATGATACGTGCAATGGTTAGTGATTATAGCGTACCTTTTCCAACTCTATGCTGTGATCAGTTTGTTCGCTACCAACGAGCTGGAAAAACGCATATACGTATATCAATATTGCAAATTATAACCAGGCTGAGTCAAGCAAAGCGTGTAAGTTCCCGCCAAATTCTCAAAAAAAAAATCGACAATGACCAATCATTGGTTGTTATCTATGGTTTAGAGAGCGTATAGTTATGTAAGGAATTTCGACAGAAGTTGCCAGTTTGAATAATATCGATTTTTTTGAAATTTGTAGATGTTGTCTGTGTCAGTATAAAGTAGTGTAGAGAATACGGGGAGATCTATGCGTTTCATAACTCTATGTAATTTAAATAGAGGCAGTAGAAGTTTGCCGTTTATAGCAAAATTCCAATCTTATATTCTGGTGATGCTTGTGATGTGCGACATAAAAAACTAAACAAACTAAGTTATGGTCAGTTTTGTTCCTAAATCCCACGACACTTAGTTTTTTAGGTGACGATGGTATTTAGTTATTGTAGCGTGGGAATCAATGTTTTGTTAATCATTTATTGTTTAACAATCAATTATCTGGAGTGTTAATTTGAACGAATAGGTATATTTATATGGTTTGTGCTATATTTGAAAAATTGATAAAAAGAGTATAAAAGGTTGTCGCTTCAATATAGTAGAGCGTTGAGAATATCAAATAAGTACTCATGTACCTACTTTAAAATTATATTTATGTCGAAGTTGTGATATTGGTCTGGTTCTGGTTATAATGTTAAATGATAGAATCGATTTTCATATCAAAATAGCGTCTATATGAACTAAAGCTCGAGCTGTGAGAAAGCGTAGCTTAATGAATCTGTAAATGAGTTGCAGAGAAAAGATATGTAATCCTTTTGAATAATTTGATAAAAGAAGTTGCTTAGTCTTTACTCTGCTTTCGAACAATAGTGAGTGCTTTAGCGTAATATCATGGTATATGATCAAATCGATTTATCAAATAGGCAGAATAATATTATGCAATATATATGTCAGTTATTATTTGTAACTGGCTTTGAATTTATCATATTTCAACACTGTTTGCAGTATTCTGCCAATTCGAGAATAGACTCAATCGCATATGTACAGTCAGCATCAAAAGTTATCATACAGATAAAATTAAATGTTTTAAAAACATGACTACGCAACATAAAGCGATACATTTCAGAGAATCAATGTATCACATAAAATTTTAGTTTTTAGTTTACTTTCGTTGCTGACCATACCCTCTACACACTCGCACACTCACCTCATGGTCACTCATCTGCGACAGTTCATGTGCCAACGAGTTGGTAGCAACGAGTGGGCCACTCACACCGTCTAACAGACTGCGACCTTCTTCCACACCGCGGGTGAGGATCTGCGCTTGTAACTCTTCTTGCGCTTCTGTGAGAGCTGGGGGAATAGGATTTTATTTAGTGATGCATATTATTTTTGACGTGACAACGTCTTATAATTCGATAGAGCTGGCTGCACGCACGAAAAAACATGATTCATGCGGCGTTACCTCGCTCTGAGGCGTTCCATGTAAGGCTTGAAGTGCAAGTGAGAGCGCGGAACGAGCGACAAAGAAGCACAATCGGACGTTGTCACGTTCAACTATCGTCAGTAAACAGACTTTACAGACAACCAATTTTTAGATATAAAGTAAGGTAGGTAGTATTGGTAAGGGTAGACAAAATGTAGGTAAGGTAGATTGAAAAGGTAGGGCACTGCGAATCCCATAGTACGTGATATTGGAAGAGTAGCAAACGGCTTTGAATGAAATGAGTCGGAGTCACCGTAAATCTGCAAAAAGCAATTGCGCATGTAAGTGCACAAAAACGCAAGTACGCGCGTAATTGCGTTAACGCGCAACATGCGTGGCAGCGTGATAATAGCTTAATGTAACCAATTCATTAATTTACATAAATATTTTGCACATCCTAACGTACATTTATTCTGCGTTCGCAACAGCACAAGCTCTTGCCGCAGTTCATCGAGACGGGGGTCGGGGGGCGGCGGCGGGGCAGCACTCAGTACTCGTAACTCCTGTTGCGCGGCCGCTAACAACGCCCGCGTCGCTTCACAGGTCTCACGTTCGCGTCGCTCGGCGTCCCGCGCGGTACTGAGCTGCGCGGCTAACTCGCCAGCCGCTTCTTGGGCTTCGCGCGCGCTACGGGAACTGATTTCGGCGTTCGCGCGTAGCGTTTCTGCTACGCCGCGTAGTCTGCCCACCTGGAATGTAATAATAATGAGAATTAAAGTACCTTGGTTGGAAGATATAGAATAATGAGAATTAAACTTTAAAGTATCTAAGTGCGAAAGTTATAGTAATGAGAACTTGAGTACTTGAGTCTGCAAGTTGGTGATGTGCTTTTAAGTAAGGTTGTAGTAGTAAACAAATTAATAGTAGCGCATTGAGTGAGTGAGCTGATTCGAACGTTTTGCAAGGGAGTTTCACTACTGGTCGTTTAAGTTTACTGTGGTTGCAACATGCAGTGATGTTTTGGTTATTCCTTCCTATTAAATGTTTAGATTTAATACTTAATATTCTCCTCATGATACTTGAGTTGGTATTGCTTAATTATTTTTAAAATAATATAATTATATAGGCTTTTTATTTTTTAGTTCAATTGTAATATATTAGTACCGCATCAGTGATTTTGAATACTTAACAACAATATATAGACAATAGACTATATAATATACATCATGTACATCGTACATAATGTTACTGCTTCTTACCTCTTGCTTGAGATCGGACGCCTCCGCTTCAGCAGCCGACAGACGGTCATTGAGCGCCGCCAACTGCGCATCTCTATCCCGCTCCACGCGAGCTATCGCCTCTCTACATCTTTTCTGTTCTTCCGCTATACGCTCTTCACAACGGCATTCAATCTGTAATGAAATACGTCATTATTATTAAATCTATGGAGTTTTTGTTCGTTAATTTGATAAAGTCCTAATATCCTATTTATAAATATCCTATTTAACGCTTATTAACGTCGACTTATAGGTCTTATTTTTTCATTTTAAGTAACAGATAAGCTAAACAAAACTTGTCCAGAAGTTGTATAATATTATATAGATCCAAGTGTTGCAATAGTTTCACATTTATTTTACAAGACGGATTTGTAACTAATTAAAAATAGAATACATTACAGCGATGAGAAACAAGATGAATGTATTAAGATTAGAACGGACTTTGCAAAGATAATTAACTTGATAACACTTTTAGTTTGTAATGGACGTCATTAAAGTTAAAGTAGGTACATTAGACGGTAATGAAATGTTTTCAGTTGTACTTTATTTTTAAAGTTGCTTTGTATTTCTTGTAACAAACGTATGTATTTTCCGGAGTCTATACCTACTGAAAATTCTGTAGAGACGTAAGTTAAAGTATTACATATTTCAAAGTTTATAATGACTGTATAATATGTACTTTGTAGTCTGTAGATCATGTCATTGAAATAATGATAATAGTATTTGTAACCATAATAATTATGCTTCATTTTAAATTCGATGTTTAAAAAAAACAGATTTATTTTAAGAAATATTTTAATGAATAAAGCGATGTAAGAAAAACTCTATTCGTTGGAACTTGGAAGCACACAAAAATAAGACATACGTTTCTAACCATAGCTTGCACAGTTGAACAGATAATAAACCACAGATAATTAAAAACAAACCTCTCTAATCTGTTCGTCGAGCATGTGTACACGAGCTTGTAGCACTGCGTTGTCCGCCTTCGCGCGCGCGTACCGCTCGTCCGCCGTGCTCTGCGTGTCCGCTAGTGATGTGACTTGCTGCTGTAGTAGTTGAACCTGGAAGGAGAATGTTTTATTATTGATTGTCATTTGTTTCTATAAGGGCAGGCTATAGAGAATAGAAGGTATATTAAGGATTGCCCGTAGAGCAGAGCAGCATTGTTAAAATCATTTAGAACTCGAATTATGTAGCAATTTGGAGTAGCAGATAGGAATGTAAAAATCATTTATCTCTAGAGACACCGTCATATTAGGGAAACAAATACATATGAGAAGACTTTAGACAATACATGACACAATATCTTTCTAATGTTATATGGGTGTCCTTAGGATAAGTACAATTTTATTGTATTTCTATGAATCTGGAACATTACGAAAATAATATAGCAAGTCATTCTAGTACGTATGATTATAAAGTAAACAAGAATTATGACCTCCACTGCACTTGTTTACTCTTAAATAATAGCCGCTTTACCTAACAAACGAATACGACGTTCACTCTTGTAAAAATTATGCTTTTAACCATAACAAAGCGTGAGCAAATAATATTATAGGCAATATTATCTACTCCATATCCGGGATGCGGATGCACTTGTGTTAATTATTAGAGATAATATTCATAAAGTGGTAATCAATTTATCTTAATCTCTTATATATAAAAATGAATCGCAAAATGTGTTGGTAAGCGCATAACTCGAGAACAGCTGAACCGATTTCGATAATTCTTTTTTTATTATATTCCTTGAAGTACGAGGATGGTTTTTATGTAGAGAAAACGTAAATACGGGCCCACGGGCGAAGCCGGGGCGGACCGCTAGTATATTATATAAATCTCGTGTCACAATGTTTGTCCTCAATGGACTCCTAAACCACTTAACCGATTATAATAAAATTCGCACACCATGTGCAATTCGATCCAACTTGAGAGATAGGATAGTTTAAACATGTAGGTACCACGGGCGAAGCCGGGGCGGACCGCTAGTCATAATATATAATGTTATAGATGGAATATTTTGTAGAGTCTGAGCAGCTGAATGATGAGTCCTTTGTTACAAATTTGACAAAAGTAATCTCTGTGATTTAAATGTACATTTTAATGCAATGGACAGAATAGTAATGCAATAAACCAGGAAACAATAAGAGGAGACACACATCGTGACGTTACCATGGTTCATTATCCATACTAATATTATAAATGCGAAAGTAACTCTGTCTGTAACTCAATCACGCCTAAACTACTGAACCAATTTGCATGAAATTTGGTATGGAGATATTTTGATACCCGAGAAAGGACATAGGCTACCTTTTATTGCGAAATATGTACCACGGGCGAAGCCGGGGCGGACCTCTAGTTAGATAATAATTTGGCGAGATAATTAATTACAGATGATATTTCGGTAAACACTGGGCAAGGTCGTTTAGTAATATTAAGAATGTAATACGAACATAATATGTTAGATATTATATAATTAATAGATTATTTGATATATCCTGTGATTAAAATTTTATGTAATAAAGGAATGTTTTAATGAATAAAGACTCGCTTTATCTGTTTGGATAAAAATGTATGTATGTTAATCAGGTATAATGGAAATCTTTTAATGAATGTTAGTTAAAGGGATTATCTACTATAAACAAACAAATCCTACTTAATTACTTAATAATATTAGCATAGGTTGTGGGTAGCCGGTAGGGTTACTCGCCTATAAAATATAGCCTTAATTTTAAAGGCTATATATTTCATAGATACATTACATATTGAGAACATAATTTTAAATAATTGAATATGTGCTTTAATTAGTGCAAAGGATTTGGGTCACAAGTTCACAACATCCCTAATAAGTAAATACAGAATATAAATATAGAACATAAAATTATACATTATAAATTACATATTAAAAAAATAAACATTCCGTCTCTTTATTTATACTCATAGAGCACTCAATCGAATCTGTAAATAATTAACCATCTTAATCTAGCTCTATTTACCGTATCTAATTATTTTACAAATCAGTTAATGAGTATTTCTAACTAAAGGAAACAAATGCGTTGGCTTTAAATACCGGCGTCGCGTCGGCGGCGTAACTACGCAATGTTTTCATTGTATTGATTTATAAGTTGAATTGAAGGACTGAAATTTCAACAGTACAATAAATCTATATTCGTAAAAATAGGAACTGTTTGTAACTGAAAATTATTTTTTAAATCTTATAATATAAGTAGCATTAAAATTTAAACTGCGCGTATATTATATTTTTTTTACCCTCAATTTCTTCTCCTAATGCTTCTATATCTTTTTTATACCTAATACGAATCTGATTCAATTATGTATCCTACCTCTACATGTTTTAGGAAAACAAAACACTGTCTGAAAATAGTTTTCCTAAGATTGATGATACATAACTGACACAATCATATATGTATTATCATCACTATGTTATTATATAATCTGTAAGTAAATTTAAATTAAATTATCAAATCATAGTAATCATTTCATTCAATACAGTAGTTGTATGACTAATGTATTTTATTAGCCAAGCGATGACAAACAGGAAGGCATTAATTTAAGGAACTGTGAATGACCGAACTAGTCAAACATAAAAGCGTATGACACAGTCAATGAATGGACTCTTTCTTTAGTAATTTAATGATAAATAAATGTGTAGCAGTTGAAGAAGCGTTTATTTCATGGCATGCTGTTATCGATTAATATTGTAATATATTTTAAAACTTATAGAGCGTATGTTTACTCTTTCTAAGAAACTAAAACATGTAGACATTATAAGAATAAGGAGGTTAAAAATTAGGTCATGAATATGCGTTGATATAATTGGATTAAAAAATTACGTGAATGAGACATAGTAGACGCGTAATAAACCGGTTATGTATAGGGGATGTTTTGTACCGGTGTTCATATGAACCCGGAATGTATGCCGTACAAGTTGTGTAGGTTATTTAAGTCAAGGATACATGATCTCAAGGATACTCTCAATGCAATTGCACACGTGCGTAAGCCAGCTGCATTGAGCGATGAATTCAAAATAGTAGTTGATACCCTAAACACGTATAACTGCTTGGTTAAAGAGAAATTATGTGACGGGGATGGGTACTTTATGTTGCGAACTGTGTATGTAAAGAGATATCTATTTTTAGTTGTTTTCTAATTACTATATTTCAAGGGCTTGCGAGACATCAACTAGCCGGGGTTAAAATGTTACAAGTAAGTAAGTATGTACATTTTAAATTTATTTTATGTAAGACGTATAAGCGATGGATGTTCATGGGTAATTTTTCAGGAAATTTACGTTTAAATTCTGAAGATCTTAAAATAATAATGAGTCATTTTCTTTATCTTAATCCAATCCAGACGAAGAATGTCTTCAGAGCTGACTGTAATTTGGCGCTCAAATAAATCTCAAAAAGAACACATGTTATTACTCATTCAACTCAAAACGTCATGTGATTCGCTTTCTGTGAACGAACGGGAAAGTGAACGAGATTGGTACAGAAATACCCGTCTTGCCATCGACAATTTATTGTATCAACAAAATCCAATTGACTTTCTTGTTTATTCTAGGAATAAGCGATTCCTCTTGAATAGGATTTTCTGCGTCTAAGCAAGTTTACGGTCGAGTGACCTTTAATTAAATTGAAATCTAATTTCCGTTCAACACTCAGATCGGTATTGTTGGTATTCTTATCCTACGTTAATTCGTTTAGGTTTAGTTATTAATTGTTCGTAATTTTCTGTATATAAAGATTACAATGTCGTTTATGTTTTTTTATAATGTATACTTAGCAAAAATATTGATAAATGCATACATGACCAATATTGCTATGGGACATGAAATATAAAATTAAACATTTTAAATTAATTAGAATGTTTTAACTTTTACTTACATATTTGAATTTATAATAGGATATTTTATGGTTCAACGGAGATAAGACCATAAAAGTGAAAATAATCATATTTCAAAAGCAAAATATTCAATTTAATATCTTGGTCATATTATACATTAACCACATCAGAGACAATCAATCAAATGCGGTTTTTGCATATATTTACTGTATTAACCTTTCTAAATCTATTTTCTTTTCATTATTTATATAGATTTTAATTTAATAAACTCTAAAATATAATAACAAGTACCTAAATTTTTATCATATATTTGCATTAAAATCAGTCATAAAGGTAGGTCCTCGGTAATCCTTACAAAATTTAGCACCATTGTTTGAGAGAACCACAAAAAAGATAATTATAACACATTTGGCAATTAATGATGAATATTTAAAATTATACCTATGCAGTATAAAGAAGTTACATAATTTGAGACCGAACTATGCCAAAATTAAAAAAAAAAACACGTCTTGCCATGAAGAAAGAAAAGGCACGCACTAAAAATATAGGAATATAATATAATTTACATAACAACACAAAAAAAATCAAATGTGTATGTTAATTATTCCTTAGTACTTGGTTTTACAATCGTCATTATGTGCAATTATTGACATTTATGGATATTTAAATAAAGTTAAGAATATTAATTAAAAAACTGGTATCTAATTCTAGTTAGAAAAGTATGGATATATCGATTTTTGTAATAATTGTTCTAGTTACTGCGGTTACTGAGATTGCATATTGCATAAATAATTCGTTGATTGGTGAACCGATCTTTATGACTAATGTTTTACAAAATAGTAATGTGTATTATGTATATCTTCAACTATTTTTAATAATACGTATTATATTATCTGTGATTCCTTATGACGAAGATGTGGAATAGAATGCCAGTATGGAATAAGCTTTCAATTAATTAGACTAATTGATTTATATTCAGTTATGTATTTGTTATTCCTTTATAAATAAAATTCGGTACTCTAAACCTACCCATTCAAGCTTTGATTGAGTATGATCAAAGCTTTCTTGTCTTGTATAAATTAAAATGCTAATAATAATATAGGCTATACAAGCTATTGCCATAGTAGCGACTAGAGAACTCTTTATACTATGGCTATTCCTTTTATATCAATCATTATGCATCGTCACGTTTTGAAAATGCCCCTTCATTTCTTAATTCTTACCCTATGTTAATTATTTCATAAACTAAAATCATTTGCTTGATATATTTCCTAAGCAATTGTTATTATATTTATGTCACGTATTTTTTTTATATTTTTCAATAGAAAATAGAACTATTCTACTCCACATTTTTTTTTACATTTTTTCTTCAGAATTGTAAAATTATCATCGTTAAAAAAGTAATGCATAAACATCAAAGAAAGTCGATTCAGATGCAAGATTAGGAATCTATGCATTTGCATTGGCAGCATTTTCTTATTTATACAGTCTGTCGGTAAGTTTAGAAACAGTTTTCGCTTTTACCATGTCGCAGCTGATCGGTAAATATATTATTTGAATAAACAATGGCTTTGAACACGCAATCTATGGCATGCTCATGTTTTACTATTAGATATATATTAGAAAATTTAACTTTAATTTTTTTTATGTCACTGTTGTAGCAACACTGTACTGTTAGTCTGTGGTTCTTGTACCTATACCTTAATTGTAATTAATTACCTTATTGTAAACCCATAACTTAATACTTACGATAATTTAAATGAAAGAAAATCTTGTATGTGCTAGGTTATCTTTTGATCGACTTCGACTAAACTCGGAATTGCATGTCGTTACGGATTAGCTATGTTGTTTGTTAAATAGCCGGGTCATTGATCCAGACAGAGGGAATTGTTAAATCCTCGAAAATACATGGAATTTATTTGTGGAAAATGTGGTGTAAACAATGTGAACAACGCATTTAACAAGTTATTAGTTACAGTCTCAACCTTTTTGGTTATATTTTTACTATTTTCATTTTGAACGCAATATGTAATTGAAAAAGCGATTGATTATTATTATAGCAATAACGAAGTTACAAATGAATATTCTATAAAAAATCTCCCTCTTATAGAAGTAAGCGATTCTTCAATTGTAGTATTGATTAATGTTTAAAGAGTTTTGCTGGAGATCTAATTTAAAGCTCAACAAAATCCAATCGTCGATCAGCTGTAAAAAACGAGAGAAAGTAAATTTGAATATTTCTCGTCTAATTGATATTCAACGTCTCCATGGAAATAATGAAAACCGGTCTATAAACATAGTTGATAAGTAAAAATTTAAACGTAAAGAAATAGATAACCTTTTCGATAAAATGCAGGTCATATGAATAAACTCAGTGGCACTCTCTGTCCATGTGATTGAAGAACAAAATAAACAAGGTATTGAATGTTCTTTAATTGCTCTACCAATAATATCGAAGTTTATTATTCGGCAAACAACGCCCAATGTTTTAGGCACACCTTTGTGTAATATCGTATGACAAAATATAAACATAGAATACCTATACGATAGAGACCGTACGATATTTTACTTTGTAAACAAATAGTAATGTAAATTAATTAATATTCAAAATAATGAATTGTGTCCATGATCCGTGATATATTTATTAAAAGTGATTCAATCATGAAGTAAAATGCGTTCCTTTTGTACATCGTATAAACTATAAAGCCACAGTTTTCTTTATTTTCTCAAACATTGCAAGACGCATAAAAATATAAACCAACTTTTTACGTCTTTCGTCATTCACAGATAGATATTGGCAAAGCGAATAAAAGTGATTAAATGTTAAACTCTATCTCGATGTCATTAGTGATGAAACATTAATTATATTTTACACAAGCTAGTAATTTTAGTATCATTAACCCGATAATGTACATGGAAATTAAATATTTGTTATTTTTATAAAATGATTGAGAATCGCCATTAAAATTATGATCAGTATCGTTTCGTACAATCAATGGTCTCGGGTTGAATAGCTTATGGCTCGTGACTTCCCCGAGCGAGCATTTTCTTCATTCGACTTGCACTGCAACTTTCCACCGTTTGTTAACAACTTTACATGTATAAATATAGATGGATCTTTATGTTCAATTACTGTCACTAGCGAACGTGGCGTAATTCTGACGACAGCGTAATATGGCAAAAAACATTCGTACATCATTTCAGTTCTTACATGTTGTAGTTGTTCTAACTTCTAAGGTCGTTGTCCTAGTTGGTACAAACTATAACGTTTCGTTTGGGGGCAAAAACTTGATGAACATGCGGGTAAGTCATTAAATGAGTGCTGATATTGTATAATGTGAAAGATGTGTTGTTAGTTATTACTTGTTACATCTGAAGCATTCTACGCGAGTAGGTATTACCTAAGTCACAGCCTAAGTGTAGCTATTTTACAATATTTAGCTCTTAAAAGTTATGATTTGGAAACTACTTATCATATTATTGCGTTAGGTTCGTATGCATGTGAGAAGGTTCGTACCTAGTTAATAATTTAATTTCTGAATTGTCGACAATTTTTCGTACCAGTAAACATAACACAACCCAAGTTGTTTTTTTAAATACTGTTATCAGCTTGTTATTTAGGGTACGTATCGTTTGTAGGTCCAATCATTTATATGCAAATGAATTGTAAATTGTAACTATTTGTGAATTTATATTTTATACGTGACTAGCTGTGCCCTGCGGTTTTACCCGCAGTGTTCCGCTCCTGTTGGTCTTAGCGTGATGATATATAGCCTTCCTCGATAAATGGGCTATCTAACACCGAAAGAATTTTTCAAATCGGACCAGTAGTTCCCGAGATTAGTGCGTTGAAACAAATAAACACTTCAGCTTTATAATATTAGTATAGATAATAGATATACGTAGACAGTAGGTGGTGGCGGTAGACTGACCATAACGCCTCATATTACTAGGTTACTACTGGTTTATAAGGTTACAACTTACAATACAATAAATATAATAAGCTATTATTTACTGTTGATTACTATGAAGTGTTATGATAAATTTGGAATGTAACCGGTTCATTAGTGCCTAGTTAGCAGTTAGCTGTTAATTTATTGATATTAGTACAAGCAAGTGATTAGTAAGAATTTTGCCAAATAAATAAATAATAAATCCAAAAATTGTAAACAGTACAAAATTAAATTATTTCTCATCTACGTATGCGTCGTTGTGTGACCTAGCAAAAGTTTAATACTATTTTTTTACAAGCAACAAAGTAAAGCCTTAGAGAGTTTATTCCATTAATATAATTACCATACTTGCATGTAAAGGCTTCGTACTAAGATACTGACTGCGTACACTGTAATTTATTTAGTATAATAACTATTAAAAAACTCTAAAGGTTTTAAGAACAACCTTCCTTGACTACGTCTTATTTGAATTGGTTTTGTTTCTTTTAAAATTATGTTCAGAAAATAGGCGTAAAAAATACCAAAAGATTTTATTTTACATTAAAATGGTAAACCACAGTGTATAAAAAAAACCTTTTAATAGAAATAAGATAAAGTGTCGAGTATCGCTTTTTACATTCAGGTAATGTGATAGACGCAAAGGCCTACGACGATTTTTTCGTTAAGTGATATATTCAACTTTTAGACGTTTTTACGTAAGTATATGATATAACTTTACTAATTTGATAATTTATGATAACTATCTCTCTCTTGTTAATTTTATATCGCATATAATAATTCATAGCTATTGAATTCACTGGATTCTATCTTATCTAAGATTGGTTAACAAAGAAACACCTTTAAAATGTAGAGTCATTTCGTGGTATTTTAACTATCAGTGTTTTAACTGATAGATAGATATAGGTATTAAAAAAACCCCATTAAATTTATATTAAGTACCTAAATAATATGTTGTATGATTCACAGATAAATTGGAATATATAATTACTTTGAGACTGATAGCTACATTGTTTTAATTGCATTGCATTAAATCACGGAGAAAATATTACATTAAAAGATTATTTTAATTAATCTGAAAAGATTTATTTGTGGGTAAGAGTGATTATCAGTAAATGTCACGCGAACATGACCGTGGCATCGTTTTTATTATTGTACTATCATTTGACCTTTTTATCAACTGCCTAAATTGTGCTATTTGCAATTAAACGATTTATAGATTTATAACTTTATTTGAAAACATACATTTATGTATCCCAAATATACCTACTTATAAAAATAATGAGAACTGAGAAGGGATGTAATTACGTCTAGATACGTCTTCATAAAAAACGAAACGTTCTCACTGCATTGAATTTCTGTCAGAGCATCTAAGGTCAGAGCAAAAACAGTGTTCAAATTATGTCCAAAATTATTACTTAATTAGATGACTTTACAAAGTGTTAACCTTCAAAACATCAGAGGGCAAACAGCATAGCATCAATTGTTTCTTTTAATTTAACTGTGATCAAACTACGCTATATAAGCATTATTTAATAATCTGTGAACGGTATGCCACTTATAATAAGTCAGTGACAGTATCCAAGCTTCCTTATTGAAAGAGAAACCATCGTATAATTCACAAGGCATATAAAAAATTAATGCAATATTACATAACTATACATTTATGTTCGTTATGTGCTAGCTATTCGCGAATGTTCATTTTGTCTTAATGTAATGCAAATAAAATCGAAAGAGTTTCTATTTCACATGACTGATTGTTCCCCGAGCTGAATTAAAGTATTGTTTTATCCGTTTTTCTAAGGAAATTACTTAATTTGTGTGAAACATGTAGATAACAGATGGCTAGATAACAATTTATAACAGTACCTAGTACTGATGTAGGAAGATTAAAGTTATTAGTGCTTTTGTTGTTATTATTGTATTTTTATAAAATTTACATCACGTTTTATAGTATGTACTACCACAAGTACTACTAAATTGATGAACAAGATGATATTGTGATATAAAAATTTAGAGATAAAAACAATCTTTATCAGCCCTCATCTTGCGCTATCAATATATTTTCAATGCAGATAGTACAAAAAAGATCAATAAGGCTATTTTTACATTGAGTATATTTTCACGAAAATCATCGAGGAAAATTTACAGCCTACAAAGTACAAACTCTATTAAGTAACACAATCGACCTTACCACGCGGAAACATAGCTGCATTTCCAATGAACCTTTGTTTGCGTGTACAAGTAAACTTGGATGGTAATCAATTCAAAAACCGTGCACGCAATTCACGATTTTATATTCACGTAATACACGACAAATTTGTATAGCGTAATAAATGAATAGAAATATTTAAGATTTAGCATAGTTGCGTGACATTGATGTTTGGTGATTTGCGACCGCGATGGTACGGGTTGGTTGACGGCGATGTCGCAAACCAATCGGTATTTTTTATTTTCCAAAACGTCAAGCTGTTAACTTTGTTACAAATTTACAGATCACTTCACTTAGATCGGATTAAAGATTTTCTTTATTCGTCAATAATTATTATCTTAATTACGATTTACGGTGACTATGGTAAGGTAAATGATGTCTAAATCACTGAAATGGGCCCCATGCCCATGTAGATTTGATTTTACTGTTGATAAGATTGTCATCATTGCCTGATGAATTTTATTTTTATTAGATATAATTGTAATATTATATTTTAAGGTATCTACTTGAAAAAAATAAAACCTGGGTCATATTTCAATGAGAATTTGCGAATTATAAAAAAAATAGAATTTATGAAACATCTTATGATAAGTAATGGGGAATTGTTAAAAGGCATGTAAAACATGGATCTATTTATTTTAACTCTATCATTTTACAAATTCGTCATATGACTATGAAAATACCCACAGAATTATTGATAAATTTTCAGTCAGTTCCAAATAAGGATAATTAAAATTATGACATAGTTTACGAACGTCATAAATTAATGGAAACCGCAAGGAGTAACGTAATGATGATTCTATCATGACTCTACAATTCGCTAGATTTATTAAACGATGTTTATTTATAGGTTTAAATAAAATTTTATTTGTTATAAGTACCAATGTTTCATATAATATTATCTCTCACTCAAGGAACTCTACATTTTCGGTGCATAGGGATGCGCTGTTTACTAAATTCCTACGCTTTAAGTAAATAAATATCTTCCAAAGTACAGGATAAATGCTTACTTGATCAGATAAGTTATCGCACCACTGATGAGCGGCGGTTTTCTTTCCCCCGTTGAGGCCGTTGCTCAAATGAGGAGTCAATGGCGCTCCCGTGAACAGATCCTCAGTCAAGCTACTGTCCGAAGTGATCCTCGGCCGTATCGGTGGGTCCTGAGGGCCGACAAAGTCAAATTGTCCGTCCCACATATCGTACTCTAATTCCAAACTATCTTCTACTTCAATTGATTCGCCCATCGTGGTCCTCGACCGGTTGAAGAGCCCAGATTTAAACATTTAGCAATCTGTCCATGAAATTTTGTGGTCTTTGGATTTATTCCAATATTGCACTAAACTTACACCTATGACTTGTTTGAGATTAGAATAGAACAAAGCTTTAATGGCACAATAAGTCTTACACTCGATTATTTTATATATTCGCTCTATGACACTGCTCGTTACATTTTAAACGGCTTGAATTCACTCAGTAATTTTTAAATCACCTTACGTTCACATAACAATTTATGGGAAACAATGTCTTAATTATTGTCGTAGAGTAGAATCAAAATGATATCGGGCAAGAAAACGCTCCGCCGAATTCGATTTGAAACTTTCAACGGTTGATCTAACATCGTTTCGTGAATCGCCGGCGTCACGCATTCCGATAAGACGCGAATATTATGTAGTATTCAGCTCTGATTGAGAATATTAAACGCAAACACAGATCACTTATATAGAGTAAAAGTGTAAACGATCGGTACGTTATATTCAGTCACAATCCTGTCGAGTACTGAGCGCGCGGCCGCCTCGCCCCACCCAACGCGAGCGGCATGATTATCAGTAGGGTTGTAACGGAGGCCTACTTAGCGGAGGCGGAGGCGGATGCGGAGGTGAAGAGGTTCGCCTCCGCGGATGCGGAGGTTAACGGAGGCGGAGGCGGAGGTGTAATTTGTTCGGAAAATTTATAATTATCGTCTACTTCTACAAAGTACTGCCAAATTTCACTAGTTTTCGGCTTCATCACGTTATTTAAATAACATCTATACTAATATTATAAAGCTGAAGAGTTTGTTTGTTTGTTTGTTTGTTTGTTTGAACGCGCTAATCTCGGGAACTACTGGTCCGATTTGAAAAATTCTTTCGGTGTTAGATAGCCCATTTATCGAGGAAGGTTATAGGCTATATAACATCACGCTACGGCCAACAGGGGTGGAGCCACGGGGGTGAAACCGCGCGGAGCAGCTAGTAACTAATAATTACGCACAGAATTACTTAAAAGTTAAAACAATCACGGCTCAATCGCGGTACCGAACGCTTTGACAAGTTGATTCCTGTTATTCATTCACTCACACTCCCACCACCCGCTTGGCCGTGTTCCCGTCAGCGTTCCCAACCGTACGATAATTATCGTACAAACACGATAATTTGGTGCCTACGTACGATGTACGATAGCATGTTATTATCGTACGCTGATTGTACGATAATTTCTATCAGGCAAAATTCGAGAATTTATATTATTTCACCCATACAAATATGAAATTTTGACGTGTTTCATATCGAACTTTCATGGGAACAGTGAAATTTTGTCAGATTGAATATTAAACTTGGCGCGTTTATTGAACATAAAGTGGAAATGGAATCGGTTCAGGTCTGTAGTCTGTACCACGCGTAAAACCAAAGAGTATAATGAATATTATGGCACGTAAAACGTTTGGCCGTTGATTTGACAGCGGTAGTTAAACAAAGATTAACTATAGAGAACTTGCATACTTACTTTATTCTAAAAAGTACGATAATTTCGAACCAAAAACGCCTAATGTACGATAATTTTACGCCCCTGGTACGATAATCAGCTCACTTCAGGTTGCTAACACTGGTTCCCGTGGCTTAAGCAAACTCGACCATTTCACTTGAAAACACGCAGCCGAGCGGCCGCGTCGCCTAGTGTCGCTCCTTGCGCGTTGTTTGTTATCGTAAATGAACTTCCGATATGGCTCCGCATAAATTTTGCGGAGGCGGATGCGGAGGCGGAGGTTAAATTCTTTGCGGAAGTTCCGCAGTAACGGAGGCGGAGGCGGAGTTCCGTTACAACCCTAATTATCAGCCTGCCAACGCTACAGGCCCATACAAATAAACATTATTCGCTCCCTGCACTATGCACAGCCGTCTGATAGACAGTTCCGAGGCAATAACCCCTTGCACATGCTCCCCTAGTTCGCTTGCATCTCATAATTTTACGGGCGAGGGACCGTCATGATTGCTTGCATTTGCTTTCGTCATATAGGTATGCTCTATCGAGTTGTATAATTCGGCGTGACACAGATAGCGAGAGATAATCGTAATTTTCGATTATCGGTAGCAAATTAAAATGAAAGTGAACGGTATAGAGCAAAAAATGCCATCATTGAATATATCAGGAGTAATTATGCACTGGATATGATCTTAACATTCCAATATGTAATTAATGTTAGAGAGTAGCAATAGCTTTGTTACATTGGAGAGTAAAATCAATAACAATGACGAGGAAACGAAAAGCTTATTTAATAAATGGAGTTATTTAATGTAGCATCAAGATTAAAGGCATTGTTAGCAAGAGCGTGCGAAATGGGAGCCAGAATTGGATACCATGAAACGATAATACCATAGCAGAGTTTATTTAACGGCAAATGGAGACAATCACTGCAACTCCATTTAATTGTGTGGAAGAATAATTCCCTTTTATGGTCCCTACATTAACATATTATACAATCTATCGAATTCCACATTTCTGGAATTCATTTCATCCAACATTATGGTCGTAAATAATGTACACATTAGCTTTTTAAACAAGCATAACTTCACCCATATGGTGTCCACGAATACGTTATACCATTAGTTCATTTTATCTTCAGTTGCTACTTGAAAACACATTGACTAAAATAGATAGTACGTTGGTTTGGTGGCAATTCTAAAAACATTATAAGAAATTCCTTCATATTTTTACATTGAATAAAATTGTAATAGCAATAAGTTTATGTATCAAGATATAGATAAATTTAATGGAAGTGTAAGAAATGTGCAAAATAAGAGAACAATGCACTATTAATTAACTAAGACGCTGAGAAATAGTTTGAGCTCGGATCGTGAATGGTTATGTCAGAGTTCAGACATAAACAATCAGATGTATGAACAATTTGTTAGACATGATATTAATTTTTTTCAACAATTAATTGCACAGAGTGAGAGCGATTTATTACTGGTTGTTTTTATTAAAATGCTTGGCAGATAATAAAATAGAAAAACAGTACGTTGTCTGTATCTCTATTACGTTTTCTGGTACACATGACCAATTCTATTTATTTTATCATTATTAACCTTTTATAAACTGATTAAGGAAAATTTTTTTTTTATTCAATGACAAACGTTATAATTTTGCTGCAGTATTTACTCTATATTCTTCCACTTACTAGAATATAATACGTTTTCTATAGAAACAGAACATATTCAGGAGTGTGGTTTAATTAATTGGAATTCCCCCTGACTAATTTATTATTAGTCGTCGCTGGTTGGAGGGTTGTAAAACGTAATTAACTGAAACTGGGGTGGCAGTTTTACACTTTAACCCTTATTTAATTTTAAGTCTGAAATTATGATCCTAAAAAACGCTTTTGTATATTGCAAGCGTTTCCCAGTCATACAAGACGTATAGTATTTTTTATGAAATGTTTTCGCGTTGTGTCCTTATTCATTGATTCTGAAATCTTATAATATTCACTATATGGAACGCTTATTTCAGCAATTGTAATTACTTTTAATTTATTAATTGTTTATTTTTATTATCATCTCTAATTAATCTGTAGTAATGAAACATTCTCCCAAGCATGCCTCAACAAATTCATGGAAATCAAAGTATTGTTTTATATTTCAATCTTTGATATGATTAGCTTCTTCTTATTGTGTAATTTAAAAATTGTGTGTAATTTTAACGCGCTTACATTTTTAATTAATTTGGTACTTGCACTTCAAAATATGCGATTTCTCAACAGTGACTGCGTTCTATTTGAAAATATAAGTCAATACCAGTCTATGGAATTTAACCAAGATAAGTATTTAAATGAAGGCTGTGATCGAGATTGTTTATGAATCGTGTTATGAAATTCTTAATAGGGCTTTGCTCTCGTTAACGTTAAGAAACAATTATTTGTGACGAAGATATTCCAGTTCTGATTGTCTGACAATAATGAGTTCGTAAATGAGAAAATACATTAGAAGTTAGGTTTGCTTGTAATTATTTAGCAATTACACGGCCTAGAAATATTATGGTCCATCCAGATAACCCATCATTAAGACATTTATAAAGCCATGTACACACGTTCTTATTCCTATATAGCTGTGGATTCGCACATTCTGTGCATAGAAAAAATGGATCGATAGTTTATTTTTGCATGCCCCAGTTACATGACGTTGGCCTCACACGTCGAATGTTTGTGCGAAATGACTAAAATAGTTTAAAATAATTACACGCTTTTCCTGTAATTACGGGTTTTAGAACTGCGAGATTTGGACTTGTCTTTAATCTAACCGCTTCAAATATCGAGATAAAATTAAATTCAGTGATAAAGATTTTGCCCAAATTGTTCTTATAAGGAATTCTAGTGTGAAACCTCCTATCCATGAACAGTTTTATAATAAGTAAAAAATAACTCGTGCTCTACATTTTAAGGGAAATCAATGAATAGCTTTTAATAATGAGGGTATTATAGTTTATTATTTAACCCTTATTTTAATTACGAAGGGACGATTTATTGTGTGTCGTGTTTTTGTTTTCGCTCATGTGTAGTTATAATAGGTACCTATGTAAATTGTACAGTGTACAGTGTACACGGTACTATGTAATTATAGAGTCGGATCTTTTTTAATCTTGTTATAAACTTTTTATGTAGGTAGGTATATTATTGTTTCATTCATCATGGTATGGACAATTCATCATCATAGTATACATACCAAATTGTAAGGACATTATATAGTATTTATTTATTTATGTTAGTTTTTCATACAAGTGTGAACTCGTAAACATATGAAAAAGTTTTCATTGCACGTAGAGATATCAGATAATATAAAACAATCGTTTGATTACCGTGTATTTAAGAAAAAAAAACAATTTAATAGAAAATTCAAATCAAAAGTATCAATCTCGTCTAATGAAGCGTAATTGTAGATTTGTAATACGCGATAAATTGTACAATGCGTTGAACGTTCACACGGGTTCTTTACAGTTTTAGTTTCACATGTTTTTACGTTCCCATTAAAAAAAGCCTGGTTAGATAATATGCGGTGAAGTTGTACAAATGCGGCGGGTTATGTGTTGTTTAATCTCTTCTTATTGACTTTATGACATATGCAATTTGTTATGAATATTTGCTAATTGGCTTGGAAGGCTCAATGGGGTTTATTGCAATCAATAGTTTTATTCTGATGGGTTTTTTATTATACCCTGTAGGTTAGCAATTTATTGCATCTGTGCAGCGTTATGAGGCAAATATGGCAACTGTTGCTGCCAATTTTAATTAATAGTATGTCCAAAGAAGGTCCAAAGTATGTCCTTAGAATTTTTTTCATAATATTTACGTCAATGGAAGAATATTCTAGTTACGATAAAAGTGATAAATCAAGAGATCTTGGCGATATTAGATATCCTTCAAGATTAAGTAAGATAACAAAATATAGACGAAATAACTAAATATGATCTTAACGTTAGTACTTGCTATGTACTTGTGAAGCAAGATAATATATTATTAACATATTATAATATGTAGTTTCAAATTACGGATGCAGTTCAATGGAAGGTTTAATGATATAGATCCTTCGCTTTATAAATTAAATCTCGGACGCATATTGTAAATTGTTATATATAAAAAGTATATGATTTATGACCATACGTATACCCAGTAAAAAAAACAGGCAATAGGATTCAAATTTACTTCATGGAGTGTCTAGTATCAATCTTGTAGGAATTCGATGGGTATGCAATAGAGATTTCTCTATGGCATTTGTATTTACAAATAAACGTTTCTTCATATTTTAGTTACATAACCTACTACTAGTATAGTCTTATATTATCTGTTCTACTACTAAATAACAAAACAATATAATACATTGTAATAAATTCCCTTTCGTTAATCGTTGTTGTGTACAATTAGCCAGAGTGCGTAGTAAGCGTAACCAATGCAATTAATAACATTGTAACAACAATGTTCCCTGTAAACAGAAATATTCGGCTGCCTCCCAGTATCCTTGACACCAATCTGCCCACAGACACCCACTGATAGTCTATTGTCTCTGCCAATTGCCGTGTATGATTTATAAGTATGTATTACATGTTTTAATTGGTTACATGGGCTACTATGTATTTTGTGTACTAGTGGACTGTGAACTGCGCAGCACAGATAATATACGTACTTAGGTAATACTTTTGTGTAGTCATGAATGTTTGTGTTTTTGACATTATAATATGTTTGTGGGTTTTTGTTAGGGTAGTAGCTGCCTGTTATTTCAGTAGGTATGTAGAGATAATTAAAAAAACTCTTGATGTTACAAATAAACCTTGAATAGGTACGTTTGATGATATGATCCTTATGGTTATTTTGAAATCTGTTAAAAATACTAATGGTGATTTCGAACCTTTGTGATACATTAAATTTAAAATGATTGTTGAAGGTCTAAAAATTATTCACAGTTTCTTAAACATTATGAGCCAACGGAACCAACCGACTTGACCGGTAAAGGACCGCTTTTGTCCAAGAAATGAGTGTACGAAAAGTCTTTAAATACTTTTCTTTCTCTTCAAGATTTCCTTTTATAAAACTGAGATGAAATGCAAAAGTTGGTGAATATGAAAAACTGCACAATTGTCCTTCTTTGTTCAAATATCATTAATAAATCATTTATGAAACAGTACAGGCTGATAAGAAGGCACCACACAACAAAATTGCACTTTCCTCTAAAAGAAATCATCATTCATAATGTACTTAGCTATTACTTTGCATAAATATGCTACGTTAGTTTAAATACCCAAAACTCTTGCTTTTTATGAACCTGCCCTGCTATAAAATGCCCCATTACTATTAATCCCACTACAAAATGTCCGTTCTAAGGTATCCTTGAAATCCTTTGCAACATTTAACAGGTTTCTAAGTATCAAAAGTAAAATGTTTGGCAAACCATTCCTTGCATTTAAAAGAACTCCATTCTGGTTCATTCCTTTGTAAGTTCTCTAGGTACTCCAACATTTAAAAAGTACGCCACACTTAACGACCCTTACCACTCCGAGTGTTCTCGAAAACCAACTTAAAATTTATGACAAAGGGCCGGCCGCGGCGCTTTCATACATTTAGTATGGCGAAGTCGCTTGCGATTTCTCTGAACACCTATTGTCCGTCGCATTAGGTATTTGCAAATGCTATAATGCACTCCATAGATCGCTATATTTACTATTAGGATGGTGAAGGTACGACTACTATATTACTTGCTCTGTGGGTACGACCGCAAAGTTAAAATTGCGCAACACTCCGCCGAAGTACGCCCACATAGATTTGAATGTGGCCCTTTCTGACCATTTTGAATCTACAAATAATATGAATAATAGAAAGTATCAACTTAATGTTAAACGGCATTGAATTTATTAGGTAATAATTGAAATGAATATCGCCAATGAGTGTAGAAAGTGTTGATACATATTTAACTATTACGACGGAATTTAGTAGGTGGCTCATGCATTATTTTAAATGACCTTTCATTTGAGGCGAACCTCCACATTGCAGGAAGTTCGGTTCAAAAAGTTATGTGCTGATCATGGCCTAGAAAGTAGAGGTGTAATTTGAAGGATTTCTGAATTTCACTCACTCTTCTTCATAATTCTGCTGTTATATATTTATTTTGGGTATATCAGTATTTTCAAAGAATAAAACAAATTGACTTAATTGGAAATTAATATTGTATTCATATAACGATAAACGATGAGAACCTAATAAAGTAAATCTAAAACTCGAATTATGAATCTTAAATGAAGAGCATGATTCCAATTTTAAATCGGCCGTTTATCAAAAGGGACACGCGTTTGACCGGAAGCGGCGCACGCGCAGCTGAGGGACCGTTTCCGTCGGCCATTATTGCCGATACGCATTGTCTAATGAAGCGGTACATGTACATTGTATTGTTTAAAATCCTTTTCCTTGATATTCAAAATAAGCCACATTAATGGGGTCGTTGATCGTATGTGTAGACTGCTTAATTCATTTTTTTCTATTTCGTTACCTAGGCAGGTAAGAATTCTAAATTCGCAACTCATTCAGAATCTTATCAAAGACAGGATTTTCATCAAATTACTTATGTTTTATTGTACTTATATGAAAAATACAGGAATCACCAAACAATTTTCCGTCTTCCTTTCTTTTGTCGATGTTATAGTTATCGTTTTTGTGCTTATTTTCATAGCTACAATAGCAATTTGTTTCACATTCCATTATCCATTTGTGTGAATGTCAAGATAGTCATCTGATGAATTTAATTATATGTTATGTAGGCAGATAATAAGTAGGATTTCGGAATAAAATATCCGCATAGGTATATCACGCCAACTACTTCGTTGGCAGAAACCTGTAGTACCTACCTAATGTAAAGATTTATTACTTTTACTATTAATAATCTTTAAGACTTAAATATTACGCAGACGAAGTCAGAAGAACCCATCTATGTATTCTTTAGAAAATGACTAACAGTAAATACCCACAGATTTAATAGCATCAAATCAATTCCCATAATAATAAAAAATATTTATCATTATGCATGAAAATATTGAATATGCTGAAAACTTATCTATTCTTAGATTGGAAATTTGCCAATACGACCTTGGATTTTGCGTTGTATCAAAATAAATGTTACGATATTATGCTGATAATATGATTGTTTACATTAATTTTCATTGATGCATTATGGGCGGTGAAATTCATTGATTTGATTTACATGATTTATAGCTTATAATAATAATTAATTTTATTGAAGTATGCGACAATTGAAAATTAATTACGTATCTATTAATTATATAGACAATGCCATGCAACGATAATTATATTTTCATAATATAAATTCATAAAATTTGGCTCTATAATTAATTAAATTATGCATAATTTTCTAATCCTAGTATATAGTACCTATTATATTATCTGTAATAATCCATATTGTACTATATTATAGTGTCCATACAATGCAATGATACTAGGTATAGAATAGTCAAATAGAGCGCATCTTTGTGAAATTGGAAAATTTTACTTCCGTTATTATTGTTCCGTGCCATTAGCTTCATTTTGCGTTAATTGAAATTGATACTGTATTTTTATTTTATTTTTTACTTTTTGAAAACACTGAAGAACTTTTTTTAAATTTCAATAAGGTCCCGTTGAACAGTACAAAACTCATTAAATTTGGTTTCGTACGTCCATTCTCTATACCAGAAGGTACAAACAAGAATGTTTGAACTCCAAATAAAGTGCTTAATTACCGAGACACCTGTAAAGATGTGCATACTGCATAATATAATATGTGTAAATATTTATTACACAAAATAAGTTTTTCGCATAAAACGCGAACAGGTGGATTTATCTCAAAGCAGCTTCAACGAGTCATCTTTTATGCCAGGCAGAATTATCACTGTTAGTCATGACCGTGACTCCAATGTATGACGAAGAACTATTTTAGATTGGAGCAGGATTCGTATAAGCCAGTCGGTTCTGGGTAATTTGATATGTATGTAGCACAATTTGACAAGGTTATTAGTAATTAGTCGACCTTCAAACGGAAGGGTAGATAAAATTGCTAATGATTGCTTACGATAATTTTTATATCTTTTCAGCCATCGCTAAAATTTGACCTTATTTCGGCCCGATAAATGGTGACACATTTCTAATACCTATGGCTACACAGACTGGATTGCTGCTTTGAAGAAAACTGTAGGTTCAAATCCACCCCCATATATACATGGAATGCCCATTCTAGAATTTACCATGGGCATTCCATGTATAAGTTTTTTTGTTTTTTTGCTGTAAGTATTTAAGACTGTACGCGATTTATATTTACAGCATATCGAACCAAATTATGTTTGATATTTAAATGTACTATGATGCAATTAAAACTTTAATAAATAGGATAGCAAGCCCTGAGCTAATAGATATAAGTCATATTAGACCTCACACATCCAAAATAATCGCATATTCGATACTTCGCAGAACACGTTACAATTTACATAGATATCTCTATGGAAGGAAGTAGACAATAAAATTTGCCACAACTCACAAGTATGTGGAAAAAAGACACCACTTGATAAATAAAATTTCAAAGAAAACGCGTGTTTTTCTGGCTACCTGCGGGCTGTGACGTAATCGCGTTATTCATGTCCTATTGATTCTGTGATGTAACTAAACATGGGGACATGTGCTATAGAAAACGTGGTAATAAATATTTGTATGTTTTCTTTATAAGCTTAAGGCTGTGTTAAGTCAATCATAATAAAGAATAGAGATAGAATGACGTCACTAGTTCGTTTTGGGAGAGAAGTGAAGTCACCGACGGTTTCGACCTTGCCTTGGTTTCGACATGGTTTCGACGCAGTCATCATTAGACGTCAGGCTCTGGGTCGAAATGATCCTTCGATGATGAGTGCAGTGCAAGTGTAGAGAAGGCAGATTTTTGATTTTAAAAAGTTTCGTCTATTGCAATTTTCTACGAGACAGTATTCATATGAGGCGTGGCAACATATTTAATTAATTTTTACCCTACATTCCCGACAACGACGAAGGTTCATAATTCGAAGCGTTTTTCTCTTAGATGTGTACCTGTAGACGTTTTACAGTTCCTTTTAAAGTAATTGCTACGTCCTCCAGGATAGATATGAGTCTAAGCCAATATTTAAAAAAAACCTGTTGTATGTGTAATGTAGTCTACTTATTTTAATTACCTAATTAATTATTATTCGCAATGTTTCTTCAGACGAAGCAACAACGCCGTGTCCATCGTACCAGCGTCTTCCATCAGCTGTTATAACACAAAGCAACTGACCTTATAGTTTAGTCCTTGTACGTCCTCCTCGAGCGAGACATCTGAGTACATATCGTCTGCGGGCTCGCCGCCTGACCCGCACCCGGACGAGTTGAAGGACGACGACCGGTACAATTGGCTAAAACAATAACAATGCTACATTCCTTCACATTCAGGACATCTTAGGACGATTTTGAGGTGTTGTGCGTAGCGCCATCTGTTATCAAAGTGGCGAACTAGACAGCGCCATCTGTGTTAAAGTAATGGAACTATTTTATGTCATAGTACAACACCATGCAACTAGATGGCGCTGTAAATAATTGCGCTGTCAATATTAACTGAAAGTTTAATCTATGAGCGTTTTCAAAAAAAAGTGTACCATGGCTGAATTTATGGATAAATTTTAAATGTTGCATTTATAATAAAATTTTGATTTAGAAATTTTAAATATACATCATAGTAAGTGAAATTATATTTAATTGCTTGCAGATTAATTTGTTTTACGAGAAATCATCAAAATAAATTGGGACTGTGAAAAAAAGTGTCAGTTTTGCGACAGTCATCAATGCTCATATAACTATTAATTACGAAGAAAGACGCAAAATATTTTGATTGTGTTACGAAGATTATAACATACATTATTTAAAAAATAGAAAATTGAAGTCGACAAATAATTAAAATTCCTATTAAACTAGCTTTAAGTTCTGTTTTGCCACAGCTGATGCCAAAGTAGCCGTTACTTTTACGATACTTAATACATTTCGATTAAAATCGGCAAAGTGATTATTTTATTTCGGAACAGTTAAACCATTTTCAATATTGAAATCAAATTATTTGTGTCCCTTATAATAAAAAAATGAAAAAACTAAAATTTTTCAATGTGAATTAATTGTTTGCATTTATCAAATTATGATGTATTTAATACTTTTCAAGCATTAAAATAATTAGCCATCATATAAATTTTACTTGTTATTCGACTTGAAACACAGGGGACAGGCCGAAAGTGAGGGGTACACTTTTTTTTGAAAACGCTCCTATTCAATAATCTGTGGTTTAACCAACAGTTGAGCGTTTTCAAAAAAAAGTGTACCCCTCACTTTCGGCCTGTCCCCTGTGTTTCAAGTCGAATAACAAGTAAAATTTATACTTGGCTAATTATTGTAATGCTTGAAAAGTATTAAATACATCATAATTTGATAAATGCAAACAATTAATTCACGGAAACATTGCGTACTATTTTTTAAATAATCATTTTTAAAACTAAAGTGTCAGTTTTTGGCGTGTCCCCATCCAAGTTCTTCGATGTTAGAGAAGCGATACTAAAAAGTTTTATACCAGGGTACCATAAGTTTTAGTGTCGTTTAAAAGTACATTTATTTGCGAATCGTCGCATGTAGTTCATAATTACGACCTTATAATCGTTTAAAAACAATTTGATTTCCAAAAATATCTTATAAAGTGGTACCGACCGGACATGTCGGGTTTACCACGGCTAATAATGCCACTTAGAAATTTTAGATTACTATTTGAATTTTTTTAATGGCAAAATTATCGTTTACTTTCACCGTCCGCCAATTTAAAAAAGCTTATTTTCAAATACAGTTCGAGTAAAACAGATGTGTTTTGTGAGTGCAACGGCCGTTGAAATTTCTACTGTCTGGTTTGAGACATATTATTACTTGATACAGGTAAGTAAACATCGTTTAAATACTTTCAGAAGATGAGCAATATATTCATTAACCGTTATTTACATTTGATAATGAGTGTAGGCACATTTTTTCGTCAGAATATAATTTTGACTAAAAACTGAGAAGAAAACGTCACGTCAGTTTTGCAACATTTTGCTTCGTGACCTATAGGCTGACAAGAAAAGTCGCAAAACTGCAGCATAAAGCTAAGTCTAGATTGTCATTGTAATATTCTACATAATTTTTATAATCTTTTCATATTTTTAGGTTTCACTAATCTCGGGACCAAAAAGGACATGTATAATTTTCAAAAAATGGTATTGCAATGAATGCGTTGGTCAGCAGGTATACCCTGAATACATATTATGTGATGCATGTATGGAAAGTTAAAAGGTGTAGTGTATTTATTTCTTCTGAGTTTTACCCTAAAATTGATACTGTGTCAAACTGTGTGTTGGTGTATTTTTTTATGATACTAAAATAAAATTTTTGTAAACGTTTTCTCGGTTTTATTTTAACCATGTAAATTGGATTCAATATAAACCTAGCCTTATAAAAAATGGTCTATCGGTTTTGCGACAGTCCCCCGTTTTGCGACAAGAAAAATTTTAGTTTTTACATTTTTTTATTATAAGGGACACAAATAATTTGATTTCAATATTTAAAATGGTTTTGCTGTTCCGAAATAAAATAATCACTTTGCCGATTTTAATCAAAATGTATTAAGTATCGTAAAAGTAACGGCTACTTTGGCATCAGCTGTGGCAAAACAGAACTTAAAGCTAGTTTAATAGGAATTTTATTAATTTGTCGACTTCAATTTTCTATTTTTTAAATAATGTATGTTATAATCTTCGTAACACAATCAAAATATTTTGCGTCTTCCTTCGTAGTTAATAGTTACATGAGCATTAATGACTGTCGCAAAACTGACACTTTTTTTCACAGTCCCAATTTATTTTGATGATTTCTCGTAAAACAAATTAATCTGCAAGCAATTAAATACAATTTCACTTAATATGATATTTAAAATTTCTAAATCAAAATTTCATTAAAAATGCAACATTTAAAATTTATCCATAAATTCAGTCATGGTACACTTTTTTTTGAAAACGCTCAGTTACAAGCTGTTCAGCTTTTTAAAGAAATGTCTGAATTATCTGCTAAATGTTAATTACCTATTATTCTACATTTATTTTGCCATTTTATATTTTACTAGATTTCCGCCCGCGGCTTCGCCCGCATTTTCAAAGGAAAACCCGCATAGTTCCCGTTCCCGTGGGATTTCCGGGATAAAACCTATCCTATGTGTTAATCCAAGTTACCCTCTATATGTGTGCTAAATTTCATTGTAATCGGTTCAGTAGTTTTAACGTGAAAGAGTAACAAACATCCATACATCCATACATCCATACATCCATACAAACTTTCGCCTTTATAATAGTATTAAGATTAAGATTTTACACAAATATATATTTCAAATATTACCTTGCTAAGACATTGGATCCGATTTGTCGTTTTCCCGAGCTGAAACAAAAATAAAATATAAATAAGTGCGTATAATAATTTTAGTAAGTAAATAAATTTATTAGTAGCATAAATTAATCTTTATTGGCGCTTATTTAAAAGTCAGTTAGAAAGGCTTTTTAACACTTATTGTTATTAGTCAGTTTATAATATTACCAGCGCTAATAGTTGATTAGGGTTAGTCGTAATCAATAATTAATAATTATTCTTTTTACAGACAAAAATTATAAATTATTGTTTAGTGTAAGGCTTTTCTTTTTAGGTACCTATACTATTTTTATATTCCACGTTATAATTTATTGCCATAACCATTTACTTATATCAATTCTTAAATTTTGGGTGGGTTCTTTACTGAAAATATGTATTTAGCGTGTAATGATGTAATGTATTTCTAATTTCCATTTTAAATAATTTTGTGCCACTTCATTTGTATGTAGGTACTTACTTACTATTAAATTATTAATTTGTTTAATTTTAATACTGCGTGAGTTTCAATTTCGTTTACTTTTGTAATCAATCAAACATAGACAAACAAGTAACAAAACGATTGCTAATTAAATTCTCACGTCCGGTTTAATATTTTAAATTTAGGAGAAAGAAGGAAACATTACCTATTGTTGAGCGTGCAATTATAACATTTTATGTTTCATTATGTGTGTGTAATTACGTGTGTACCGTGTAATTGTTACTTAGGTACGTAATGTATATTATTTTAATATAAACACGATGAAACTAAAACATATTATTTGTGAGTTTTACAAGCATTACCTACTACATATTATAGATTTTATGAATGAGAATGTGTGTGTTTGTACACTTTGCTTCGTTCTCTCGGCAAATCGGCAGCGGACCGCGAAAATGATTTTGATGACATTTGAAATTGGATAATATGGTTTCTTCAAAAGAAAATTCATCATAAAATTGCATGAGAGATGGTATTATATTATTATCTGTGATGGGAGTCAATACAGGTACGCCCAAAAGGCTATATAAGTTCATTTTGTTAATTTTATTCATATAGTTTCTCAAATCAGACTGAACACTTTTAACAGTGCAAAACCATCAGATTTTAATTAATTATTATTGACTACTGTCAAAATCGTTCGAATTATGAACAATATGACCACAGATATTATAATAATAATTAATTCTATACCTAGTACTTACAGTAAAGTGTGCTAAGTGTACAGTAAAATATTACAGTAAAATCATATTAAAAACGGTCCATTAGTCAGTAGAGATACGTAATGGAAGAAACAATGCAATCGTAATTTCACCGAAATGTTAATGAACGTTGAACGAAATGTGTGTGAAAATTAACGTTAGCTACAGTTTCACAATATTGCATTGAATGGTTTAGAATCCTACTGCATCTAAGGTAAATGCTGAACTATGTATATTTATTTATTTATTTATTTATTTATTATAAGTAAATTTTATATTTTTGGAGAATTTAATAAAACCATAGGCCACCATGAGATATATCTCATGGATGCCATATACCTGTGTATGGATGAAAATTTAGTTTAAAATTGCAAGCACATTTTGTTTGTTGAGAATTGAGATGGTCCTAAAGCTGTGCTTGGGACTGAATTTCAGTAAAACTTCGAGGTCAGAAATCAAAATTCATTCAGTCACGATCTTTTCATTATAAATTTAACAACGCCAAATAACAATGACGATGGACCGTAGAGCAAGTCGTAGGTACATATTTGGATATTTTCGGCATAGTTGATAGGATGGTGGATGCTGTTAACATCTTCATGGTTTATTAGCGTCACATTGAAGATGTTTTTGAATATTACCTACTCTAATACTACCTCGATCACTAAAAACAAATAGATATTGAATAAATGTGTCCGAAAATCACGTCCAGAGCGATTGCTTTGTTACAAAAGCATGCTTTTGTCTGTTATTTTATTTAATTATTATCAATTTTTATTAAATCAATAGGTTCAATATGTTCTGTGGGTTCAAAGGACCATAAAAAGGGAGGAATACTGGAGGGAGAAGTGAAATCTGTAAATAACAGATGGGTGAGCGCACGCCGTGAAATTGTGTAAGAAAGCGACGCACGCATCATTTAGATACACTGTGATATTAATTTAATTGTATAAAGTAACAACTGTACATTGTTATGTGACCACACTCGACGATATTTCTTTGATTTCATAAAAGGAAAGTGTTTGCTACAATTACGTTTAAGTGAACATACTGGCGTTTGAAGGAAAAACAGTAGGTACAATAGCATTGGTGTGCCCGGTGCCGTATGCGGTCGAAATGTTATATGGCGGTTAGAACTGATTTGATGTAAATCCATTCGGTCAAGACTCAAGTTCTAATCGAACAAGTCAGTAATTTAAATATTTAAAGCGTAACATACCTAGATGTATATTTATAAACTTATACAAGTATTATTGACTAACAAAACAAAACTGTAACAAAACAACAAAAGTTAAGGTGATTGCAACGATCTGTTCCCAGCCAATATCCCGCTAGATGGCGCTGAATTCTACATTTCTAGTTTATTTGAGTTTTTGCGTAATTGGAATAGTCATCAAACCTAGGAATAGTCATGGCGGTTACTGAATATTATATTTTATTGAAATATGTTATATCATTGCCTTAAAATCCACCCAATTCGGTAAAATTATGCGTTTTAACATCTGTCATTGCATACAGGGTCGTTTACACACACAGACGTATACAAAAATGATAAAGATTTAACTCTAGATGGCGTGAATGTAAAGCGCGTCACACACGGTGAAGATACTACCTATAATATTTTATCTAATCTAGTAATATTTTATATTACAGTATCTTAAGGTATCCGGTATCAGCGTTCTGACCATCATTTTTCTTTTTTCGCTGTAGAACCGCCATCCTGTTACAAATGACCCACAAAGGAGAATGACCACGGGTGGTATCGGTAAAATTTTAGTTGTGCCACGTATTCGTTATATTGTTAATTCCTATTTGTATTTATAATGATCATATGTATCAATATTAAGTCTTAATTAAACCGGATAAATTGAAATAATAGTAAAAGTAAAAGTTTTTCTTTTGAAACATGTATGAACTTTCGCATTAGTAGGAAGTAGGATTGTTATAAAAATAAAAGTTATATTTGTTGGCGTAAACTATTTTATTGTAATTTTGGGAAATAAATAATGTCAAAATTGATTACCTACAATAAAACGCAGTTTTATTTTATTACCTACATTACACTATTGTTTTTTTTTTATCAAAACATGTATTTGAAGTAGCAAATATGATATTATGCTGATCCAAGCATTTTCACTCAAAACTAATATCACTAATGATTTGTAAAAGTAAATTATTTCAAAATACATTTCATAACCAACAAGTAAGAATAATTATTCATACAACAACAAATCAAAAACACTATTTACTATGGAAAAAAAACCAGGAAGGTGAAAAACATATTTACGATTTCGATGCACTCGACTTTTAGTAAAATAATAGGTAAAAATATTATTATGGTTTTGATCACAGACATATCTGTGGTTTTGATTTTAGCTACTAGTATCAGAAAGCTGCGTGTTCAATGCACGTCGGGGTCCCACAACTGTGGAGGAATGAAGGTAGAATACCTCCATCGAATAAGTGAAGTTTCTCGACATACTCGATTTGCCGGCCGGCCTCAATGAAGATTGTCCGAAAGTTGTATATATGTGCTCTGTAACGAAAAAATTTCGCTAGCGCGATTCAGAGTGAGGTGTCGTACAATATACCTAATGAAGTTTTTCATCTTTTTATTTTACTACAAATACAAAATAAAAATTAAACAATGGTAATGTAAATTCTAAACAAACTACTACCAAAATACAATTAGAACAAAAATCATTTGACTTGTTTATTTCACCCAGAGGCCAGAGGCGGCTCGTGACAAAATTGTATAGGTGTTCACTTGAAATAAAACAACGAAAATACAATAGCGTTCGGGATGATTTATTACAAAAAAATGAGCACCACATTTTATAAATGTCTATAACACTAAAAATTACAAAGTACAGGCTATTTCAAAACGAATTCAATGACTAGGTATCAATAATTAGTAAATCACCGAATTTGCATTCGCGAGCGTAGGTATCCATAGTGTTTGTCACTGACGGTCACTGACCTCTATAACTTATAGTTATAGAGGTCAGTGGTGTTTGTTGTGTAAACATGTATGTATTTGAGTAGTTAGTAGCATATTATATTCTGAATTTCTGATCCATGCCTATTCACTCAAAACTAATAACACTAATGATTTGTAACAGTAAATTATTTCAATAGGTAGGTATTTGAACATTTCCCAACAAGACGTAAGAATAATTATTCGTAGGTATACAAGATACAATAACAAATCTAATACACTATTTATTATTTTATTATTTACTAGCGGTCCGCCCCGGCTTCGCCCGTGGTACATGTTTACGTTTTCTCTCCATAAGAAGTAATAGCTAGAGAGCTAGCGCAAAGCTACCTGTATGTATTTGACCAGACCTGGATTTTTGTGTGTTGATTCCCCTATACCTACTATACATGAGATGAGGAGTCACTAAGCCCAGAGTGGTGGACGGGGCGCGCGCTTAGGTAAGACAGGTGGAAATTTTTGGCGAACTTTGAAACCATTTGACCACGTCTGCCATTTTGATATTTGAAAATAGATTATTATTACTATCGGAAAATAACAATGGCAGACCATTATCACGCGGATAACATTCTGGCAGACACTTATGAAAGTGCTGAAAAAAATACAATTTTGAAAGTATTTGACCAGATCTGCCATTCATATATTTTATTTATTAGGGTCTTAAAAACTTATTTTCGAAACGGCAGACATTTTCATTGCGTACAGACTTCAGCAGACAACAAAACTTTACAGACTTGACGCATGCATTTATGTTGAAATGTTCATTCATCATCACTATCGTATGGCGTTGTGTGACTCGTCTTCATAATCCATTGAATCGGATTCTGTAAAAGTAAAACGTAAATTATATAATAAAAGAAATGAGTCATTATAAACTTACCTAGTAAGGCAATGCCTTTGATGTCGCACGATGCCGCCGCGCCGCCAGTGTAGGTACTTCTGCTGCTACATGAAAATATGCTAGGGTTGCAACAAATGGGAAATAAAACAATTGTGATTATTACTATTATGATGTAATCATTTATTCATATTATGTACATTCAAAACAATTGCTATTATTAAATCTGATGTAATTATTTTTTCATAAATATATAATTATTATTAATTACATAATATATTGCACTGTGAAATATTTACGTATCACTTTATTTTTGATGTTCTTAATTGTCTTTTATAAAATTTAAGTGACGCATTCGCATTGGGATCAACAATCCGATAAGAAAAGAATGGAGACAACATATACATAGCTTTGATTTCAATTCTACAGATACAAAATATACAATCTATCTAAAATGATACAACGGATGTTTCCTGCGTTTTCTCGTCAAAATACCGAAACAACGTAATTATTGTATAGTAGTTGGGCGTGAAAGTAAAAAAACAAATGAAAAGTGTTTTCCATATGATTATTTATTAAATTTACGCGATTAAGAATAATTTCAACGATACAATTTAGTAACCGAGAATTCAGAGGATTAAAGAAAATACCTGCCTGATCATTTTATCAAACTCTAAAAGAATTATGGTTATTTCGCATCACTCGGTTTATTAGTTTGGTAATAATTATTAAAGGTAGTTACAACCCTAGCCATTGAGTCGAACGGTAGGCAACACAATATCGACTTTGTGCGGGTACATATGGTACATTTCTTCTTGCTGTGAAGCGTAATTATTATTATTAAGATTTTTTAGGCTATTTTGAATCAGCTGTTCTAATTTAATTCTAGAAATTTATTAAAACGTGATTTTTTTAAAAGTATATTATGAGTTTATAAATACCTCAACCAATAGTTATTGTGTCCTATCCTCATTTCTTTATATCTTGGTAGTTAACTAAAGTGTTAAATTTACATAACCTCAACAACAACATTTACACTGCCACTGCACTAAAACTAAACTAACTAGCTCTCTAGCTATAAGAACCATCCTCGTACTTCAAGGGATATAATAAAAAAAGAATTATCGAAATCGGTTCAGCCGTTCTCGAGTTATGCGCTTACCAACACATTTTGCGATTCATTTTTATATTAGACTAGCGCAGCGGTCCGCCCCGGCTTCGCCCGTGGTACATGTTTACGTTTTCTCTACATAAGAACCATCCTCGTACTTCAAGGAATATAATAAAAAAAGAATTATCGAAATCGGTTCAGCCGTTCTCGAGTTATGCGCTTACCAACACTGCACATTTTGCGATTCATTTATATATATATACTAGCGGTCCGCCCCGGCTTCGCCCGTGGTACATAATATTTACGTTTTCTCTACATAAAAACCATCCTCGTACTTCAAGGAATATAATAAAAAAAGAATGATCGAAATCGGTTCAGCCGTTCTCGAGTTATGCGCTTACCAACACATTTTGCGATTCATTTTTATATATAAGAAGATAAGATTATGTGAAAATAACCAGGAAGGTGAAAAACATATTTACGAAAACATAGTAACATAATATGGCTGTCGCTACAATAATTATATTTCAATTTTATCTTTTTATACCTAGTAGAACTGGCCGACGAATAAAAAAAATCGTATTAGAATAAATACAATAAATTACGGAACAAAAAAAGGATTGTAACTGAATTAGGTATGTTTGTTTCTGGGCGCACCGTTTTCGACGACGCGACGCGCGACGTAAGCGTATAGGTATAGGTACCTACTTTGCTAAAACAAACTAATAAAATTGTGTGTCTGTCTGAAAATTCGGAAAAGCATATTTTGCAAGTTTGTAATTACTTTGATAGTTTACCGATTTATAATAATTGTAATTGTAATTGTATAATATATAATTTGCAATGTGGTGAAATTTCATAAAAATCACGGGCCAATTTTTTGTTTTGAATCCCACCGAAAATATAATTGCGTTATTAGAATAATTAATTACTATACCTACCCACGATCAATTATTACAATATAGTCTCAAATGCATACTAGAGAAATATTGCAATTTGATTCAATTAAAATGCATAGCATACAAAAATAAATTCACAACACAAGAAATTCCGCGCGCAAATCATAGCGCGTGTCAATGAAATCAAGAATGTTTTATATGAAGCCGACGCGGACGACGACGCGACGCCGAACAAAAGTACCTACGACGGACGACCACGCTTCGAGTTGCCAAACAACATGAGTAATAAATTGTTTACAAAAAAAACAAGTTTTCCATTTTTCTGTATGAGTAGACAGAACTTCAAAACGCCACCTGCTACGGTTTATATTATGAACGATTGTTATAAAAATAAAAGTTATATTTGTTGGTGTAAACTATTTTATTGATCAATAATTTTGGAATTTAAAATTGTCAACATTGATTACAATAAAACGCAGTTTTATTTTATTACACTATTGTTTTTTTTATCAAAACATGTATTTGAAGTACCATATAATATTATGCTGATCCAAGCATTTTCACTCAAAACTTATATCACTAATGATTTGTAAAAGTAAATTATTTCAATATACATTTCATAACCAACATGTAAGAATAATTATTATTATTCCTACCTACAACAACAAACCTAAAACACTATTTACTATGGGAAAATAACCAGGAAGGTGAAAAACATATTATTATTTACGATTTCGACGCACTCGACTTTTAGTAAAATATAGTAGGGAAACATAATATTATGGTTTTGATTTTTGCTTCTAGTATAAGAAAACTGCGTGTTCAAACTACTTGTTTGTCTGTCTGAAAATTCGGAAGTACTTTGGTAGTTTACCGATTTATAATAATATTGTATATATCGTTGTTTAAAAAATATTCAAACACAATAAAATATGATATATGTACTGATTTATCACTGGTTTCAGTGATGAACTGATGAGTCAATTATAGCCACTATACTTTCGTCATACGTGTGTATGATTGATGTGATTTGCAACGTGGTGATATTTCAGAAAAATCACGGGTCAAATTGTCCCACCGAAAATATAACTGCGTTATAAGAATAACTATACCTACGATAAATTATACATAATACAATATAGTCTCAAATGCATACTAGTGAAATATTTTATTTGAATCAATAAAATAAAAAAATAAATAAAAAATAATAATAATACAAAAATAAATTCACAACACAAGAAAATCCGCGCGCAAATCATAGCGCGTGACAATGAAATCAAGAACTTTCGAGCCGACGCGGACGACGAAGGAGCCTAACAAAAGTACCTACAATCATAGGCGGCTCGTGACAAAATTGTATGGCCGTGTTCACTTGAAATAAAACAACGAAAATAGGTACCTACAATAGCGTTAGCAGTACAAAAAAAATGAGCACCACATTATAAATGTCTATTTATACACTAAAAATTATAGAGTATTTCAAAACGAATTCAATTATTATTTAGCAATAATTAGAAAATCCCCGAATTTGCATTCGTGATCGTATTCATAGTGTTTGTCTACACTAATATTATAAAGAGGAAAACTTTGTTTGTTTGTTTGATTGTAATGAATAGGCTCATAAACTACTGGACATTTTACCAATGTTTGCAAGTTTGTGATTACTTTGATAGTTTACCGATTTATAATAATTGTATACTTATATCATTGTTTAAAAATATTCAAACACAATATGATATAGGTACTGATTTATCACTGGTTTCAGTGATGAACTGATGAGTCAATGTTAGCCACAATACTAATCACTTTCGTCATACATGTGTATGAACTATGATTGATGTGATTTGCAATGTGGTGAAATTTCATAAAAATCACGGGCCAATTTTTTGTTTTGAATCCCACCGAAAATACATATATTACTAATTGCGTTATTAGAATAATTAATTACTATACCCACGATCAATTATTACAATTTACAATATAGTCTCAAATGCATACTAGAGAAACATTGCAATTTGAATCAATTAAAATGCATAGCATACAAAAATAAATTCACAACACAAGAAATTCCGCGCGCAAATCATAGCGCGTGTCAATGAAATCAAGAATGTAATTTTATATCAAGCCGACGAGCGACGACGCCGAACTAAAGTACCTACAGTACCATTTACCTTCAGTGTACAATACAGTTTACAGACCTACGACGGACGAACAATAATGAGTAATAAATAAAAAAAAACATAGTTTCTAAGGTCATTAGTTTTATTTTATTTTATTGTTATTTTCTTTGAACGATTGGAAATGAAATTACTCAATTTTTACACAGAACTTTGATTTATTAGAATTATGCTCATTATGCATAAGATAACGAACGCGAATGCACGACATCTAGCGCGTCAATGTCTAAACATCGCCTTTCGTTTAGACATTGACGCGCTAGATCTGTAATAAGTATATAGTCTATGCGCTAGATGTCGTGCTTTATGTCGTGTTTCGCTTGGCAAAAGTCACGCACACTACTGTAGAAGTGTCAAATTTTTCCGGTATTTTACTGTTGTTTTTCTAAGTAAATATTGTAAATTATTGATTAAAAAGGTCGAACGCGCACACATTTCATTATAGAGAAGTGATAAAATGATTAGTTTTAAAGAAATAGTGTCTGTGTTAAGTGTTTAGAGGTAATCAAAAATGTATGGAGGGACGGTCGGAACATCAACCTTAATACAAATATGTATCTCATAACATAACACACACCTACACACTTAAAACTTTTCCGTCATGGTGCATTTTACATATTATTATGGAGAAGTGTTATTCATACTTATTATATTTTATTTTTAAATAAATTTCTAGAGGAATAAAAAAATTTTTTGAACATTCTAGCCAGTCTCTTGTGCTATTTTGACCACATAAATAAAAAAAAGCTTAGATCTATTTATTTATGTATTCTGTGGTAAAGCTTCAACAAAACACGACGAATCAGATTTTTTTGTGTAGGTAAATGATTAGATACAGAACATTGTTTTTTCTATTGTGACTTTTTGAGGAAAATGTTTATTTCCTTCGCTATTTCCACATAGTATAATTTATAATGAATAATATTATGATAAATTAATGATTACAATATAATTTAATTAAAAGACGAATTCTTAATTAGGTTTTTTATGAAATAAAATTACTTAAATATGGTGAATTAAGCATTCTTACGTACGAAACAAAAACTTTTTTAGAATTAATATTATCGTAGTTGAAAATCTAATTTAATTAAGTTAAGTATTTGAAGCAAGACACGGCACAAGAACATTGCAAAACATTGTATGATTACTCAGCTGGGTCAATTTAGATATTCGAATATTACTGAGCCTATACAAGGACAGAATATTAATTTTATTAAGCATTGTTATTCGTTACGTCTTCTTTAGCAAGAGGTTAGTAATAAGAATTGTTAATAACAACCATTGTTGCAAATAAAAAAAGCTATTGTGATGGTGTTGGTGGCCAGACTGGCCAGCAAGCTTTATCTTAAAAAAAGGTTTGATGGAAAAAGTTTTCATAAATTTAAGCCTCTTGGTAGATACTCTTTTATTTCGAAATTAAGATGGACAGAAATACAGACGTAGGTATCAATTTCGTTTACACCAACTATTATTTATGTAACAAAACATAATATTATAACTGGACAATATACTGCACAGTGCGTCTTTTCACAATTTAAATTCCTGTCGTATGCGTAATGCTACAGGTATGTGAGAAAATAATACAATGGTATTTTCATTTTACGTGTTATAAAAAGTGAGCTAAAAATTCAATGGCAAAATTAAACAAGACTCATTAACATACATTCTCCGTTGAATTTAATAATTAGAGCATAAATAATGATCCGGCCAATTGGAACAGTTTTTTTTAATTACCTAGTTGAACGATGAACGATGAATTATGCAATTTGTAAATTCAGATGATTGATAGCTATGTTTACAATAATAATTATTTTAAGTGTTGAATTTTAAGTACATATGCAGTATTATAGATTTTTTTTTAATTTTGTTAATAAAGTCAGTTATCAGTAGTTAAATCAAAAATAACAACAATTACCAAAAAACAATTTTCTTTTTTTTTAATCAATACGACCACCTATTGAAACTACAATTTTAAATTTAAGTAATAGATACATTATACGCATCCAACCTGTGAGGTCGCTTTCTGTAATACATGTGAGTACCGTGCCGCTCCAGCTTTATAAACAAACGCCTACAACTCTCTCAAACACTCCACAATGTGGAAAGTTACGATTTTCATCAATCACTTCACATCACTAATTGGATTTCCATTCACGCCTGGCTGTTTGGGAGGTTTCCTTTGCCACAATTTAAAAAAAGAATCGCGAAACGCGGGAACCGCACGACGCACGAGCAAACGAGGCACTGACGCATCAACAAACGTAATGATGACGATGAGCCGGCCAGGCATCGCAACATGAATTATCCACAATGGTAGTGAAACAGTCCGTTATTAAATTATTAAGCAGTTTGCAGCCGGATACGAACACGCTACGCCCGTGAATAGCCTAACATCTATCACCTGTAGGATGCGAATAAAACGCCTACGGTGTCATTCCAAGAATGTTATTCCGAGACGTTTGTTTGTAAATATCTCAGCGTATTTTTGTTACTCGTAAACGATTCGGATCATCGGATGTAAAAGAAAAACAAAGAATTGGTTTATTATGGTTTATGTTAACCGAATTCCAAATGTCTATTCGGGAAACATTAAATTACCTATGTTAATCTTCTTTCTTTTTATATATAAAAATGAATCGCAAAATGTGTTGGTAAGCGCATAACTCGAGAACGGCTGAACCGATTTCGATAATTCTTTTTTTATTATATTCCTTGAAGTACAAGGATGATTTTTATGCAGAGAAAACGAAAATATGTACCACGGGCGAAGCCTGGGCGGACCGCTAGTTTGGAATAAATTCGAAACTGTTTATTTATAGATATTAATTAAAAACGATTTTTTTGGCAATTATGAATTAACCGCACCGTTTTATATATTTTAAAATACTTTGAGTGTTTTTAACGGATGGACGATATAAAATTTATAATAAAATGGTGTGGAAATTGAATACAAAGAATTAGTTATTACAATAAAATTCTACACAATACCTTCATAATGATACAAAGCGGAACAAGTAACAGTGGTGCTATTAACGTGATTGTACAATTTTTTATGCACTTTTCTTGTAAGTACATGGCGCAGTTTTACACTTTAAGATTAGCACATGTTTTTTACGAAATATTTAATGTGCGGTTTAGTCTTCCAGGTAATGTTGAAAGGTGATGTTACAATTAAGAAATTACATTTAGCTGACTAGATTGTAATGTATAAAGCAGGTCTTAGATTCAAATTATTATCATATGATGAGAAATGCTTCACTGTATATAGTGCAAATTGTTTGTGAATAAATTTTACATTAATTAATGAATAGAAGCAAACTTTATAATTTTTGTACACCATTTTTAACGATCTTTTTGTACTAAGGTACTCGCGAAAAATAAAACAGGAGTCTACTATAGTCTTTTTGTAAGTACATAAAACTACTGATAATATTATAAAACAATTTAAAACTTTCATTTAAAATCAAACGTTAATATTTATTTACTTTATTAACTAAGTTTGAAATAACAAAGCATTTCAGTCCCGTTAATCGGTTTACTATTAATTAGAGTAATGAACGGTACCTCGCTAGTGAAGGTCAGCTAGGGTATGAATGGAGGGAACTATATGGTTAAAATATATCTAAATTGGTACGGTACTATAATAATTATTATAAACCAGCTTTCCGCCCGCGGCTTCAAAGACAAACCCGCATAGCTCCTGTTCCCGGGGGATTTCCAGGATAAAACCTATCCTAGGTGTTAATCCAAGTTTTCCAGTTTTGAAAGAGTAACAAACATACACACCTACACATACCTACATAATATACATTGTACGGGCCTATCCCGTACGTGTGTATGATTAATTAATATTGAAATAAAAGAGTTATTTAAACTATATAAAACTTGTATTAAACTGAATATAATAACTATATAATGGATGGATGAGTCACGCGAGGTACTCTTAATGACCGTCGACGATGAACTGATTTTAATTTAATATAAAGTGTAAAATGTTGGATACAATTTGCAAGCAAAGCGCCTTGTTGCACTTTGGACGTGCTTGCTCGTACATACATCCATCCTCACAAACTTTCGCATTTGTAATATTAGTAGGGTAAGATTTTTTGCACATAGGTAGGTACATAGCGAATGAAAAAGGGATTTTTTGAATTAGGTTTTTTTTATTAAAAAGTCCTATGTAATAGATGTCTGGTGTAATAAATTATTTATGTCGTATCAGGTAACTGTTTACTAATCTGTGAACTGTGATAAAGGTATTCTTCATAGAAATTATTATCCCTATATAGTTTTTTGGTCCATGTCCCCTATACTGTACTGAAAGATTTCAATTAAAGGCGTGAATTAAACATATTTTCGTTTTGAACAAGATTCGTGTCAATTGCTCTTGGGCTAGTTTATCAGCTGAGATCATAAGAAAGCTGTAAAATGCATCCGCCGTAGATGACATTTTTAATTACATTAATATGTTTTGAAACATTTTGTGACTGTCACAAAATATTCACTAACCATTTTCAAGGTACAATACTGAATTATTTCTGAAGCGAATTGTTTGTTTTTTTTTCACATTTTTAAACATTTACAGATACTGCAGTACGCACGCTACGCGCGATAATATATTTTAGTGAAAAATATCATAACAAAAGTTCAATTATAAATGAGAACTACATAGAACCACATAGAACAAAGGAAAATGAATGTAATTGTAAAACGGCGGTTTTGAATAGAAGCCGAAATGAAGTTTTGGATTTTGACTTTCACTGGTCAGTATCACGTAATAATAATTATATTACACAATAGTCTTCTCAGAGAAGCTATTTAAGGCACTTATATTTCTTCTTAGACTCCAACCACAAAGTCAAAAGTCAAATGTTTTGTGTAATAGGTTGAACTTTAAACAGTGTAGTCACTAGTCAGATAAGTACCATAATTATTATTACATATATACATATGTTATGTATCTAAAGTTATAAAAAAGTGGCGCAAATTCTTGATTTAAAAAACGTTCAGTGAACTAAGAAAATTATAAAAAAATAAATAATATGTACACACGCAAAAATCTCATTAGGAATAAAAACCTATAGCGTTACTTATAATAATAAAATAGCAGTAACCATATAGACAACCAAAAACGTTGATAAAAGTTATTTTACAAAACATTTAAAAATAATAATAAATAAAATAAAAAAGCTTACTGTCTCATGGATCCCCATCGGCGATGCGGAAGATTTTCTTGATGGCTACGAAAGGAACAAAACAGAAAATAAGCAAACAAAAATAGCATACAAACATAAAATTATAAAACAAAACGCTACAGAAATAAAATTAAATTAAAATAAACAAGCTCAATATTTGTATGGAATATTTAATGAAACAATAAAATAATTTTGGGATTTTTTTGTCTGCCTTGTCTAATCTCACTTCTTCAACCTAAATGACAATATGTACTATTTACAAATCAAAACCATCATATTTTTCAATTTTCAACACTCAAAATACCTGAACCATATTTTTCTGAACATAAAAAGTTACTCCATATATTACAAAAATAATTCATTTATTGTAGATATTTTTAATTTCTATATCTAACTTTAGATGTCGTTGTAATGCGATGTTTGTGGCTTACCTTCAGAACATGTTTGTTCACATGCCTTCCTTTCGCATGTTATGAATATAGAATATTTACAAACGAGGCTAGTTGATTGCATTGGTTAATGTAAAAATATGTTTTTGATGAACGTGGATATGAGTAGTTCATATACAAATACGATGTGTATTGGCTAAACTTATAAATGAGATGTAAATGATAAAATAAACATTATTTTCATTTACTTTTTATATTTTCTTGTAAATACCTAAAGATACTAAATATTTTTTGTAAATTATTGGAGGAGGAATAAAGTTCCATAACAACGTTCCATATATACCTAACTAGCGGTCCGCCCCGGCTTCGCCCGTGGTACATATTTCGCAATAAAACGTAGCCTATGTTCTTTCTCAGGGTCTAAAGATTATCTGTGCCAAATTTCATCAAAATCGGTCCAGTAGTTTATGCGTGAAAACAATACATACATACATACATACATACATACAAACCTTTCCTCTTTATAATATTAGTATAGATATATAAATACGTATTGCATTCTGGAATTATGGAACGTTTCGAAAAAAATCTTAGGATAGATATTGTCTATCATCTGACTGTGAATGTGATAACAATATTGTAATTATAATCGGTCTTGATTCAAAATACGAAAAATTAATACACTATTTT